>NC_141470.1:13409947-14609947 GCF_009769465.1 Tauraco erythrolophus
AAGTGAGTTGACAGTTTCCATTCCATTCCAGAAGTTGTGCTGGTTGGTTAAAAATATATGTTCCTTTTTTTATTTTATTATCCAGTTTGTATTTTTAAAACTGACTTTGCATCCTCAGCCTCTTTCTGAACTTGTATTTAATGTGGTGTTCATCCTGGTGTGGGAGCTTTCAGTTTCGTATCACTTTGATCACTACTTGCCAGTGCAGGAGTGCAGTCAGGTTTTGTAGGAATTCACTATTCAGTGTCAAGAGACGTTTCTCCCAGCATTTACTGGCTGATTTAAGTAAACTGTAACTTGTGACATGGTATAGTAAATTGATAATGACAAAGCCGTAGAAATAAATACAACTCTGCACTTCTGTTTAGTGAAATACATCATTGTAAGGAAAGGCTTCTTTGTCTGCTAGTGAGAAGAGACTTGTTCAGTGATGAACATGTTACGAACCTGATTTGAGGTTTATCTTTTGCTGCAAGTTGTGCCTTTCACAGGGAACTGAGAAGGGCTGGAAATTCAGACGTATGTGCTCTTGACTTCCTTTGTTTCCTTGGGATAATTCATTAAACTCACCATGTCTCAATTTCTTCCTTTGTAAAGCGGGAGTGCTGAGAGAGTTGCTTAGTAAAGGTGAACATGTTTTGAGATTTCTGGAACACGAGAAGTTGCCCTGATTGATTGCCAAATATTAGACTGCTACATCACCTTCTATGAAAAAATAACCAGGATAGAGTCTCAAAGTAAGGGAACTTCTTTATGGCAGTGCCTCCTTTTAGTGATTGATTCCTCTGCTGAAAAGATGAGGGCTCACCCCAAACTTGCCTCCTTCCTGGGATGGCCCTGTGCCTCCCTCCTAGCTCCAGTTTTTGCCCTGGTAGGGCTTTTTCCTGCCTGAATCAGCTCCGAAAACCTCAATGACCAAAAAATGATTCAGCAGAAAAAAACCAGACAGAACCTTTCCTTTCTCCTTTTGTCCTTTTATTTTTGCCTGCTCAAAGATAGGCTGATGGGCACCTCCCCTGGTCCTGTCATCTCAGCCCTGGTCCGTGTAGTGTTAATGCCATGGAGAGGCTGCCAGAGCGGTTGTGTGCTGAGGACTGATGTGCGCACACAGGATAATTAGCGCACAGTTTGCGCCTGCTGTGCTGGGGGTCGTATGTATTTGGATGACCCCCGGCTCTTTCATGACCTTGCTCCACAGGAGCTGCTGGACGGCAGTGCTTTGCCAAGTAGCGACATAAGAATTCATGTTCATATTAAAACCTAAAATTGTTTTTGTTTCAGTGGTTTGTGTTCAAATCTTCCCAGAATTATTGTCTGATATTAGTGCTTATGCCAGACGGAGAAGTAGTTTTTGTTAGTTTTTTGAAAGTGCTTGTCTGTGTCAGTGAAGAGATCGTGTTATTTCGAATCGGTTCAAGAGGAGTAGATTGAAAAAAGTACAGGGAGCAATGTGTTCAGTCTGCTAGTATTTAGAAGATACCTTACCATTTTTTGCATTTCTCTGCAATGAGCGGTTGAAGAAATACTATCACGTCGCATGATCTCTGGTAATAATGTAACAATAGTCAGTTTTTCACTGAAAACACAGAAATTTCGTATTGCAAAAGAACCCGATGTAATTTTTCTGTGCCAAGAGAAGTTATTAAGGATATATCTTTAGCTGAATAAAGAGGATTCAATCAACATCAGTACAGCTGCTCTGATTTACAGTGTCTGAGGATCTGACCCATACTTGAAAGTCTGTAATGATTCTACGTCTGTGTCATAATTCCAAGACTAAAAGATACATTTATTTTCAATTCTATTTGGATTTGGTTTAAAACCACAGGCACTGGACTGTCTCGTTGATGTTTCATGGTACTGCCTAACATGCCTGTAAAGCTGTATGTTCTGCATGGCAGTGCTTTTGGAACTGGTAGTAGAGCTTTCACAAACATCCATGAGAAAACGAAACTGTTTGAATCTGTTTTTAGCAGTAATAGGCTGCACATATTATGTACTCTTTGCTTGTCTATTATAAATTATTACCAATAAACTAAGTGGGAAACTGCTACAAAATATAGCCCTGAGCAAAAATTGACACTGTTTGAGAAGACAAGACTGCTTTACAAATGCAGATCATATGTTTTATCCTTAAAATATAGAAAAAAATGGGTCAGAGGCAATACACAACGAAGCGCTGTGTATTTCAATGGTAGACATACTGCATCACGAGATATAATAGAATATTTCAGTATTTCAGCTAAAATAATTTGTAAGGGATCTAACTGAATTTAAATGATAGTGGTAAAAATGTTTAAAATCACTGACTATTTTAAGTTTGCATTTTAGACAGTCATTTTTTTACTTTCTAATTATTTGAGGAAAACTTCATTTGACTGGGCCTTTGGTTCATGTGCTGGTTTATGGTTTTCTTTGTATTCTGATAGTTGTGCTTCGTGATGTTCTTTGACACGTTTAAAAATACTAACATGGAACTTGGAGCACTTGGAATTGTGGAGCAATTCAGAGCCTGGGCACTCTTCACCTTTACCCTTACGATTGATTTTGCTATGCATGTTTCCTTCTCCTTAGAGATCAGATGCTGTATGCCATAATCTTCCATGAAAACATGATAGTTGAGGGTCCTCAGTTGTTGCAAATTATTTCTTCCTAACAATTTTGTGCGTACTTTGCAGAACTGAAATCAAAAGACAGGGAGAGTTTGTAGTTTCCTTTGCAATTGGTTCAGTTTCAGTGTTGCATGCAGAGACTGCATGCTGCTTGATCTCTCCAAGCTGAATGGAGAACCAGCTTAAGTTTTACCTGTGACAATTACTTTTTAATGTTCTCTGATTCTTTCAGTGCCCAGTCCAAATACCTTAAGGAATTCCTAAAAAACACAAAACTTAGATTTGGAAACCGGTTAATATTACACAATGATTTTGTTCTTTTTTTTTTTTTTTTTTTCTTTGTTTTACTAAATAATAATGAAAATACTTGATATTTTTAAGTATGTCATACTAAGAATAGGACTATGAATAACAATGTCTTAGTTCTTTATTTTATTTTTTCATTTTTTTAAAAGGAAGTTAAAATTGGTAGAGATTTCATCTGCGGATCCTGTGAAAGGATAGGAGGTTCAAAGTCTCAATAAATTGAACTTTAAATTGTTTGCACTTCTTAAAGGCAACTGATTAGCTTAATTAATAGAGGAGATAATGTTTTGTTTTACTTTATTTGAATTCTTAAGACTGTTGCAATTATTTATCTTTTATCTTCATATTTTCATATTGAAGTAAATTAACATTAAGAAAAAAGGGCCTCATCTACTCCCTCCCATGAAAACTTGAACAGCCCAAGCAGTGGACGGCTTGCGGGGGAGAGAAAGAGAGAAGTCACTGCATTGCTGTTCTTGGCCACTTTGCTAATCAAGCAGATATTGCTGAAATATTTCCCAGGTAGTTTCAGCTAGGCATAGTATTCCACTGTCATCTTTTTCTGAACAGTATGCTGCTTCAGACTACCCTGTCCTTCATCCTAGTAGTAGCTGCAGCTCACTGGTAAACGAGGTGGTTCCTATAAGGGTCTGTAAACACATTTTAGGGTTCCCATTGTGCACATACGTATGGATCATATTGTGTAAGCCTTAGTTCAAAACAGAGAACATTGTGCACAATGCTGCCCTGTAAAAGCCTGTTTGTAAGGACTCTAACAAAAATAAGAATTTCTCAAAGTTACAGAAAGTGGGGCGTTTTGTCTAGTTTTGTTTTATCTGAACAAGTTGCTTGCCAATTTACAATTGTTGTGGCTTGTTTCTACCTTCTTTTCTTCCTCTGTTCCCACAGACCTATATCGCAATCTATCCTCCTAGATTTGCTGCTTAGCCCCTTCAAAGCAATGCCACCATTAGGAGTACCAGCCAAAGCGTATCAATGTTCTAATACAGTGGAAAAGGAGGTGCTGTGTGATGTGGTACAGCACCGTGCACAAGAGCAAGGATCAGTGGCTGAAACCTGCCAGCAGGTTGTAGCTGGAAAGCCCAACCTTTTGGTGCTGCACCTGAGCTCCTGGGGATGCAACCCCTGAGACAAGACACAGGAGGTGTTCCCGGTTATGCAGAGCCTGCATCTTTTCCTTAAGCTCTTCTGCAAGGGTAACAAAACATTTAAGCAGTCCTCAGCCCTGCTTTATCTGCAAGGGTTAGGATTACATCTGGCTCTGGTGCGATTCCGCAGTGTGGAAAAAAGCGGCTTGTCCCTTACTGCCGTTCTTGAGTATTCCTTCGGAGAAAAAAAGGATGTCAAAGACTGATTCTCAGCTTTGCATATTTTGCTTTTCTCTCTTCTTTTGTAACTCCTCCAGCACTGGTGAAACTTTAAGTAGTATGTGAAGGTGATGTGCTTTTACATCAATTTTACATCATTACTGTACAAGAACTTTGTGTATGCATCAGTAGTGACTGGAATACTGATACAGGAAAGGTAATCTGTGATATCTCTCAACAATGTAAGTTTTTCAAGAAGAATTTAAGTTTAGCTTCGTTTCTATGAACCAGATGAAAATATTTTTTCAAGTATATATCCTACCTAGGACATTCTTTTATATTTTATAGGATGCCCAGAGCGACTGTAGATATTAAACACAATTTCTGGTTATGAGATCTCTGCATCACCAAAATGCAAATTTCCCTCCTGAATATGTAGGCCACTTGCTGAATAACCTAAAGAAATGTATGGTGAAAATGTTAGTTCTCATGTATTCAGATTACTCCCTTCAAAGGTTTTCCTCAGATTTTTAATATCCTGAAAGTTCTAGTTCTGAGGCAGTCTGCAGTTCTAACTTCATTTTCGGTTCTTAGAGTGAAGTCATTTAAATAAACAAATAAAAGTGGCACGTCATGCGTGGCTTGTGCCAAAGTACACCATGTGCCAGTCAGAATTAATTTTTTTG
Organism: Tauraco erythrolophus; assembly: GCF_009769465.1. Classification (NCBI taxonomy): domain Eukaryota; kingdom Metazoa; phylum Chordata; class Aves; order Musophagiformes; family Musophagidae; genus Tauraco; species Tauraco erythrolophus. The sequence continues at coordinate 13,414,880 of NC_141470.1, forward strand.
AATCCTCACATATATGAGTTTATAATAACAACAATGCAGTTACATACGCTTGTCCCTAACATCGCTGATGACACTTGCAGTACTCTAAACATGCACAAGTAACATCCCGGCATGGTGTTGACCTGTGTTTATTTTTAGTATTTCATGAAGCACCTTCTTTAGCTTGTTTTCTTTTCACTTAATGAGAGGCATATAAATCTCATTGCTAATAAAACTAGGATATTTGATAGTAAAAATAAAATCCCTTCTCCTTTTCTTTGTGAGTAGCCAGATGGATGTGTTTACCCTTTAGAGAAATTTAGATTTGATATTTTTGTTATGTTTTGTTTTCTTCCTGGTAATTATGTTGGCACTTTGCTGATTCCTAGTTGTGCATTATTACAATGAAAGGTGACAATTTGATTGTCTTCAGTTGGAGAAACAAGTAATTTTATATTCACCAAGCTGTCAGGTAACAGTACCTCACAGTACTAAGAGCTCCTGGCGATGTGGTTTGGCACCTATATTTAAGTGCTTTGATGCTTGCATAACCTCTACTGAATCAGAAATGTTTTGCCTGCTAGAAATGTTTTTAGGCTTGTAGTGTAAGGTTTTTATTAAAAAGACAATCCATAACTGAGCTGTGGAGCCATTGTTTCATGTTACATGGAGGTACTAATTAGGTGGTTTAGTGCAACAGGCTACAGGTGAGCCTGAAACTGATCCTTCGTTTCACTGTCTACTGAGGTGCTCTATTTGATTTAGAAACGAGAATCAAAAAATGTGGCAAGGAGGGAGGAGAATGGGAAAGGAGGGGGGAGAAATCTGACTGTAGATAAAATATTTCAGTTCTGAATTAGGTGGTGCAGAGAAATGGTACATGACCTTTTGTTTTTGCACCTGTAGGATTGAAAATTAGCTGTTTAACTCCTTATGTGAAATCTTAAGCACCTCCTGAAAATTAACTGTAGGACAAAAAAAATGTAAGAATACTGTATGTAACCATTGGAGTATGTACTCACAGAATATTGAAAGGATTTAATGAATCTTTCAGGAACTTCTGCCCATCAGGTTTAAATGTGGTCAGGAAGATTTCTAGTTATTAGAGCAAGTTCTTAACTGGCTTTGTAAGGGAAAAAATAAATATATTCTTGTTTTTTGTATAAAGTCTTAAGTCAAAGTCTAAACAAGCTGAAATAAATTCCTCTCAGTATTTTTAGACGTCCTTTATCAAAACCATTTATATAATCATTCAGCTAAACAATTAAGTCATTCTATTCCATAAAAATATCTGAATTAATGCTTATTTATAGCAACCATTGTTTTTTAATTTTATTGTTAATGATTGCTTTTATTTATATTGTATATTCTGTTACTTGCTGCCTAAAACAACAAATCCTAATAAGTTGCTGATGGATAAATTCTTGGCACGCTTACTCTTGTTCCCATAGTTATTGGTAAAGATAGTTGGAAGTCAGTGCTGCCTTTTTTCTTTTTCTTTTTCCAATAGTAAGAAATTGGATATCCAGAGACACATGGCGTAGTCATAGGACTTTAAAGGCAGTCATCACTGAGAAGCTAATACCAACCAATTAAACAGAGGTGGTTACGTGATGTAACATTATCAGGAGAAACAATTCATGAGTCAAAGCATTCCAGGGCATATGAGCTCCAGTCCAAAGAACAGTCTCAAGCTGTTTAAATAAAGTGACAGCAATATTGTCAGCTAAATATAAACTATAGAAAACATTAACTACGCTGGCTGAAGATGAGCACAACCCAGGTGCCAAATGACTATTCTTTCACTGCCCTTCACTGCGTTCAGTGTGAGTTCACCTCAGGCATATTCAGTGAAAGCTCCTGGTAGTGAATAAAGAGAGTGAGCATTTAACCTACTAGAAAGGTAGGTTATATTTTTAGTGTTTTAGGAATCCGAATAAACACTTCGGACCGTTCGCTGAAAAGTCATCAGGGTCTGCAGGGCTGTTTTGCTGCATCCATTTTAATGTTTTCGACAACTAGATGGATAGACAGGAACTCGTTCCCTAACCCTAATAGTTTACTGTGGCTGCACAGCTGAGAAGGTCGCTATAACAGCAGAACGTGAGAGAAAGGCTTTCCAAAAGAGTCCGTTTAGCTCTTACATTGTTTGATTACAAATGAGAAGAAATACCACAAAAATTGTTCCAAACTGTCTGAGCTTTGAGGGAGTCTGAATCTGAAGTTACACTTTGTGATTTGGATTCAGATCTGTTGGCAGAAGTGTAATTTGTCTGGATTGGGAAAACAAATGCAAGAAAAGCTGAGTGCGTGTCTTGGACGCCATGGGTGTATTACTTAGCTCGATGCTTATTTCGGCCAGAGACCTGGGCGCTTGCTTAACATTATAGCTGTCGTTTCTTGAATCATATCTGCTTCCATCCCTGCCTCCCCTTTTATTTCCAAGGTGATTCCTGCAACTACCATAAACTCTCGAATCTTGCAATGCTGTTTATGATCTATATGTAACTAGTTCTTGTAGTATTCCTGCAAAACGAAGCCGAGGAAGAGCTTGAGGGGGTTGAGCTGATTTTGCCTAAGGCCGTGTTGTGACTCAGAGCCAGAGTCAGGAACAGGAACGGGGAGATTCTCTCCCTCTCCCATTGCTGCCGTGTCAATTTATACGGGTTATGTGCATAGGGATTCGCGTTGAGGTGTGGAGCCCCAGGGGAATGGAGTCTTTTAATAGCTGTTCATTTGTATTGCTAAGGCTCCTTGAAAACTGTTATGAGATTTAATAATTTTAGGAAACAACTGTAAGTCACATTTAATATTATGAGAATACTATGCACATTTGTTGCTCTTTAGAAGATGGGGAGGGCTAAAACGCTGTGGCTGAATTTTATTTTTTGTGAACACCAGGTTAGCATAAAAGTTTAGAAGGAAATGTTTAAAAAGTTATGAGTACTTCTGAAAATGATTTCTCTTAATTTATTTAGTTCTGGAGTCACCAAAGCACTTAGACATGTGCTTAACTTTTTGAAACCGAGTAGTCCAATTTGAAATTAGTGGACTGCTTGCATACTTACAGTTAATCATGCACTTAAGTACTTTAATCTGGCACTTTGGGGAAAAGGAATGGAGACTGTTCGTAAAAACTCTGTAAGCGAATGTATTTCTAATCTAATCTGATTCCAATCTACTGTTGGAGCTGTAGACCTGGGTTATGTCTGTGCTGCAGTCATTAAAGGGGGATGAATTAGTCCATCTGAGTATCACGCTACTGTAGTTGGAGCGCTATCAGAAACGAGCTTGTTTAAAATTAGTTTGGATATCTCAGCGTTACAAAGCAGTCATTTATGTGGCTGCAGTGTAGACATGCCTTTAGGTTTATGAATGCTTTGTGAGGGTGGAGCAGAGCAGAAATGAAGAGTCTCCAGCCAACTACGAGCCTACTTTGTCATATATCTCATTGTTATGGCTTAGTTTGTATGTTTTTGAAATAGTGTCTGGGCTATCACATTGTTGTTTTCTGTGTTAATACTTTGTTACTTGATTCTGAAACGTCTAGCAGCTAAAACTCCAGCTCAAGCCATAATTTCCACTGTAACGTTTAATCATTTGAGCAGTCAGCAGGGATGGAAGACTTTAGGCTTTGGAAGCCTTTCAAGTCAGGAATATCATCTAATTGTTTTGAAAAAGATGAAATACATTTGTTTGAAGAATTTCAGACCATTGAAAAGCCTTAGACAAAAGCCTCAGTATTATTATTTGTATTTAGAAAGGTACAGCACACTGTCTGTAGGGGAAAAAGGAAAAACGATGTTTTGAGAATCTGACTGGCAGTCTTTATTAGAGCAGAGGTAATTTTTTCGCTGGACTAAAATAAAAATTCATGTCAGATATAGAGAATGGAGCTGTTTGGGACTGCATTTAGGTTTTTTTTTGTAGGTAAAAAACTCCTTAGCAGTTCAGTTTTAGCTTAATACATCAGTCTCAAGGCCAACTGGAATGGGGGTCTGGTTTCTCAGCTTTACTGAGGTTTTGATAAATGATCCCATTCTTTTTCTATCTTGAGTTCAAAACGAGATAGAATTTGTTTTAGTTTTGGAAAATCCAAATCAAGATTCATTTAATTCTCAAGTTGAGTTGGTGATAAGACTTCAGATAATTAGGACCTTTTCCAACTTATTTTTCATACCTATTAGGTATATTTTCCACCTTTAGTGATTGCTGTGTTCAGCTAATCTGCCAATTTAACCAAAGCAACAATTTCACAATGTAGTTTTCTTTCTGATTGTGTGCTGTGTAATCAATATACTGATATAATGTGAGTGTAATTTCCTCTCTTATTTTATCTCCACTGCACAGTATTATAAATAAACAGCTAAAAAAGAAAAGAGAAAGAAAAGCACCAAACAAATCTGTTGCATCTTCTTTTAAGATTGTACCACTGTAGACACTTGTTCTAGTAAAGTAGAATTGGACCCACTTGATTGCATTTAAATTTTTCATGCTTCAGCAGTTTGTCTGGGAGCACAGTAAAGAAAACCCCCCGAGCGAAGATAGTTTAGAATAATAGAACTTGATTTTGTGTATTATAGCGGCACCATTTGCGCTGCTGTAGTTAGGGTTGTGTCAGCACTTCCATTATAAACCCCTGTTTGCAGGGGTTATAACTGGGGAGATATTTTTTATCAGAAACTTTTTTTTAAAATCATTCGAGTGAATTTAATTGATAATAGGAGAAAAATTAAAATAAATTATAACGGAAATTAGTAAATTTCTGATACCTTTTACAAGCCTTATTTATTATGACTATTGATTTTTGTTTTTCTCTTGCCAGGGATTTTAGTAAATGCTTTTTGAATATTTTAGATGTAAAACTGGAAAGTTATTATGGCTTAAAATTTGACTGCTATTCATAATCATATTTTAATATTAAAAAAATTTGACTCAACAATCTGTTCTATGGTTTAATGTTATCATGAACTACTCAAACGGGCCAGTTTATATTTACTCTGTTTTACTGGTTATAAACCCAGGCATAATCAATACTTGGTGCATAACCTGGCACCCTCAGAAGACATGCATGCATGAGGTATATCGATTTAGTTAATGATTGCGCTGGGAAAAGAAGTTGAAGGGCTTAATCTAGCAGCGTCCTACATCTCTGTCCCTTTTACTCCAATGTTTAAAATCTAGCAACCAAAAGCCTGAAAGGTACCACTGAGTGCTGACCTCTGACCATAATTAACTCACTAAATCTTGCCATTTTAACAAAGGTTTTGGGGGAAAATAGAAGCAAAACACACCCCTAAAAATTATGTCATGAGGCGATCAAGTGCCTGGGAGACCTTCCTGAGGTTGTCTGTCTTTTCAGGCTTCAGGACTATAGGTAACTGAGTAAAAGTGCAGTATGAAAACACGTCTGACCACAATGCAGCAGTGGAGGAAAGGGATAGGTGGAGCTAGAAAGCATTTGAACCCTGCTCTTGGTCCATTCTCAGTCCAATACAGAAAAAAGTTGCTGGGCATGTCTTGAGGTTATTACTGAATGTGACTTAGTCAATATCTTTTTTTTTTTTTTTTCAAGGTTAACAGAGTTCCTCTTTCTCTATATAATCAACTCAACAGAACATGAATAGAGATTTTTATTTCATTGTGTTTAAAACATCATATGTAAGAGGAAAGTATATTAGTGCATATGGCAAGAAAAACTGTTTCCTCTGTAGCGCAGTTCTAGTAGATAGCTTTACTGAATGGTCACTTGAGGAAATGCTGAAAGCTTGCTTATGAAATAGAGGTGAAGCCTTTCTAGACTAATTATATTCAGCATGTAATTTCTAAACTTCAGTCTGAATTTTGATTTTCAATTAACATTCCCAATTTGAAGATAATTTTCTATTTAATGTAATTGCAGGAAATAATTTATTGGCTGATTAAGACTGAGGGCCCAGCCTTCCTTAAGAAAACAGTCCCTAACAAACCAGCCTTTAAAGCCAACTCATAGCTTTGGACAGATTCAGCCTATTTTTGCAGCTGCAGAGTTGTGTTTAATTAGGATTGTGCACTATTATTCATTGGTGTAGTTTGTAGTTCAAATTATTCTTAAGAGACATTTTCATTTCTAGTTTTGTGTCATGATTAATTTATGGTGAAAAAACAGCCATAGCTATTGCTTTTCACAGAAGCTCGTTCCGTTTGAAACAGGAACGAGATCTGCTGAGAAGGTGAAAAAAAGGAAAATCCTTTATTGTGACTTTCAGTTTTCATCTCTGGTTTTCAAATTGCATAGAGCGTTGACTTATATTTTCACGTGAGTGATTACATTAACATGACTGTTTTAATGAGAAAAGGGAAAGTAAACCTTTTATTTTATCTTGGATCATAGTAATTATGAACCACAACCTTTTGAAGTACGCACAATAATGCTGACTGCCGAACTCTTGGCATGTTCTCTGTAGCATCAACACAAATTCTTTAGCGTAGTAAGAATGTAATACGTGGTTTAAATTCCTCAGTTCTGCTTATTGGCAATATTAATATTAGACTCCCACTTAGGGTCAGGCTTCCCTAAAGAAAACGCAAACCTTTTTTTCCCCACCAGTATCGAGTTTAAGAGGCAGGATTATCTCTATTTACAGAGTAGTTATTCTAAATAGGTATCAGTGTTTTAATATGTTTCAAAGCACTTCAAAGCTTGTAATACTTTCATATAGAACTGTACATAATTAGATTAGTTGATCCTATATTAATTTTTTTTTCACTGTAGGATACTAAATCTGAACTCCCTCATTAATTGTGAGAAATTTAACATTAGCTGTTAAATCCTATGTGAAACACAGGCTGCTACATAAAAACTACTGTTTAAATTGGAATTAACTTAATTATTTTTCTTTGCACTTGATATTTCCTTCACTGTAATATTCATGAAAGCATGTGACAGATTTGTAAATTTAACTGTTAGTCTCAGATTTCCAGACCCTTTAATCAGTATTTATTTGTCTGTAGAAACAGTACTAGCAAGTTAATGATTTGCTAATTTGAAAAATGCTCGTGTGGTTTCCTATGTTAACTGATTTGTGCATTTTTAAAGAAATGGTATGAAATCAATTATTGTTAAAAAGCAATTAAGGTGAAGATCTTATTCCTTAGTTTCTCAGCAATTTCAGTGTCAAGGATATTCTAAAGTTACTGAAACCTGGGAAAATAGCTAATGTACTTTAGCTGTCTTCTTTCAGGTTTATTAATGATTGTTTTAACAGTTGCAGTTAATCTTGTTAGAAATTTTAAACAAAGTGTTTTCAGATTTTGAGTTGAAGTCAGTTATATTTTCATCTAAGTGCAGAAACTGTGGTGAAAGCTGTGTTTGCATACGAGATGGTAGTAAGAGGCCATTATTAGGAAAAGACATTCACCATAAATCAATGCATTTATTCATTACACTTTTAAGTCATTTAAAGTAATTCGTTGAGCTATATCCTCTACTCGATGCCTAATATGAAATGAAACATAATTATTTTAGATTTTTAGTTAAAACTATAAAAAATTACTCAGCTATTATCCATCCATTCAATAAACCTTTCAGTTTAGAACACTTTCCACATGAATGTCTCAAAACACTTCCCAAAACGGGTAAAATTTTAAACAGGTTAAGAGCTGATACAGCTTTAAACAAACAGCAAAAAGACTTATTTAGCAGAATTTGAAATGGATTTCAAAAATTCTCATCCATGTAGAAAATATCTTCTGCTTTCAAGGAATGAAGTTAGGAAAGCTGATGGACTCTCTCATTAAACATTTGCTTGCAACCTTCAGATTGTTCATGGGAGTAAGAGTTTAAAAACTTGAACTCTTATGCAAATCAACATGAAAATACCAACTGAATCACTAGTTTCTTATGGCTGGAGAAAATTATATTGTTTGACAGGTCTAAATGAATAGAATGACATAATATAACCCTGACCTTGACTTGGCATCACTGAATACTTTATCTCAGTGTTTTGGATCCAGATCCCCAAACCCCGTACTTTTTAGAGTACTTTTGTTGACTGCAAGTGATTAATTTTTAACTGTTGTAGGCAAGTGTGGTGTGTTTAGAGGACTATTTTGAGCTTGATTTTTTTCATCTAACACCAGTGTTTTCTTTTTTGTAGAAGAATGTCTTCCAAGCAGGCTACCTCTCCATTTGCATGTGCAGCTGATGGAGAGGAAACAATGACCCAGGACTTAGCATCACGAGACAAGGAAGAGGGCAACAGTGATCAGCATGTGACCTCTCATCTGCCTCTACATAATGTAATGCACAACAAACCTCACTCTGAGGAGCTACCAACTCTGGTCACGACCATCCAACAAGATCCTGAGTGGGATGGAGTCATCTCAACCCAACACAGAATGGTGAGTTTCACAGTTCTCACAGTGGCTTTCTAAATTAGTATTGTCAAAGACTGTTCACTTCCATTTTGAAAGACATGTTCAGTACAATCCTTTATGAGTGTAAAGCTTTTTAAATGTTAAAGTGTCAGTGTTAGTAATAGATCAACATCAATATGGTGTAATTGTAAATTACAATTGTATAATCTTCTTAAATATACAGGTCTATGTGAATGAGGTCATTTGATGAGTTCACCTTCGGAAGGGAAATGCATCTATTTATCATGTTTTCACTCATAGCTTGATTTATGTCATAACCTCTCTAGCTCATATATTCAAGCATTAATTTCTGACAGGAAGATGTAGCTCACAACTGTTTGTCATCTGCAAAGTGTTGTGCTGAAGGAAGAAACCTTAATGTATTTTTTTCTCTTGTCTCTCAGAAATAGAACCCACCAAACCTAGAATATTACAGCTTTACACAACAACAAAGAAGCTGGCATTTTAGGTGACACAAACATCCTGCTGTATTTATAGGAAATTACAACTTTTTGTGGAGGGGAAAGGTGTTTATGAGTAGCTATGTCATGCTCTTCTGCTCTAGATCACCGGTTTGTATATAGGTGATGTTAGCAATGATCAGAATTATTATCTGTATTCTCTTCAGTAGCCTAGATAAAATTATTTTGCAGTTGTAATTCTGTCTCTGCATCCCCAAAACTCTGCAATAAATGAGTAGACTAAATGAAGACTGAATGGGCATAGCATCTCAGTCAATTTGTTTTCCTTGCATGTGTTCCTCAGGAAGAGAATTAAGGTACGTGGAGCCGCCAGGTGTTCTGTAAATTTAGAACATCATAATTCCAGACTCTCCATAAAGTGACTTTCACAGACCTTAAATTCACACTGTTAGTTTAAAAAGAATACTCTGCCTTCTCTTAACATTTTTATACATTTCTTCTCTTAACATTTTTCTACATTTTTATTAAATTCTATGAGAAGATTTTTTTTCAGCAATTATTTTTTTTTTCAGTACGAATCAGCAGCTTTCAGTAAGGTAAAAAAGCAATTGTAGCATTTTTTTGACAGTACTAACAATAAAGAACTTATTTCAAATTTCACGAGAAATAATATTTCTAATGCATTAATCAACATAGATACTAGAATTCTTCATGCATATTGTGTGATGTCTGGAATTAATTAAATAATAGCACTACAATAATGTCTATTTTGTTAATACAGTGGCTTTTTTTTTTCTAAAATCCAAATCAAACCACTACCTAATCTGTAATGCACAATTTAACCCAGTGCAGAACTTTGTTAGGCCTAAAATATTCCTAAGTATTTGAGTGACTGTCATGAAGAAGACAAAATTTCAACTGTAAAAATGGTTTTAAAGAAAAATGATTATAGGTTAGTAATTTGACGAGGTAGGTTGTAAGTTGTCTATATGGCTTCTACACAAAATTCTCAGATGGAACCTCATTTTGGATGGAGAATCACTCTTTTGCCCAAGTCATGCAATAAGTACAGCAGAATAATTTTAACTTCTATGTTACCAGGAGGACAATACTGGAAAGGATTGATCAAGTTTGCTGATGGAAAAAAATAATCTGTGAATTCATCAGCTACTTTCCTATTAATTCAGATAGACATGTGCACTCTGGGAATTTCGGTCTTACATGTTACACCAATAACATTGATAAGATGACTCTGTGTCCCAGAGAGAAAGGAGCTCCTAGCTTCTAGGAGTCCTTCAAAGCATTTGGTTTTGGTTCAGGCTGTTTCTTGGACCTGGAGTAATGCTTAAGCCAAAATGATAGAACCTCTTGCAGTATGATCAGTTGTACTCATTTGTATTGCTCTGAAGTGGGTTTACACTTACAGCAACAGAGTGCAATCTCTGTTTTCTTTCGTAGTGTTGCACTATCATGTCAATGCTTGCTGTACCTCTGGACAGGCAGGAATCCAATCCAGCTTATCGTGTTTCAGAACAGGTGCATAAACTTTACTTGAGTGACTTAGCACTCTGGTTTTCCTCTCTTCTTTTTTTTCCAGTAAATATTCTGTCATATATGTAGATGAATGTCCAGAAAATCATTAGGCATTTCCACAATTCCCTTGGGTTAAATCTGGTGGTGGATGTATGTCATCCGTATTTAGATAGCTCTCGGCTAAACCAAACAGATTGTTTTTGCCCAGCTCAAAGCTGGGTGTAATTTACAAGGCTTGACTAGAAGTGAAAACTGAAATTCTGAGGCATGCTGTTTGGTTGCACTTAAGAGATCAAAAAGGTACAGAGCAAGTTCCCAGTGTATTTACAGTTTAGGTGAGTTAGATGACTAGTTAGATCACAACAGTGAAGTGGTGAAAATTTTTTTTTTCCTCCTTGAGGGACTGTCAATAAGGTAGCTTATTTGATTTTTTTTATTATTATTTTTTTTTCTTCCTTATTTATGTTCTTCATGAGCAAACCTTTAAGCCTCAATTGATTGCATAAAGTTTCTCTGAATCACCTCAGTCTCCAAGCAGGCATCAGTGTTGCTCAGAAAGAATTCAGAGGCGCTTGCAATTTTCCGGATGAAGGCAATTTAATGCTCCTTTAAGGGAGGTAGGAGCTTCTTTCCAGAAAGACAAATTCCAGAAGGTGGATTGGGCAATTTTTAGATAGGTGCAGTGGTAGTGACCGCTTTTCTACTTAATAAAACCAAATTCCCAGAAGGTAGGTGCTTTCTGACCTTTCCCAGACGGATCCTTTCAAAGCAGATTTGAAGAAGCACCTGCTCATACCATTTACACTGAAAGTAAAGACAGTAGTGCTGTCATTAAAATGCATCAATAATGTGTGTTGTCTGGTTATAAGATAGTAAATTCAAGGAATGTTGTGTCGACATATGGGGAGGAAAATTTTCTCTTTTATGTGGTACCTAATTAAGGGCACAATCCTGCATCCTTTTTGCCCTTAAAACTACTAAGGAGTTCACTGGAATTTGTGACAGCACACTGTGCATTGTAACATGCTACAAGGGCTGTACAGATCTTAGGTTAAAAAAAGATACTGCAGTAGGGCAATTTAACTGAAGAAAAAAATGAGTTTTTTTCCCCAACATTTATGGTATGCAGCACTTTGTGTAATATAAGATACCTTTAAATGGCATTGTGTATTATCATAAAAAAATCCTACACTGGCTAGAAATGTTTTCAAACTTTCACTCCCTTTTGATATCAGGCATTGCTTTCCACTGAGTCCTTTGTGTATTCTGAATGTCTGGAAGCCAAAATATTTTGTTTTAACTCCCACTCTATAGTATTTCCCAGCTGTGTACTTATATGGTGTAATAAAAGGATTTAACAAATGGGAAATAGCAGCTGCATTTGGAAATTCCCTTTGTGCTCCCTTTTCATTTGACAGATTCAGCAATGTGTAACAACTGTAACGTCAGACCTGTAATGACTTACACTGTGAGTATCGTATCACCAGCCAATTTGATGTTACAGGGGGGAGAAAATAAAACCACCAAAAGATTTCTGTAGTTTCATATTGCTGAGCTGAAAAGGTTATATGTATATTTCTGACTGTAACTTAATATAAAAATACCTGGACATACGGGTATTTATTACGGCCTGTCGTTCTACTTGAAGATAAAATCTGGTTTAGGCTAAGGATTTATCTGTTGGCTGCAGTAAACTGTAGTGAAGAGGGCAGAGTGGTATTAAGATACTGAGGAATCTATCCTGCTTTCTCCCATGGACAGTGAGTAGCAGGCAAGAAATACAGTCAAATTTTTAGACCGCATCCAAAACCTGGCTCTCTTGGGGCAGCAGACTGAGAGAGGATGAGGGCGGAAAGCCAACAATACTTTTGCTAAATTTAATAGTAACTGAGTTGTTGTCTCCCACTAATATGCTTACTAGTAAATATGTAAAGAAATGGAGAATCATAATTTATGCTTTGTTCATTGGGGAACCAGGAATGGTCCTGATCTTCACACAGGGCCCCCACAGCTTGTGAAATAAATGCTGAAGGTTTTTTATTTTTGTTCTCAAGTATCAGGAGAAAGCAATGCCAACAATAAGATGCGAAATTAGATGGACAAGTGGCCTGATCTTCGAGGAATGAGATGGTGTATTCCCATGGCTGTAAAGGCTAGACGTGGGCCTTGCGAACAATAAATTTGAGCAGCTTTAACTTTATGAAATCTGCAGTCTTTCTCCCAATCACAGAATCCCTCCCCGCCACCTCCAACAGTTAAAAAAAAATGAGAGGCAAATTGTGTTCCCATCCCCAGTCCCAGTATAACAGTCTGGTTATGGACAGGGTTTGTGAAGAACTGGCGGGCCCTGTGCTGGCTGCTGTACGTGATGAGGTATCACTGTGATGGTTGTCGCCGTACTCTTTTCTTTTCCTACCCATGTTCCTCCCCTGCCCACCACCATAGGAGGTATACAGTCAGTGTGTACATGCACAGAATGAGGGCATCCACATCTTTTTGCTCTGCTTTTACTTAGAATGATGCAATGGGAGACAGTTACAGGGAACCACAGCAGCAAGTCAAGTCTAAATGATGGGTTACTTCCCTGTGACTGAGGAAAACCAAACACATATACATATACAAATACAAGTTAAGTACTTCCAAATATATGCTACGTTTCTCCATACATTTTGTAACATCATACAAAGACCTCTTGGATTTAGAAATGAAATGTATCTCATTGGATTTTGTCTCAAATAACAACATCAACATGTATTTCATAGTTACATCAAGTCTCTGTCTTTTGTTGACTTCTTGCCAAAAGTGAAAGGCTTACTACCTTTCCACTATGTCTGCATGTACACTTCAGCAGTACTGATTGCAGATTTGTATATGCAGCCACGTAAAAAGGTGCCACATGTATTTATCCCTTTTAAAATAATTTTAAATCACCAAGTATCAAATTTAACTTTATATAGCTTTAGCAAAACTACTGGCATCAGAAAGGCAGAAATAGGTGGTATCCTGAAGGTCTTAATATTTCAGTGCATGCTGTCTCCACTTAAAACAAGCAGAATCCTGTTCCTACCTTCCCTCCCATCCTTGTTATTAACTTCTCTTGTTGAAAGTTCTTCCCTTTAAGGAAAATAAACTTGGCTTTTTAGGAAAGATCATTGAAAAACGTTTACACATGCTAAACACAGTGAATTTGTTGTTATATAAATTCATGGCTTCAAATTCTCAAAAGTTATAGATACAACTACATGTTCTGAAATTTTATTTTTAGTTCATTTACAGACTGGTTATGATCATATAAAATGCATCAAATATAAATGCCCTAAACTCTGGCAATTCTGTATCTGCTAAATTGCTCATGCAGCTGTTATTTACGTGTACAAATCTGAGTTTTGTGATGATCGAAAGCAGTTCTACTGTGCTTGTGATATTATTTCTGCATGCCAGGTAGTGCACCAGAATTTTTATCTAACTAAAGAGATAAATACCTTCATATGTAATTGTATAGGTAAAAAGTTTTGGCTGAAAATAAAGGGTGTGAGAAAGCAGATGATGTGATATTTTATTTTTCCGTAAAATAGACTTCTATGAGAAATATATTGCAGAAAAGAGAGAAATATTTTTTTTTCAAGCATATTGTTTTGATTCAAAAAGCGTTCAGGTATGTGCTTAACTTGACTTTATTAGGACTACCAACAGCTGTAATGTTAAGCACATGTCTAAACCTTTGAAAGATCAAGCACTTAGTTTTACTAGCTTTAGCATAAAGAGATATTTACATTTCATATTAAAAATAATAAAACAATTCCGTAAAAGTGTACAGGATAATATGCTTAATGGTGGTGGTGCAATACAAAATTGCCTTTATTTGGAGAAGAATCAAATAGTTATTCTTTTTGGCATGCCTGTTATACTTGCATTATTTTCATTTTGACACTGTACCATTTCTTTTCCAAATGCACTGTCTATTTTAAACCTTTCCTTATATTCTAGAGTGAACTGCATTTAAATAGAATTAATTGTCACGGAATTCTTCACAAAAGACTTGTAGTTTACGTTCATCTAAACCTGTAGTCATTTTGTTCCTTTATCTTAACATTTCTTATTTTTTATGAAACAATTTCTGAAAAGTTTTTAATTCACTTCTGTATATTGACATGAATTTTTTCAAAAGTAGAAGCATTAACATGCTCTAAATTGTTAAATTTTTTTTTCCTTGGGCAAGAAGGAATCAGGTATGCATGCTGATTAACACACTCCAGTCATTAACATGTGATTATGTGGGCTGCATATTGAGCACCTGCCAAAAGATAAAATCCAGCACTTTACTACATCTGTGCAAGGACTTTTTGCATTTCTTTTGTACTTTGACAGCTCAAGAAAAAACAGATTTTGGTATCTTTGTTCAGCATAATAAAACTGTGTACATAAAATGTCTTCATGGAGGAAGAAAAGATACTACATATATTTATTTTAATCTTTGAGGCCATGAAAAACCCAGTGACTGAGACTTCCACAGCACCAAGTGTAATATGAATCTCCTAATGTACTGTATCACTGACATTCATATACAGTTTACAACATTCCTGCATGTTTATAAGGATTATCTGTTCTGGGATTCAGCCAATGTTATTGTAATTCACAACAGTTTTATGTGATACCTTTATGTCTCATAAATGTCTTGGTTTTATTTCAATCTTCCAAATGTTTCATCAGTGTTTACCTTAAAGAAATACAAGTACTCTATGCAGCAGGCTGGTTTCCTGCATGCATTCCTCTGCAAATGTTAAAAGGGAAACATAAAGCATGTAATACATGTCATGTAACTATATACAGAGAAGGATTTCCATGTGCATTTGATATTGCTAGAAACATAAATACAAATTTTATTTTGATATTTACGATATATCTAGTTATAAGACGGACAACTAAGACAACCTAGTAGGAGGAAGTTGGACATATACAAAGTGGTCTGGAATATTCAAGCCACACAATCCTTGTTTTATTTGGCAGCTTCTGACAAGCATACATCACAAAATATGTGTCTTTATTTACTCAAAAGGTAAACAGTGCTAATCAGCCGGGACTGATCACAATGCATCTTCAGTTTCAGTTTAGATGAAAATATAAATCTAAATACTTATTCTGTAAATGGCTGTTTATTACTTTTTCCTTAATAAAAGCATTTAACCAAAGCCCAGGGCATAAAGCCTCAATATTGTTGTGATTTATTACCAAACCTAAACACAGGGAATTAGGACATATGGTATTTGGATAATTGAGGAAATCCTTAGCATCTAACTCTTACAAAAGCACACATGACTTTATGCATATCATTTGTGGGTGAGTTGATTGCCATATAGAAATTATTGGTCATTGTACTTAAGAATTTTGAGGTGATTGTCTATTCTGGAAAAGAGGAAAATGCCTGTCAGTATTTTTCACAGATTTCCTCATTTGTAAAGAGAAAGGTTTACATCACATAGTTGAAAAATTGTAACCTTCTGAAATCTCTCCAACCAAAAGTTGGTGTACTTGGATTTGACTGGTTTGCTTTAACAACTGAGTATGAAGGGATTGCTGCAATTAAGTGGTCATATTGTACATCAGATGAAAAGTTCCTGCCTCTTCCCTCTAAACAGATATTTAGTCTTGCAGTGGCCTATGCATAAAGCCGTGTTTGTGTCATGTATGTCTGATTATTATGTCATCTCATTTCTAAATCTTTGTTTTAAACTAAAGTTATTTTCCCTCCCATTTTTTTTTTCTAAATTTAGCATATTTATTGGCTTACAGCTAGTACTTACTGTTGTATTGTTTCTTCTTGAAGTTTTTACATATGTAAAGAAGACGAAATACAAGCCTTTTACAAATTGTATTCAGCCTACACTTTGGCAGTGAAATCAGTGTAAGTTTTATCAGAGTAAATGCTGAGTTAAAGACTTGAGGCTTTATACCATTACTTGCCATTTGCCCTCCCACTAGCATAATTTGCTGAGACTTTACAAATGATGTTCTCTCAATAGCTCATAGTAGTCATTCTCAAGCCATGGATTTAAATAAATCTTTCTTAATAAAACTGTTGTTATTTTTTTTAATCACATGAGAATTGGAAATGATCACTTAGATTTTCAATTTCTCTTAATTCTATTTAATTAAATTCCTCAAAATGGGAAACCTTATTTAATGTAGTGATTGGAAATGATTTTGTAAACATTTGCTTTCATTATATGTTAACTCCAGACTAGTTCCAAGTGCCAGCATGCCTCTAGTACTTGGAATCAAAACTGCTCTGGATATCCAACTTTCCTGGGGTGTTTACATGTGTCCCATTCAATGCAGAGACAGATAAATATCCCTTTATAACAGAAAAAGCCTCATCCACATGGAAAATAAGCATTTCAGCTAACACATTTTATATTAGTAATATATGCTTTCTACTTCTTCTTGGCCATTCATCCTGTGATTTCAGTTGAACTCTTACAGAAACTGTTCTCTCTCTGGCTATTGTGTAGGATTGCAGTTGTCAACTTTCAGTCAAAGTTGAAGGTAGTTATTAAATTGCTAACTAACACTGTGACCCTGATTTTGTACAGCCCACAGTTTTAGTTCCTGAGTTTTCCTCTTTTCTCACCTTCAGAGAGCTTCTCTCTTTGAGACAGATTCTATCCTCCCTATATGAAACAGAAATGCCACCATAAAGGAATTGCAACGTCTTTTATTTAAGATCCACAGCCTTGTGCAGTCCTTCCTTCTAGGGCTCCTGACCAGGCAATCCAGTTCCTTAGACTGTTGCTCTGTCATTAATCCTTATGAGGATCTCAAAGAGGTCTGTCCCAATCCAGATCTCCGCTCATGATTGCAGAGTCCCCAGACTGAGATGTTGCTTCTCAGCCCCAAATGCAGCCCCCATATTTTGTACTTTGGTCATTCAGAGAAAGGTGCAAGAAAATTGAATCTTGTTTTTAGCCTACAATCTTTAACCAATAGAACTTTCACATTGTATGTATTTGCTCAATTTTGGAAGTGAAAGGGCTTCATAAAATTTGACACAAGTTGGCTCATGATTCAGTTTGCAGATATTGCTATAAACATTAGATTCTCGATATGAAAAACACTGGGTCAACTTTCAATACTGTTACTTACAGCACTTCCAGCAGCACTCCCTCATTTATCCTGTTAAAACCAGTGGGACCACTGATGGGAAAACGAACTACTTGAACTTTTAGAATGTAAATGCACAAGAAAGTGTATTTTTTTTTCACGAACAAGAAAAGTATAGTTATTTGTTCAATCCCTTTTCAATAGAAACATCTAAAAAGTATACGGATTTTCCTTCCTTTGCACAGAAAGTAAGCAGCTCTCTTTTTGAAGAATTTTACCAATGTAACTGGTGAAATTTAGTGAATGTACATGCTAAAAAATAATTTTCTCAGACTAAGAGACATGCTGAAATATCTAACGTATTATCTTAAGGTAACAGTTTTAAGTTGCCTTAAATTACCTCTCTTTCTACCAAGCAGTTGTTTGTAATTATTCAGAATTGTTTCTGCCGTTAGTAAAACCACGCTTGAGCTATTCACAGCAGCTCTGAAAGGAATGGCCAACAGGCCACTCATTGTTTACACCAGGCAGCCTAAAAAGGTGGTGAGACTAAGGACACTGTTGTTGGAATACCTATATTCATGGAAAACTTGGGATTGGTTAAAACGGTACGCTGCTCCTCCAACATGAATAAGGCCCAGGATGGACCTAGAAAAGCTTTTACCATATTGCACTAGAAATCTTAATGTTGTTTTCTCATTGACATACAAGTAGGGGAGTAGGTAGAGGTTTTAGGGGTAAGTAAAAGTATGATTTCATGCATGGGCTACCTATCCCTGATTAAGCCGTGCACAGTGTTTTAGTATTTATGCCTTCTGATTTCTGGTGCACTTATTTATTTTTCTCCTTTTTGTCTGCTTTGAAACCTAATCCTTAAATTTTGATGGTTGTATGTAAAAATATTGAATCTGTTAAAATAGGGGTATTTTGTCAAAACGCTAAGCACAGTGAGTTGAATAATCTGTTACAAAATTTCATCTATGCTAAGGGGGTGGCAAGGAAAGGTATAAAGGAAAAATGCCCCTTATTTACCGTGATGTTAAAAACCAACATTTAAAAAATTGACTCAGTTTTGTCGCAGCTGAATAGTAAGCAGCTGGAATAGTGGCCCAGATTGAATTTCTGTCTTCAGCTGCTGGGCAGTAAGATTTTCATTCAGGTTGTTCCTTAAGCAGTCAGATTTATGCCTAATTTTGTGCAATAAACTGTCTTCAATTTTATTGTTTGCCAATTTTTAAAAGCTAGTCTGGAAATGCCACCCTTATGGTGGGCAAAAATGCCTTTGCAATACCCTTGTTTATTCTAGTATGGGCATAAATGGTTGTTCTACAATTATCCAGTGTTAGCGTGTGAGTGGAAGGATAGTTTTATAAGTCTAGTGAAGGCACGGTGGGATCCCGAGTAATCTGCACCAGATGTCACTTTGGATCAAACCGAGAAGAAATCGACTTTGCTATGTTATCTGTAGTAAGCAATGCTTTTACCTAACACTTTCTGTTAGGACCAAATCAAAAATTTTACAAACATAGCTTTTTCTTATATTTCCTCTTTTTCTAAGCATTCCATTCTTACTGGAAGTAAAATACGCTTCAGATGGACGTACTATTTTGATATTGACACTGTATTAAGATGCCGATTATTTTATTTATTGACTGGAAATTGAATTAATCCTAGTATAGCCAAAATTAAAAAACGTATAGGGTTTATTGTGACTGAATTTCACCCATGTTGGATGAAGAAGTGTACTCTGTGTTAAATCTTTTGTCCATGGACTAAATGTTTGCTGTTTATCTTACTGTAATATATTTTCCTTTTCTTCCTCCTTACATGGAAATCACTGAAATCAGTAAGAATAGCACACCTTCAAAAATGCACCTTTCAAAGGGACAGTCATGTGTTGAAGGTGTTATTTCACGTTTAGACTTAAAATGCCGTTTTACAGAAATACATGAATTTTAAACCTGAGAATTCGGGAATGTGTCTGTTGTGTAGTGTTATTATGTAGCTATTGGATGAATTTGGGCATCAGATTGTGTCCAGATACCTTAAGTGGATATTCTTATCAGTTGTATTCTCTTGCTGATTTTTCTTACCATCAGTTATGTTGAGAAAAGTTGACTTGCATGGAGAATTTTCATCAGTGCTGATGGATTGCTCAGCTGGATTTTGCAAAATGAAAATATTTAGGTTCATCTTGGTTGGGCACTTTACTTGTCTTTACCTCTTCTTCCATGCTCTTGGAAAAAGTATGAAAAATACCTTTAATAGCATCCTTTCCTTCATCTCTTCAGGTCAAATGAACTGGGGCTTCCTCATTCTGTAAATGGTGGCTTCATAAAGCTTCTCAAGGACAGGATCTCTTTCATTATTGAATCTTTCCATATTCAAAAGAACCAGGTTCTCTTTTCATAACCACAAATTTATGGTGGTTATGAAGCATGTAAGAAGCATGGTGGTCCTTTTTCATTCTGGACTCCAGATTTTCTAGTGAGAGTACCTTATACATTCAAGCAAGAGGACCAACAAAGAACTTCTGGAGATGATATCCCTCTTCTCCCAGAACACACATGATCCACTAGTCTCTTTTCAGGTGATACCTGGGCCATAAGGTTGTATTTTCTGTTACATTAGGGAGTATCTGCATGCTGCTTGTGAATGTAAATGCAAATTAATTTTTGATAGCCAGACCTGCATCTCATGGATGTGATAGTCGCACTTCTGATCATGCAGTGGGTAAGGTGCTGAGACATAAATATGACATGCATTGGTTTGAAAAGATTATAAGGTCCACCAAGCAAATTAAAATCCTTCATAAATTTGCTGCAGCCTTTACTTGATTTTCAACAAACTGAATGCTGCAATAACAACTTCCCTTCAAATACAGTAGAGTCACCTTTCTAGAGAAAATATAACAGAAAGGCTTCCCTTGCCCCATTGTTTTTTGATCTGTCTAGTTTGCCGTGAATGTGAGGTCAATATAATCTGTTCATACCGTTGAAATAAAAAAGAAAGCTGCCAACAGTAGATACATAGGAGTTAAAATACCTATTCTGATTGTGTGGCCATAAAATTCCTTCTGAAGCCTTTTCAATGTTTCATTTTAGCTACATTTTATTTGTAGATTATTCACAAATCTAATTAGAATAATAGAATGCATGGGAATTGGTTTTGTTTCTTGTAAATAATTGTATATGCAGCTGATTTAGATGTTTCTAGATGAATTCTGCTGTTATTAGATAAGGTATTTACACTGGACTGATCTACAGTTTTTCCATTTGCCCATTTAATCCCTTGAATGCCTTTCAGTTTGTGCAATTCTGCTGAATCCTCAGCCACTCTTTCTAATGATTTCTGATTTCAGAAAAAAGATGAGGCTCAGAAAGTCACCCTTGCTGGGTTTCTTAGAGTGCCAATTCGGATAACACACTGCAAATGTATTAGCCGTTTAGTGACCCCAATACTATAACTGTAGGGCCAAACAGAACCAAAAATATCTGATATACCTTATATTATTTTATTTTTGTTCTACATTTTAATTACCCACAAATCTGACAATATAAAATACTCTATTGGTTGGGCAGATCCTCATTCTTGCAAAGGCTGTCATTCTACCTCCATTCCATAAACATACATTATTTGCATGGAGTTTAAATATGTTTCGTCTTCGGTATGGACATTGCAGTCTTTTGGGCAAGAAAAAGAAGGGTGGATGTGCTGCCTAACAGAGGCAGGACTGGAAGAGTCATTCATTAGTAGTGAAGGAACATTGTACTGGACCATGTATACATCTAGACGAGGGAGAGGATAGGTTATCAGGAGGAAGAACGTTCAGTCATTTCTACTTGCTCCACAGATTAGCCTTATCTCCTTGCTTCCGTCCTAAACAATAGATTTAGTGTTCCTTGCTGAGAGCATGAAAAACCCTGCATTGAGCCTGATGGATATGCTTCCTGTACTGTAAGAGGATGATGCTTTCTTGAGAACAAACTCCTTTACAATTACCAAGTTTCTCTTACACTGTAGTCTTCAAAGGTGAAAATGCCATGTTATTTAGTATTAATTCTTCATTGAGAAAATGTATAATAGAAATTATTTTTAAATTTGAAAACTATTGTAAGATGTTTTTTTTAATCTCCATTGTAAATTAGACCAAGTTTTAAGAAAAATGCAAAGTAGTTTTCAGAAACAATTGAAGATAAGAAAGCCTTCCTTTTCTAAAGGCAACTAAATAAATTCATCTCTGTACCTGGTCTGCCTAAGCTATCGTTGTCCTTTGTCATATTTGATTCTTTAATGAATACAAATGGATGGAACAAAAAATTCTTTAATGTTTGATAGACGAAAAAATGAGGGTAAGGTTTTTGTTCCATGTCACCTCTCTTTCTGTCAGTGCTTACAAAACCTCTGTCAATCCTACTGTGTCGACAGGGGTGCTGCTACTGCTGTGATGCAATAGCATCTTCTAGTTCCCTGTCTTAGTGAGTAAGTACATTTTCAACATTGCTAGAAAATGCTCCCTCCTTCTCCAATGGCAATAATAGTGTTGTGCTGATCATATACCGCTGTGCTTGATGACGATTTGTCACCGTCACCTATGCAGTCCACAGCCCTTAGTAACCACACTTGCTCATTTTTACTGTTACTTCTTCTGTTACATTGCACAGCTACTACTTAATCTGTGCGAGACTGAAGCAAAGATTTATGTCTGATGTTGTTGCCAATGGTTAATGTTTTCTAGGCCGTCTTTCTTCAGACCTTGTTTCATCTGGGACGTTTCCCAACACGAGTTTCTTTTAATACTCTGTAGATGGATATTTTCAGCTCACTATGCATTGGGAGAATGATTTTTGATTCAGCTATTAATTAATCTCTTAATTCTTAAATATATTGCCACTGTTTTTGCTACTCTTTAACTTTGAAGAAAATCTGCTTTATGGCATCGAATACACTCGCTGACATTTTTAGGCATTTCATAAACAAAAAACTTCAATAATTTTTTACCTCAAATTTTTAGCACTCTTAGTCTCGTATTATTAAAAATTAAAATAGAGGAATAATTTTGGAAAGAGAAGTGTGTGAGAAATTTCCATGGTTGAGTTTTTGAGGGCAAATGGAAGAATTTGTGCTCTTTTTAGCTGAAAGAGTGAAAGCAGAGATGTAGTGAACGGCTGGGAGAACCAGGAGTCTGAGCCAGAGTTCACAAAGGGCTTGACTGTTGGGTAATATCAAGCAACTCAGGAGAATTGACATTACTCGTTGCTTTTTTGATGCCTTTTAATTTTTTTAGATTATTGCTCAAGTACTATGTGTTATCTATTGACAAGGGAGATGAACTCTTTTTACTTATCATTCTGTGTTTTTGACTGTATAACACCTTCTCTGATACATGTAGTCTCAATACTGTTGTATCAGCATACATGGCTTGTTCTGCCATAAAGTAATTTCCTTCCTCATTCTTGTCTATATTCGCCTGGAAAGTAACACCTCCTTTTGTATATTTGAAGCATTATAGCCTTCATTCTTTATGAAAAGGATTTAATTTAAAGGCCCGTGAATGAGCATGGGTAGACACACACCATAAGCTTTGTTTATCTATGAAGTAGATTCCTTGCTCCTCGGTCATTATTGGCCTAACTCTTTTTCTAGTTTTAAAGTTATTTTGTTTTCCATTAGCTGAGTATCTATCTAGGAATAATTTGTCCTTGCCTGTATTTTCTCTCTCAGTTCTACATTTATTGCCCTTACTTAAGGAACTAAAGAAAACTGTAAAAGTTTAATGAATTCATTGGAAAAAAAATTTGAAGTGACTTGTTTCTGACAAGGAAAATCTTTGATGAAGACTATCTCAGGCATGAAGTGTGATCATAGAATCATAGAATGGTTAGGGCTGGAAGGGACCTTCAAAGGTCATCTAGTCCAACCCCCCTGCAAGGAACAGGGATATCTCCAACTAGATCAGGTTGCTCAGGGCCTCGTCCAACCTGGCCTTGAACGTCTCCAGGGATGGAACATCTACCACCTCTCTGGGCAACCTGTTCCAGTGTTCTACGACTCTCATGGTAAAAAATTTTTTCCTAATATCCAATCTGAATCTACCTCCCTCTATTTTAAAACCATTATCCCCTGTCCTATCACAACAGGCCCTCCTGAACAGCCTCTCCCCATCTTTCTTGTAGGCCCCTTGAGGTATTGGAAGACTGCTATAAGGTCACCCCGGAGCCTTCTCTTCTCCAGGCTGAACAGCCCCAACTCTTTCAGCCTGTCCTCATAGGAAAGGTGCTCCAGCCCTCTTATCATCTTCGTGGCCCTCCTAAGAAGATGATAAGAAGCATTGTTAGAAGATGATTGTTAGAAGCACGGAGAGGACTGGGCTTAAGGAAAAAAGAGCCCCTATCAAGCACTGAAACTGAGAAATTCAAATCATAATGCTTACTTTAGAAACTGGAGGATATGTGTAGGCTCGTTAGTATTACAGACTAATAAATAATGCTTTCAACTTTTACCTGTTTGAGATCCTTCTGAGATAAGAGAATAGCCTATATTTTCACATTGTATTGTTTCTTTGCAGGAGTCAGAGAGTAATAAGTTATGTTCCCTATTTACCTTCCGAAATACCTCTACCTCACCAAACAAGCCCGACGAAGGAGGTCGTGACCGCAGTGAGCTAATGACCAGTGTTAATTTTGGAACGCCAGAACGCCGCAAAGGAAGCCTTGCAGATGTGGTGGACACACTGAAACAGAAGAAACTAGAAGAAATGACCAGGACTGAGCAAGAGGGTATGTACTGGATAAGACTGATATAGTTTCCACACCCCCAAACCCTACATTTTTTATGGCATAAAGAATGTGTTGGGTATCAAGAGCCAGAAAATTGCATAATTGGCAAAGGCTAGGATAAAGTTGTTCACAAGTTACCATGGCAATGGTAGTTTGAGATCCATTAGGGATTTTAGACAAATATGCCAGTTTTTTAAAACTTTCTAAATTGTGTTGGTTGTCTGTGAGTCAAAGCAAGAATGTTGGTTTAGGTGAAAACTCAACTCTTACTTGGAAGGTTATGATGAATTCTTGACTGGTTGTAGAGTTGTGAGAGATATTCTTCAGCGGGATTTGGTCTTTTTCCTTTAAAAGATAAATGTTTATTTTAAACAATAGGAATGAATAAAACATGAACTGGTCTGTTTTGCCTTAGAAATTCTCATCTTTCATCACCTTAATGACCCAGCATCCATGGCTAGAAGAATGGGAAACAGTTTTAAACGTAAAGAGTACCTAGTTTTGACATATATATCTAGAATTGTGGCTGAAGAAATCATTTTTTTTTACAATCTTCTCTGATATTGTTGCAAGTGTTAAAAGAGAGAAAGAAATGAGGACAAATTTTTAAGCTGTAAGGCAGTTTATGTATTCAGTCCTTATTCAGATATTTTCATTGACTTTGCTAAGATTTTGGCCTTGATAGGAACTAAACAGAGTTGGAGAATGAGTTTGTTAGTATATGTGTGCGCATGGTCAGGGACCATTAAGAAAATCTCTCCCCATGTCAAGTAGAAAGAAGTTGTGGTTACTTCTGCAACAATACCTTCTAGTCTGTGATCTCATACATGAGTTTGAACCAGGGAAGATGTGAAAGCAGGAGGCTCTGAAATAGACGTACAAGCGTGGAGGCATCTGTATGGATTCTGTTACTTATTTTACCAGTGTTGTTTCGTGGTGTTAAAAATGACCCAGAAAGAATATTTGTAACGTGGTAGAAGCACAAGATGGTAGAACTTTGTCATCCCTTTTTTATTTGAAATATGAATGAGTTCAGATGATTTTACCTCCTCAGTTTTGTGGTATGGTCACACAGTGCACTTCAAACAGTGCGCTTTAGGATGCCTTGGCTTCATGTAGCAGTGTAGATTTCCATTGAAATTGATGCTGATACAATAATATGTTTAAATATGGGATAAAATCACGTAGGGATGGAAGCAGGCTTTCAGATTTCTTGGCATAATTGTTAAATGCCAGCACATAGATAGGTGTCCTTTCTGAAGCTGGCGAAACATCTCTGAAGAGAGAATGTCCCAGATTCTTTACTACCATCTGTCTGTTTTCAGCTGTAAAGATCACTCTTTTAAAAATTGCTTTCTTAGATTTGGTGGTTAGAGTAGGAAAACTATTTTAAATGTTGCTTTGGCAAAGTTGTTTTTTACAGTCAGTAACAGTCGTTCGACACTCCATGCTAATCAAAGGTCTTGGCTCATACTTCGCTGCAGGAGTATACAAGTTGCTGTTGATTATAGTGACACTGCAGCTAAGCCTTTTCCAGGAGTATACTGAATGGTGTGCTAATAAAAATGTGCATCAAAAGTTTAAACGTGGTATATTTCTGTAAGGATTCAAGCATTTCATAGCTTATTTTTGTATGAATTCTCAAGAATTTTCTGCACATTCTCTGTATGAGTATACACCAGTTGATTCGAGAGATATGTGCACGGCAGAGAGATCCCTCTCACTGAGTCTGAGCCTTCCATGCTGTATGTTCTTACCAGCTGTGAAATAAAGGTAATTTCTGATCTATAAAATAATCTTGCCTTTTATGGACCACATTATGCAGGAAAACTATTCTAAACTCTGCCTGTAAGTTCAAAGGTAATTGACTGTATCTTCATGTTAAGTTCTTTTCAATTCATCCAGCACTTTCTGTAGAAAAAAAGTCACTTTCATTTTACATAAAATAATTAATAAACATCAGACTAGTACCATACAAACTAACATGGAAGAATCACTAAAAGAAAGACTGGAAATTCTTCAGGATGTTACACTTAGGAAGTTTGATGGTTTTAAACTGTGTAGACTGGGAATACCAAAATTCTTATGAGAGATTTGAATACCTATTTTAGTATTCAGAGATTTTAGATTCGGAGAAGTAAACTCTCCATACTTGTTTGATTGGAATAAAATAACATTTTGAAAATAATTAGTATTTTAAGACTCTGATCTTTGTTGTGACTGTGGGTGCTGCAACTGGCTCAGTGCAGAGTCAGTTGGAGAGAGGTCTGAGATTATGCAAATGTTTTGCCATTTTATAGTCTCTTTTAAACAACCTAATTAATAGCCTAATCACACATGTACCATACAGGATGCTCTTTAACATCTATCCCTTAAAACAGGTTTCTATGGAGTTCTTTTCTTGAAACAGTATGCAGCCAATGCTGCTGAGGAGCCCTTTGTGCGATAAATCCTGACCTGTCACAAAATTGCTTACCCAAATTGTAAAACACCTGCTGATTTTTTTATCAAATAGATGGCATAATATAATTGCTTTAATGAACGTAATGAGAAAAAGACATGTATTTCTCCTGTACACTACTGTGTAAAATCTGTGGGGCTTGAAGTCTCGCCTTACTCCTTTGAATAAATTAATAGTACATGTTATCATCTTTTATAGGGAGGAGCTCCACGAGTGGGAATTGGGCTAACATACAGTCATATGTTCAGTTAATTGTAGAGTTAGAAGTGGAATAAAGAACCCAAGAATTCCAGTCATCTGCTCTAACCCCCATGCGAGTACAGCAACAAGTATCTTTTCATGTTATTATAGTAGCTTTCTGGTCCATCTGGATCTGAATTTGTGTAATATGAGTTGCTAGTGTCAAATACTTAAACATTTTGTGGTATACCTTCAGATATTAGGTGTCTGTTATGGTTGTATATCCGTTGTACCTCATGACATTGGAAAAGAAACATATACTGAAAGACTTTGTCGTGTCTAAATAGATATATTTAATCAGAGGCCTTTGGCTTCTGAAAATAAGTTGTCTAATGAGAATTTCATCTGAGCAGCTGTGACTGAGGAGGTCAACAGGCATTGCCTAAGAGAATATGGCCCAGCTGGTTAAATCTGGTTGTTGTAGTGATTTAAATGGTCAAGTGCTGCTTGTAATCCAGGACCGTCTGTTTGTAAAGGACAGAGTGAGTGCTTCAGCATAATGTACAGCTGTTTTAATCTCTCTTTAATAGTAGTGCTTCAGCCAGTGTCATGTCTTGTGTATAATACTGGGAACATGAGCACCTCATACAGGACTGAATATACCTTAGGTATGTTTTTAGCATTATTTGTACTTTGAACAAAGATTATCGACATCACAGGATAAACAACGTTTTTTATCTTCATGGTCCAGTATTTGCATACTTTGTACATTAAGACATTCCCATGTCTTAATTTGTAATGATTTGGAAATAAGAAAATTGATGAGAAAATTGTAAATTGGGGGGGGGGGGGGGGGGGGGAAGAGAATGCTACAAATAGTTAGAGTTAATTTGAGTATGTAAAGACTTTGCTGACATGTGTTCTCATAAGACAGAAGAGGTCAGAAATGAACAGGTGTCTAATTTAATCAACAACTCTAGACTCTAGGGCCTCTTGGATGACTTCAATATATTCATCTTCTGAGTTTTTGTACGAGCAGAAGGATTGTTTTACTGGCTTTTTTCTTTGGAAGTATCCCCCAGTACAATCAAATATTAAATCTCTTTGCAGCTCAAATGAAGAGTTTATGTTAGACAGTATGGTCAGACTGCTTCTTTCCCTTTCTATCCCCCTTCAGTAAAAGACCTTTCATTCAGAATATTACTTATATTACTTTTGTGAGACAGATTTACATGGCCTGGGTTGCATGAATTCTAGGCCGAGAATTGGCTTCCAGACAACTATCCTACTGTACTTCAACATAAGCCTCTATGAGCAATAATTAGTAGTACACATCTTGTCTGTAGCTAGGAGAGCAGATTTTCCCCTTTCAGATCTGGAATGCTAGGTTGGCAGGTCAGCTGGCACTTCTGAGCTGGAAACTGGGCATGTCATTTCTGCTAAGTGCTAAGCCCTCATTACTCAGGGTCTGGATTCCTAATTCACTTTTGACCTTGATTCTGAGCGATGTATACAGTATCGTTTTTCAACCAAGCTCAGTTCAGAATTCTAGCACAAGCTTTTTATAAACTGCTTCCCATTCTTGTTTCCTCCTTGAAGACCATAGTTGAGCATTCAGAGATCAAAGATTTTTACATATGCATGTTGGAATAATGAACATCTATATAAAGAGTAGTATATTCATAAATTTCCATCTATTCTCTGTCATGTGCACCTGTTTGTACTCTCTCTCGATGGGCGGATATATGTAACTCGTAGTGATATATAATACGTCTAAAGATATCTAAATTAAAAATTAAGGTTTCACATGTATTATTCATTTTATATGCAAGAGGGAAAATCTTACTACACTACTCGATAGTGGTGTTTTTTCTGATTTTTGTGTTTTGCTATTTTTTTTCCTCCAGCTTCATTAGGTAATGATAATTGAAGGCTTTCTTTTATATTGACTTACAATAGATTAACACTTCCCCCATAAAATTTTCTGTCATGCTAGTAGTGCAGTATACTAAAGTATTGCACACACAAATATGAACATATTTCTTGTTGGCTTCACTGGGAAATAAACTTAAACTTTCACGTACTGTGTTTTATAACTGGATACTGGTAAACTGTTTCAGTCATAATTTTATGCAGATTTTTTTGTTGTTGAGGTTTTTTGGGGTTGTTTTTTTGTTGCTGTCGGGTTGGGTTCTTTTTTTTTTTTTTTAATGGAATCTATGTGTTCTATATAATAGTAAATGAATGGAGAGTTTCAGTTTTGTGTTCTTTGTTTTAAGCCTGCCACAGCTGAGAACAGACAGAGTTCAGGCATATGCACTTGCTTTCTGCTATAGTTTTAAACACAAGCTTTGAGGACATTACATGCCAGGAGTTCTCTTTGGTGGATCAGGTCTAGAAGTGAACTGCTGACCATATGTGGTCAATGAATATTTCTGAATGTTTTTCAGAAGTTTTCCTGAGATTTAATTCAAGTTAGTGTCTTGAGGTGTGCTCTATACCCACACTTTTCAGTGATGAAGGCGTGATCCCTGGTCGTCCTAATACCCTTCCCGTTTATACATCCCTGTTCTTTATTCTTCGTTTTTCTTGATGGCTACAGATATTTTGTTCTGTTTCAAAGCTTTAAAAACGTTAATGGGATTTGGTGTTAGGATTATCCAAACTAATTGTTAAAAATGAATTAATACTACTGTTCTATTTTTTGTGATACCTGTGGAAATTGTAAATGGTAACTGCGGTTCCTCTCAGCTAGAAACAAGCCCTTTGGATGTGAAAACCCCTATCTTTTAAAAAATCCTTTTGTCATCTTTTGAAAAACCTTGCCACATCTGCTAGATACCACCCTCATCATGTTTCCCTTTTCTTCTTAAACATCATTTTTGGTAAACACATTCAGAATCAGTTATGTATATGGTTAATTTAATATATATATTTTATTTGCTTTTTATTAGAAGACATATATGGTAGCATCTAGACTAAGGAATTTTTCTGCTAAGCTCCAAATATGTTTCCAAAATAAAAAACACAAAAGCCAAAAAATCCACACAATAAATAGATGACTCATTTCAAGTAGAGGAGAGATATGAGGCACATTTTCCTAAACTGCTGTTTTCTTGAATTAGTTACCTCTTGATCATATAATTAAATGCAACTCACTGTCTTTTTTTCATCCAATGATCTTGATAAAATCACATTGGTCACTCCTTTTTCTTGAAATTTATGTTGTTGTTTTAGAAAAATATATTCTTCTATTTAAAGAAGTTTTATAGATAATAAAATTTCTAATAATTCGCTTGTTGAAGTGTACAGTGAATTCCAATGTGTTAATGCGTTAAATTAAAGTAATTTAGGACTTCTTAGGAACATTACTACAAAGAAAGTGGTTTCTAGGGTTATTTTCCCGGTAACTAAAAGACGATGCAGCATAGTTTTCTTTCTATCTGATGTATTTGATTTTTCTATCAAAAATTCATTCTTTTTTGATGCAGAAATATCTTTGATGAACTTGTTTTAATGACATTTAGTATGCAACGTATGTTTAGATAAATATTTCTTTTGCAAAGGCAGACCCAGCTTGTGTAACCATATTGTATCTGGTCATTAATATTTTGTCTTACAGTTTTATTTATCCTTCTAGATATATGAGAATTTATGCATTTTTTATTATTTACAGATTTATATTCTTTAAGTCTTTCAGAGTACTGTTTTGTGATTAAATGCTATCTCACAATTTTTATTTAAGAAACTGGCACATGTTGTCATCTTTCCACCTTATCTTTGCATTTATTATCAGACTGTCTACACTGCAGACTTTCTCCTTACGATGATGTGTGTGGTAGCATTTGAGCATCTAGTCATTCCTCACAGGTTCTGTGTGGATTACAGTATAGTAATTCTTCATCATTTTTCAGTATGTCTCATGCTACGTTTTAAAGTTTCCTTTCGGTTTTCTTTGTTCTGAAATTCGTTCACGGCACAGAAAGGGGGAACAGTACAGGCTTTTACATAGGTATCATGAAGAATAAGATCTGTATCTTTTTCGCTAAAAGGTTTTCATGGCCCATCAGTTCTTAGGTCTGATTCAGGATTATCAAGAACGTGGCGAGTGTGACGGTAGCATTTTTCATAACAGGATTTGCTGGAATTCGAACCACAACAGCCACGTGAGGACTTGTCAGGCAGAAATACACCTTGGTTGCTATCAGGCAGTTACCTAGATGTAGGATCCATGGCATTTTATGGAGCTTCTACTTTTCTGGAGGTTCGATTTCCCGAAGCAGCAGGTTGTTTTTTTGTTGAAGCTTTGTACCTCTGCACCTCTACAGAATCGTTACTTTTGCTAATAAACAGAGTAGATCATAGCTTGAATCCTGATGTGGGGAGAGTCTGAAATTCAGGTCTGAGTTCTGAAGATTGGAATGTCCCTTCTAGCTCTCATAACTCTTTAAATTATTTTTGGGTAGATGTTTACTTTCACCACTTTGAGATACTCACATTACATTGATGAAATGTCTTTATTCAGCCCTGAATACTTGAGATGAGTAAAATCCTTTTCACTAGAACAAATGGGTTTTCAGCCTTTCCTCATTCCCTCTGAATTTGAACTGTAAACAGGGACAGATAAAACTGAACAGGCCGAAATCTTCCCAATGCCAGCACCTACTGACCATTCCTGTCAGTTCCTCCTCAGTGACTATGTTTTCCAAATCTTACCTTCAGGGATCATCTCATATTTTTCTTTAATTCCACTGTACTTCTAAATTCTGACATTGTCCACTGCTGGATACAATTTAGTTTAATTTAATTTTTATTGTGTGAAAAATTGTCCTCGCGCTTCCATTTGATATAGTTTTCTGCACTATGCTCCTCTAAATTTTTGTCTCCTTTTTAGATATGGTATGAGATCTGCTGTCTTTACACTATTTGTATGTTGTTAGTATTATGAAAGCATTATGAAAAAAGCATATATATAAAGCCAGCTTTTTCCTTAAGGCAGTAAGAAATGCAAGTTCAGTATGAATGGGTGCAACTGACATTGGGCTCTGTGGTGAAGAATGTGAGTGTGTAAATAGCTGTAAAAATATGGAGACTTGCTTCAGTTGCATGATCTTGGCAGTAGAAAAACAAATTCAAACTTCATTGATTTCTGATGTTCTGTGACATAGACAATGCTGTGATCAGATCGTGCTTTCAAATGGGAATTGAAATACACTTTGTAGTCATCAGGTTAATAGTGGGGACCAGGCTGCAACACTTCCCTTCCTAAAATTGCTAACGGAAATTTAAAAATGTGAGGGAAAGATATCGAATGTGGCCGATCTTGTACTCCATTGTATTTTCCAAATTCTGTAGGGTGAATGACCTCAGATTTCTTTGGCGATGAACTTTAGTTTTGGTTGGTCTTATTTGCTTTGCTATTCCTGCTGGTTTGCAACAGGGCCTAAAAGTGCTTTAAGTGCTTGTGACTGGGGTAATGAATGAAAATACCTTTCCAGCACTGAGAGTATTGCATTAGACTGAATAGTCACCTTACTTGTAAAAGCACTATTAGAGAGGGGCAGCTGTAAGTAAGGATAACGATTTGTGTCCAGTGCTTATTTACTGAAAATTGTAAATGTATTATTTATTGAGAGCTCTCCAGACAGTGCTTGTCAGAATAAAAATGTCAACTCTAAGCAAAATGTTATAATACATAATAAAAATGCTAGGTACGCACTTTAGAGATACAGCTAATTAGATCTGCCTTTCTTAAAGAAATGACAGTAAAAATGCTCAGCAGCATATACATTTTAAATGCTGATATATTCCTTATTTTTCTATACAGTATTTGGTTTGGATACCTTATCATTACTTAAAAATTATTTTGACAACTTTATTTGGTTGCCACAAGAGAGACAGGCATTCGCTGCCTGGCTGCAGGAGGCAGCTACACGCTCAGGCTGTCTTGCTCATCTAACAGAGAGAGCAGCTACTCTCACCTCGGTGTTTTAGTCTCAAACTCCAAGATGCCACTTCTTTCGTGAGGGAAACCTGCCTCCAGTGGAAACAACAAACAATTATTAAGATTAGTCTTCAGCCGTGCTAAATAACCCCAAACAAATATTATGTTAAGGAGACAAAATCCATTCAACATCAGTGTTACTTTTGTGTACTATTGAACACAAGTAAGAATTAGGGGGAAAAAAAGTAGTTCAATTTTTCCAGTTAAAATACTACTTTATTTAAGTATTTTTTAGACATTTTTATTTTCCCTGAAATTTGTAATGGGATGAATTTTAGCCTAAAAAATTTGAAAATCTTCTAGAGTGTTTTATAATGTGAGAGAGGAAATTGGATTTTGAATTTATCCTTTTTACAAAGAACTGTTCAGTTCAGCATCATAAGTTTTAAGATGTCATCACTAAAAGCAACTTTCATCTTTCAAGTATATCAGCCAATGAGTGAATGAGCCTTATTGTGTTTATTTCAGTGACAATCTATCAGTGTTCTCCTGCTGTTGGTTTCGTAGAGCTGGAGAATGACAGAGTGGCTGAGGTGGGAAGGCACCGTTTGTGATCATCCAGTCAAACCCCACCACTCAGAGCAGGATCACCTAGAACAGGTTGCTCAGGGCGATGTCCCATCGGTTATTTAGTATCTCAAAGGATGAAAAGTCCACAACCTATTCAAGTGTTTGCTCAGCCTTAGAATAAGAAAGGTTTTTCTTACGTTTCAAGGGAATTTCCTGTGTTTCCATTTGTGCCCTTTGCCTCTGGGCCTGTCACTGGGCACCACTGAGAAGAGTATGGGTCTGTCTTCTTTACTCCTGCCATCAGATATTTATTTATTATCCCCTGAAGCCTGCAATTTTCTAGGCTAAACACTCATGGCTCTCAGCCCTTCTTCATACAAGAGGTGCTCCAATCGGTTGTCTTGTGGCCAATTGCCAGAGTCTCTCCAGTATGTCCATGTCTGTCTTGTACTGGGGACCCAGGACTGGCCACAGCACCCTAGGTGTGGTCTCAAATACGGTTTATTTTAAGGCCACTAGTTCTGCAATGTAGGACTGGTCTGATACCTTTAAAGCCAAGAAGGGCTTTATCCTGAACTTCAACAGTAGTGTTCTCAAGCCCGATCTGAGTCCTATTCATCTCTACAATTTGAGATTTAGCTCTGCATGTATGCTCTCACTTCCCAGTGAGTAGCTGGTGAGCACGAAGTGAACATCAGGAACAAAACATGATTCAGTGTTCTGAACTACATGTTTCTGTGCTTCATAAGTGTATTTCGCATTGCAATGGATCTTTCTAATTCCCATTTGCAGCCAGGCTTCTTCCTTATTTACTCATTGGCATGTTGATCTCTCAAATGAAGCAAGAGTTAATGTGTCAAAATCCTCCCTATTCTGTAGTACTTTAATAACATAAAGAGGCGGTGGTGTTTCCGTAGCGTTCACGTCGTGATATTAATGAAAAAAAGAGTGCAATAGCCCTTGTTAACGATAGTGATGAGGGCAAGTTCTGTGCAAGCATCTGCAGATAGCTCCTGTTAGCATTGCTGCGTCCGGACTGGAAGCACTCCTTCTGCTGCAGTCTTGGGTCGGTCTGTAACATGGGCTGCCAATCAGTAAAGCCGTGCCAAAATGTCTTGTTCTACAGCCTAGTATTTTGGAATGTATCTAATAGCTGTTTTCTTTTATTAATCATAGTATATTTTTAGTTTTACTTACATAGGTGCCCAGAGTTCCTGGGCTCAGTGCCCTATGTATGAATGCCTGTTTATTTTCATCTTCCTTTTTGTTAACTGTTTTACTTAATGCTTTACATAACCGTTCGCCGTATTTCAACACGAAGCTGTAATGCACTGCTGCCTGCTCACATTTCTTAAAGAACTTGATGTGACATCACCTTCTACAGTGAATCATGATCTTCACTGAACCTAAAAAAAACCCAACACCTTGAATACTCTTCTGTCTTTTATTTATCCAAAAACGTTGAAGCAGGCAGGCTCTTTCACCAGTCTGGAGGAACTCTGAACAGCCTAGAGAGCATGCAGTAGCACCAAGACCAGTGAGAGCTCTGTAGTGAATTTCTTGTTAGTGTAACATCAACTTAACACCGAATTCTGTTTGCATTTATAGCTATGTTGTATGTGTTAGGTGGTATGCATGAGGGCAGGATTCAGCTCTTTCTACTCCATCTTCAAATTTACCTGCACTTTCAATGTTTAAACCAGCTCTCGTTCTCAGGGTAGGTCTTAGGAGTCCTTATCGTATCTTAAATATGTAACAAGCAGATTACTTTTAAATATTTACAGTGAAACAAAAACTAACACATTGGGCAGAGGTTTGTTAAAATGTCAGAAGAACTTGCCATAGTGCAAAATAAATATTGAACCAAGTTTATTCCTGAAGTGACTCTATTAATTTCAATGGAATTACTGCAGGAGTAGTTCTGGAAAAAAATCTGTCTAGATTCTGTATCATAATTTTAACATTTTTTAATAGATCTTTGAATAGCTCAGAAGCAATTTTATAGATGTGGCATGCACATGCATCACTAAGGAAAATAAGCTTCCTTTACTTCAGTTTCTGTTTCTTCTGTGGACTGGTTTTGGTTTTAGCTGTTTGAATGCAGTTGTTGCAGCTTTATTAGTAGATTTGGTTGTATCTGCAGTTACACTCGTAATTAAAACTTTAGTTGGAGCATTGGTTCTTCCAAGTTTCAGTGTATCTGTTCTTTCTGTCCTGTACTGGCTAGACAACGTATCATGTCTGTTGCCTTTCTGTGTCTGTGAGACTTACCACCTCAAAAATCAAACCAATTTGTTAACGACCTAACAAGGCAATGTGATAAGCATCTCTGTTCAGTCATTTCCCCCAGCTTTCAATTGTTCCTTAGAGCAAAAGTAGCTAGTGCTATATCAACAAATTATTTGATGACAATAATTTGGCTGATGAGAATAGAAGGAAAAAGCCCCAATCTAATTAGAAAACACTGTATATTAGGTGGCAAAATGTGGCTAATATTTTGCTGTTTATTGTAGAATCGCACTTTGCAACTTTCAGTAGTTAATGATTTTCATGTCCCCCTCTCCCCCTCCACGCACACAAAATCATTAAAAAAAAGGCCAAAAAGAGACTACAGGATTTGAAACACAGTGGCCCTGAAGTGATGGGAAAATGGCCAAGGTGTCACAGCTAATTTCTGACCCTGCTTTATGAGTTCTGCTGTTCCTTATTCCCCTTGTCAGTCTGTGAATCCCTGAGGCTGTACAAACTGGCCTAACATCACTCAACTCCAGTTTTATATCCTCTTTTAATAATGTTGAGTCTATTCTGTCCAACTTTGATTCAGACAACCTGCTTGTCTTGAAAAAGTGATATATTTAATCAGTGGCTCTGTCTCCAGCATAGCTCCCACTGCGTGAGACTAGAGCCAAAGAGTAGTGCAGTGGCCTGTCACTTCTGTTTGAATAGGTAATGTGGAGCCGCTCAGCCGAAGAGACAGGAGCTGGAACTGCTTGTTAGGACACATGATCAAAAGCCACTCTCTGCTTTCTGCCAATCAAGCCTCATGTCGCCTTGTGGGGCAGACATTAAATAGATTTTTCTGCCGTACGCTGTGGGCACTTTGCCAGTTTGACATGTGAACTGTTACAAAAGACACCAGAGTTTCCACTGCTTGCTGCCTGCTTTTAAATATTACCAAGTCCTTGCTGTCCAAAGTAGAATATTTTAAATAATGGATTATGATAAATTTCTGCTACTGTTAGGCACTGTCCTTCCTGCTCCCAACAGTTCAAAGATATTTTTAAAAACGAAACTCTGAAGTTGGATTCTGAAAACAAACAAGCAAATAAAGAACTGTTGAACAGCCCGATGGCACACAGATTAGAACAACATGATTGTTGTCTGAGAACCACAGTGAGCTGTGGCTTTCGCCGGTGCGATTTTGAATATTGTTTCTATTTTTAGTCTTTTTACATTATTTAATTAGATTTTCCTAGTTGAGATCATAGCACTTTTTTATTATTATGTTTATGTGGAGAGATATTAAAATTGGCTTGTTTTGTAAATTAGGTTGAATTTATTTGTTGTGTTTATTGGCTGCCGATGCAAATATAAATGGTTTAAAATGGCTCTGCAGTTGTGTTTAGTTATACTTTCCCTTGGTTTTTGCCTCTTTGTCTATTACCCTTCATAACCACCTCAGCTCTTGTGCCCATGGCAACAACACTCAGTGGTGGAGGCTAACAAAGATGACATTTAGGCTTTGCCTAAGGAATGAATATTCTTTTGTAACTTCCAGGGCCACTGAATTTATGTCATTTTTTAGAGGTCTCCAGTACCTAGATAACTGCTTCTGTTAGTGTACTTGTGGTCATGGTATCCAGATATTTACTGTCTCGTGCTTGCTCTTCCTGGTATATCTTTTTTTTTTTTTTTTTTTTTGAGTAAAACATTTTTACCAAAACATACCATGGCAATCCAGTGGAACTCATTTAAACAGTGAGCTACACATAAACAGCTGCTCCTTCAATAAGCCATTCTTTATAATACCCTTATTACCTTCTAGTGTCTCAAATTCTGATTAGTCAACAGTGCTGATTACTGTGTGGCATTCCACTGCCCATCTTCCTTCTGCTCAGCTGCTCATGTCTTAGCTGTTATGTGATTACAACACAACTTGTGCATTGTTTCTCCAAGTTGTTCTTCGTATTGTATATCTTAAAGAAAAAAACCAACTAAACCCTCTTGAAGAGATGGAAGAATTTATTTTCAGTCACTATGAATGAATTCCCTAAACTTTATGAACTGTTTTTGTACAACTGTGATTTTCACAGTCTGTGTGCTCTGCAACTTTCTAGTAGGATGAGTAAGTTCTTTAGATTTACAAGGGTAACCTATAAACAAATTCCAGTCAAAAGACTTTAGAAAAATGATGGTTAGTTATTGTGAAATTTGTAATATGGCAGAACAGGAGAGACCTAAGACTGTGTTTAAAAAAAAAACAAACCACAAACTCAAAACAAAAACCAAAAAACACACAGAGTTTTGGCCTAGCTTGATTTTCACAAAAATCAGTGGGTTCAAAAGTTGGTAAGAACAGAGCTGCACCATGAGAAAGCAGTTCGGAAAATGTATCCCCAGTAATACATGCGGAGTTTCAGAAAGGTGTGTAGTGGTACAAGGAATGCGCAGAATGACAATGGGAAGAGAAGGAGTTGTATCACTGGTGCTCTGGATCTCTGATTTCTGGTCAAAGCGGCAAACACAGAGGTTTGTTAAGGACATTAAAACTTTGTCGGCCGGTTTATAGGTAAATAGCACAGTAGAGAGGAGAACACCCTTGCTGTGGCTCCGTTTACTCCCTGCAGCTTCCTTTGGTGCAGCCCCTTAGAATCAAGTCCTGATGAGTATGAAACGCTGACACACTCAAAACGCAACCCCATTAAAGGCCTTAAATCTGTCATTGTGCTCTGGAGCCTGCTCTGAAAATAGCAAAGCTCTTTTTGTAAATTAAAATCGGTGTGAATGGGAACAGATGTTGACATGCTTTACTTTATCTGCAGGGATCCCCGTTAGGGGGGGAGAGGGTCAGTGAGGTTAGATGGTAGGAATTACTGCAAATGTGCGAAGGAAAGGGTAGTCTAATATAGACATTGTCTTCGGTTTTATGTGGAGCTGCAATAATATCCGGTGGTTAATTCTGGTTGCTGAGAAGTCTGTATGTAAGGAAAGATGATTGTGTAACACCTTTAATTCCCTGGAGAATGCTGTCCCCTTTTGTATGTGTTTGCAGAGATAAAGGGGAGGAGTGCTCACCCTGTTTTTCAGAGTTGCTCTACTCAGTCAGATCTGGATTCCAAGAGATTCTGAGTGACCTCAATTCCCATTTACTTACGTGTTACCTGAGCTCCCGCAGGACCTCATGGAAGGTGCTTAGCATATCCCAGGCTCAATCTACAAAACATTTGTATTCAGTCTTTCTTTGGGTAGCATTTTTGGTATTTCAGCATTACTTTTTAAGATTTTGGGTGAACTCTCATGTTGCATTAGAGTCATCATCCACTTTTAATAGTTTTTTGAAATAAAAAGTAGTTACATTCTGAAATGTGCAATTTATTAAATAGCTTTACTAGTCAATCTAAATAAATTCTTGTTGAAGATTTTTCCTGATTTTAAAAAAATATATCAAAGGATGAATTTATTTATAAGAACTGTAATAGTTTCCCTCAATTCCTTTTATA
The DNA here is from genome assembly GCF_009769465.1 of Tauraco erythrolophus. Classification (NCBI taxonomy): domain Eukaryota; kingdom Metazoa; phylum Chordata; class Aves; order Musophagiformes; family Musophagidae; genus Tauraco; species Tauraco erythrolophus. The sequence goes on from NC_141470.1 coordinate 13,453,963, forward strand.
TTTTAGATTACCTTATAATTTTCTAAATCTACATGAACAATAATGATCAATTTTGCCAGTATTATTCACACCTTTTATTAATTTAGCATAGATGAATAAATGTGAATGTTGTGAAGAGTTGATTGGGAATAGATTTTAAATCTGACAGTTAGATTACAGGGTACCTAAGAAAAAATGGCTCTTTCACTAGGTACCTAGTAATTTAATTCTTGTTTGAAATTATTATAATTTATTACAGTGTGTGGGTCCTAATGAATGTCTACTATTAAATGAAAAGGAGAAATTGAAATTATGAAATTCTTTTAACTTGTATCTTAAAAATCCTCTTAAACAATTCAGTAGAAATTAATAAGCAATGTGCTTTTCTTTCCCGCTTATGTGAATGCAAACAAAAACATTTTTGCTAGTTTATAATGATATTAGATGAATGCTGCTGGAGATTCTTACTTAGAATCAAGATGATATTAAAACAGAATGGAATAATTTTATGTGATGAAAAATATCTAAAATCTGCTATCTTGATTAGACATTTAGACATTAACATATGAGTCCTTCTTCAAGGAAAGCTCAAAATCATTCTCTAGAAGTTTTACCTTTGTTAGAAATGCAGATATGGGTGCGCTGAGAAATTAAAACTTCTCAGCATTTTTTCTACTGAAGGAGTCAGTCATCAGGACATGAGAATACAATAAGCATTATAATTTTACTATCGTTATGTAAAATTATTTTTCCACTTTTCATATTGACTTTGTTTTGAAAAATGAGCAGGAGAATTTGGTAAAAATGGGTAGATATTTCCAAATAAATGTGAAGAATAGGCTATAATGACATCTTAAATAAGTGATGGAACCCAAATTATGGACTATCTTTGTTGAGAAGATGAACACACATTAGAAAATTCTCAGATACAAACTATATCAATTCATACTGCTATAGCTCTCACAAAATTAAACTGCTAATGGGGTTGTTGTACCAGCATAAAATCTGTTTCAAGAATAGAAGGCCTCTAGTTTTGTCTATGACATCCCACAGTGTCTAAAATTATGTGAGCATTATGTAAGCATCTGATGAATAAAAAGAAGTTAGAGGTTTCAGTGGAAATTTTGTTTGTAATTACACTGTTTACAGTTGTGGCCATTGGCGTTCTCTGGTTTCAAACTTTCTCAATTGTTTCTCATCTGCACTGATTTTTTGTAGCTCTTCTACATCGCTTACTGTAGAGGATTTCATTATTGAAATATGAATCAGGATCTTTCTACAAGTCAGAAAAATGTATTTCTAAACTGACCAAGTCAAAAGGGTTGCCTGCCAGTTCTTGTTTATTTTCTTTATGTGGAAAACAATGCAGTTAGCCTCCTTAGTGAAATCAACTTTGTATGAATAATAAAATATTACTTCTGGTTACCTGTTGCTGTCTTGCAGCTGACAGATGGAGTACCAGTTGGATATTCCATTTTAAGGCACCAAGGTAGCATTGTGTGCTTGCATCCTTTGAGATGCATGTGTCTTTTCCTCTGGTAAGAGTGTGTGTGATATTATTCCACTGCATGTTGCCTGATGTGATGCCAGAAAGAAAAAGAAGAAAGAATAGGAAAAAAAAAAGAACAGAACAGAAAATGACAACAGAAAGAAAAGGAAAATAAAAAAGAAAGAAAAAGAAAAAAAAAGAGAAAAGAGACAAGTCTGTTTTGGGGTGTGGGTGTGATTTGTTACTTCAATCGTTTTTGTGTTTTCATCAAATAGACATTTCTGAGTTCAGGTGGACATAGCTGAAGCCCGAATATTAAAAAGTAACCTGGATTTGGGACTGATATTTTTTTAGTGTTTTTTTTTTATATATTCATTATCCAAAATAAAAAGCACCCAAAATCACTATATTTGAAAATGCCGTTAGGCACAGAACAGAACTGGTTATGTTAACCCTTTGCGCTCTTTCTCACGGCATACAATTGTGGTGTAAAATCTGATTGCGTATGAACTTTGCTATCTAGGTGACAGAATCTGTTTCAAGCTACTAGTAGAAAATTGGAGACTGAACAGAATTTGTTCTTTTCAAACTTCTAAAAATACTTGGGCCTTTCTCATGAGTTAGGAATTTTTATATATTTACTGTTCTTCACTATAACTGATTCCAACAACTGCCCTGTTACAGTAAAAAAATAGAAGCATGCTAAAACATGAGCTGAAATATCCTTAAGAGCTAACATTCAAACTATAAATACGAATTAATGCTAGTGTCAATTTTTTTTCTCATTTTCCGAGTTTCTTAGGCATATTCTAGCTATGCATGTTGTTTATTGAAATTTATTTTCGGTAAAACATGTGAGTACTATGAAATTAAATTATCTATTTTATTAAACTGGTGGTTTTGGTTCTTATTTGAACCTTGAATGTGGAAATCTGAATGAGATGAGATTAAAAGGTTTAAATAGCTTTAAAATTATATTTACATTAGTGCAATCTGTCAGTTTTAATACTAATCTGCTTTTTTAATTGAGATTGTATTATAAAAAAAACATCCAGAGTAGGTTAAAATAGTCCCAAATATTTGCACTACGAAGCTTGTTTGTTCATTTCTTCGTCAGTCAGAGTTCTCAAGGAAAACTTCAGTTCAGATGTTAGCTAGACTTCTTAGAAATGACCTTGTGGGGTAGAGAAGCATGGCACAGTGGCACTTTCCAGCTGTACACATGGTATCCGTCGGGGTACAATCATGCTCAGTCCCAGCACCGCAGGCTTGGACATATGTTGAGTTTTATTTCTTTCTTCTGACATTAATCCTATTCACCAGCTGTTCTGCCAGCTGCCATTCTTCAGCTTGGAGATTACATTTTGGGGGATACCAACAATCGCCTAGTTGACCAGTGTTCTCCCCACTTACTTTAAAAACGATTGGAGTTCTGGGTTACCATTACTCAGTCTTTTTTACTGCCTATGTCCTTAACTGTCTTTGAATTCTAGACTTGATTTATGATCACTTTGAATACACTGCAGAAAAACCCTCAAAAGAGCTCTGATTTCCACCATACTGGTAAATCTGTGCTCACAGAAAAAAAAAAAAAAAGGTTTGCAGTTAACATTCTGAAAGCTGTAATTAATGTTACATGCACTATTATGTAAACAGCATTAATTAGTGACAAATTCTTCTGATAAAAATCATGTTTTAGTCAAAAGAATGTCTTAATTTTTCATTTTTACATGGGTCTATTTTAAGAAGTTGCATTTTTGTAAGAAACAGTTTCACTAATCTAGTTTGAACAGACTATTAAATCTCTGTTACACTCATAACATATACTAATAAGTCGTATAGATTTCTCAGTTCATATTCCAGATGATCTGTCCATAAGCAGGATGTTAAACATCTGTAGTTTAAGCCTTCTGGGACTAACAAATGCATTAATGCTGGAAAGAAATGTGGCCTGAACAATAAGGTTACAGACCATGTGGTAAAGAAACAACCCCGATATCATCAACTCAGCACATACGGTGCACTGTGCCTGAGTTGTAATACAGCAATAAAAGAACAATGACAGTCTTAAACTGTATCCATTTATAGCATAAATTTATCACATTCATATCAGTAAAGACAGAGAATCCCATATTCAACTTAATTATTTCATGTGGCAATTTAAATATCTTTGTTGCACATCCTTCACAATTGAGCAAAATTGGCTATTAGCTGGATAAGGTTAAAATAAACTATTATAGTAAATATTTATTACAGGAATATTCAATTAATACCACATATTCTGCGTTTCTTTGCACAGCCAGTGATTACATTCAGATCATGTAAAGCAGACGTCGGAATCATCCAACTCTGATCGCACTTTAAGGAAACAGTAGCTACATTAATAAAACCCACCCACCTTGATTCCTTTTCCCTGTTCTCTTTTGCAGACTTCACACAATGTTCATTTAATACAGTTATGGAATTAAAGTATCAATACTTAACACAGATGAGATATTTTTAAAATAGGAATTACTCTCGACTTCCATCCCAGTCACGAAAAGTTTTGGGGAGATAAGTGGGGGGGAATCCTAAGAAATATTCCAAATGAGATGATGTTCCAGGCTCACCAGTAGTGAACCCCCTTTACTAAATATGGCCATTCTATTTATAGAAATACTCATATTTTCATTGGTGGCCAAAGCACTGCTTATAGGAAAACCTACAGGTGACTAATAGGAGTTGCTCACTAAGTGGAATAATGAATAGTATTAGGTGTCAATTAAATCAAGCTTCCCCGAGGTGCAGGTGCTCCACAATGTACTGACACATTTCAAGTAGCAGCGCCACTTCACCCATGCATATGAACAAGCACATTTGCATATTAAAAAGCTGAAAATTATTTAACTGAAGCAAAAGTCTTTTAGAGATGATGGAGGTTATTAAAACTGTTGACAAGAAAGAAGGTAATTGCCTGAAAATGAGAGATGACATTCTGCTATACACAGGGAACGTTGTTTTTGTTGTATTGTGCAGCAGTGCCTGGGTGTATAACCTATTACATTGAGATTGCTCCTATGCAATTAGACCCTTTTTGTCCTCACTTCAATAAGGCTATGATTATGAAGGATTGAAGAACACTTGGCATATTGAATGTCTGTTGTTTTTATAACTTCGTCAGAAATGACAAAACACGTTTTGTGTCCTGTTTTTTCTTTGTAGGCTTATTGATTCTGTGATTATAATATTCATAAAAGACAATGTGTTCATGGTTGAACACTCTGTCATTTATACAGGTTTTATTTATTTTATTTTTGAGCATAGTACTTGTTTGAATGCCAAGGTGTTAGTCAGAAAGACGGGCATATAGAAAGTAAAACATGAATAGGTGAGAAATATAGCACTCTAATAATGCCAAATATTTCTTTTAAAAGTGAAATAAAAAGCTCATTTATTTCAGAAGTATCTGCTCAGAAATACGCACCAACTTACAGTGAATTTACTTTTTATCTCTCAGCAGTGATTGTTTTCCTATGTGTTTTCTTTGTCCTGTCTTTCCTAGTGATAGTCTAAAGATACTGGTTGAATTGCACCTTGCAAGTGGCAGGAAAAATTGCTTCTTTGTCAGCCACGAGTGAGAAACTTCATGTAGCTCACATACTATTCTACAAAGTAGAAAACAATGGAGCTTTGTTTCATGTAGCTCTCTAAGATCAAGGTGCCTGGCAGGCAATACCATTTAATGCTTACCACCTAAATGGTCATTTGTGGTGGGATTTGCAAAACTGCCTAAGAGATTTGGATGCCCAGTTCCCATTAAAGTTAATGAGAATTGGCGGCATCCAAATTCCCTTTGCAGCTTTGAAAATGTCAACCAGCCTTTCAGTGTTTGTGATCATGCTGTATGTTAAGAGAGTGTTTCCTACAATCTCTGTTTTTGTTAGGATTTCCATTATGTTCCAGGAGTTGGCTCAGAATCTGGAGAGAAGCACAGTGATTGCAGTGACTTGCTTTGAGTTTGGGCAAAGATGTTAACCTTTCTGCTTCAGATACCTTGTCTGTAAATTGGAGACCCTAGCCGTTACTTGGTTTTGCACTATGCTTTGGTATCTTTCGAATTAATGTATTTATATGAAAAAGTATTAATACTTATTAATAAGAAGGTTTTGTTTCACTATTAGTGTCCTGGTCTGTTGAGGTATGTGAGACATGCAAGACCCTCGTCTGTCTAAAACATTTTTTAAATGCATTAAACCACAGAACATTGTAATGATATAAATTATTTATGATATAATTGATGTACTCAAACACATAATGAGTCATGAGGATAGATGATCCAAACTCGAGTAAAAGTATGTCATCTATTAGTATTAAGTATCTTCTCAAGAATGCCTGATTTCTTTCAAGTTGTGGCTTTTTCATATGTGATTGCATTTTAATCTTTTGTCAGCCACTGCGTGCCATATACTTTTAACTGACCCTTTCATGAAACCATTTTTTTGCTTTGATCTCTGAGACACTGAAATTATCTGGTTTCTTAATATTATGTTGGCCAAAATTTGAAAAAGTAAAATTTACAATTTATGGGACCAATCTTGCAGTTCTTGCTTACATAATACACTGTTATGCCCCAAATGTAATAAATTGTTGTATTAAAGATGTTAGTTGGACTTCCTGTTGTTCTGAGATACCCCCACTGGACCAGATTTTTGAACGGCCCTAGTGTTCAACAGCTCTTATTTAGTCACATAAAAAAACATTTCATTTATTAAAACTCTCAGTGCTGAGAATAGTGAGAACACTTCAGAGAAATCGTGCACATCTTTTGAGAGCTTGAGAGAGAGTTGAACTTTCTGGAAAATCTAACTACTTGATTCTTGGTGCAAATGCATGAGAAAAATGGAAGCTCAGCAGCTGTCACATAGTTCTATTCTAGTGTGATGTTTGGTGTGATATATGGTGTGTATGTGTATATTTCTACAGTTATACAGGGAATATTTGTTATTTCTTTGTCTTAGCATCTAGTATTCTTTTCAATTAAAGAAAATACAAAATCAGAGAAACACTGATCTTTTTGTTCCAAGGGAGTGCACCACTTAGTAGCTGTGGAGAACATCTACGGCTTGATAAAATAGGCTGTGACTTCAAGCACAGTAGCTCACATATCGAAATATAATATACTGTGGGAAGGTTGCTTAGCCAGGAGAAAGGACAGATGACTGTTATGGGCCAAGAAATACCATTTGATAGGTCTTGTGTAGAAACCATTATGGAAGTCTCTTTAAACTAAAAATAATCTTATAGATTTTAGTAGAAAATAAATCAGTTTGCAACCTATTGAAAGTTAATGTTTCTAAAATAAATCTTGTTTTAACCAACAAACATTTGGCTTCAACCAAAAGACAATCAGAGAATGTTCTAAAAGCCATTAGTGAAGTTGAGCATATGTTTCTGCTTTATCGGTTGCTGACATTAAGTATACTGATTTACTGGTTTGAAACTGGTAGTTGGGCCACTAGGATTCATTTATTTTGTATTAAGAATTAAGTTTAAATTTTCTGATGCACTTTTAAATTTTGGAAAGTTTTGTCTCTTTTTTTTTTTTTATTTTGCAGAGAGTGTAAGGAATACTTTTAATACAGGATCTTTCTTTTACAAAACTGGGCAATCTCCTGGGCTCTGAGGCATGGAAAGGATGGCAGTGGTAGCTGTTCTTTTGCGGGACTGTCAGTTGGCAGGCAAGTAGGGAAAGAAAAATTACATTAAACTCGAGTCTGCTGAACCACCAATCTTGCAACCACTCTGAAATCAGAACCATGTTCATTTTGAAATAAGTGACTGCATGGTGCTTGGTGAACTTTGCAGACTTTGCTGCTGATTATTATGCAGTTACCTGCAGTTAGTGAGGACGGGACTCATGGGCTCCAGAGATCCCTGCCTTACTGGTGCTCCTAATATATGAGGTGGCCACTGACTTTTCTGACAACTCCTTAGTAGCTTTCATTGTGTCTCAAACTTCCAAGACAGGAGGTACGGTGTAGGCTTTGTGAGCTGTGGTGGAAAGACCTGTGAAAGGGCTATCTGAGCTATGATGAGCAAGGGTTAAGGTCCCCCAAAGAAATAGCTGACTCCCCCAGGGAGGCTCTGAATTCTAAAAACATATTTGCAGCTGATGGCTCCCGTATTGCTTCGTCTGAAAGCTATTATATAACAGCCTTTTCTTCTGATGGAAGGGATATTTAGCTCATAGTGTCTTGACTCTGTAGTTGTGTATACTGTGAACATACTTTTAAGTGACCCAAATGATCAGTTGTGGTTACTGACTTTGGAATGCCTAACTTGAAACATACTGGGACTCATTTTTGAGATATGTTCAGCAGTTATAACTTCAACTTCCAAAACTCCTGGGCCCACCAGCTTTGAAAATGAGATGTAATTGGATTCAAGCACTGTACCTAAAACTTCTGGCCATTTTTTAAATACTGCAATTGTGTATGTGTCTGTATCTAGCTATAAGCACACAGATGTATAAAGAAGTTTCATAAGCATTCGATGTACATAAAATACATGGGTTCTATGTATTATTCCAATTCATCTGGGCAGTAAAACCCAGCTGTCATGAAACAACACTTTTCCTCTTTCAAATGACAGTTATGAAATGGCAGACTAGTCATTCTTTCAAAGACCCAGACCTCGGTTATTGAGATGCTCTGAAGCATCTGTTGATTTTGCTGTGCCTCTATTATGCCAGTCTGAAGGTGCTGCTGGTAAAGCCTTCTGGAAAACCTTCCATTTTAACAGGGATAAAATTCTCTTTATTAGCATGAAAAAAGAGAAATACTTATAATTTGAACTGGATAAAAGCTTCTCCAATTCTTACTAAGTGTTTCTGGAATCACAGTTGGCTAAACTCTTCCTTTCTTTTCAAATATTTGGAGGTGCTATCTTGTCTGCTAACAGCAAATCTGATAAATAAAAATCTATATGTATTTCGGTGAAAATTACACTTTATTCATGCAGACAGGATTTTTTTCCCCCTTTATTTGATTTTTTCTTTAATCTATCTTAAGAATGGAATGGTTGAGAGCTCTTTTACCATTTTTTTTCATAGGGATAATACCAAGAGTTTCATTGAGAGAAAAGCTTACATCTCAGTGGAATACAGACACCCAAACTATTGTTTAGCTATCTAATTCCCAATTACACAAATGGCAATTAGGCACTTAAATCGTATTTAGATATCTGAATAACTTCAGGGATTTGAGCTAATAGATCTTTATGTCTGACACATTTCTTATGTGGAAAGGAGAATTAGGGAGGGCGGTATGAAAGCAATAGTACAATGTCTGATGAATTGATTCCTAGGTGATTTGCCTGGCTGACTCTACACAGCACTTGCAAGCATCTCAATGAAATGTTTAGGAAATTAGCCTCTGTACCACTTTTCAAATTTTGAAATTTTGGAGATTGACCTGACACATTTGATTTTTGCAAAAATTAAGTTAAAAGGAGAACCAACTCTTTTGTGCAGGCCAGATTCTTATTTGTTGTGAATCAGAAAAGATTTTCAACATCATTTATTTTTGCACCTTATTTCACTGTATGGCTAAAAACAATACAATTTTTGCATGACATCTGTTGGCAAATCTGACCTCTGCTGAATAAAGCCCATTTAAGTTTGTCTGAATAACTGTTTGAAGAAATTACCAGGTCCAGATTCTACTTTTTTTTTTTTTTTCATCTGTAAATTGCACAAAAGCTAAGAAGGGACTTGATGAACAAGATCTCTTGGCTACTTTTGGGCAATGATAATAACTGAAACAAAATTCTGAGCCCTACTTGGAATAATTAATTATTACGTTTTCCAGGCAAGAGTGTTTGGGACAGCTCTTTTCTGTCACATGTAATCATTTAATACTCATTATGAAATTATGGTCAGGATGAGCTTAATAACTTTGCATTGTTATGTTTTCGATTCAGTTATCTCTATTACATGGTGTTATTTTTCAAGTCCATTTTTTTAGAATTGTGGTTTGCCAAATTTTCCTGTTTATGAACTATTCAGAGATAATTGAAATTGCCTGTTTCTCACATGTATCCTATTCATGCCATCTGCTACCTGAAATTTAGTTTGGATACTTGCCATGCAGTTGTAAAGTGTTTTCAGTTTTATTTATTTCTTGTTGACCATATGTTGTACTTATATTTGTGTGTATTCCGTATCATATATATATATAAAAAGAAAGCATTCATTTATCTTGATTTACCCAGTTTGCAGCAGATATTATTGTCACGTCTCAAGCCCAAAATTAATTTCATTCAGATTTAGTGAAATTTGGTCTTCATTCGCGTCAAAAATCAAGAGTTACTGCATGTGGTGTAGTTTTGAAAAAATTAATAATATCAAGTAAACTTTGAAAACATGTAACAGTTAAGAGTGTAATGGGAAAAAAGATCCTATCGTGCTTAAAGCTGTTTGTATTACCATTTTGCAAAAGAATTAAATTCTTCAGAACTTGTATGAGATACAAAGATTATCTTTCTATCTGAGAAGCTGAGTCATGAAAGGATTGAGAGATTGATTTTTTTTTTTCCCCCACTGCTGTTTTGAAAAACAGCATGTTTTGCAGGAATGTGATGCTCAGATTTTTCTATATTCCAGATTTATTCTGATGAGATGGACCAGCTAGACTAGCCTGTGTGACCATCCAGGAGTAGGCAGAGCAGTTTGTGAAGCTTCTTCATGCTTGCATGGTAGTTTTATAGTACTCAGAGACTTTTTTTAAGATAGTCTGAGAATTGTTAGATTTTCCTTAACACTAGTTTGAACAACACCACTGCGTGAATATAGGTGTGCAGCATAGCTGAGAGTTGATTTGTTATGATATTTATCTTCCTTTGTGCAGTGAAATGGTATAATTTACTCTTGGCTGTATCACTCAGGAGTAATGCTTTCTCTATTTGCTCTTGGAAATAAATTTTGTAGCAGGTCAGCCATCATATATCTTTCAAATTGTTTCAGAAATGTATGTTTGTATATGTCTGTACATATAATATGCATTCTGTCTGTATCAAGGGCTGATAAAAATGACTAATAGCAGTATGGAGTGCACAAGGCCTTTACCAGCACAATCATTATTGTTGCACTTGCATGCTGACTGTCTGCTCCTTCTCCTTTAAAGTTCCTGGGGAAAATTATTGGAGGGGGGGGGTTGGAGAGGAGTCAGGGCTTCACTTCTGTATCTAGGCATGTATAAAGATCTGGCTGGTTAGGGGGAAGCATTAGGCTCCATCCACAGCCTTACCTGCTGAAGCAAAGCTGCTCTGAAGGTCTTGCTGGGTTCACGTGGCTGCATTGCTGCCTCAAGGAGCAATGGCATGTGTTTCACTCAATGTTTCTGAACAATGAACTGTCACATTTTTCCAGAGAGAATGCAAAAGAGTTAGTGGAAGCAGAGAGGTAAAGCTTATTACTCTACCTCATTCTCCAAAGTACTCATGGCTCTTGTATACGTATACTCTGCAAATAAGCTTCTGAAGCCCTGTGCAAAGCACTATTTAATTCCTTGAAAGCTGTTTAATTTTCCATGAAAGTCCTTAACGTCATTTCTGAGAAGAGAATGAGCCTGTCTGAGCAGAATGCATCTTTCAAGAGGTACAGGAGAAACAAGGAAATGGAGAAGAGTATGTGTTAACATAAAGACTAGATGATTCTAGGTAAAGCAGAAAAGAAACAGAAGAAGCCAAAAAAGAGAAGAGAAACATCAAGGAAGGAGAAATTTTTCCTAATCAAGTCTAGAGTGCAAGAAATGAGTATTTGCAGAACACTGTTTGTCCCGCAGATTGTTTCACCATTAGAGACCACTTTGTTGTCTGCCCAGAACCCAGCTTTCCTCTTTCATGCACGAAGAACCCCGTTCCCTAAAACCTACATGTTACACGTGGGGATTAGAATTATTTTGTATTTGCTCTCTGGCATTTAGCCTGTGGTCACCTGACAAGTGTGGCATTTTTAGGGTAAGTGCTATTATTTTTCCAGGCTCAGGGTTTACAGTCATCATTCGATTTGGAAAATGTGGACTGGATAAATGGGCTTGTTCCTTTTGTAGGGGATTACAATAATACACGGAAGCTTGTGAGTGCTTCTGACAGATGTGTTGGCGGCCTGCCACTGCATGAAGGGTGCGGCTCTGACTGACAACTCGCAATTATATGATGATGAATGGTTCTGATGTGTGTTCAAGAGAAAACCACTTTCTAGAAAGTGAAAGTTGTACATACGGTTCCTATAAAGTCAGTCTTAAGAAAGGCCCTAACTTCTGTGTTTTGTTTTTTTTTTGTTGGGATAACCAATTTGGATCTCCTTTTCTGTCAAACTTTTTCTGGTTTTGATAAATAAGGGCCAAACTGAAGTTTATATGGGGAAAATTAGTTTTGGCCTGTTTTGGCTGAAGAAATGCTTTATCTGCATTTTTAGTCAAACTGACATCATCACTGTAGAGATATACAAATGCATATACACAGAGAAATACTTAAATATATACACATGACTGTGCAGTAGCCAACAAGTTCATCAAAGAAAATCCATCAAGCAAAAAACCACTTTTCTGTCAGGGGTATAATTCACTCATCAGTAGGTCTGCGTAGCTCATGTTAGTGTTAACGGGAGTTTCAGCCACACACCAAAGACAGTATGTACCCACAGATGACTTATAAATGATCTCTTTCTTTGCTAGATTTAATCCAGATTTCTACAATATGGTACTGTTGGAGTCACAGCCTCCGAGCAACAAGATATAGAGAAAGTCCAGTACAGGAGGGCACCTGGCACCTTGGCCCCTGGTCAGTTACAGAATATGGCTGATGTTGGCTGACTCAATGTTGTTTTCCAATGAGTGGAATGCATCTAGTAGCTGATAGGAATTGTCTAGTTTTGGGGAGCTGTTATGCATAACTTTGCCTGTTAGAGCTGTGATATTGTGAATTGAAACCAGAACACCTGCAAAACAAGAGAAAGTGGGCATTAAGATTAGGATGTGCCTTCTAAGCCAGGAACAGGAAGTTGTAAAGTAGTGTTTAAAAAAAAAAGCAAACTAAATTTTGTTTGATTTGAATAAAGATAAGAACATGTGTATCTGACCACGTAGATAACATATCTTTTTGGATGCAAAATTAGTGGTTTGCAAGTTGTTTTTTGTGGTTTTCAATTTAGCCAAACTCTACTGACCCATTCAGTGGAATGCCGGTCCTTCTTGTCTCTGGCATAAAATGATGAAACCTTCTTCAAAGGAAAAAAGTATTTTTGCTTTAAAGTGCAGACTGGAGTATAAGTGAGACATGCTCATGGTATTCAAATTTTTGATCTAGTCTTTGCAAAAGCTACCATTGTTAGAGAGGAATTGTTAGGCAGCCTGATCCAACGTGGTAATTTCTGCATGACTTTGCAGTAAACAACCATCATGGTTTGCCTATACATTTGTTGGCAATATTTGTTCTTATTCTCTGATCAGTATAAGGCTCCACTTTTAGGGCCTGGATCTCTGGTCATGATCCATCTTTTGAAATTATTTCAGTAGTGCAAAAAGAGCAAAAAAAATGCAATCAAAATGAATGGGCAAATTTTATGCTTATTTTGTAAATAACTGCAAAAAGTAATGGACTGTGGCAATTTAAATTCCTTAACCTATGTTCTGGGACTAATTGCCTGTAGTCTTAGGTGCTGAGTAGGTTCAGTTAATAGTTTTCAGAAGAAGGGTAAAGTTATTGTCTTTGTATCAAAGTTCACATTTACACCACTGTTTATAAAATAATAAACTCATTAGGGACCTGCATTTTGCTGAAGAAGGAAATAACTTATTTTTCGTCAGCTGAAAAGCTTTTGGACAATTCCTGAAAATATCTGGATGTGGAATAGTTCACTGAAAGGAATTGTTGTTCCTAAATGCAAGGTCTTGTCACAATACTTCTTACTTGCCTAAAACTGGAACCTTTCTGAACTTGAACAATTTCATTGTAGAATTAAAAAAATTCCACGTGACTTCAGAGTTCATGGAGTATACCAGTAGCTCTTGGACCTGTTGTGACCACTTTACCTTGGGAAAAGCTGTGCCTGTGAATACTGCCTTCCTCTCTTTGTGTGGGCAAAGGCATGGTGTTCATTGACCACTGGCTTAGGCTGAATCCTAGCAGTTGTTCCAGTTGATATAGTAAGTTATATGACATGTATAGCTTTGAAAGGAAAAAGGAACAAAAATAAAGTAATTTTTTCCATGGAGCTGAGGCCACTGAGTTCTGAAGGTCTCTGAGTTTCAAGAAGTAATTAAGATGATTCCTCACTCGTAATTTTTTCCAGGAAGTACATTAGGTGCTGTACATATAGCAGTAGTAAAAGCAAACAGCTTTAACAGTAGTAAAAGCAACAGTCCTTGTCCCTGAGAGCTCTCAGTCAAATCTTATGATGAGAGAGAACAGGTGAAAATATGATTGGTGGGGAAAAGTGGGCACCACTGACAATGATGTTAGCGTATCTGATATAAGGAGCAGCAGTCACAGAGTACCACCTGCCCAGCCATACATAAGGTAGTGTAAATTATACCTTGCCCATAAATAAGTGTTTAAAAAAAGCTTAAGGAACCAGAGACGTGTAACTTGCGTGAGTGCTCATGATTATATTAATAGTGTGAGTGCAAAGGCAGGAGTAGGGTTTAGGCAGGTTTGCAACCCAGAGGTTAGAGAAGTGACTAGTTGACTAAAAAGATCTTATGGTTGTCTAAATACAACGAGTTTTGTGGGTAAAGTCAAGATAAAAACCCCGGTAAGATAATTCTCATGTGGAGTAAAGACAGTGAAAACACAACTGAAGGGTAAGAGGTTAATCTCAACTTTAATGTACGTAAACACAAATTAGATGGACCAAACCATAAGAACGTGGAGAAGCTGGCAGCAGCCCAAACTTCTGCCTTTGGCTTGATAGTAACGAGTGCCTGCATCACACATTCAAACCATTGTGGCTGCATTACTTTTCTGTATGAAGTCCATACAGACCACCTTGTATATAAAGGATCTAGCTTAGAAATCATGCAGTGGCTTTGCTAAGGACATTTAAAAGACGGGAGCATAGCTTACAATTAGGAAATATATGCATTGAATTTGGTAATACATTTAAATGAATAAGGCAATATCATACTTTTCCAATATACTGTGTTGTTTAGCATTTGAATAAAGATATTTCCCACCTGTCCTGCTCTCTGGAATGGTTACTTCTAAGATCATAAATCAGAACTTATAATTGATCAGTCTTCTGTGTAGGGATTGTTCTGATAATGTGAAGTTTTCTGTTGGCCCTAAATATGAGAAAAATCCTTCTAAACAGAGTCTTTGTTAGATTCTTTTGTGTGTGTGTAAGGAGTATATCATAAACCAGCTTTAATCTACAGTTTCAAAGTAGCTGTGTAGAATTTCATGCATGCTTAAATTTTCCTGGGAATTATGCAGCTAAAATTCAACTGATTAATTTAAACCATTATAACTACAGAATTTGAATTAAATCAACAAAAGCAAGGAGATTAAACGTTTAAGACAGAAATAGTGTAAATTATCTTTTTTTACCTGTAATATAACTTTTAGCGAAGCTTGTAGCATAGTTCTTTAGAGCTCCATTGCCTATTTCTTGCTTGTAGTGAGGAGGAGTCTGGAAAAATAAAGGACATTTTTTAGCAGAATGAGAAATACAGAATAACTCGAAACAGGTAGCATGAGCTTACTGTGGTTTCCCTTTTCTGTAGCTATGAAGATTTAATTGTACTGGATATATATTTACCTCTTTGGGTAGCAGATTTTGGGATAAGAACTCCCTCGGTATTATTAAACCTTCTCTCAGATGTTTCCAAATGACTCCCATTTTCTTGGTTCTGAAATTTATTGTATTACTATGCTACGTACTTTGGGAAGACGTAGATGGTGATGAATTTGTGCACCGGCTTTGGGGGCAAAAATTATTTTCTGCCAAGAAACACGTGATGAATTGGGTCAAGCAGTGCATCACCCTGTGACATCACTTGCTCTAAGCAGACAGGGAAACCTATACGCGTCTGTCAGCCTGTATATGAGGGATGTCAAAAGATGCTCTGTCAGGTGAGCAAAAGGGGGCTGTGTCTGTTTAGCTGCACTAGAACAGAGTGCAACGTGCACTCTTTTGTTATCTTCAGTGCTTTTAATTGATCAAGTCTAGTGCAGAGAAACTCAAGTCCATTTCCTGCTCACCCTGTCTTTAATTCAACATGATCGGTACTCTTCAAATTGCCATCATTTCCAAATCTGGCTACTAAATCTAATTTATAAAAGTCTGAGTTGTGTATAAGCACAGATTTAAAACTGTTTCAATTTTGCAGAATGTCGGCATAACTGGTGAAAGCTTTCTTCAGTTACCCAATAGAACTTAAAATGTTTTAAAATGAAAACAATTTTTCTTTCTATGTAGAAAAGCATGATTTTTCTTACATGATTAAACAATACTTTTCCTCAAGAAGAATTCTGATTCATCCAGTTGACTAACAGGATGATCGTCCCTGAATGTGAAACTATCCACTAGCTTGGTATATCCTTACTGGTCAATCTGAAGCCTTAGTGTCTATTAATTACTTATTACACAAGCAAACGGTGCTCTGCAGACATGGGTATTACACAATTGGCTGGGTTTTTCAGCATATTCTGTAAATGTGTTATGAACAAATTATCTTTCCAAAGTCTTTTTAAAGACGAGAAAGGGGTAGTCAGTACACCAGCTTCACAGGTGTGGGGCCATGAATGTGACTTTAAAAACATCATCAATTTATTGGTTGTTCAGCTTGAGGTGTTCAGGTCCTGATTCTTTTCCAGAGGATCTAACTTTGTGATGCAGTTTATATATAGCTATGTATATTATAGCCTCAATCTTTACATTGACTTTACATTGACACAGCTGCAGCTGTGAATGTTCAGCAATTCCTCAAATACAACCCCAAGTTTTTTAAATTGAGCTCCCAGAAAATGAAACTGTGACCCATAATTTCTCTTTTTGCAGTTCTATCCTCCATTCATTTAATTTCTTTGAACTTTTGCAATGAAACGTGGCCAGTAATCACATAGGCAATGGCCTCATTTGCTCTGCAGTTCCAGTTTATGCTTTAGTCTGGGGTTGTCCTATGCACTGAATGTAGCAAGAATCCTGTAAAAAGAGATGTACTTTTTTTCTTTAATTGCATGGAGGTTTTTATTTAAAGAATGTATCATAATATTTATTCACACAGGGCTGATTTAAGATTTCTTGGACAATTTTAGTTCTAGATGTCTAATTTTCAGTTCTATGTATATAGATGAAAATTTTAAGATATTGTTCTTGAATATATTAGTGCATTCTTTTCTTAAATCTTTCCACAGATTTGTAAAAAAACAACTATTATTCCTGAAAAAAAAAAAGCTCTGTATATATCTCCATGACAAGTGGATTGGTGCTTGTGAAATCTGTAAACCTTTTGAAGCTCTGTTTGCTGGTATTAGTTCAGGAAAGTCGTACTTGTTCAATATTTATATTTATGCAGAATCTGATAGTTTGTTTAAGTCAAAATTTTATTAGTATGAAGGAGGTTGTAGAGCTGAATTTGTCAGTGTGTTTGAGTGTCCTGGAAAAGACTGCATCATGTGCCATAGAGACCTTCAGAAATGGTAAATAGAGAAGAGATTCTAGCTATTGTTTTCATTCCTTTGCATCCTTGTTTGAAGTCATTTCAAATCAAGAGCATATTATTTTGCTTTCTTTGTATTATACTTTTACATACAGAAACGCTTAAGGATTTCTCATGAAAAATTCTTTTTGTTATACAATTGTTTTAATTTCAGAATATTTTATGTAAAAGCTGAGTTAAGATTTTTATACACAATATTAAGAAGCCTTCAAATCATTAAACAGATGTTTATTACTGCATTATTAGGGTAATGAGTAGAACATGATTTGGGGGAACAAAATAGAGGTCTTTTGAATCATTCATATTTTGTTCATAAATCATCGGGTGTCACAGTTTTGCCGAAGAACATTAATCAGTTTAATAGAAACTGATTTTTCTTGCTTTTCAGGAAGTTCCCTCGCTCCCTGTCCCTCCGCAAACTAACCTGGTGTGAAGGAGGTTACACACACTTGTATTTTTGTATTACCTTTTGATTAAAATGATTTTACTCCCCAAAACTTTTGCTAGTATTTTCTTAGTGATTTTATGGAATTTCTGCTTTGTTAAATGGTACTGTACTTATTTGGCATTGCACTTGATAGGAGAAGACCCAATGACACAAATGCCTATTCGTGCTACCAAATAATTTCTCGAGTCGAGATAGAATCCTCTGCTTGCTTCAGCTTGGTATGAGAATCTGGGAGAGCTGTGAAGTGTTAAGAGAAAATGAAATCTGCCTCCATGTCTTTAATAAGCTGAGTCCAGTGAGTGGGTTTAGCACATAGCTAACACAGGCTGACGTGCAATCTGCAACTTCTTGAGCTACTAGGGAAATTAGTTTGTAAAAGAAAGACACTGCATGTCTAGAGGCCATATGATGCAGGATTTATTCCAGAGCAGTTTAACAAAGAAAGATATAAAGATTAAATTCTCAATAGTTTATTTGAGTAATAATGAGAAGAATGTCACTTCAACTCCCAAGTATTTGAAAAGAGTGGATACCGAAGACGAAAGTGAATTGTTTAGGGCTATAAAAGGACTGTAACAAGGAGCAGAAGTATGAGATGAAGAGAAACAATAACTAGGCCAAACGTTGGGAGAAATTTCAGATCTGTTTGAGATTAAGTAGACTTTGATGAAGCTATGTTGATGAGTTCTAGCTAAGATATTGGCTCAGTCTTTTCCTTTTCACTCTGAGGAAAAAAATTGATGTTCTAGAGCTGGTCAATAAAGAAAGATGGGAAGATGTGGAAGCAAAGAAAAATAATGAAGATTTTGAAATCTGCTTCCATTAACGTGACTTTATTCTTTTGAAAAATATCAAATATTGCAAATTCTATTGATTTTATTACTTTGCTGATAAATAGTAAGAGACAGGAAAATAAGTATATCATTCTCCTTTATTCTATCAGTTTATATAATCTTTTGGCTCGGCATTGCAAACAAATTGCTCTCCCGTTTTCCTGACTATCCTTGATTGCAGTTGTGGAAAACCCAAGACTCTCTCTTGCCATTATTATATGTTCACCTGGGAAGTAAGTAGAGGTGCTCATACTTAGGGAATAGGTGATTACATATAATACATAGTATACTATCATTGTAATGTAAATAAGGCAATGATGTCTTCAATGAATACAGCCAATCTAACTGTAAAATATAGCTTATAATGGAAGGAAAACTTTAAGTGGAGGAATGAAGTGTACATGTAATTTGGACAGGCTTAAAAGATATTTCTCTTCTACTAATATGCCAAAACATTGCATCCAAGCGATTACACTGACATTTGAGAAAGCTCCTTTTGACATACATAGTGTATCGTCTAGTGCAATGTTCATGAAATTAACATTTTCCTGAAGTAATCATATACAATTAAGTGACCAAATAGTTCTGAGGCAATACAACTGTATTTCACAGGAACTAAATATATTTCTTCACACTGATCCTGCATGTTTTAGTTGAGCAGTCATTAGCATGTTTATAATGGTTCTAATTTAGCACAACATTTTCTGAATTTTATCCTTGAGTCATTTACAAATTGTTCATATTGAGTAAACAAAGGAAACAGATTGCATTTTATACTTAGTAATTTATCTGAAAGAAGAGGGGAGGGTTAATTGTCTGAAAGTTTTGCTCTGTTTGGGGAAGTGATTCTAGTCTTGCATTGCTTGGCACACAATGCCTTTTTCCCTCTGTTCTGGGAAGAAAAAAAAAAAAAAAAAGGAATGGAGGAGTGAGTAAAATGAAAAATTAGGAGCAGGACAGGATTTGCCACTCCCAAAGGGGAGTGTGGAGCAGAATTGGAGCTGGCACGAGATTATCTAAAACAGTTGGTGCATTCCTTACTGATCAAGTGCTTGAGAAGTCCAGCTCTCTCTCACAGAGCATCTGTGTTGATGTTTATATCGGTGCCCTGCTGTATGGGAAAAGCATGCTTTCTCTTGTTGCTTTTCTAAATATAGTGTGGCATATAGCATTGTATGAGTTATTTTGAGAGAACAAAAACATTTGCAAGGTTAAAGGTTCTGCTTTTTAATAAATAAATAAAAATAAAGGTCAGAACTGTGTCTTGGGTTATTCTTTCCATGAAATTCAAACTCCTTTTTATCTAGAGTTTTGCACTGAGCAGAATGCATTCTCTTCAGTGTGAATGCTCTTTGCATTAGAGAATTCCTGTTGAAGCAAGCCATTTTAGGTTGGTACATTTTTGGTACAAGCTTCAGACTCTCTACAGTTTTTCCCACTAGCCACATCATAGAAAGCAAGTCTCGAAATCACCCCCAGTTAAATTCCAGTGTTTCTGTTTAGAATGTCTGTTGTTTCATGCAAGATCTAGACCATTCAAGTATTGCAAATGAATTCAGAGGAAAACCAGAACATTTTAATGCCTAATTATTTTTAGTGAGCTTGGAGAGTTTTAATTAAAAGTTAAGAGAGCTCTCCAAGCTCTTACAGTTCTAATTTTATCATATTGTGGAAATCTTATCACTGTGAAAAAATGTACAGCAGTTGACAGATTTACTTGGTTCCCTGTCCTAAACAAAACTGTAATGTTAGTGTTAGGTAGTCAGATCTCAGTCGCATTTCCATTATTGCTCTTGCACGAAAACATCTACTGTGAGCTGACTGACTTTTGCATATAATTGTATTTAGGAAGATTTCTTTGCCCCCTCCCCTCCCCCCCCCCCTTTTTTTTTTGTTTGTTTCTTTTTGGTTTTACAATACTGCCTACAGGTTGCACTGAGAATCAGAAGCAAGTTCTAATTCATGATCAGAAATGTACTTGGTGTTCGAAAAAACCCTTGTGAGATCCACAGTCTGTGCCAGAAATGTTACAGCATCAATAGCCAAGGAAGACAACGAGGTAGATGGAAACATGTCCATATGAGATGAGGGAGTGAGTCACTGGCCAGGATTACTTGGCTTCTTAATGGCAGAAGCGAGATACAGAGTTTAGGAGTGATTTTTTTTTTTTTTTTGTAATTTGCAGTAAATGTAACAAAAGGCACTAGCAAGTTTTCCTGTTCTAAATGTCATGTTGTTCCTTTTTGTGTTGTGATTGTATTTTTGTTTTTCAAGAATTTCGCTTTTGAAAGCTTATTAAATCAAGGAAATCTTGAAAAGTTGGTAAAAAAAAATCCGCTCACTGGCTAACATGTCTGAAATGCCTCATATTTTAATTTTCTGTTAGACTATGACAATTAATTACTGTATGAGAACAGTATGGAAATTGAAAAGGATGAGATGAGATTCCCCTGACCCACCTCTCCACTGACGACAAGACTGAAGCCAAGCTGCTTATGAGCAAGAGACAGTGGCAGTATACAGCAACTAGGGATGCTAAGCCTTCAGGCTGATTTCTTTTTTATTGGTTTTGTATTGTTGCTGTCTCTTTTTCTTTTATTTAAAGTTTGTTAAAACAGAAAAGATAATTTGGGTTTGAAAGAAGAAAAAAGTAACAATAGCAACAAAGAATCTATTTTAGTAACATCACGCAAACTTTACACCCTTGGGTTAAGAAAGAATAGACAGTACCATCTAGCAGTTAAGTTTCTGGTAGTCATGGTTAAATTCTGGTTTTATTTCTCAAATCATGAATGTAAATTTAATTAATTCTGAATTGTTAGAAGATTAAAATTAATTTAATTCTGAATTGTTAGAAGATTATAAAATTGTGTTCTTTCAAAGTGAATTAAATTAACCTTTTGCTTTTTCCTTCAGAGTTTGCATATTGTTTTAAAATACATAATATGAAGTGTGAAAACCTAGGAAGTATGTTTATGATACAGATCTATGCTAGGTGGTTCTTTACCTCAAGGAAATCTGATGGGCAGTGAACTTGCAAAAGGCGTGTAAGCAAGCTGTTGTCGTGCACTCAGGGAAGGATCAGTTAATCAAGGTCTCAATGCAGGTATATTAAAATTCATCACTGGATTTATAAAAATATACTTAATTTTCTGATTAATTCACATTTTTTTTTATGAATGGGTCTAATAATAACATCAATGGACCTGGCATTTTAGTTTAATTGTAAGTAACAAATACTGACTAGGGTAAATCTACATTATGCTTGCAATTTATTCAGGAGTATTTGTAGAGTACTGATCTTATTTAGATTGTTCTACTCTGAACAGGATTTAGTTTTCTATGAAGATCACTGAAATAAACCTTCCTCTTTCAGATGCATGATAGGTTGTGTTGTTATTCTTATTTGAGATGTCAGGTCTTTAGCTTCACTCACTTGAAAAAGACACATTTGCACTTGAGGCATGGGGGGAGATGCACAAAGGTACATGGTAATGTTTATTTGCAGCTTATTTGATTTTGGAGGAAAAAAGCAGCTCTTCTGTAGTAGGAATCCAGTGTGGTAGGCCTCGTAAGCACAGAAACATCTGTCCTGAGGAGTTCATAATGATGCTTAACCTTCTTTCAAAGAATGCTCCCACCCCCCGCAGCACTTTAACAAATATTTCATAGATTCTGAGGGGGTAATTCCACTTGTGCTGTTTTTCTCATGATAGAGACTTGGATGAGGCATTTGAACTCATTTGACAAAGGCTCATCCAAAGGACATTTCTCCTGTGGAGCTGAAGGTGAAGAAATGTATTGAGAGTAGCTTAAAGAAGATAGAATATAAGAGATGGAGGAACTTGCATGTTGCTATATAGTCCCAAAGCTGGCAAAAATGTGGTCATTTTATGTTTAGTAATATCTACTAAATTGCAATGGAGTATAACTATAAACTATAGTTCTGAAATAGAGACAAGGATGCCACTAATTCCGTAGTATTGCTCTTCTAAAATGCAACAAAGAAGTTTATCCTTCTCCTATTGAGGATCTGATTATAACGGTTTCTCTTGTAGTGTGCCTGATTTCTCTTCTAATTCCTCTACCTTGTCTTTCCCAGTGCCTCTTTGCTTGAGATGTAACAGTTCAGATGCATGTAGAAATATGTCACCTATACCTTTGATTGAATTATATTTCTGTATTGTTTATGAACTTGCTATGCATTTGCAATCATTATTAATAAATCAATGTGCTTTTGTCTTCTGTCACGAAGTAATGTATATATTCAAAAAGAATTGTATGCAAAACAAGTCATGTTTTAGAACTCATATCATTAATAATTATCAGTTTGCAGTATTGTTACAACATGTTTTGAGGGAAGCTTATTGTAAAAGAAATAACAAGGCACTGCACAGTAGCAAGAAAGAGACAGTTCAGTTGATCACTAGTGTAGGTGTTATAAATATGCCAGTCTGTACTATAGTGTTTTATTAAGTCTCGAAAAGTCAAAGCTGATTTGAAATAATAATGTCTGACAGTCAGTGCTTTGAAGTTTTGCTGCTGCACTCTCACATTTAGGCTTTCTTTTATGTATGACTTTACCATAAAAAACAAAAACACACACACGGCATGAATGCTTTTTTTTTTTTTTTTGTATCTGTATTTCAAAGAAAGTAATAAGAGGCTACTTCAGTGAATTAAAAGGAAAAAAAAAAAAGGAACAACCCCTCAAAATCAATGAGGATAGGTGCAGGCCACTGTAAGGTCATACAGTATTCGTGTAAACTGTAGCTGGGGTTGGTAACTTGTTGAAGACTATAAAAGTGAAATTAAAAAAAAAAAAGGAAGAATAAGGAAGAGATGAGGCAAAAGCTATCCTTGATAGGAACAAGATGACTTTCATTCAGTTGGAAGAACTTGAGAGCTTGGCCGTGATAGCTAACACAGTCGTTCTTCATCACTGCTCGTGTAACAAAGAGCTGGATTCCATCCATTCCATGACTGATTGATTACCCAATGGACAAATGTTAATTCTTTTCATCGATGCTTTGTCATTGTGGAGAGATCCTTTTCATCTAACACCTAGGCTTTTTTTTCTTTTTTTTTTTTCCTACTTATTTAACATCCTCTTCTTATTCACCTCTGCAAAACTGTCATGTCTAACAAGATTCTCACAGTACTTTAAACTCCTTTAGTCTACAATTAAAATTGCTAACAAAGTATGTAATAAACCGTGATATTAAATAATACTCAATGATTTCATTTAGTCATCTCAGTTTAATTATACTTAACCTGTTTGCTGTCCTTGAAAGAAAATGTTTTCTAGTTCGCAAGAGAAGAATATAAAGGAAGAGAACTGTGTGTTGTTAATATAATAAATTGCTCCAGTGCAGCTTCACAAGTTTGATCTTACATGTGTCAGTACAAAATATGCTACTTTGCAGCATAAGCCCAACTGTGGTTTATAAAGTCAGTGAGAAGAGCTAAAAATGTATAAATGCTAATTTCTTTCTTTGCTTCTTTTATAATTGTCTTTAAAAAGAATACCCCTGAATTTTGAAAATGTCAGGATCCACAAGGTTTTAGAGTGGTTCTGAAGCAGAGCCTCACTGCCGGGAGAGTGATGCAATGCAGATGTGAATTCGGGCTTCTTCTACATTCAGTGCTGGATTCCGAGTCGATGTTTTGTTTCTGTAACGAATCAAATCAGAAAATGAATCAATATGGATGAAGACATTTTACTGATGTCTTTGTAGATTTTGTATGTATGCAAAAATTAATTTTCAGTACAGAAAGAAGAAAAAAATCCCTTTCTGATTCACAAACCTTTTCAGAACGTGTGTTTGTGAACACAGAATATAGAACTTGAAGGGAGACGTGCCTTTCAAGTATAAGCCTATATATATAGTTTCGTGCCTAATGCGGAGGACCTGCAGAGAGCCTTAACACATATAATTATTTTAAATTCTAAAAATTATGCAGATTAAACCGGCTAGTTGAAAATTTACAGGAAGTTCAAAAGAGTTATTTCTACAATGTTATTAAAAAGTTTATTAAAAAGCTCATTTTGTGGTTTTATAATCTTCCCAATAACAAAATACAGTAGCTATAAATTGTGTGGTCAGATCTATAATGTAGAGTTTGCATGAGATAGAGATGTTTAAAGAAATGTCTCTTAAGGGATTTTTCAGTCATTTATAGAGATAAAAATTGTAACCAACAATGTGACTGTATCGAAAAGAAGGCATACAGATAGAACTCTTTTCCATTCCAGTTCTTTCTCTGTTTTTAGAAACATGTTTTTTGCCTATATGTAATACAAGAACACTACGGATAAACATGGGTGTTCTTAAGAAGAGTAAGAAAAGAAATAAAGCAAATACTTTGAGGAAAGTATTTTATCAACTCCTGTAATATTCTAATTGTTTCTTTTTTAAAAAAAAAATGTTTTCCTTCTTTGTATGAATTGAGGAAAATATCTTAGTTAAAAAGCAGTAGAATACATAACCTAGAACAAATATCAAAATAAAATTCTAAAAGCTCTTTTTTTTTTTTCAGGGATAAGGGGTCTGAAATTTTGGCAGGGGAGAAACACAGAAACATCTTTTTAAACTAATGATGATATCACAAAAAAGGACAAATTATAATGTTGTATTGGTAATTGATGGTTATTTCTTGATTCTTCTATTATCAGGCCAGAACTCATAAAAGTAATAAGTGCCTGTTATTGTTAAAAGTAAATTGTTATTATATAACAAGAATTTTAACACTGCCTATTGCAACTTTCAGCTCCTTAATTTTGTGTCTTTCATAGAAAGATATAATTAGTAAATAAATTAGCTTTTCTACTGAAATATTACTTCAAAAACATTTACTAGCTGTGTTGTCTTTCCACGGAGGCTTGCACGGTGAAAATGCATTTCAATTAAAACCTGATCTTTGATCTTTTGGTAGTTATAGTTTGGTTTGCTTTCAACTGATTTTCGTGGTGGTTTTTTTTGTGTATGTGTGTGGTTTTTTTGTTGGTTTTTTGTGTGTTTGTTTTTCAAATGAGTGACACTAATGTGCATTTTTAGGCTGAAACTACTTGCACCCTAAAATGTGATTCACCTTATGATCTTTTTTTTTCCTTAAACTTGTGCTGAAATCTTTAACTCCTCCTTTTGTGACCTCTTTGAATGCTTCTCCTCTCTCTGAATATTTTTAGAATGCTCTGAGGTAGAACACACTGTTACCCATTGCACCGATGCAATCTGTGTTGTCATTCTTAATCTGGGTTTTTTCCTTTTGTTTTCACTTCTGAGTGCTTCTGATGGGGCTGCTGACACGAGAATTTGAGTCACAGTTTAGCCTTGATCTGCCAGTAATTTATCAGAAGATGTGTTTAGGCCGAATTCTGTTGTCTTGTATGCCCCAGTGTTCATTCTTAAGTGACAGGAGTGGGATCAATGCAAATGCTGATCAATGCAAGTGTCGAAATTTGGAAAATTATTCGTTATTTAGAAAGCATTGTGCAATTGATCTCTTAACACAAACAGCAGCTCGCCGTAAGAGTTTCTAACAAGCTAAGGTGTATGACCATTCCCAGTGTATGCACTAAGAAAAAATGTGCTCAGCACCACCCAGAGTGATATGTGGTCTTATAACAAAGGCTCTTTGCAAAGATTCCATTTAGGGATAGAGATGCATTTAAATAATATTTTTAATATCTGGCTAAACTGAGCCTAAGGATTTCTGAGGAGTATAGCATAGAAATTGTTAATGAGTCTGTCTACCAATGAAAGTAAATGCACAATGTTTATTGGAGATTCAATTATTACTAACTGAGTAGGAAAAATAGGTGTTCAATTGTGTGTAAAGTTTTCTTGATAATTATTTATAAATCTGAATTGCTGTTCTTAAAGTCATAAAACTGGTTCACAACATCAGCTATAAGAATTCCGATCTTAAAAATCACCTTTCAAAAGTTTTCTGGAAGGTTATGTACAATTTAGACTTCAGAGGCACTTAGTTTAATTTAGGGACTGAAAAAATCTTCAGATTTTATGGAAGTCTGTCATGTTCAATATCAAAATTTTCTTGTGGAATTGAGTACTGATCACATGAAACTCAGAAGGCCAGTCTTCTACTTTGTCCTAAGTGTAATGACTCCAGTGACAGTTTTGCGTACAGAAGGCCTCTCAGATTGGGGCAAAGATATGAAATGTATTCTGAAATTCGAATTATGAAAGCATATCTTCTAATCATTGCGTGTTGTTTATAGTGTACTGAGAAAATTTCTGATACTGTGAACATCCAACATGGAGTGCTTTTATGAATTCCATGGAGACATTATATGAACAACTTTTGCATTGACATGGGTATAAAAATGGGTTTCAGATGTCACTGTGTGCCAAATTTCCAAAAAAAGCTTCTAAATCTTCATGTGTAATTTCAAGCGTACAATCATTCTCAAATGAAAAAGACAGGATTTGTATATACATTGGCAATCTATGCATGTAAATTGGCAGTTAGCATGCATAAATCCTGAACGAAGTTTTTCTTTCAATTAGACCCTTGTTAAATCCATAGTAACTCCATTAACCTCGGTGGAATTACTTTGGATTTAAAATGCAGTTAAATGAGAACTCTGTTTGGCTACAAGTGCATTTCCTTTTGAAACTATGGTCCAACTGCAACAGGGGGAACAGTTTTAAAATGAAGGTGGCACCTGTTTTCCTGATGTGAGAGAATATATTTGATAATTCTTTTTTTTTTTTTTCTTTTTTTTTCTTTTTTAAAATAGATTCATCCTGCATGGAAAAGCTACTTTCTAAAGACTGGAAGGAGAAGATGGAAAAATTAAACACAAGTGATCTCCTTGGAGAAATTAAAGGTATCTTACTAGATCAAATTTTAAGTGTGCATATATTTTAAAAAGGAGATTGAGGATTTTTTAAAGTTCGGAAAAAATGATAGAAATAACAATCATAACTATAGTATACTTTCCTCTTTCCAGTCAACTCACCCTGTTTTTTAATGCTTATCTTTGAAATGATGGATGTGTCTGCCAAATAAATAAATTAGAGTATGTCACAAGCAGTTATAGGCAGTATCAAGATTGTTATCATGAGCACCAGGTTAGTTACATTAATTTATTGACATTAGCTATATATCTCTGCGACCAGAGGGAGAGGAATAAACATCTTGAAAACATGGAGTTACTAGTACTTGGTACTGTTTCTTCCTAGTTGTGTAAACTATGTCTAGAAACTAATTTCAGATTATAAAATGAGGTAATCGTGTGATTACTGTTCTAAATTTTTGACTCAAAATAGGGGAAAAAATAATATTTGTTTATATTCATGCTTTTTGTGAGGAGAAAGAGCACCTCTGGATGAAATTCGGGACCTACTGAAATCAGTGCAAGTTTTATTACATATATAGACAGTACTTTCCAGTATTTCCAAGATTTGTTGAACTGGCAATCCAGTAAAAGTGGAATTCTCTTGACAGTCAAGTACTATGTAGAAAACTTGAAGTGGGTTTTTCCTATCCATCAATTCTTCCATGGATTTTCTTAGTGAGAAGAAATTCAGTGTTATTGATTAAGCAATAAATTAAAAAGGTGAGTATTTTTGTGCTGTGAGAAGGAGTCATAAGGCATGTTTGAGGAGTAGGTGCCTAAGATTTATTTCTCTTTATTGGTATAATTTTATTAAATGGCAACTACAAATATGTGGAAACAAAGAATCATGTGCATCATATTAATAAATCTGTTCTAGTGTTAAAAAAAATAAAAGACATACTATTCGATGAAAATTGATGCTTAGGGTTTTACATTTCCACCAGGGAAATGTAAGATCAATTTTTTTGTTATACAAATAGATGAAGGACTGGTCCTTTTTAATAAGTAGGTTATAATTGGTTCCTTCAGCTTATTCAGGACCAAAATCTGTGGGATTCTCCTGCTGGATTTTTTTTGTAAAATTATGACAATGCACATATATTAGGCAGGTAAGAAATCCTATAGTAATGTCAATGGCAGAAATAGAGTATGCAGTTTTACAGGAACATGTTAAAATCGACTGTAATAAAATCCAACAAAATTATGTCTTGAAATCACATTCTATTTAAAGCCATATTGTCTCTTAATAGTGTAGAAAACGTTGAATGCTAGCTTGTCCGTTAATTGCACGATATAGCTACTTAGTATTTAAATAGAAACTACTTGAATGCTATTAGTGGATCAAAATTAAAAGAGGTGGGATCTCTAACAATGCAAAATAATGGTCTTTATTCCTTTATATGGCACAAAAAGCTTTTTCATGAGCTTTCATTTATAAAAAAAAAGTTTGTTTTTGTAGATTTATGTTATTCCTCCTATTTCGTATTATATATATATTCACTGCAGAATGAATGGGTAGAGTTCTTGCTCCTAACCCTTTTCTCATCTACCTACAAAGCATTCTCATTCAGATTTGGAAGAATTTTTGACCCATTCAACTACATTTTCTGTGGGTATAGCCTATTTGCTATATAAAAAGGATCACCTGATTAGGCTTACCAGATTTATGTGAGTGTATTCTCTTCTGTGAGAGATTTATGTTAGTTTCCACAACTTCCTGTGTCTCATCCCTAGACACCTAACCTTAAGTGGTCTTAATGTCTGCAGTATTCCTCTCCACTACTAGTTGACTTCCAGCAAGATGCAATATTGAATCTTTGCTACTGCAACTGCATTTACCATCTTTCATAAACAGACAAAAACACAAAAAAGCATATACAAACATGGAAGATAAATGATGGCTGCTGTTATGTCATGCTTTACACTTACAGTATCCAAGCCTCTTGACAAAGGCATTAATGTCATTTCATAGAAGAAGAAAACAAGGTGCAGGGTTACACAGCAGGACTACTTGCAGGTTTGAAGTAGGACTCCTTTCCTTTGGACTTCGAAGCCAGTGGCCTAGCCACTGTCTCCAGGCTGGTAAGCTCCTAGCTGATAAAATCATTATCAATGTAATAGCCTGGTATTAACTCGTATTAGAATTTGTGTGCCTTAAATCGCCTCAGAAAGAAAAAAAAAACAACCCAACAATCTAGCCCATGGCAGTGTGAACACCAGATTACTAGAAGGACATAAAGAGGAGTAGGGGTACCACAGAGAACTTTTAAACTGCCACAGAAGTATAGCTTAAAAAAAAACTTTCTAGTATTCAAGGCGGTAGATTTCTAAATCATGAAGTTCATTTTCACAGTGCTGAATGAATTTCCAGTTAGGAAACGGGCAGGGCATGCTGGGGTCTGAAAGAAGCCCTTCTGAGAATGTCTTCTTTGGGTGGTCAAGTGTCTTTTTTCTTAATTTCCATTAGATTCTAAATCAATTTATTTAACTGGCTCATATTTTGGCTTTTGTGCAGAATATCTGCTCACATTACTGAGAGCTTAACTTAAAGATATGAAGCGATGCAGTAAAAATAAGTAAATGAGGCCATTAGGGAAAAAAAAATCTTGATTATAAGAAAATGAGGTGTGGTCCTGTGAGGAGCTGCTCTTTGCACTGACTGTTACTGGGAGTTGTTTATTTTAGAGAGAAGGCGTTGTTCTTGCTAAGCATAACCTGAGCACATACTCTTCCTCTGTATCTGCACGACTACAACCCTCCCCCCTTCAGTGAAAGACTAGCATCTTGGTTGTGGGAAGGCAGTTCACTAAGAATCAGTGCCAGAAAAAAGGATGAAAGCAGAAGAAAAATGTACCACTGACACAAAAGTGTTTCTATTCATGTTTGGGAAGCACATAGACGAGAAGAAAAGATAATTGGGTGAGAGAAACAAATAAAAATGGTGTTTTCTTGCTTTACCTTCTATATTTAGAACACAATAGTGTTAATCAAGATATAATTATAAACTATATTTATTAATTCAAACAATAGAAGCCAATACAAAAGTAACAAAGAGTGAATAATTTATTTTTCTCTAAGAGGGATTGTTCCTGTTCACAATTACTCTTGCATAGTATGCTTCATTTGTAAAACTGCTTTTTGTGAGTCTCTTTATTAGGATTTCAGTTATTGATAATGGTCCAGATTCTTCCTTGAATTCCAGCCAAACAAGCCATTGACTTCAGGGAGGTTGCATGAAACTCAGAGGAGCATTTGGCAGAATGCTTTGTAGCCAAATTCCAGTGGTTAAATAAGTCTGCTTGTTCATCTGATATGTTTATAAATGAAACACATAGGTCAAATTTTCAGAGATCTACGAAGCAGTTGAGCTGAGTTAAATGACCTGCTCACCTGGAAAAAAACCCACAGCTGCCCATGCAAATCATTTGATTGTATGCTCTTTGCCGGTGTGTGCATGCAAATACATTTATTCAAGGTATATAAGCAATTTGTTAGGCTTATGTCTGGCTTTTGCAGTGTTGGGATTTGTTTTTTTTGTAGAAGAATTAGAATCAGGAACTACTTTTCATTCTATTTTTTCTTTTAATGTATTTGAATAAACAAATGACGCGGGACTCTTCTAAATTTCCAGATATTTGAGTGCAGAGAGTCCTCGCTCTGCCTCCCTGCATGTATTTCTGTTGCTTAGTTATCCAGTTTTTCTTCAGCAGCCACAGCTAGGCAGAGTAGCATCATTTATCACTATACGGAGTCTGGTTTAAGTTTTCTGTTTCTGTTCCAAATATAAATCTCCGGAATAGCATAGTCTTGCATGCATCAGGCAGTTGTCCTACTGAAATAGCCCGCAATGGTCTTTCTCAGCGTGCAGGGTCTTTGAAGATCAAATAAGAAAGGTCAGTCTTTAAGTAATTTAAGCAATGATGTTATCGTGAAAGGGTTGGAATTGGTCTAGCAGTCTTACAGAAGAGTGACTCCTGGGTCACCAGCTACTGTGTTGCAGGTTAGTTCTCTGGCTTCTATTGGTGGTGTTTACAACTGGAACTATCTATATTTATAGGCATTGTGACTTGAATGTCACATGCTGTCTTTGTACAGCATACTCTGTTTTGGAAGGGTAGTGATTGATGTCCCTAGCTTTATCCAAGGCTGTTTGCATTATGTTTCCTGTGGTTATTCCTTCCCGTTTTATATTTGCTACTTTATTAAAAGGGGCCTAAAACTCCTATTTCATGTGACGTACACATTTAATAGCCTCAAAATATTTAGATAGGTAGGAGGCAGCATTCCTGTTTCCTAGGAAATGCTGAATTTAGTAAAATGGAGCAACTTCACCCATTTGATAGTCTCCTTGTAAGATAAAGCATAAACAATATGGAAAATGATACTCGTCCCTCATATTAGAAGACAGGAGAAATGGAAAGAGGTGATTTCTAGGAGCGTTTTTTGTGGGTGCGTTAATGACTGGAAGAGAATAGCGAGGTGCAACTGTTTGAATCTAGTAATTTAACACTATCCATTTCGGGAATAGTCTTGGACAGAGTTCTGCATGAATGAAACCTTGAGAAAGTTATGGTTTCTGTGTTTTTACAGCGAATTAAATTTTTCTTAGAATATGCATGATTTACAAAACATTTTAAAAAGCTATTTTTACTTCCATTTTATAAAATTTGTCTTCTCGGATAAGCTTTCAAGTGTTTCTTGGTGCACTATATCAAATGTGAAGACTGTAGATGTAGATATAGACATAGATCTGATGTTTTCCTCTGTCCCTGACCAACACTGTAGTCTAGATTTGTAGTAATTATTTCCCAGTGTAATTGCTGAAATTTTTTTCTAATGAATTCTAAGGATATATAACAGTATGCCTTATAAATATGTATAAATAAATATATATAAGTCTTATATCACAGAGGCACTCAGAGGTTTTTAATTATGTCACTTTGTATGGCTACAGACATTTCAAAGCTCTCCTTTGTGCTTTCTGTTATAAACATATTTTATTTCTTTTGAAGTCTCTGTGATATACATACTAGCAATTAAAAACCCAGCTCAGGCTTTGAGACACAAGGTCTTCTTAATTAAAACTCAAACAAAAGCTACAAGCAAAAGCCCCACTATATGATTAAGGTCTAAAGTGTTATGATACATTAGAATCATTGTTAACTGCTAGGATTTAAAAAATCAATACACAGGAAAAAGAATCAACTGGTTCCAGATCAACTGGTTCCAATTAGTGAAACCAATGAAAGCATCCAACAAAACATAACAAAACAACGTGAACCAGAGCCCCTACACCCAAATCCTTAAGAAATTGGTTCTGATTAGAAATATTCCACAGCCTATAAGTGTTTCTCATAATGTATTTATTACCATGATCCAGTGAAGTGATATGTTTAGCATTATGTTGTAGCTCTCCAAAGCAGAGAGGTATTTTCGTTTTGTCATTTCTCAAGTCATTGGCGCATTGTGTAATGTGTTTCAAAAACTACATTTCCAGGTCTAACTTAACCTTCTAAATTGAGAGATATCTTGATATTCAACTGACTGAATATTTCATAAGCACTGTCAACAGTTAATGTTTGCATACTCCTTAGTTTGTTTTGCTTGAAAAAGGTAATGGATTCCAAAATCAAAATATTTTGGTTAAACTTACCATGCCCCATTGTTTCTATTTGTTATGATTAAGGTACTGATATAATTAGTCAGACTAATCTCGAGTGTGAACTAGATTAAACTGTATGGTCTTATGTCATCTTGATTTTTTTTGGTTTGAAATACTTTTCTCCGGATTCTGGATTTAAATAGACATACCCCGAACTGTACAGACAGAGGGTAGTTCTGTGAAAATGAATGAGACTGCTCGCTGTACAGAGTGCTATTATTTAAATTATGTACATGTAATTCTTGGCAGGATTGAAGCTGTACTCAGCAGAAAGAAAAAAAAAAGTAGTAAACGTTTTTGTTGCTCTGGTCTTTTGGTCAGAGAGTCATATTTCAGTGGCACCTATAACAATCATGCCTGCTTCTAATGTTAAAAGTTAATGACTATTACCATTTCTAGTTCTTAAAACTCTACAACTATAAATTATGTTGTAATCAACCTTTCACATAAATCAAATTCTCCATATTGTTGAATACATATTATAAATAATATCAACCAGAATGCCTCCAGTATATTTCCAAGCACACAATGAATTTTTTACTTGCTGCAATCACATCCATCTACGTATTTTTTACCTTACCATTGTGTGCTTCTGAGCTTAACAATTCCAGGCTAAATATATGAAATGTACTACACTGAAATCAGTGGGACAGCATACTTATATGCTGTGTTCTGTGGAACTGTGTCCCAAATAGTGGACTAAGAAATAGTATCAACTGTTCATGAGAAAAAGGAATAAGAAGAATAATGATGCTAATAATAAGGTACTTGAGACAGCAATACATTTATTGGGCACATTAGAAAAGATTGCCTTCTGGAATTTGATCCATTCTTTATTCATACAAATAGTGACAAGACAATGTACGATATTAAAATGTGTTTATTTTCAAATGCCATTTAATTTTTTATCAGAAAAAGGTTGAATATAAACTAAAAAATTACTTTTTCTTCAAAATTTTGCCATTTTCTTTTGTTGGTATATTGTTTTGATATTTTATATACCTTTTTAAAATTTTCGTTAAATCAGTAATTATTTTCTTTAATAAATATAGAGCCTTTAACTGCAGTTGAAAGGCTTCTGTGTCAGAGAAGCCTATTGCTACTTGGAACTTAAGGCCTTCTCTTCTGACAATAGATTTTGGTGGCAAATTTCCTTTTGACTCAAGTCTCAGCTTAGTTGCCATTGAAGTTACTGACCTTTAGCAAAATAAAACTCCTACTGAAGACAAATACACAATTTCATATGAAAGAGCAAGTGCATATGTAAGACTTTGCACTGCTAAAACAAGAATGGAAGTGCCATTTCTTCTGTTTCATCATGTTTCGGTGGTTTTGGCTTTTTATTGCTGTAGACATGAATTCAAATTCTAATAAATTAATGAATACAAGGATTTATCTAGAAACACGCATATAGGCATAGCACTGAAATTTTGTGATCAATTTGGTTTCTGTGGGAACTTGTGGAGACACTTTATCAGTCTTTTGTTTCAGGAGTTTCATATTAAGGAAATCTTTGATTTAATTGTCAGATATAAAGAACGTACTATCCTGTAGTGTTCTGTCTCTATGGATACTGAGCAACCTGGGGAAGGGTGTAAGGAAAGGGCAAACATACAGTAATATTTCCTCAATATAGTCTTCCAATTTCCCATGAAATATGATTAATGAGCTTCTTGATTCAGAGGTGGTACATTCGGGTTTAATGGCCCTTGATAGAATTATCATCTATGAACATGTCCAATCGCTTCTAAACCCTTTAACAGACAGCTGGAAAGTCTGTAGGGATAAGCTCAGCAGTTAACAATATGCTCTGTATTTGAACCTAGTACCTTGTAGGTGTCCCCTAGATCTTGCATTATAATGGACAGGGAATGGTTGCTCTCTGTTCATCTTCTCTGTTACACTACATTCAGTTCTCTCTTCTCCAGGTTGAAAAGTACAAATATATTTATTTATTCCTTATATATAAGCCATTCTGCACTTTGGTCAGCCTCATCACCCTTCTCTGCAGTTAATTTGGAAAGAAACCTTTTGCACAAAATACCTCTATTTTGAACAACATCAAACTTTGGCACTGATTAATGAGAACCTTTGTGGCAATCCTCTTCACCTCAGTTGGTTTTAACTTCCCTTTCTGAATAGGAAGTCTGGCTTGAAGTGGGATCTTCATGTATGAATGTTCCGTGGTAATGAGTGCATCCTGATGATATCAAAGATATCAGATTTTTTTCTTAAGAGATGTAAAAATACCTTACTGGGAACTTCACAAACTGTGGACCTAGAGGTGGCTCAGAAATGTAATCTGTAAAACTTAAGGAACATAGCATTAGTACTCAGAAAATGACGAACGAGCACATTTGGGAAACTCACATGCAACTGAGAACAGCAAGAACATAATGTGCAACCTGACACAGCCACTGTCTCAAAAGCCTAAGCTCAATGAGGAACAGAAGAAGAAATATAAGAAGGGTTGTCCTTGTCCTCTCTAAACAAGCTGACCCTTTGGAAGAGGTTAACTATCAGGATTTTTCCTCAAGAGGTCTTGATTTGACTAATTGTGTCACCTCACTTCAGATCCATGACATCTGATGGTTTTCTGCCAAAGGGCAAATCTAGCCAAACTGGGCTCATTTTCCTTGTTTTTACCTTCTCCTGCCAACATTAAACTGATTTTAGGCTAGTCGGGATCCTCTTGCTCCAATCAGGTCATTCACGATGCTGCCCCCTTACTTAGTGAGTGAATTGATCTCAATTCACTGTCTCCCTTCTGTCTCTCCCCCAAATATTTCTTTTGCATTAAAATGAATAATTTCTCTCTTTTCCACTCCCTCCAAATTTCTTTGGTTCTGACATGATTTTCCAGCAGAGAAAAATTTCAAAACCACTAAAAAGATGATGTCTCATCAATTAATATGAATATATGAATTGTAGAGCAAACGGAGAGAGCTATATGGAAACAGTTTCCATAGAAAATTTGTCTGAACAAAGGAAATAGAAATAGGAATCTACTAAGGACATAATCTGCCCTGATTCCATGAGTTCATCATAGGTATTATCCTCTGTGTTAATAAAATCAATAGATTTATACCCAAGCAACTATATCAGAAATGGTTCTTTGTCATTAGCTCTCACAGTGGAATCTTGTTATTATATACATATTTTGTCTTACCCTTTTTTTTTCTTCAACTACTGTTACCTGCATATCCTGACATTTACCTTGGTCTGTATCAATATGAATTAACAAAGTTTAGTGTTACTCATAAATATTCTTTAAGAGTTATACAAAGTTAAGCTGAGACCTGCTCAATAGCTGTCTAGAATTTGTTGCCCCATAGATAGCAGTAATGAGAGGCTAACACACTCATGTTGGGAATGAATCCTCATGTCTATTAAGATTTGTTTGAATAGGTTTCTATCACAACAGGTGCACAATTATATTATGAGTAAAATATTATCAACCTTCCAAATTAGCCAGGGCAAAATGCAAGTTGTCTGATTAAATAATCAAACCCAATACTTAAAATGCACTTGATTTCCACAGGAATTTTAAGATGCTAAGTCCCGGTCTATCAGTGAAACTGTGATTGTTTGCAGCATGCAAGCAGCAGCTTGTAGAGTATCCTGTTTGGTATGTTTTACAT
Source organism: Tauraco erythrolophus (assembly GCF_009769465.1). Classification (NCBI taxonomy): domain Eukaryota; kingdom Metazoa; phylum Chordata; class Aves; order Musophagiformes; family Musophagidae; genus Tauraco; species Tauraco erythrolophus. The sequence continues at coordinate 13,490,585 of NC_141470.1, forward strand.
AATTCATCCTACATTATACAAGACAAAACTGCTAAAAAAGCCTATAATAATAGGTTTTACTTCTAGTCAAACAATTTTAATCTACCAATGAAGGTATTATACTGTGCATTAAAAATCTGAAAAAAAGAGGGCCTCTAATGGAAAATAGTTTGAAAATGTTCTGCATTCAACTAGAAAGCACACCAGTTTAGAAATACAAACCCCAGTGTTGTTTTTAAAATAATTTAGTTTATGAAGGGGGAGGGGAAAAAAGGAAGATCCTCTGAATCTGAAGTGCAGCTTGCAGTGTGGAGATCACATATGTCACCCGTTATTGAATAGCTCAGTAAAAACAGTGACTCAGAGGCCCAAGAAATGAGTAAAATCTGAAACAGTAGGTTCACCACAAATGGAAAACTTAGTGCAGCTGTCAGACATATACAGGTAACTGTTTTTATATCTGAATCTGTTTGTCAATCAAGGAATGCTCTGAATCAGGAGATGGGATCTCAAATACAAAACCACAGAGTCAGAGACAGCATCTGGAGGAGCTCCAAGCCACAAAAATTAGGGAAGAAGCACAGAGGGAACAAAAAACTGTAAATGCTTGCATGGATTCTGCCCCTATATACATTGAATTTAAGTAATTGTGTTGATACATTAGTAATAATAATTGCTGATAAAAATTATAGTCCTTATTTTGGGCAGTAATGTTTTACTAAATGTGAAATTAAATGCAATTTGTATTAATTAAGTATAATATGAAAGTATGTAAGTGGTTGATTTTTCCAACATTTTTAAACATACTACTATATGTGAAGATACATTTTTTCATTTGTTTTGATTTGGAAATACTGTAGATTGATATATGCCCCTAATGCATTCTGTTGAAATAAGGTCACAGTTCTAACCCCTAAGATCAGAAGATTATTTATGGATAAGGTTCACCATAGTTTGAAATTTCATTATGGGATTTGATCACTGATATAACTGTTTACTAGGCAATTGTAGTTCTCTCTGGAAGCTGGAATACAACCTTATTACAGATACTGAACCAAAATCTCCTCTTAAAATGCAGGTGGTGTTCTGAAGTTGCAGGATTTCAAAAGTCAGCATGGTCTGTATATAGACATTCTATGTAGGTTTGTACAACTTAAGTTTTTCTAAATGTGGGAAAGCTTACAGACGCTTCAAGTTTTGATTGGTAACATCAATGGAATACAAACAGAGGTTTGCTAAGGAAGGTAAAGAAAATGAAATGGGCATAACAGTTCTGTGGTTTATTTTTTCAGGTTCATTAAGAATCAGAGAATTCGTTATAATTTGTAACTGAAAGAACTTTTTACTTCGCTGCTTTACTCTGGTGCCAGGATCCAGTTGCCTATGTACTGTTGAGATTCTGCTACAGTTAGAGGATGACTGTGGATTTTCTCTTATGGCTGTAGTGCATAGAGGTTTCCTACTTCGGGATGTATTTGTATATTAATTAACCCTCTTCTCTATTTTCTTGTTGTTTTCTTCACCTCCCAAGGGTTTTATAGTGTGATTTTTGGTGTCTCAGACTTCAGCCACACATCAGGGTGCCCACTTCTTCTGAAATGCAAGGATTTTTCTAAAAAGAAATACCTTAGCCTATCAGGTTACAGTCTGCCACTTCTCAAGATAACAGTGATTGACAAAGGCACTTTGGGTCTCTCTACATACACTCAGATAACATATCCCACCATCAGACAAGTACGAACACTTAGTGCTAAGAACTGGCTGTGAGCAGGCCATAGTGAGAATTCTCCATCTGCTGAATTGGAAAAAACATGGTCAGTCTCCACACATAGCTAAAGTATAGTTAACTTCTTAGATAGGTAAGACTCTTCTCCCACTTTGCCTCTTCCTGTTCCCTTCCATGTTTATTGTGCTAATAAACACTGAGAAAAACACTTTTCTGAATTATAGTTACAACTACCGAAATGGGCTATGGTGCTAATCAGCAAATCACCTGTGACAAAACGTAGGTGTTAATTGCACGTCAGCTGAATCTGCTGTAAGAAATTTACGTTATGACAGCTATGCCTGTGTAAAATTTTTGAATGCATTAAACATAGATATTAATATAAAGTTCAAGTTTGGAAGTGAGGGAAAACTGAAGATTTATGTAATGAAAATGGATGATGTTTAAATTGTTTTAATGAAATAGTCTTCACAAAGGAGAAAAACATTCCTTGCAATAGGCCCACTCCAACACTTGCAGCATGATCCGTAAAAGGAGAACACGGCTCTTCGCTGAACAAGTCAGATCTTATAGACCAGCTGGCATCAACAATTGGCAGGGCTTAGACTGCAGCTTACTATCCAAAATGGTAACATTTATAGACTCATTTTCTGTGATGGTCCTTAACAACCTCTGACAGGTGTGTATTTTTTTAAGAACAAAATTCACATGTGATTTTTCTTTGGAGTTCTAAAAGAGTTCATTTCCTGTTGTTCATGAACTCAAGATATATGATATTTGTTTTTGACTGGCAGCCAGAAGATAGGAAATGGTTAAACGACACTGTGGGGATTCAAAGGTTAGTTGGTAAACTAGGTAATGCTTTTGCGATGCGTACCTACTCCGGCTTTTGTAGTAGTGCTCTTTTTCTCACTGTTAGCTATGTCATAGAAGGCATGGAGTTGTGCAGTTGGTTAAGCAACGGAGAAAGTCACTCCTTTTAAATTATATACACTGAATTAACACTTAAAGCAATACTAAGTACTTGAGCTAGTAAAAATCTTTTTTTTTTTTTTTTTCATAGGGAAATAAATGTGAATGAGTGTGTGTGAGTGTTGCCTTTGCATTTTCGGTATTGTCTTCACATGTCAGATTAGTATTCATTCTCATGCAAGCTGGTCTTATATGGACTTTTGTCTGTATATGTTGAGACCATGATATAACTGAAAGCTTACTACAAGCTTAGTTTTACTGCAAGCTGCTGAGGTCCTCTAAATGCAGAACATTTAATATACGCAAGAGCAGAAAAATCTCATCTTTGCTATTACATATCAAAATGATAATGGAAGAGATCCAAGGAGGAATTTGAAAATTTGTTAGTTAATACATCCTTGCTACTTTGAAGTTACCAAAGTGCTACTGAGTCCTATAAAGTGATATCTAAATACCCCACATCCTTCAGCAGTTCTTCAACAATATTTCCATTTATGACTGTGTTTATTTTGCTACCTTGAAATTATGATGATAACACAATGTATTGGTGGTTATGTGTCAGAATTTAGCAGTAAATGTGCAGTTGAAAACCTTTTTTTGTGCTAAGGTTATTACCTATTTGAAACTCAAAGTGAGCAACTTAAGCTTTTGACTGAAACGTGTCAACCCCAAGCCTGTGTATATACAGCTTCACACAGGTTCTCATGTCCACTAGCTGGTGTGCTCAGAAAAGCAAATTAAACTACTTTTATGTTAAGAAAAGACAGTGGGTTGAACCATAGATATGAATTTCCATACTGGAAAACAAATCTTAATTAAAAATATCAAATACTGTGTCTGAAGGGCTAAAATTGCTACTCAAGAAGTCAGAGGAAAAAAAAGGAAAGGAAACCTTTGGTTTAAAAAAGAAAAAACAGCCAAACATCCATTTGACTCCAGCAGTAAATCATAAAAAGACACACAGGAGCAAGGAAGAACAGGGAAAGCATATACTTTCACACTAACATTTTCCCAGCCTCTGACTTTTTTCACTCCCAGGGATTTCCTGACCCCGATGTAGTCTATTTTATATCAGTCAACTGGATCTGTCTTCCCTTCTTCCAAATACTTGTCCAGTCTCCTCTTGAGCCTGTATAAAACTTTGAGTATTTAAGAAAATACTCCATGGCTCTAGCGTCCACTGTGTGAAGAACCACCTCAGATGAAAATGAACTGAAACTTCTAAGGTGACATTATTGTGATTCGGACACATCTACCTAATTTTTAAAAGTAGTGTAAGATGTCATCTGAATCAACGGGTGTTAAATGCTTAATGTTTTTTTTTTTAAACATGGCCATAGATCTATCTGCAGTAGTAAGAGTCCTAGATCCCTTTGAAAACCTGGCCCAGAGACACCTAAATCTAAGAATCCCCTTGGTAAAGTACCCGAGATCTTTACAGGTGCAGACAGATTGAAATTTTGATGTATGTTTAAAGTTCATAGAGAGGAAATGACCATAAAATACATTGCTTAAGTGCAAAATTATTTTGCAGTCACAACTAGCCTTCGTATTAGTGGGTAATATCTCAGCATCACAGTTACACTGATGTAACTTCTGAGAAACACTTCAGAAACATTGCATCAAGTTGCAATAGGTATGTTGTTCCAGACATAGCTCATTTTTTTAATAGGACACTTAAGAGGAAGATGATTAACTTGCAAAACCAATTGTGAGAAGTCTCAATGGAAATCTGTTTTCTCTGCTCCTACTTCTTCATTTGTGGTTTTAGAAAGTTCTTGTGAAGGAAAAATAATGATGAAATTTCAGTCACCATAATAAGTGATGAATGAAATGAAGTAATGAAAATACAACTTGGACAGTGTTTTATTGTCTTAAGGCGAGAGGAACAATTAGGAGATCCTGACTTCTTGAATATATCCCAGGTCTATTTATAATATATTGAATTAGAATGCTGTTACAATGGAATTCAGAAGCCCTTTGTATGTTTCCTGCATGCTCCCAGTGCTTCAAGATCTATTCTGAATTGTCTTTAGACTATGCTTGAAATTGTGCCTAAGTTCAGGCCTTTGAATATTGAATTATACTAAGTCTTTTGAATAGGTAGAGTTTATGTTTTCATTCTGAGTGATCCTGTTTGAGTGGTAGAATACCTATATGAGCACAACAAAATAACATGATACCACTCTCTGGTTTGGGACTATGAAGAATTTCATTACCAGCGATTCTGTAGCGAAGGGCTGTGGTAATGTTTTGGTTTGTGATCAACTAGGTATACAAATAAATTGCATTAAGAAAATTTCCAACTGTACTTTTAGTCGCTTCTAAGAAACATCTGGCTAAACATAACTCATGCTTGTGGTTAGTGTATAATTACGCCAGAACACTCTTAGAATATGTGTAGAACTTCAGTCTGAAAATGTAGGCCACTTATTTTGTGCTCTGGTTAATGTGAATTTAGGAGGTTTTTCTGCAGTAAGAAAACTTGACTGATAATTTTGTAGCGTATTTCATAGGAGCACAGCAAGCTGGTCACAGAGTTCTAATTTGTTCTGGAATACGTTCTTTTTAATTAATTAATTATAAAGTAAACCTTGAGGGAACAACAAGCGTAGTTTACTTGTTTGTTTTTTGTTTCTCGTGCCTAGACAGTGAAGTTGTGGTTATTTCAAAAGACATAAGATAATTCATATTTGTAACATCAATATGCTCTGCTGAATTGGTTTTATAGATTAGTAGGTTGTGTGTAGCAGATAAGTAGCACTTACAATTTATAACTGTTTGATTATGAAAGAAATTTAAAATAATATTGAGATTTACAAGCCTGAAGCTGCCAATTTTAACCACCTAATGCCATTATTAATGAACATGTCAATGGACCTGTTTCAAAGCCCACTGAAATAAGTGTAAACCCGTCAACTGACTTCTGTGGGCACATTCTAAATGTATAAAATGTTGTTGCTTTTCCATACATATCAAAGGCTTTTGACTAAATTGTCTCTTCTCAGATGAAGTAGGAAGTTTCTTCTTTACAGCTTCCATGATAGACAGGCTATGCTAATGTCCTTGTTTTGCAATAAACTTTGCTTCTTCATTACTTATCACCAGAGGCAATAAAAATCTTCAGAGGCAAATATAAGTTTTTCATTGATATACTTGTTTGTATTTGTAAGACATGAAAGATGAACATGTAATTAAGATCAAAATTAAAATTTATATTTAAAGTATATAAATCTTGCAGTACTAGTACTCCTTATATTTAGACATTTCTGAGTGGTGTAGCTAGTAACTACTAACTAAGAACTCATGGAAGTAACTTATTTAATGAGATATAAAGAGTAACTGCAAGACATCATAAGTCAGAGTACGTTTCACAGGGGCACATCTCCTCTCCTGTGTATATTGTGCACTCTAGATGCAGTGGAAGAAATGCCTTTGGGTTACAATTTTGAGTATAGGAAGAGAGGCGAGATTCCTACAGTGTTTTGGAGTGGGATCCTCAGTGTTAGCTTTAAGTAAATGAACTCCAGTGATTGAATCCTAATATGTAATTGATTAGCCTTTTTGTAAAAAAGTTGCAGTGGCACCTATGGAAACGATCTCTTCCCTTCTTGCACCCATAGAGAAAAGCATTCATTCCTGTCCTTGTTCTCATAGACCTTCCTAGTACACAGATGCTCGGGTTCAATACAAGGCATCGCATTGTCCTCCTTAAAACTAGATTAGCCCCACAGGAAGATACAGTGATGATAAGTTTTTTCACCTGATTTGCACATGTCCAACTGCAGGAATACACATAAAAGCTGTATGGACTTCAGCTGTCACCTTTTCTTAGCATCAGCCTGTGTACGTATTTATAGACATTACAGTACAAAGTATTCTTCTGTATTTAAAGAGAATAATCACATTATTTCTGCAAGTACTGTGACAAGTAGCATCATTTTCTGTAACTTGTGGTTTAAAATGGAATACTTAATTAAAGCATATGATTCTTTTTCATCTTTCATTATCAATCCATAGTTTAGACAATGTGAGAAAGCTGAACAAACAAGCAAAAGCTTATTTTACATTGTGAACTTTTTTTATGACAGAAAAATACCAGCTAAAGAAACCACAAATAACTTTGAGTCCTGTTATATAGGGAAATTAATGTAATCTAATTCATATGAGTTATACTCACCAAATGAGATGTTAAACTAACTTCCTCTAAACTCAGCTTCCTTCCAGTCATTTTTATGCATGTGCATATACAATTCTCTTTCCAGAATAAGATTAGATAGAACAGATATTCAGTTCATCCCTGTGATTGAAGATACAAGTTTTAATTGGAGAGCTCTTCCTTCCAAACAAGTGCTTTTTTGCACTTGCACCGCAACAGGAAGAAATACTAGTTTAAAAAGAATGAAAAATTGTATAGATCACTTGGAATTGTATCATGTTTACATAATAAAAAAAAATGAGATTCATTTTGAAGAGTATCATGGTACCCAGAAATCACTTGTTAAAGTTAAAATTGAATATGGAAACAAAATTATTTTTATCCAGGTGTACGCTGTTATGAAAGAACAATCAATGAAATGGAGCAATTTCAAAATCAGTCCTGAATTCTCCATTTATGTTTTTTCCTTCAGCAGACACCTAATCTTTTTGTGTTGGTTGATAAGATCCTACTTATTCCAGACTGTCATCAATTGTGACTCTCAATATTGTAATTCGAAAGAAGACACTACCTATGATTGTGTATAAACCAAACTGAATATTTCACATCTAAAAGAGGAAGTTACAAAAACGTAGCTTACACCTTTTACTGCAATGTTTTCTATGAATATTAGAGATGGCTTGGCATTCATGTGTCAGACCATCCATTCTTCCACATCAAGGCATGTGTGCAAATATTCGTCTAGAACTAAAGTATTTTTCTTCTTTTCTGGAAAGTAAGGTAGGGATTTTCCATTACTTAACTAGCTTGCGATCTACTAGACTACTAGTGCAGCAGAACTCTATTCATTAAATTTTATGAGTCAGAAGAGAAAAAAAAAATTTAAACAATTATCCAGAAAGCAAAATAATGTTTAGCTCAAAATACCATTGTGTTGGAATCCCTCTGAAGCTGGTGTGAAAGCTGAGGCAGTATTTCTCTGTATAAGGACCTTGTTGGTTTCACATCTGTAGTTTCACATTAAGCTTAAATTGCTGATGGAGAGAGTTACAAATTTAATCCGAAAGTGCATTTAATGTTTCTAATGCTATGTACAGTTTTGTACATCAAATGATACTGTCAGGACAAAGTGGTCTCAGACCTAAAACCAGGATGGTGGTATAGAAAATTTATATGCATAGGCTACTTTACTAACATTTCTACATACCTACTGTAGTGAATTTTGTAGAAACCGAGATAGAAAGTCATTAAAAACAATGTTATTCCATAATGTTCAGTGATGATATTTTTTGGACTTCTACTTGATGTATCTGCTCTTGGTCCTCTGACAATTACAAAATTCAGCCAAAGGTGATGAAAAAATCCTTATGTTTTGAGTCAGTTTCAGAGAGAAAATGATAGGGAAGGTGAACTACTGGCTCCACTTACTATTTATGGGAAGATAGGGATCAGTTCTCATACCATTGTAACTAAAGGATATTTTTACTGAAGTTTCTGGTTCTACACGTATGTGTAAATTATGTGAAGAGAGAATTAGACCTGCTGAGTTGTTAATTCCAGTGTAACGAAGAAGCTACAAGCACTGTGAACATCATTGTTACCAAGGGATTTGATTTTTCTGATACTTAGTACATGTCTCGTCTTCAGAAGGAGAAACCTTGGATATCTCCATTTCCCTGTGAGACTTCCCATGTTTTGCTATGTGCATTACAGGACTATCGTGTTGGAGTTAGTTGTATAGACCTAGCAAATAAAAAATATTACAGAATTTACCTGTCAAACTCTTTTTATGACTTCCTCATCTCCTTGAGGAAGACATAACATTGATCTGCTAATGTTTTTTTGTGCTTAATGTGTGTTCTCTGATAGCGAAAGATGAACCAGTCTTGCACCATTTTCACTTAAAATGTTAACTTCCACAAAAAAACTTGGTAAACGTGATCTCTGTGGGGATGTTTTCTAATAGAAGGTTCTGATCCTGAAAGTTTATTCCTACTGTGATGTTAAGTATTCCTGTTATCCTTATTAACACAGTTACTGGCATCTCAGATTGTTTTTTCTACAGAAGAGGAGCTGTTGTATAGTTACATGACAGTTAGATTTTTTTATTGTTGTTTATATATTCTTTTCAGTTCCAATACCTCCTTTATCCTTTGGATTTTTTATTTTTTAATATAGTGTTTCATTCTTTTATGTGGCCCACGGATATAGTTTGGAATCTTTACTGTTTCTATTCTCAGAATAACATCCTCCTCCTCTTTCCCATCCCTGATCTAGGGAAGTACTATCATCTGTATTTAATTGGGAAAAACTGAAACTGAAAGAATATTTTTTCAGCACTCTCAGGTCCTGAGTGAGAACCCTAAATGGATGGACCATCTTTCCTCCTCTCGTTTGTACATTTTTTTACTGTAAAAGCGTTGGAATTGAGCATTATAGTCAATAACAATAATAATAAAAAAAATTTGCTCTTTATATAACACTACCTTGTTCTTTTCATTTTGGTGTGCTATGACCTAGGCTACAGTCTTCTCAGTTAATAAAATAAAAATACTCATTTTTCTCTTCTCTATACATCATATTTTAGCGTTTCTACCATTGTACAGATTACTCACGGCCTTTGGTCTCTGCTATGTCATTATATTCTAATTCAGCAAGAACAGGTTGGCTGTGAGTTTTTAGTTGCAATGTATAATACATATTTCTCTATTTATATCCAGTATTATCGCATTTTTTCCGCATAGAGTCTGAACAGCTCGTATTGAGTATATACAAAATTTTTCTAAACCCACTGAAAGCACTAAAGCATTCATAACCGAATCTCTACTTGCTGCTGAAAAACCCTAGGAATAATTTATTCAAAAAATTGTTGTCTTCTCTCTGACATGCACATGCATGAATTAACACTTAATATGTGCTTGAATTAACACTTAATATGTACTTCTAATAGTATTTAGAATGTAAGGTGACAAGGTCTGAAATTTGAGAGTAATTCTAAGAAACTGGCTGAAGTATTCTTTTTCTTTCTTTTTTTTTTTTGTTTTAATAGCAAATAATACTAAAGTAGACTTGCATATGTGAGATAGTAACAAAATCTCTAAACATAGTTAATGTCCTCCAAGGCTTATCTCAGATAGAGTTCTTCTTTTCATGTATGTGAAAGAAAGTAGAGAGTCCAAGAGATTTGTTGGAATTCTTCTTTTTGCTGGGCACTGGTTTGGAGGAGGGGGAGGTTGAAGCTCTGGCTAACATCACATTCTTTCCTACATTCCTGGCGTGGATTGCATTTTAGGACTCAACTGTGGATCCACCACATCACTAAAAATGGGGTAACGTATCACTGTGCTGCTTCATGAGCTGACCAGGCGCTACTCAATGCAATCCTTTGCCTTTGCCTAGCCGATTACTTTGACACTTCTAGAGCTTTTTTTGAGTAACTTGTGAACAGTTTGTGTTGATCCAGTTGCTGCAGTATTTTTCTTTCTAATGTATTGGTTTACTTTGATTAGAACTGCTGTGAAAAGCAGTAAAGGAAGAAAACCTCTGAATATAAGATATTCCTCAGGAAACACTTGAGAATTGCTAAGAAACAATGCAAGAACAAAAAAAATCCAACAAACACATGAGATCAAAAAAAAAGTTAAAGGCTATGAAAGAAACATTTTCTCAGAAGAGATGGTTATTTGCAGGAGCAAAGCTAAGGTACAAGCCTTTGCTGGGAAATGCTAAGGCAAATAAGCCTGCCACAGTTGCCATCAGGTGATGGCAAATCTTTAGGGGAAATATTCAGCTGGATTATTATATACATTCTTGTGACTTATTTGTTCTTAATGCAGAATAAACTGTTCTGTGTGTTGTGAAATCTGAAGAAGGGATAAATCCTTCAAATTCTTTTGAGAAGGGAAAAACAACTGAGTGCAACACTTTGAATGGTCCGATAGGGTACAGTTGAACCTGAACATTCGGAGTTGCTGTGATAAAGTGAGGGCCTCAGGGGCTCCGGTCTCTACCCCAGCTCAATGTCAGGGAGAGATCTGGGTGTGTGCATCGCTCCTCTGCACATACGCTGTCTCCCTCAGTTAGGCAAAACATATATGTGGACTGGATGAAAGCCTTGGTGTGATCCAAACTAAAGGGGAGTGGGCACAGAACCCTGGTGTTTGCTGTGAGACATGCCAGCAGCGCAGTTTGCACAGAGCCAGAGAGGTGGCTGTGGTGATGGAGGTGCAGCTAACCCTGTGGTCGCAGGTCACTGCCCCTCCGTCGCCTGTCTGGGGGCATACTGACATGGTCATCATGGCATCGCTGAGGTGATTTTGTTTTCACTCTGTTACCTGCGATTTTATGGCTAGTCTAGGAAAGAAATAAGTCTAGGATTGTGTTAAAACTCTTCTGTTCTGTGAATCGTATCAGTTTCAAATCGCTCCCACTTAAGAAATTGCTTAAGCATCTGAGGTTTAGTAGATGTGAAACTAGGATGAATCCTGCCGATTGCCAGTAAAGCAGTTTCATCCTTCTCATAAGCGTAGCTAACAAGCCATTTTTTGTTTTTCTAAATCTGACAAACAGATTTTGCTCTACAGAATGTTTTCTGTAGTTTCTAATGTTAATTCCTGTTACTCTTTATGGACATAGGGCATTATTTTTTCCTTGCTCAAAGCTTGAAACACAGAATCGTTTTGAAGCATAAGGGAGTGGGGGAATCTCACACCTTCACAAGAGAAGCTATCCGGTGTGGTTTGCATGCTGGACATGTTTGCTGTGCTGCCTTCTGCACTGGGATGCTACAAAGCACAATGGAAGCATTTATAAAACTTTTTATTGACTAAGGACTGGACAGTAGCATATGGGAACATCAACAATTGCTAACTGATCATGAAATAAAGAAATTCCAGTATTCTAGTGTTATAAAAAGAAGAGAGGAAAAAAAAGTCATTCAGAACTTAGTCATATTGGTTCAGCTGTTGTAACCAAAGACTGATAAGATAATAGAGGTCTTTGTGGCTGTTTTCTACTGAAATGCTTTATCTTTATGATGCACTTGGGGCCCTTTAGAGTGGAAAGCTTTTTAAACTGCTGTTGGAGTTAGAACTCAAATTAGATGCTATTGCAATGGCAAGGGGGCTCCTTAGTCAGGCAGCCCTCACAAAGTGACTTTTATCTCCGAAGCCCTTCCATTAGATTGTTACTTTCTTCTGTTTTCCCTGTTTATTTTTGTTGACTTTTGCTGCCCTATTTTGTGGCATTTAAAAGGTGACCCAATCAAAAAAGGGTAAATGCTAAATGCTGGACAGAGCCTGTGAAGTAGAGACATCACAGCCTATCTGATGTGTGCTGCAGACTGCCGTGTTAGACAGAACGGTTTAACCAGGTTATCTCTGGGCAGCTAAGATCAAATACACTTTCTTTTATGTCTAACATTGTGGTTTTGCTTTCTTTTCAAACAATGTCTATGAAAAAAAAAAGAACTAACAGGAATTGATTCATAAAGGCTTTTTTTTTTTTTTTAATGCTGAAATTGCTTAACTTGATTCAAAATCATTTTTGATTGTTGGTTGAATTGCTTTGGTTGATGATACTTTGGAACTGCAGTTATGTGATTTAAAGCCCTTCTTAATTTCTTGCAAAGTCCACACTTCTTTCTTGCATTACTCTCTCTTGATTTCGTAAAAGTCACACTATGTGTTTATTCTAAAAACATTACAGGAGCAATCATTTGTGATTTATTAATTTGTATTTCCTGTAAGTATATGGGGCAAAAGTTAGTTTAGATGCAGTGCATAAACAAGGATGATATTTGTCATGCTTTACACTAATCACAGAATTAAAGAGAACCAATAATACTTTGCAGCTGTGTAGAGATTCCATGCAAAGATCTCAAAGCACTTCAGAAGCATTAACTAACCAGGCATAAAAACCTCTGATTGGTAGTGTTTTACTTTGTGTACACGTTGGGAAACTAAGGCGAGCACATTCAAGAACCCACAGTAATTTAGTCTCACAGCTAAGAATCCTACTTCGGCAAGCTTTGGATCACGCCTGTGAATTTTTGGCTTGTTTATGACTCCAGCGTTTTGTCTTTTATTCACTTGGTAGAATGTGTGTTTTTTTCTTGTTTTCTTTTGCTGACTGTCAAAGAGATTAGTTTAAATTATACTATGTAAGTCTAGAAGTCTATTTTTTGTTATTCCTGCTTATTTTTTTTTCACTTACCAGCAGTTATTACTCTGCCTCTATCTCATGACAACTTGCCACAAGGACAGTTCCAAATTTAACACTGAAAAGCCTCCTGTGTTTTTTGACATGCAGCTACATCTGTATATAGACTGAATATGTAGTAAGAGGTAACAGAAGTGTTTTAAGGTGGTGAACCAGAGACTGATGTAGGAACTATAGTTATATTATGTGTCTATACTTACAGGATACTAAAGTTTTAAATCTTTTCCTGAAATGCTTAAAGAAATCTAGGTAGATAAAATACAAGCTGATGTTTTTGATTTTTATTAAATGCGTTTTATTGTAATTGCATCATTATTATACGATGATCTTTCTATTACTTTGTGTACCAGAAATAATGTGCTACTATGATCAGCTTTAAAAGGTAGGTTTTTGCCACAAGCAGAATTCTTTCTACGTGTAATTTTAGACCACAAGTTGAACTCTTCTCTCTTTTTCAGCAGATTTATAGCTACTTTTTATTTTCTGACTCCTGGTTAGATTGACCTATGACCAGAATTTCTCAAAAGTTCTCTTTGATGCCTTAGTTCTGTTCAGTTTGACCATTTTATCTCAATTTATACTCAAATCTGTACAAAAATAAAGAGTGAAACAATAAGCACGCATGGACAAATTAAAGTATTGCTACAAACAAATTATTTTTCAGCTTATGATTATAATCACAAATGCGAGAATATATAACTAAAGGACTGTCACAAATAATAAGTTTTTTCTTAACTTTTAATAAGACTAGTTGTTATATTTTCATTTTAAAAAGAAGTCCTTAAACACTATCAACTTCCCACCAACACTCAAAATTTTAAATACTGCTGGTAAAGGGAGTCAATGGATCAGATTCAGTGTATCTGAAGTCACTGAAATAAAGGCCTCTAAGAAAAATGTGTCAATTTTAAAGGTCTTTCCTAACTGAAGACCATTTTGTGATAGAGCCAAAGGTTAATAAAATCAGTAGTGAATGTAGCAATTTTACAGATAAGCTATTCACAACAAGTGTAGTTACTTGAATAAAAAGCTAATTCAGTTCTAAAATGCCACATGCAGTAGCAGTGAATAGCTGCTTTTAGGTGCTTTCTGGAGGAGGATAAAATACAGAATCACAGCACTCTTCTTTTCCAGCATCCCTGGCTGCCTGTAAATTGCTGTGAATGGGACTGTAGGCTGACAGGCTCTATTAAGACAAACTGCCTTTCTCATCGGAGAGATAAAATAAATCAGGTGTTTAGTCAAATTAAAATACTTCAGATGGAGCAGGCCCTGGGGAGCACTGATCCACCTGACAAATCTGAGAGAAACTCAAGACAGATGTGTTTTGGGGATAAGGAAGACCCCATGGAAAAAAAAATGCACTGCTGTCTTTGGAGTAAGAGAATAGGATTAGAATAGAAAGCGAGCTGTGATGTATAATATTTTATGGAAGCTGGCATATTTACTGTATGTTTTTTACTAAGCTTTTTGTTTTATCTCTTTTTATGGCAGATACATTTTAAAGATAGCTATATTTTTGTTTTATTTATAGATATTTTTAGTCAGCAGAAGAAGTTTATTTACTGGTAATGAGTTTAGGAATCTCATTGCTTGCTGCAGTAAGTGGATGCAAAACAGATGATGATGGCACACAGCTACTGATGACCTCTCTTGGCCCAGCCAGATCAGCTCAATCTGGTCTGCATTCTGAGCAAGTTGTTTTTTATTGGTATTTAAACAGTAAAATATTGGCTGGGATTTTCCACTCTAAAATTAAATTATATCCCCCCCCCACCCGCACCATTCATACAACAACATTCTGCATCTTGTGTTTTTTCTTGTTTTAAGCAGTGTTCAGTTAGGTATCTTGCAGCTTCATGGAGGTCTCGTTATTTTCCAGGAGCACAGTGTACATTTTGTGGTCATCAGTTCTATTCTTTTGCTGGATTGCATAGCACAGTACAAATTAAAGAGTAGAGTACTTTAAATGGGGTCATTCATTTCAGATGTGTTTCTCTGGGAGGAAAAAGAAAAGAAAAACAATTACTATGAATTCCTGAACAAGAGCAGTTACTTCTGCCTGCTGTTGTATAAAATTCAGAAAAAAAAAAAGAAAAAAGAAAAAGAAAGTACCTTATAAATTTGCTGCAACTGTATCAAATGGTTCTAACTAATCATAACAAAACAATCGAATTTTGTAGCCTTAGCAGGCACTCTTTGTGGTAGCTTTCTACTCATATTATGAAGCAAGTACAAAGTATACAGAATAATAAGGAAATGGAGCAGGAGATTAATATCTGCTTTGGGTGCGTAAAATATTTTATGACTGTAAGATCGGGGGCCTGCATTACAATGCCAAAGCTGCTTGACAGATGTGAAAGTCTCAAGCTGTGGTTTCCCAGGTGGCAGTGGATGGCAATAAGTATCATTTGAGGCAGCAGGTTGCTTCCCATTGGCTTTCTAAAATAGGTGGATGATCTCTTCTAGCTCTGATGAGCAAGGGAATTTTTCTTAGGCAGAACAGTCTTTTACCTGTGAAAATGAATTGCAGTATACAATAACATATTCAAAATCACCTAAATAACCTGGTGATACATGGTGCAAGATCTTCAAGACTGAATAATAGAGTTTAAGAGGGTTAAGGTAAGTCTATACTGAAGTGGCAGATAATCAAACTGATGTAAACAGCATAGAGCCCAGTACAATCTAATGTTATCCTGGCAAGGCAGTACCTTCAGTGCAGATATTTTCCTGACCACATACCTGCCTAAGCTTACTTTCAAAAATATTTTCTTTTTATTCTTTTGAAACAGCTTTTTGGATAGAACACTTTCATTGCTTCAATCATGCCTATCACACTAAGGTTTTGCACTAAGTCCAAATAGTAGCGTGTCCTTCAGGTTTAGCTTCATGCATCCATCATATTTTTGTGACTAAGAAAATTGCTAATCATTTCTAAAACTTCTACTGCAACAGAAGTTACTCATTTTCCCTTCTCCAGAGGCCTGTGTGGCATACATAGTGAATTAAGATTTGGTATTACAGGGTACTGAACCATTAGTTTGTTGCAGACTCTTTTAAAACTACAATAGTTAATAGTGGTTAAGAAATCAAATATTTTCAGTACTTTATGTTGTTAAATGTAATTAAGAAATGTATAGAAAAACAGGTACCTTTTGTTTCTGGGAGTTTGCTTTGTTTCAAGTGAATGACTTAAGCCATGCAGTTTCTTTTTCCATAGAAAGCAATTATAGACAGAGGTTTTCTTGTATGCTGCTTTTGCAAATGAAACTCTGTTTAAGAATAATACTGGTCTCTCATAGCATGATGTAAACAGCAGAGCATCTTGGGTTTGTGATCTGCTTGGCAGAAGTCAGTTTTGTCTCCTTATGAAACCTGTCAACTTCTTTCTTCTCTTCTGTAGAAGATATCCATCTTACTCCTGGGAAGAAGGAGGAGTCATAATTTTGGTGGCAGTTTCCCCATTCCCTCCCAGGTCCTGTTCCTCACACATTTTCTTCCTCTTCAGAATGAATGGAGGAAAGGAAGGATGCAAATACCCTCTCTTTTGTGCCACTTCTCGTATCATTGTGGCAGATTACAGACCTGACTAGTTCTTGATTTGGTTCACTTCTTCTCTAACTCTCAGTTCTCCTGTACAGAATTGCTTTATTTATCCCACTTCCAACTTCAAACCTCTTTCAGATGCTCTTCCAATATTCCTGATCTGCTACCTTACTGTAATTGTTACCTCTTGTACAGCTGTGAGGCTGAGATGCTCACACAAAGAAATGCAGTATATGGCTCAAATATAGGAGCTGACATTGCTGTTTGTAACAGAGTAATATGTTCATACGTAAGATGGGATATTTTCGGATTGATTTGCAGAAGGACCCTGTACTCTCCACTTAGGAGACCCATGCAATTTACCCATAAACAGACCATTAAGCATCATTAGTGCAAAGAATAAATGTACCGTAGTTTCATATTAATTAAGTGCTCTCAGTAGAGTAAACTTTGAAAGTTAAATGAAAATTTTTAAGCCATTTTCTCAGGTTAGCCATTTCTCTTAGGGACAAGTGGAGCTCATTTTTAATACTCATTTCATAACCAAAGCTTACATTTACCCAAATGACCTACCAGATATATGAGTATTTTAGAGAAATGATCAATAAACTATTAAACTGCTTCTTCCATTTAACAGCATCTTTTAATTATTTTTTTTCAGCATTTAGCATACTTGGGAAAAAAAACCAACAAAATATATAAAGGGAAGGAAAATTATGTCTAATAAACTGTGAATGCATTTATTACACTGTGCAGATTTAGATGGAAAAGATATAGGGATTTGTACACAGTGCATCGTTAATTACTCCTGTCAGAAAAGAAGAAATATTCTATATCTTTTCTGCTCCAGTTTTTGTTATATCCTCCAGTGGTAAAGCACAGCAAAGCGATGTGCTACATTCTTTGGGGATTTGTTGCTAAAATATATATTCAAGCTGCCACCTGAAATAAACATGTTGGTGATTCAGCCATTTTTTTTTTGTGACTATTGCTTGGTAAATATTGTCTATCTCGTATTTACAGTACATCTTTCCTGCACATTTAGGTACACCAGAAAGCCTGGCAGAAAAAGAGCGACAGCTCTCTACTATGATCACCCAGCTGATCAGCTTACGGGAGCAGCTCCTGGCTGCCCATGATGAACAGAAAAAGCTGGCAGCCTCACAAATTGAAAAACAACGGCAGCAAATGGACCTTGCTCGCCAACAGCAAGAACAGGTGAGGCTCCAAGAAAGAAACCTGTGGAAATGTTTCATGCAGAATCCTTGTCATAAGCACTGTTCTGCTTGGTGTTTCCTTTTTTTTTTTTTTGGTAAAAGAGCTTAAATATCTTCAGAAATTACATCTTTTTCCAGAAAGAGGAACTATTATAGGACCCTGAGAATAAGAGTAGGTGTGGACATTCAAACGATTTCTTTCCTAGAATAAATGACATTTGGTAGATTTCACAGTTCTTGTTTCTTGCACTGAAATGCAAATTTTGGGACTTACAAATAAGCCAGACTATAATAATTATTTAACTCTCTTTTTGACAAGAAAATAATTCAACAAAAAACCTTAAGCATCCTCAAACCTTGAAATATCTTCTACGAGCAAGATTCGATTTGTTTGTGTTGTGGTTTTTTTTTTTTTTTTTTGAAGATGCAGTTGTCCAAAGAGCTCCTTTTCTCATTGCACAAAAATGTAACAACAGTGATCCCATACACTAGTCCCCTAGGCATTAGATCAGACAGATCCAAATTAATGTGTGGTTTTTAGGAATCTGACATTATTACTAGAATTATCTTTTCAGTTAAACATATTTTATAGGATATATACTGCAATATATGCTCTGTTGATTTTAATGAGTTGTGATGTCTAGTATTTTATGTGCTTGAGTATTTGCCCACATGTA
Organism: Tauraco erythrolophus; assembly: GCF_009769465.1. NCBI lineage: Eukaryota > Metazoa > Chordata > Aves > Musophagiformes > Musophagidae > Tauraco > Tauraco erythrolophus. The sequence goes on from NC_141470.1 coordinate 13,509,083, forward strand.
GGAATATGGACTCATCCCCTAATGGAAAATAACATAAAGGAACACTGTAAAAAATCAGAAGTTAGAATGTCATTTAGCCATCCAGAGATGACACAGTAATTAACTATTGACACTTGTGAATAAGCTAGCACAAATTAATCTTGACACATTTGCAGACGAGTGATATCTTACAGTGAACACTTTGTAATTATATTTCAAAATGAAAATTAAATGACACTTAAAACTAGGTTGTCATGCTCAATGAAGCGAGCATGTAGCTCAACCGATAGGCAAATAAAATTCAGAATTTGAGCCACATGGTGCTTGTGTTCCCTACTTTACTGTGTCAAGCCTATACATCAAGACTATGCTGTGGTAAATGCATTGTGGGATATTGGATACATTTTCTGTCACAGTAGTGTTCCATCTAAGAGGAACCATTGACATTAGATGCTTCGTGGTGTATTTCTGGTTTTCATCAGGAAATACCTATTCAAATGATACTATATTGAATATACAGGTACAAAAAGCTGTTCACAAACAGTCTGAACTCTGGCAGATCAGTGCCTTTGCACATGTAAACAAAGATCTCGTCCTTGCCTTGGCTATAGCTTCCCATGTTAAGTAGCAGCCAAGTCACCAGCAGATCCAAGTAATTCTGAACATAGGACACTGGTACCCGTGAAAAAACATACAGCGCTTAGAAAGAACTACCTGTGATGCAGCTCCATGTGGTGTCTGATTTCAATGTGAAATTACAAGTAATTCCTTTCTGAAGTTGAGTATCATGATAATCTTTCTATTACATTCAGTAAGATTTTTAGCAGCAGGGACAACATGTGGATGTCAACCTGACAGCACTTATCTTTAGTGATAAGCATTACACTTCTAAGATGGAGTAACACAATTGGTGTATTGCTCATTAAAAATAGTAACTCAAGCACTCTTACAGATTTGTAAATGTTCTCTGTAGCACAGTTGCCATTAGAGTTACTTTTCCAAGCGTATATGCTGCTGCTGACCACTGATCTGCCAAAAGCTCACCTGAGGTCGTAGGAGCTGCCGCTTGGTTTACCCAGGCACGCAGGCAGCTAGCTCTGTTTGAACAAACTTTTGCACTAGCAGACCAGGCCTTGCTTCTTCATTCTTCATTCACCATATTTTTTTTTACTTTACTGGGAGATTTATCCAGAAATATTTGAATGCCAGGTTCACAAAGGGAGTTTGATCCCTGTTACAAGCATCAGTGTTCTGGGCTATGATAGTTGCTCGATTCCTTTTCTGTGCAGCACTTTGTCTCGATCTAGCCCTAGAATCACAAAGATCTCAATTTGTCTCTTTGAGGCCATATGCAGGACTTAAAATATGCATGAGTGTTGTGTTGGTCTCCCGTACAAAAGTGAATTTTAACTGTAACAGTGAAAAAAATGACAGAGCTATTTCCACGTGATAAAGTGCAAGATTAAAAAAATGACAGACTTGATCTCTGTATGTGCACAATTACAAGCTATTAATATGTAACTGCAGATTCCTTATGAGTTAATCTGAACAGTTTGCACTAAAATTATGCGATTGTTTAGTTCCAGATCAACCTCGCTACATTTCTGTAATTTTTTTTATCATAAAAACGTTTTATGTAGCTTTCTCCGTTTATAAGACAGAGAGTAAGTGTGCTTGGCAGATGGTGGGGAAGGGGATCAGGAGGGTTTTTAGCAAAACTGGAACTGTGGATTTGAGTGACCAAGCTACCTTTGTCACCAACTTTTGGTGTTTTATGTGGTTCCTCCGCTCTAGATAAATATTTATAGGAGGGGAAATTATACTTAAGAAATGAAGGTAGCAGAAGTGCTGAGGCTGAGGTTTCCAGGAAACACAAATCTTGTCCTTGTTTCAGTCTGCTGCACAATTGCCCTTCTAAAGCAGAAGTCCAGTTGTGCCCCCATCTCCCTGTAATTTCTCCCCTGTAGCTGCAGCCCTTGTTACCCATTGCAGGGAGCAGCTCTGTGGTCCGAGGGCAGGATCCTATTTCCCTTCTGCTCTTGCATGCTGCTTTTGGATGGTTTGTGGGAATTGGGCGAGGAGGTGTGTCTGGGACACATTCTCTCTCATTAGTCTTTTAGCGCTCCTTGCCCTGAACACTTCTCTCTATCTAGTTAGAGAAGAGATATAGTGAACCCTTACCCTCCAGATCCCTTACTGAATATACAAAAGGAGGTTAAGACTGTCTACGTGTTTCACAGAGTTGTGTTAAGGATGAGTTAGTGAGCATCAGGTACTGCTTTTACACAGAATGAGATCCTACTTCCTTGAGTAGTTCCAAGGAAGACTGAGATTTACAAGAGAAGTAATGTGCTGCTCATTGTGAATGAAGTCAGAGAAGCTTGCCCTAGGAGCTTGTGCTGAATAGTGAAACATCTATAAATACTAGCTAAGGCTCCAGTTCAGCAAAGCAGGAAAATGTGTGTTTAACCTTAAGCACCTGAGTAATCCCATCCCCATTCAGCAAAGCATTTAATTTTAAGCATGTGTTTCGTTCCTATTGTAGCTAACAGTAATGCATCATAGTCAAAGATCACCACAGGCTTAAATGCTTTGCTGAATAGTGATGAGATTATTCACATGCACACAGCTAAACTCATGTTTCTATGCTTTGCAGAATTGAGGCTTAAGTGCTTAAAATACATATTTCTTCCTGGCTAACTAGATTTTTATGTTGCATTTAAATTTGAAATGTTTACATCACATATACAGATACCTCTAAAGTATCTTTCATTTTTTAAAAAATAAATGATGCTTAATAAAAATATAATAAAGAATAACTAATAAGATGTTTTTCACTCATAATATTGAAGTTTCAATATTACTGTTTTAATTTAATGGAAATTTTATTTCTTATAGATTGCAAGACAACAGCAGCAACTTCTGCAACAGCAGCACAAAATCAATCTACTGCAGCAGCAAATTCAGGTCAGTGTGTTTTATTGCTCTCTTCTGATTATACTTAAATTCCATTTATGGAGAGGAAAGGATCTAAAATAAAGCAGCCATGTGCTTTACTAACAAGCCTTAATAAAGACGCTTTTTGTGGAGGATCTTTGTGTCTTTGAAAAACATTGTCAAACAAAGATGTTTGGTGGAAAGAGCTTTTCTTTAATAAGCAGAGCTTTCTTCTGAAGGTTATGAACGATTTCTTAAATCTTGTATTAGTTCTGAAATCTGCAATCAGTTTGACTTGTATTGTGTGAAGTAAAAGCAGAGTCTCAATCATTGTTTATAGAATTCCTTACTCTACAAAGGCAAAATTGGTTTTACAAGAAGGTTAGAAGAATGTTTTCCATTTCGTTACCTAAAGCAACCAGCTATAGAATAGGATCATATACACTGAGACAGTACTAAGGCCCTGGGACCAGTCTGCTCAAAGACCTACAGGTTTATGTGTCCCATATACCTTTGGGGAAACTGTACCTTTGAGGACCTGGGAGTGTTCTGGAGGTATTCAATTATCTGTACTTGTACTCAGAACCTAGTTTAATTTTGCACAAATACATGCCAGTAGGGAGTGACATGTAGGTAGAGGCATTGTTGACACAACTATATTACCTTTTCTCCATCCCACTTTGTTTGAAAGCATTTCTGTGGACTTGGTCTTTGACTTAAATATTTTGGTTTGGTCTGACAGATGATTGTGCTGCCAATCATTTCTTATAAGCTTGGACTATGTGTTTTGTTTTTTTTTACTTAATGAGCTGATTGCCATGCTTCTAGATGCCAAAACTGTATTTTTTCTTTCCCTCATCCCAAAGGAATGTTTATAAATGCTTTTGTAAATATTGTAATGCAGTTTCAGTTGCAGTTTAAGAAGTTTAATTAACATATATTAATATCTTGATACCTGGGATGAGAGAGACAACTGAATTTTAAAACACCATTATTGTCATTGCCTATTGGAAGACTGCATGTTCATATTAGGTGAACATAAAGGATGGAAGAGTAAGTAAGAATGTTTGAAGGAAATAAATACATCACCTTCTCTAAGTGTTATCTGCCAATCTGGTTTCAAAAACCAAAGAATCATGTAAAAAAAAAAATCTCCACTTGGCGTAAAAGCTAAGATTGAAACATCGCTGATTCTGCTAAACAGAATATTTACATGAGAAATTTCTAATTTTTAAAATTCCTTTAAAAATTAGGACACAAAGAGGAATCATTGCCAGGTAACTTTTGTTTCTACTTGGAGAATATGGATATGTTTTACTGGGAAGTATCCTGCTCTGTAGTAAAAAATTTAAGGGTACTTTACGTTTCAGCTCACCCAATATTTTCCAGTAGGTTTACCCTTCCACTGACTTTGGGAAAGTTGATCTTAGAATAGACTGAAGGTTCATCTTCTTGTTTGCCCAGTTTTCCTCTTTTACATGGTGCTGAAGCCTCCACAAGTTTTCTTTTGCATCCTTTCCTAAATGTATATGCAAAGAAGTGTTTTAATGATTGTTATGTTCATGTGAGCTAAATTATTTCTTGGTGATCCTTTTCTGTATTTGTTTCAAAATTCTTGCCGATTTAAGCTACTCTTATTCCATAGTTCCTCAGTAGTTTGGCATCTTTGTTAATTCTTGTATTTACATGAATCTAATCAGCATATTTGAGGCAGTGAGGACTATTTCCTATCCCAGCTTGTTAGCCAGATAGGTAGTGGGCATCTCATTGCCCAAGAAACATTGTAGGCTCCAATATGAAGCGCTAGGCATGTTGGGCAGATGCCATGTCAAACATACATTGATCTCATCAGGATTACTGAAAATAAAGTTTGTTAAGAGATTGTTTCCTAGGCCAAACACCAGCTTACACAGTTTATCTGCTTGTGAGCCAAGTGGTTCTTCTTTGTTTATTTGTTCTTTCTTAATTCTGTGGCAGGTTGCTAGCCAGGAGTTGTTCAGGAGAGAAGTTATTTGTGAAGTTGCCTCTTAACAGTTTTTTTTGCTATTGAATTGATTACGAATGTTGCAGTTTGTTGAGACCTGTAGCTGCCTAAGGACTATGGTTCGATGGAGGTAAACCAGGAGGCAGGCGAGAGGTGCAGGGCTGTGCTTGGACTCCCAAGTCCCCTCCCAACATATTCCCAGGAAACCTCAGTACCTGTACTGAAGTCGTGCTGGTGACGCTGGGTGGAATTCATCATATCAAAAGTAGATAACTGCAGTGTAGTGTCTGTCTCAATTAATTATCCAGACTGTTTTTATAGTGAACAGAGAGAAGCAGAGTGAATAGTTTTAGGATGCGATTCATCTTGTCCTAAAGTAGACATTTAAAATATGTCAAATGAATTGTTCCTTAAAATGGCTGTTTCTCTCCATTAACTATAAAGGATACGGATGCTGATGCCTCTAGTGTAGAGCTCTGAAGTGAGGTGAGATGAATCATGCTCTCTGGGGCTTGAGGAGAAAAAAGAATTTTCTAATAAACGTTTACATTCTCAGTTTAGTTTTTGGGCTTGGCAGAATTTGGAACTGCCTCTTCAACAACTTGATTTTATTCGGAACGTCAATTTGTTTAAAGACACTCTTAAGCAACCCTTTTCAGGAAACAGTGATTACTTGTATAAAATGGCGTGGATTCTTATCTATACTTTGTATGCATGGAAAAACAATTGTACTCTTCTCTGACACTTCCCTTTTGAGGAGATTAGAAAATATGAGCAGCACAGGTGCCAGTTCCATCTGGGCATGGGCCTGTTCATGGCACAGCTACTTGAAATAAGTACAGTATGTCCTCCAGAACGCAGGAGTGGAGCGTTGGTGATGCAATGTTTTCATCACGAGACAAAGTGTACCACTGTCATCTTCTGAGGTACAGTGTTACATCTTGAACAACAATTTCTGTGAATAAGTGCATCCAGTTTATTTAACCATTTAAACAATTAGAAATTACTTTAGATGGGGCTTACAAGACATCCGTCAACCACATATAAAAGTGGAACTAATTCATATTAAATAAAACACATCTTTCCCTGGACACCTACTGCATTAATTTACTGAGTATTTTCATTATTTGGTATTTATTATTTACATTATATTGTATATTATTTGTTTATCTAATAATTTTAATACCTTATTTCATTTAGTTGTTTTTTTGATTTGTTTGGGTTTCAAGACCATTTACTGGAGCACCTTAATCCAGACGTGTTATGCATCTAAAACTTTGTCAACAGTCTATGAGCAAAGAGGACATTAGCTAGACTTAGCACAGGAAAACAACATAGGTATTTCAAGAGTACTGAGTCATTAAACATTCTGCATAGTCGTCTTATGTTTTCCAAGTGAAGCTAATGTTACTTTCAGGGTGTGCGTGTTGGAGAAAGCAGTTTCATCTGTTGGCTAAAGGGAGTGGGAATGTGGAGTGGTTCTCAGTTCTGTTTCCGATTATCTGAAATTTGGCATATTGTTTCCTGTTCCTCAATTGAAATATAATGTTTTTAGAATCTTAAATGAAAGATTTCAAATAAATGCATTGTATTATTACTTTTCAGCTCAAATGCTCATAATGTTCATAAACACTCTTCTACAGAGGAGTCCATAGAGATGGCAGGAAATCTAGTGTGTCAAATTAAGTCCTTCGTTCTGCAAAGCTGTGCAGAGAAATCATTGCTTTTAGTGTAAATAAAGTTGAGAAAATACTGTAGAGCAAGTAGGAGTTCACAGATCAGTCTCCAGGTTGATTCAGATTTTTTAAAATAACTTTCTTTTTCATTTAATAAAAAGTATTCAATCTTAAAGTAGAAGGGACAACATGAGACTATTTCAAGGACATCTGTCTGTGCTGTGAAAGGGAAAACTAAGGATAAGGGGAAAAAGCTGTTTAAAGGAGGAATTTGGTGGTACATCATGAAGATGAGACTACATTGGAAGAAGGGAAAGCTTGCATCTCTAGAGCAGTTCCAACCTGTTCAGGCCCTGAAATCCCTATGAATTCAGTGCCTCATTGGCAGAATTCAGTCATTTCAAAACAAGGCTTGGGGACTGCTTCTGACCCCACCACATTCAGCTGAGGAAGGGGATCAGATCCCACTGATGCTTGGAGCATGTTGGTCCAAGATTTCCCTAGGGAGGATGGGATTTAAGAAATGAAAGTCTGAGGGTCTCCCTCCTCTGGTGGGCAGGCTTCGTTAGGACAAGTCCTAAACTGTGGCTGAAATCTTTAAAAGAGGTGCTGGTTGTTGAGCTTTTCTGAAAAAACTTGTGGTGGATATTACAGTTACAGCTGATCCAAACTGCTTTCATCCATTTCCTTTCACCTTGTTCCTCTGTACTATGCTCAATGCCATTGCAGAGCATTTCATTTTCTGTTTGAATCGGTATGATTTCCATTGCATAGAAAAACTGGCTTCCTCTGCTCTCATAAGTATTTGGTTTTAATTCAGTCACTAGAAATTACTCCTAATAGTATTTTTTTTCCCAGTATTAAGCATACATTCATGCTGTTGTAGTTTCATATTATGTTCTTGCATTTTCTGTTTCCGTCAAGAAGAGTGAACATTATCACTGTGATAGTAAACAAACAAAAGAATAGTAACATAAAAATTACAACTATTTAAACTGTCCTTGAATAGGAATTGTTTGAATCATACTTGAAACTTTAGAAGCTGAACCAATGAGTCTCTCTTCTTATCCATGATTAACTACTGACAATTCAGGTACCAGGTGAGCTGAATAAGGACTATCTCTTTATGTGAAGTACATGTCTAAAGATCAGGAATAATTACATTCCACATTAGCCTTCATGGCCTCCCTGACCTGGTTAATTAATTTTTTGCTAGGATAATAATAGTAGAAATAGATTTAAAGATATGCTTCATCATTAAGTATGTAACTGACCTCCAATTTTAAGAGCTGAACCTTTCATTTATTGCCTTTTGGAGACAGGTTATGGCTCCTTGCAGCAAGCTTGCTGAAAATGCTCGAGCTGGAATCTAGTTATTGTCAGTTCAGTAGCGCTCTCTGAGGTTGTCTCTCTTTGTAAACTGTATTTAGCATTGACAAGCAAAAACCAATTGCAATGCTTCTGTTCCGGCACTAGGGAATATTCTCCTCCTCCTTTTTTCCTTCCCTTTCTTTTTTTTCTTTTTTTTTTTTTGTTATTGATCATGAAACTGATCCCCTTCCAGCAAGCTCTGAATAGTACCAAATAAAGCCATTGAAAGCAATTTGATACTTCTATTGGCAGGGTACGCGGATCAGATACTCCCTTGAAAGAGAACGAGAGTTATAAACAAAGCTTAGAAGTCTAGGAATAGCCCCCAGCTTCAGCAAACCCTTAAAATATTTTGTAATTGTATCTTCAATCATGAATTAGCCAGGAAAAACAGGCCTTCTCTGCCTTTATATTTCACTGCTGTATGCTGTTTTTAATTGCCCACAGGCACACTGTTGTGATCTTCTTTGGAAGTTTAAAACCAGGATAAAAATGCAAATCTAATTATTTCTTTTATCTAATCTAATTAACTTTTACAAGTAATGATAGATGCACTGTAGCCTGCATCAAACATTTTAATAATGATGTTTCTGGATTAAAGAATAGGTGAAAGTACTGTAATTTATAAGCAGTCAAGATTAGGGCAGTAGAAAATGTAAATTATTGTGGTGTCTTAATAAGCTATAGCTGCAGTTTATTAATTTACAGTAGAAAGGATACATTTTCCTTAAATTCCAGTTTTCTTATGAATTGGTTCCAAGCTGTCATTGGCATTTTTTTTTAAAACAGTTCATTATTTAAAAAAATCTTGTCTAACTCCTTCCGAACACCAATGTAGTTGTGTGCACATGGAAGAGAGGATGCTGTTACGCGACTGTAACTTATAGCTGGCTGCTATAAGATGATTCAAATTGGTGGGGCTCTGCTGTAGGTGTGGCATCACAGCTTCCATCCAGCTCATAACTTTCTTAGCAGAAATGAAAACTAACCCCATGAAGGAAAGGCAAATATACTAAACATCAGTTAAATGTTTCATATTTTGTTTATTATTACATAGTGGCTTATTAATGAGTTCTAAAGACCTTATTTGATAATTACCCAAGCAAAAGGTCTATTACAGGCCAGCTTTTTCCAACAAAGCCATCTTCATGGCTGGCTGGCTTGGAATTTTCTGTCAGTTGTGTGGGAAGAGAAGCAATGTGGGATCTTTACTTTCTCCCAGCAGCCTACCCTTTAATAAATATTCTGGCAATGCTCCCTATCCTTTATTCAGCCTCTTCCATACTAAAAATGCTTTGACATGACAGCGTGGTGGTGGCCTAAGCAAAAAGACACACTGTGCTGAAGTTTCACTCCTCCTGTGCCACTCCTAAGTTTTTGTCTTGCACCTTGGTCCCCCATTTGCAAGGATTCTGCTAGCTGCTCTGCCTCTGAGGCCCTCAGCCCCTGGAAACAAGATTTATTCTGGCAATGCAGAAAATAATTCCAGATTTGACTCTTAACACAATCCTTAAAACTGTACGCAGTCTTGAGGTGGAGGAGTGGGTTTTTAAAATTTTTTTTACTGTGATCTTTTAAGAGTTAAATTAGCTTTCTTGCAGTTTTCTAATTCACGATATGTGGGGTTTTTTTCTTTTAAATAGCTTTATTTCGCCTACCCAAATCTAAACAAATTGTATTTAATGCAAAAATTAAGCCTTGTGTATCTCTTTCATATGACTTCTCTAATTATAGAGCAGTAAATGGTAGAATAGCATATGTTAGCAACATGAGCAGCAGTCTATGAAATGATCTACAAGTTAATAAAATGATCTTGTGGTGGTGTTGGCCAAATGTTAGCACACATGTTTCGGAAAGTGATATTTCAACAGACTTGAAGAATAGGACTTTGGCACATGGGTGCCGAACATGATCTGATGTGTGGAAATTAGTTAAACCAAAGTAAATGTCATTGTTTCTCAGGCTCATGTTGGTGCAGAAAATGATAGTAGCTGCCCTCCCACTTTCCCTCTCCCACGTCTGTTTTAAAATTGGAAATGAAGGCACAGGCATCCATACTCTCCAGTTCGAGTGCTGCTGCCTCATTTGCTCTGGGCGTGCTGCGTTGCAATCTCACCGGTGGCTTAAGGGCTTTTTCTCAGCCGTGCCTCTGTCAAAGCTAGGACCTAAAATCTCATTGATTCTGTTGAGCCCAAACACTCGTTCTACAGCCTTTGCTTACAGAAAGGCCTCAGGTTTGAGCCCCTGTTAACGTAGGGGCAGATTATAACCAGTTCCTGAATAACAGCAGAAGATCAAGCAAATATTTGCTACCCACCTGTACTTCTGCCCAGGGGTCACTCTCAGCTGGTGGTCTGCCCATTCCAGCCAAGTGTGGAGTGACATGCTGTGGCAGCCTCAGTGCTTGCTGATCCAGACACCTTGGTCTAACTGTGAAAGAGTTTGGCAGAGATTATGCCCCTGTAAACCTCTCTGGTGCTATTCCTCTGGTAGTACAGCTCTGCATCACCCCCTCTGTCTGTCTGCATGATGTAATCTGTGCAATATTGCAATATTTGGAGTAATGCAATAATAATGCACTATTTGCTCCAGCACAGAAAACCCCGTTTTCTTCCTAAGTGACATGTGCACAAACTAAAATGGATAACTGGGAGCAGAGATTGAGCCAACTGGCAGCCTACCAACGGGGCTGATCCTGTGAAGTCTTATTTGCTTGAGTAATACTTGCACAGCCAGTATTTGATGACTTGTATATCTAAGTGTTACTTATATAAGTAGGCTGTGCAGAATTGGGCACCTCATATGAGGAAAGACTTAGAATATTAGCATTGTGGTTAGAATATCACAGATATAAATGAGGCAGGGCTTTTAAGGTTTGTAATTTGCTTTATTAGACAGATAGATGAAGTTGGAAAAAACGGGCAACCGTTTGGACACACCAACTCTTTTTCAGGTCTTACATCAGCGTTATATTGAAACATATCCCAAGACTCACAGAAACTGCCTGAGATACTGGCCTTTCATTTCTGATTAGTTACTTTTTCAGTGATGAATTTTGTGATTGACAGCAGTGTGATGACCAAGAGGGAAAACAATCAGGATTCACATCACTTTTTTTAAAAAAAAAAAAAAGCCAACCAACCCACACTATTTGATGCACTCATCAGGAGATAGTGAATAAAGAAAATAGTTAATAAATGTTAGTATTGAAATGACTTGATTTATGGGGATATTCAGATATACAGGCAAGACTGGAATGTGATGATATCAGAGGTCAAAATTTCTGTCTGCAGAGGCAGGTATTTGGAGGAAAATGATGAAATACAGCCTCACATAAAAAGGCCAAAAGCATTTCACAAAGAAATTGTAAAGTACCTTTTGAAATCTCACAGTAAAATCTTAAATTTACCAGATGGACTAAAGAATTAAAGAATTAAGATGACCTAAAGAATTAAAACGGTTTTTAGCTGTAATTGTGGGAATGCTCCAGAATGCAAACGTATTACTGAATCAATTTGAGCATAAAATCTTATTTCAAATATATTTAATGTCATGACAGCAAGGAGTAAGTACATTGCTCTCTGAATGCATTCAGGAATTATGAATTCACATAAAAAAAGTAGTAGTATGTGAAAACCAGTAAATGAGCAAACCAGATGCTGTTTAACATTTGGTATAAGTTTGATGGCATATATGTAAAGGCAAAATGAATGAGTATTTCTAATATTTGCTGTCTTATGCAACCAGTTAATCCAGACACTCGCAAAAATGTCAAAGCATAGCTCTCAAGGAAAGGTGAATAGCCTTGCCTGGTGTTTACCTATCTAATTTTAAAGTCATTGTTAAAATAAGGAGAAGCTGGTTTATAGCCCTAGTTTACACCCTATTTCCTTTTGTCTGTTACATTAAAACCTCCTCCCCTCAAATAACTAGGTAATGTAGTGGCTTGTGTTGCATGCAAGACTTTTGCTTGTTTGAAAGAACTAGTCTTTTATATAAATCTCGTATACATCATCTTCAGCAAGTTGGGCATTTGCACAGCTTGGGTAAATTATGTCTATATTGAGAATCTCAGAAGTTACACAGTGTGCATTCCATACTTGAGGGATGGGAAATAAAAATTGATATACTGTGTGGCACATGATATAACACAGTGAAATATCTTCTAAATTCCAGAGGGATACACTGACATCACCACGCTTAATTCACATGCAGTAACTCCCACAAAATGTTATTAATTTTAAATTGAAGTTTGTAATCATTCAATAAAAAGAAAATAAATGATGTAAACAGTATACAATGGTGCATTATGAAATGCTGAATTCATCTTATTCACCCACCCAAAATGACAGTATGTTAAAAAAACATTAAAGTTGTAGCACCAAATAATAAAAGCAAAGAAATTCAGAGTTGATGGTGAAGTGTGAAATCCATCTCGAGACACAACACCACCCCACAGTACGAAAGGGCACTTCTGAGTTAGCGAGCTTTATTTTAAAGTAATGTAATAGTAATTTTTATTCTGTAAATGAGAGATTAACCAGTTGGAGCAACATCTAGTTTAAAATCCAGATCAGGTAGATAAATGAGGAGCGTGGGTACTCGCTACAGGTAACAAAATAAAGTTGATAGTGCATTGCATACCTAATAGCCTAAGCACAGACTGAGATTCCTTATCTGACAAAACAATTTATATAATATAAATGTAGAAACAAACTTTTCTCCGTGGAGGAGGAGGTATGGAACTTTTTTTTTGCTCTGACGATGAACGATTTGTATGAAGAACTCTACTATAGTATTTCTAGCTTTGCCTTTTCCATCTCATTTTATTTTATTGGTGATATATTTTCAGGATACTTATCTCCTCTGTAACTGCATATCTGAGTGTCTCATAGGCAGAAGTGTGTTATCCTCACAACACTCTTTTGAGGCAGAATCAAAAGCAGATAGATATTTGGGGGCATCTAATTTTAGATATCTAATTTGGATGACTGAATTAGGACTTTTGGCTCCATATATAAAGCAGTCCAGGTGCTGTGAATTACCTTGTGTTGATTAGACAACAAGGTTCCTAATTTAAGCACCTAAGTTAAATTTCCTAAGTGACTTGATCCAGTTCTTATGTGAAATTTGACAGACCTGAAATCTGTGGTTTCAGAATTCATAGGGTGGGTGGTTCTCTAACTTCCTGATCGTCTTTTCTATCATGACTTTCTGTCAACTTACCACTTGCCTTAATTTACTCTGAAGGAGCTTTTAGCCAGAGTGAATCCACTTCAGCCAGACAGAGAAATATTTGTTCATTCCTCTCACCCGCTCTCCTGCCTCAATGAAAACCATTTCAGCTAGCTTGAGTCTACCATGTGGTCAAGCTGCTGACCGCATATAGCCATTGTCATACAAAAAGACGCAAGTGGAGAGACTGCTTTCACTGAAGAATTCTGCAGTTTCCCAAATCCATATATTTTCCATATTACAGATATGGAGTAACTTCCATGGCTTTGAAACATCCTTTGAACAGTGGCTTCTTGTGGAGAGAAAGTAATTTTTTGTCCAAAGAATGCCTAGATTTCTTGGCGGTCCCTCGCACATTTTGTAGGGCATTCAAAAGACTTACTTGAAACAGCCATTAAATAGTGTTTTTTATTTAATCAAAATGGCTGCTTCTAAATGGAGATCTCGCATGCCACATTTTAGGCCAGAATATATTTTTTACAGCCAAGTTATAAACCTATGAAAAAGGGGGCTTATAATGGAAAGGTTGACACAACATTAATTTTAGTGTTGTAAACGCAATGGTATAATTTTGGAAAAAAGCCTTTATAGCTCTGCTAAGATATTAATTGCAGGAAATTACAGCATATCCTATTAAAGTATTATGTCAGTGGCATACATAGCATATAACACCTTTGCATATTCTCCCTTGTTTTCACGGCAATGTTTTGCATTTTCATCTGTAAAGAGTAGGTGGATAAAGTGGCTCAGAGTTTCTGATCGTTTTTACTCAAGGGGAAAAAACCAGCCTGGGCAATGCTTGCTTATGGCCTACCCTAGAAACAGATCTTCTGTTAACCAGATGAATCCAATACGGGTATCGAGGAATGAATAAAAATCTGCTGAAATGAAAGTCCTTCCTTGTTTTTGTGACTTTTCCACCGGGGATTTGGATTTAAACCCAGTCCTAACTCACACAAATTAGGTTTAGTCAGATTCTTTCCGGAATGATAACTACTTTTATGACAAACTTATTTTTACTGTTAAGGGCTTGCTTTTCATTTACTTATTCTTACAGAATCATTCCTAGCTGTTACGACTGCATAGCAGACCCAGTCTCTTACCGTTTTGATTTCTGCTCAGTTAATTGTTCAGGAACGCATTTCATGTAAATATGCTGGAGGAGAAGCTGTAGATCCCTATTAAGTTGAAAAATGCAGGTTTGTGCTTTGCATTGTACAGCTTTTGATTCCTAAGAAATATGTTACTTATTGCATTTCTACCACTTTTAGGATTGCAGGGGCAGAGTATAAAGGTATCATGTTTTCATTACAGGAATTTGTTCTTGTAGTTATTTTTTAATGTCTTGGTTTTAATATACACTGAATTGTAGCCTTTAGGTATAGTCTAAGGTTTGACTTTTTTTTTTTATCTGCGGTTGCTGTTTTTAACTAGGATGAATTAGTATTATGATAGTTTCTTCTGATGTTCAGATCTTTCAGGACAAGAGGCCACATCTTCCTATTTGTAAAGCACCTGACATTGAGGTCATGGTCCTGTCAGGCGCTTTTCATTGCCACATTGACACAAATTTGCAGTGAAAAAATATCAATAACAACAACATGCAGTTGTTGTTTTTTTTTTAAATATATAAACGAGACCTCGAGTCTTCATATGTTACCTCTTTTCCCTCTGACAGCAGTGGAGCATGCAGAATTCTGTCACAAAAAAAGTCATGACAGTTGTACAGTAGATGAGTTTTTAACAAGATGGGAGAAAAGGCCTTCTCAAAGACCCCACTGATATGCAAGTTCATTGGACCATTGATGTTTTCCATTAATTGCAAAGCTTTAGAATATAACCATTGACTATATCTGGTTTTACTTATCAAATCCAGAACTGCTTTTTCTCTGCCTGCTGAGCAGGGAAAACTCCATGCTGTACCAGTTTCTTTTTACTTGGGGCTCCCAGTATCATCAGGATTAAAGCTGTCAGAACAGTCAGCCCTCTTTATTTTGTGGTTTTGAATACAAAGTGTAATATTATTACTTGAGAAATGGCATGCTTTCAATGTGTTAGTTAAAAATTGCCAAGTGGACAAAACAAAAAAGATCCCTGTTAATAGCAGGCATTGAAATACTGCTTTCACCATTTCATAGGGGAAAGAAGATACAACTCTGCACTTAAATTTGTTTTTATTCTACACCGCTAACTTGTCTCCCTTGGCTTAATCCTACACTCAAGTATGAGGAAAAACTCATGCTCAACAGCTTCATTGAATGCAGTGCAGGGTGCCATTTCCTCAGCTGGTGTTCATTTTCTCTCCACTCATGTCAGTCTAATACTAGAAGTACAGAATTAGGCCCTCTTTTTAAAAACAAAAAGAGCTCACGTGGAAATGACAGCATTCATTTTGCTTTTGTTTTTTGTTCACTGTAAAATATTCCTCTGCTCTGTGTGCGCATTTGTATTTGGGGATAATTGTGTCTATCCACCCTAGAGTGCTTGGAGGTAGCTGATATACTGTATATGAATATTTTTGTCTTGCGTGTGTTTACTTCAGTTATCACTTTGTGCAATTCATTTATTATTATTTTTTTTAATCATCAAAGTCCTTTTTCTTTTGTTTTATCCAGGATAGTGCAGAAGCATCTTTGTGATAACACAAAACTAAAATGATTTGCTCATTATATTACTTTCCTCATTACATTACGTTCCTGTTCAGTTTGTTTTAATTGAGAAGACTCTCTTCCTAAGCAAGGCTATATATCTGTCATTTTATTTACTCTGTTGTTTTACTATCGGTTGAAATATGCATACATTTCAGATGTAACTTTAGGAGGAACAGAGTATACTAGTAATTTATACAATAGACACTGATGATTATTGACCATTAAAGAGTAATAAAACATTTCCTGTGTGAAATAGATGTAGCATCAAATGTCTTTATTTCTGACAGTAAATGTTTCAGGTTTACTTCACAGACATTAATGTTATTATATAAAGGTAAAAACCTGGCTACACTCTAGCAAACGTAGATCACCTCTTAATAAACGAACAGAGTCGCGAGTAAAAGAAAAAAATACTTTGAAGAAAGTCCCAGGCTCATGTGTATATTAACCAGAGCAGATGAAATGATTTATTGGGTTTTATATACAATCTGTAAAGGGTAAGCATTGCTAACAGAATGAGTGGCAGCCTCAGGGAGCTGAGTAGCCCCCAGGGACTGGCCTTTGTTCCTCTGGACTTGACAGGCATGTGTCCCTGTTAAATGAGGGCTTAATTTCTCTCATATGTGCACAATTTCCAAGCTCAACAAAGGCAGCCAGGACTGCAGCTATTTAAAAGAGCCAGCTCAGGAGGAAGCATTCCTGGAGAAAGGGGATGCTAAGGGGCTAATTACTTGCCGTAGTTCAGCAACTGTTGTGGGTTGTTTTTTTTTTCTTAAGCAAGGTTTATTAACACAGAACTGCCACTTTCATTATACATTAAAATTACAAGAGTGTTATTTCTCTTTGTGAAATAGCCATTTTAAAGGTCCTGCTGACTAAAATTAAAATAAGAAGTGTGTTCATTCATTTGGACCTGCAATGAAAGTCATCATCTCTTAAGCTCATGGAAAGATGTTTTTGCAAAAGATGCAGAGATATTCCTTCTTCGGTATCTTCCTCTTCTTTCTCAGTCTTTTGTTGTCTCACGTATAGTAGTAGAAATTGTCCTCAGTGCTTACTGCTTTCATATAAATATGATACTTAATATTGTCCAGATAAATGGTTCAGCTTATGTAAAGCACATTAATATTTACTTAATTACATGTCTAGTATGGCATGCTTTTTATAAGCCTCTCACCTACATATTTAAATATGTGTTTAGACCCAGCAGACCTTTATGGTGCCTTTCAAGTAGTCTAGTGACACTACTCTGTACAAGAAGTAGGACTTTTCCCTTCTTTTCTAATAGAGGACTTGGGTCACTCCTGTGTTACTGGCAGTTGGCATTCTCTGTGAAGAATAAGCCAATCATTTGACAGAGTGATGTAATTTTTTTTTTTTTTTAACTGTGGAAAACAGCAGTTTTCTTTGGACAGTGTTGCCAAACTCTGTTGTTACCTTGAGAGAAAGATGAGCCACTCCAGTGCAACAGGTTTGAAAATGTTGTGGTCACCAGGAGCAAACCACTTTGTCAAGAAATACTATGTGGTTTCAGGCTTATTTCCTATTCTGAAACAAACAGGAAACTTTCTTGTGAAATAGGCAGCCCATTTGATTCTTGATCAGAACATACTGATCCTCCTAAAATCAGAAGCCAAACAAGCGGGAAAAAAGTGTTCTCCCATTGCTCTGTGGAGTCATTGGCTGAAGGGACTTCAACATGACATAGGAGAAGGCTTTTGGACAGGTGGCATCAATGCTTGTAGCCTGTGCTCAGGACATGGTGCATGTACATTTGTGAAAACTGAGACAGTAGTAGCAATTAGAGTGATGTCAGTAGAAGCAGCTTGCTTTTTGGGTCAAGATGAGCCTTTGAACTTGAAAGGGCTAAAATTTAGAAAAGTTGAAACTGGAGCATCTAATGGAGTGCTGCTTCCAACATTATGTGCAGAGTTTGTACAGGTAATACGAGACGTTACCCTTTTGGCATAGGTCCCGTGAAATCTTTGTGAGGCTACTCACTGTCTAATGTTACGGATATAAATATGTTTTTTTGAATTGAATCCTTCATACGTGTGTTATGGTTTTTTTTGTGTTGGGTTGTGTTGTGGAGTTTTTGTTGTTGGTTATTTTTTCTTTTTAAACAATGTTGCAGGTTGATATTCAGGCAGTTTCAAATCAAAACTGAACCAACCAAATTTGACTGTTTTCTTCATCAAGTTATACATTTAGTATTGGAAGCAAGACTTAATCTTTCCAAGGTTAGGTTAGTAAACTAAGGAATGTTTTGTCTTTTCTTGCATGGTTTCTTTGCCATGTAATTTTCGTATGATAACCTTATTTTAAATTTTTACTTCAAGTGGCCACCTTTAGAACTAACATATTTTATATTATATTAAATTACAATATTTCCAATATCATGATTATAATTATCAGAATTGTTTTGCAAATTTCAAGTGAAGCTTATGGTCTCTCAGATCTACATTAAAATAACGTAAATCAAAAAATACTAGAGAAATATTTTTTTAATTTTGTTATTTCCAATCCATTACATAATCTAGGCAACATAAATAGATATTCTCATAGAATTAACAGAGCAAAGAATCAAGTTTTATTATTCGAGCTTCCATTGTACACGTAGGAAGATAGTGAATGTACAAACTACAGGTTGCAGAATGCTAAGAATGAAACTAGTTGCAAACTTTTAAATGCTTTAAGTCATCCCTGAGTAGACAGTGCTCTAGCAGTATGAGGAATTGAAGATTGTAGAAGTACTATTTTAAATGAAAAATAGACGTTCTTTCTTTCTGAAGAGAATGGAACGGAAAATGGATCACTGGAATGGGATGTAGGACTCTTATCTGCTCATTCCTTTCAAGGCTTTGCTTTTTCATGCTGAAGAAAGGAATAATAGTAACAGGAAGGACTGTAAAGCTTCCTCAGGATTTGTTAAGAGGGGTTTAAGTATATAAAGAGGGGTATAAGTATATAAACTTATATTTCTTTTCACTAAATAAAGGAGTTCAGATTGGATAGAAATCACAAATCTGACCTGGTTCCTACTTACCTCTGTGCAAATCAGGAATAACTCCACAGAATAGAAACAGTACATCTGCCTTCATCCTGGTAATAGATTTACAGCTGTCAAGGCTTAGAGTCACCCATTTATTTCCTTTCTCTCTAGAGATGGCAAAGTGTATAACACTTGATGAACTGCAGCTTCCAGGAGCATTCAGATGTTAATGCTACAAAGGCCTATATTGCAGGTTGGAATCTTGCCTGGATTAAAATTCTGCTTTGGATGAAGTTAAGGAGCTACATATATGCAGGGGCATTTGGTACTGTTATAAGGCCCAGGAAAAATGATTTAACCTGGATTCCATGCAGATTCTGACTAAGCCTTTCTCTAAAGATTTGTTTCCATTCTCTGGAGGAGGAGGCGTTCCTTACCAAGAGACTTTCTTTCCATCTGATTAGCAGAAAGCACCTCCTAATCAGAAAGGAAGGTCCCACACAGATTATCTTCTTGTCATATTATGACAGGACCCAGATTTCACTGAGGCTTTTGTGAAGAGCTGAGGAGAGCATTAAAACCATGGCTCCACAGTACTTAGCTTTTTTTTACAATAGAAAAAAAAAGAAGATGAACTGGTGCTCACTGTTTCCAGCTAATAATGAAGTTTTATTCCTTTGCTGCATTGTTGTCTGGTTACCGGAATGAAATGTTAATCGTGTAAGAGTAGCGTATCAGCCTACTGAAGAAAGAAGGAATATTCAATGCTTCTCTCTTGCATTCTTGCTACCTGAATGCTTTGACTCAGTGTTACACTTCTGTTCTCCACTTCTTAGATCTTTTTCTATATTTACAAACAGCTGCCTTTTTCTTGTGGGAGGTTTATTACTATTTTTCATCTTACTTCCATAAAATGGTAGTAATGAATGCAAATTTCAGGCAATCAACCTGCCTGTTTCCTGTGTTTGTCCTAGCAGTTAATTTTAAAGAAAAAAAAAAAAACAGACAACCCCAAAAATCAAAACGGTTGTTACTCTGATTTCCTAAGAAAAGGACTCTTCTGTAACCGTGTTGCCAGTCTGTCTATAACGAGTTCCACCTGAATAGTTTTTGGACACATGAGTTAATCAGGTAACTAACTACATTTGAGATAAAAGAAGAAGCCTAGAAGATACTGCATTCATTTAAGTCTCGTGAAAGTTAGGGGCCCTGATAAAGCCTTTTAGGTTGCCCTGGAAGTAAAGTTTTCAGTCTAAGTCTCCCCATATTAGAACTTGAAGAATGTAATTGGGAAAGAGATATTAAAATGCCCTAACTTCAGGAAAATTTTGATCTGAGCTTATGCTTTAAAAGACAGCAGAGAAGCAAAACTGAGTTTGCAGCTCATGTAAAACCATGGGAAACAAGCATTCATGAATTACGTTGCTTACCAAACTACTTGTTTTGGATATGCACACACTTCCCATGGAAACAGAGCCTTGGGTACTGACCAAAATATTGTCTTCTTTCCTTCTTGCAGAGGGTCTGCATACGTCAGCGAAAACAGAATGGAAAATATTTCCTTTCTGGTGATATATTTCGTCTTACCCTACATGTTTTCTGCAAATTCACCAGTTAGATTTGTGTTTGAAGTGTCAGTGATTTACTTTGAATATGCTGCACAATTTGAAGGAAGATCGTACTGGGAGATTTTACGCTAAAGAAACAGCCAATCTGTCACCTGCTGTAGCTCTCGGGTTCTTCTCTTTGTTATGTTTGCACTGTCGAGGCTTAGAGAAAATGTTTTCTATTTCATCCACAAGAAGGTTTGTGAAATTAATGCTTTCTAAACTTCTGGTGGCAATACTACGAATTTGTCGACAATAGTTCTAATTAAGTTTATGGAACCCACTAAAACAATTAAAGTTTAGGTGCATGGTGACTTTAAATTATATTTTTTTGAAAATAAATTCCACCTCATTTATTCCTTTTCATAATGCTCTGTACTCTGTGAGCAAGTGTTCTAACCAACCTACCAGCAACAGAACTGTTTTTATTTCATTAGAGTATCACTAATGTAAGAGGTTTTGAGAGAGATCCACATTCAATCCATTAATTTTAAATTATTTTTCAGTTATTCACAGCTAGAAACAATTAGTCTTAAAACATATAGAGCTATTTTGTGTATCTTAGGAAGGTGGTATAACCTGCATCTGGACAAAGACTGGCACTTTGTCAAGTACTTCAGTATTAATTTTTATCTCTGGCCCATAATTTTCTCCCAACAGTTTGTACTCTTTTCTCCCATGTGTTCATCGATAGGTTTATGATCAATCATGTTTCTAATGTAAAAGGCTTCCTAGTTGTATAACCACATCAGTCTAGTTCCTTATAACGACTCACCTGTATCTAGTGACTGTGCTACCAGGGAAGCTGAACAAAATTCCTAGCCAGAAGTAATAGAGGAGAAAAGTGTGTTGTAATTGAGTAATGACTGAGGCATCTGTTTCATTCTTTGTGATGCTTAAAAAGGCCTAAGGTCATAAAAGGATCTTAGAAACTATATTGTAACCCTCAGAGGAAGTCATTTATTTGCCGCTTCTTTTGGGCCAATAGTTGTAGACTCTCTTGTTGGCTGAGTTTACGTGCTTCCCAGTCCTGTTTCAGGATTTATATCCCATCTTTGCGCCTAAACTGCACGTGTGCCCCACAGCCTGGCAGTGATGTTATACCCCTCAGGGAAATGTGTCGATGTGCACCATGGCCTCCATCCCGCTTGGCTCCTCGGGCTTCTCTTGGAAGGAAAACCTAGATTTAAGAATCACAGAATCACAGAATGTTAGGGATTGGAAGGGACCTCAAAGGATCATCTAGTCCAATCAGAGCAGAGCCCAATCTCCTCCCAATACGGGGTCCAGACTTAGTCTGGATGCACTCTCAATCCAGGACTGTGTAAGAAACATGTGAGCATAGGGTCAGTCTTACAGAGGCGCAGCAGGACATTTTAACCCTCATATTTAAAGAAGGCTTGGCTTAAAATAGATTACCCAACACTCGCAGATTTATCATGTCTTATATTTCCCGTGGTTCCTGGTCTGATACTTCACAGATCAGAGCCATGTTTCAATATGACAGGAAGCCCTACAGTTCCTGAAATCTCTGTTCTTCTCAGCAGAAAGTGAAGAGACCAGTAGCTACATAGTTCAATTCACTCTCAGTTTAGTGAGTAAAACAGGCTCACGGAAAAGAGGGCACCACAGCTGGCAAGTGAGCAAGCATGGGAGTGAGTGCCTGGGAGGAAAAAGGAGAGGGAATGAAGAGGCAGCACTGAAGCAGGAAGACCTTCCACTTTGAGGAGTGAGATGTTGCATTGTGCAAGCTGCACTGCAATGTGGAGTTTAAGATTGTAGGAGCTCTAATCATTTTCCTTGTGAAATTTGTTGTTTCAAATGTTGCCTGTGGCATTATAGTCAGTACTGTGAAGAGACCTTGATGGAATACACAGCATCAGTGATAAAAAAGCTTGACTTTCTAAAGCTGTCAGTTTTGCAATTTGAGTAGAAAAGGAAGATATCAGATTTGTATTGTTAGCCTGATTGACTCTGGAAATGAGCTTTATGCAACTCCATGTTGTGTGCCTGAAGGTGCATATGACACCAACTTTTCAGCTGAATTTGGTAGTAAGACCTTTCAAAGAAAACTAAGTTTCTACAATCTTTGTGAATGCAGAGAACTAGACTGAGGTGAAGGATTTTTTCCGAAGTCCTTCAGATAGTTTGGGTTTCTTACCTCTACCTTTACATGAGAAGTTACTGTGTGACAGTTTATTGTTGAATGAGAGATTCCAAAATGGGCAGAGACTTTATATTTAACCCAACCACAGGAAAAGCTTCAGTTGGAGTTTTCACCTCAGTAGACAGTAAAGTCAAATGACTGGAACTTACAAATCCATTGGGCTGTATTTGCCCTTGAGCTTGTGAAACCTCTTATGTCACTTGTTTTAACAGCTTGTATTCCAGAAGCAAACAGAGAGTGAAGTGGAAATATTCACTGTCATTGGTTGATCTATGAACTGTGACCTGATAGAAGCTCCAAAAGAAATCTGTCTACTTGGAATAAATTTTGCTGTGGAAAACAATCCAGGACTGGAAGACAAGGGAAATTTTTGTCAAATTATGATCTCTGAATGCTTTCTGTAGTGAAAGTAATGAACTGAAAATATCTGATCTTTTGGTTTCCATTCAGTACTTCAAAGAGGGATTATTAGTGTTTTAGAAATGTATTTAAAATGCGTATGCGAATGCACAGGGGTACAAGTGAAAATATGGAGTAGCAGTAGAAAAAAGTTTTAACACCCTTGAGTTTGGGATAGCTTCTTTAACTTTAAAATCACAAGTGGATTATACACACATCATACCATCAAAGATATTGAATTTGTTTTGGCAAAAAAACCCATGCAGAAATATTAAGTAGAGTGGTGGGAAAAACTGGAAAAATGAAGAAAGTTCTGAATAATGAAAAATACAGTATTTATATAGGTCATTCCTTTATGCTGACAGAAATTTTTACTGGAGAGTAGTTCTGGTCTTATATGGTTACAAGAACATGAGTTTCTTCTGACTAATTATATAATTAATAGTAGGCAAGTTTTAGGTAAAATAGTGTAAGAAATTTACATGATACACAGTTATAGTGCAAAAGCAGGAAATAGCTACCTATGCATGATGAATCTCTGTCTACGCTGGATGTTTTTGAAAAATCCTCTCACCTCTGTCTATGAGTTTGTTCTGCCTTTTTTCCTGTTTTCTTCTTTCACTCCTCTCATTTCTTACTGCTGTTGAGAAAGACCACTTCTGCACTTGCAATAATATCAGATTAATATTCATAGCTATGGTTATGGAAACAATGATTATTACACAGTCATTTAATTCATTCATTGTTTAAAAGCACTTTGAAAATCAAAAGTTTAATCAAAGATCTAAGTATTGTATTGAAGAAACGGAAATCTCTGTGCAGTGATGTGCTAGAAAGATCTGTTGTTAATGATCTTTCATTTTTAAATAATTTTATTACATAACTTATTTCTTGAATTTAAAAAATAGTTACAACTAATTTATGCAGTCACCCCCAAAATTCCAGCAGTTTAGTTCCAGCAGATACGCTGAGTATCCTGGATGGTATAACTGCATATCTAGTCACATTCTTACTGCTTTCATACACGCACACTGCATAAACTGCCCAGCTTTACCATATCAGACTGTGCCTTTAGTGGGAATAACTGATGACAATATAAAGCACGAGAAAGAGAGAGAGATTCATATGGTTTCTACATGTCAGCAGAAAAACAAGATGAAAAATACAGTTTAACAGTGTGTATAGTTCTGGTGTTGCTGGTAGCAAGCGGGTACCACTGAAAGACACAGACACAAGAAGCAAAGGTTTGAGATTTTTGTTCAATATGCTTAAAAATCTGAGCGATTGGCTAGGAAATATGGGAGACGATAGAGTTCCGTTCACTGCTAAAATTAGTAATCGTATTCCTTTTAAAACACATAATCCTTTTGTTTAAAGACAGCAAAAAGCCATCCATGCTCTCCTGGATTATTATTTTTTTTTTTTTCTCCTTGAAATATCAGATATTGACCGCAATTAGTTGCAAGGCTCCGACAGAGCTGAACTGAGAGTTTTAGGCTATTGGAATGGTATTGGAGGAAAGTCAATCCTGTTTAATGTGTTGGAGGTTTTGTCATGGTATAAATGACCTTAAACTCTTCAGTCATGATTGCTTCTGAGAAGCAAGGGTTGTCCTTCTCTCTAAAGAATTGAAAGATCTTGCTAAATAAGCCTCAAAAGAAGGGTTATAGAAAGGAAGTTTTATTTATCCTATTTTACAGGCAAGCAACTCAGACACTTAAGTGACTTGTTCAGAGTCTCACAGGAAGCCTGGGTGGAGCTGGGAATTGAACACAGATAACCTGAGTCTGAGTGCTTGGCTCAGAAGACCACTTTAAAATGTTTTAGAATGTGACTTTATTCATCTATTAAGTAAGATCTGAATGACGCGGAAGATATGGGCTGGGGAACGTGCTAGGTATGTAACACATCTTCAGAGTACGTATATGGTGTTTAATAGGAGAGTATAAACTCAGTTGCTGTTTCAGGCATAGGTTAATATCACTTACAGAGTGTCTCAGTACACTGAGCATACATTGGAAAACACTAAAGAAAGGGAGTTTTTAGATTGCTAATGATTTCCTTTTAAGGAACATGTGACTAAGGGCTGAGAGAATTTGCTGCTGAAACTGCTTACTACAAGCCTTTGAAAATTCCCTGTCTAGTTATTCACATAGGAAATATCTGGTTGCAGGCATACTTGGCTGTGCCGGCTTCGATGAGTACCCCGTATTTATAAAGCCTGTTCATTCAGGCCTCTGAATGGGGGCGGTTGACAGAAAGAGAGTGATTTTTGTGAATTCTTTTTAAGTATATAGCTAACTTGCCTCTTGACTTTTGGATTTGATGCTTCATTGTGATTCATGCAAAGTACAAAAGCCATATGCTACAGAGATAGATAAACATAGAGATGAAATATCACCAGTTCATTTAATTTTTAGTATCACTGGTTCATTTATTTATTTTTTTTCACTAGCGTAGTGTTTTTACAGTGTACCTGCCTTTAAGTTTTCCAGCTCTTAGGCTGTCGGTTCTGTCCATGAAAAACTATACTCACTTAAGGCTGTATTCTCAGAGGCTTTTGGAAAGTGGCCTGGAAAAATTGTTTGCATGCCTGTTTGCACTAGCAAAATCCCAAATTGTATCTGTTAGTGAGTGTGTCTAAGCCTTCAGTTCTTTTCTATATTTTCTGTAGTACTTGAGAAATTATTTTAGCACTACGATTCTTTCAACCAGTAATACTAATCTGTTGCTGGAATTCTTTTAATGTCACCCTTAGCAAGATTAATTTACATGCTTCAGACTTAACTAGAATGTATCTAAATGTCCACAGACTGATTTTCATGTGGGGCTGGCATGATTTCTGACTTTGGATCAGCTAGCTGTTGCTTCACTTTGAGTAATTCAACACAAAAATAAAGAAGTTGTTGTATAAATCCTTGCGAAATGAAATCATCAAGTTTCCTAGAGCTCTGCTTTTTAATTATCCTTCTTTTCGCTCATGGAATGGTTGAAAATAAATTTCATGTAAGACAACTATTATGTATGTTTCAGAAAGATATATGTTCAACTTGCCACAGAAATCCAATGCAATTATTGCTTTCTAAATATTATTAAAATATCTTGAGCATCTTACTGACGTATTTTAAGGTCCTGATATTTCTCGGACTGGCCTGGCTTTACTCCACCAACTTTCAGGGCAGAACTTGTGTCAGGAGCAATTTATTCCAACCATTTCTTTTTGAGTGAAATTGAAATCAGTTAGATGTCTAATCCAAAAGTACACCTGCAAATAAGGTACCAAATAGTTCAGGTTAAAAATTTGCACCTCTATTTTATTGCATCTAAAGCATGTGGATCCCAAATATTTGTTCATTTTTAAGTAATTGTAATGAAATACTGGTTTTATTAAATTTGATGAGAAAAGATAACAGCTGCACACAAATATATAGATATGCAGAATTTAAAATACAGATTCCAAAGGAATGAAGAGATCAAGATATTCTATGCTTTTGCATTTTGCATCAACATTTTTGAATGTAACAACAGTTTGGAAATTCACACGTAGGCTAGTTGTGTCCGTATATGTAGGAAACTGAGAGCTCACATTTAGAGAAAATCATATGCAAAAAATTGCCAAGATAAATCATAAAAATTTGCATAAATATTTCACATTTCTTAGAAGGCAGAATCTTAGATGCCTTCAGAAATTGTTGCGCTAACTCTAGAGCACAAAGAATACTATCTTGGTCTCTAGCACTTCAGCTTAATTGTTATCTGTATAGCTCCGAGCAAGAGAGCCACAAGCATCTAGTATAAATGAAGCGAAGAAAGAAAAAAATCTCATGAAAAAGAAGGTCTAGCACCAGAAAACTGACGGAAACATGAGCAGCTAATTGCTGTAGGCTCCATACATCTTGGAATGACCTAAGGGGATATCAACAAATCACTTTCCACTGGGGTATAGTAACAGCAATGGCATAACAGTGAAATCACTGGCAAAAACTAGGGGAAAAATTATTTTAAAGTATTGGCATTAGCATGTTAGTGAGCAATTCTTTTCCTGTTTTAATGGTTATTAACGTGTGTGCTTGCACATAACATCTGCAAACCCTCCCTTCCCACTTTTCTCCCCAAAATCAACTGATGGTGTGGTAACTGGATTTTATGTGTCTATCTCTGATTCTCTTGCGGACTTGTGATCCTGAATAATTTTTTCCAATACTGACACCCAAAAATGTAAGTTACTTGGCACCAGTATTTACACCTTTTTTCCCCAAAAACCTGAAGAGATCAGATGAAAAAAGAGTCATTTAGTTTTTAAACAATTAGAAATCAAATTTATTTCTTGATCATGTGCTCCAGGTTGCTCGTTTCTAAAAAGAAAAAATAATGTTCAGGGTTTAAATAAATTAATTAGATAATTTTGCAGTCTTCGGTGAAAGACAGCATGTAAAAGATTTTGGAAATATCCCTAGTAAGGGCTATTCTTTTCTATTTTTGCAGAACTCTCCAAACCCATAAGCTAAACCAATTTTTGAATGTGATGACAGATATGTTTCCCAACAATTCTATTTGGCCAATGCTAAATATTTAGTGGTAGATTTTACATTATTCTCATGTTTTGTTTTCTCATGGGCAGTATTGAACCTCAAATATATCATCAGGATCTTTGCTAGGTAGCTTAGTTTAAAAACCAGATTTCTTCATGGTTTAACTCTAATACTGGTCGAATGACATTAGCCAGGTGACGTGCAGTGAACCATATTGCTTTGGGAAAACAACGCTCTCTTCTCCTCCCCTTAGGTACCTGCACGTTTTGCTGACAGTTATTGCCATTGTAATCAATGAGAATTTGAACTTTTTCTGAATCAAACTTCTTTTTGCATTTCAACTGTGTTCAACCGTTTGGAAATGCAGCTGGTACTAGCAGTTACAGCATGATTTTTGGGCTGGTATGGGCAGATTTTGTTGCAGTTGTCAATCTTATAGCATTTATTTCTAGTGCATCGACAGCATCATGTCTGAAATTTGTTTGCAGTGAACTCAGGCAACAACAGAATTTTATAACATGTTTCCGAAACATTCTTTACATGAAAACCCCTCTATGCTTTGCAAGGAAACTGTGGCTGACAGAGTTGTAGCACCGTTGTGTTTTAAATCTTTCTTCAAAGGCATTACTCTTTCTTTCTTTCGAAGATGTCAATACTTGTGTAGAACTCCACCATTTGTATCAAAATGTGTTTTTTTTTTTTCCTGAGGAGACTAAATGGGAGAAAAAAAATTACGTATACTCAATGACCAGTCTTAGTATCCTGTAGTTTAATCTAACTACAAGACAGTGTTGTTGTAGCTCAAATATTTTATGTATTTGAAAAAAAAAACCCAACAACATTAGAGAGGAATAGAGACTACAGAATATATATTAAGACAGTCCATATTTAATCAACATTTGTAGATGCAGATGGCTCACTATAACAAAACCTACTTTTGAAATGATCTTTTATTTTTAAATGATCTCATGCCAACCACAGGTACAGCCATGTTTGTGGTTTCTCCCAGATACTGAATGATGTTCTGTAGTGGGGTCAAGCGCTCTTGTGACATTTAACCATTGGAAACGAAAGAAAACATTTGTGGTGTGAAACAACAGCACATACTTGACCCTCCTAAGCGTATCCATTTATAAATGGATAAAAGTGACTATTTAAAGTTGTTTTATAAGGGAACCACTGTGCCCACTGAAAACCCCTAATTTACTGTTTGAAAAAGCAAATGATGTGTGGGTACAAGAACATGCATTTTTTAAGAACATCTGTGGTGTTCCTTGTGTTGCATTTGATCTTAGTGGTAAAACAACAAAACCGAGTTTTAGAGGGACATTGCTGCCATCCTATTTTTAATTCACCATTATGTGTTAAAATAACTGTTAGTTTAAAGTGAACAATCACAGCCTTGCTTTCAATGGTTGCTCAGGTATTTATTCTAAACCGATTTATAATTTTACAGTTTGTTTTGCAGAAAGGGTGCAACTCTCAGTGTAGATTAGGGAGCTGGTGGTGACTCAGTCACATTCCTTTCCTGCTCCCTATTTGCTGTGGGGAAGAGGATGAATGAATGAGAGAAAGTGTTATTTCACCCTCTTTTCTGATGTCCTTATGTGTACGGCAAGCCACATGAAAAAATTAATTGTTTGGGTCAGCCAAGACTCTCCATTCTGCCCTCTGCCTTCTTGCCTGCTCGCAGGAGTTGGCATGAGGTTGTGATCGGAGAGTGCTGCTAAAAGGAGGTGTGTTCCCATCCATCCTTGTTTCCCTGCTCAAGCAAAGCAAGGCAATGACACTCAACCCCTTTTTGTTAAATTAATTTTTTTCTTTTTAATACCCTTTGACTTCAAGCATAATTATAGCTTATAAATAGCTTATAAATATTAGTAAGCGTCAAAGTCCACTTGCCTGTATGGGACTCTCCGAAGGTTATAAAAATATGAGAGGTTGATTGGATCTCAGGCAAAACAAATCAGTGGTAAAATGTGCTTTTGAGGCATGAGAGGTTTTCAGAATGTATTTTTAAACAATCTGGACGTAAACAGATTAGTCGAAGACAACTTCAGTAAAGATAGCTTTCTTGAACCATCTACAAGCATTTTGTCAAAGCAAGCCGAACTATGACTAATTCTGTGAGTGGTATGAATTATTAGGTGATGAATTTTAAAAGTAGTGTCCAGATGTAAATAGCGAAAGCATCCAAAATATTACTCAGCAGCTGCAAGAGCTATAGGAAAAGCTGACATGACAAATTTAGTCATTTCTTAATCACTTTCGTTAGGCGGTATTGTCAGTTCCAAGAGGCAAATCTTCATCTTGATTTACGCCTATAATAGAAATGGCTGGAAACTGAAAAGTTCTCAAAACTGTTTACTTACAAAACACCTTTTAGATCATTTTGGAAGCTTCCTATGAGCTAGCAGTAGTGTTCTTTACACATGGGAGTTCAGAAAATAGAGCTTTAGACAGCTTATATCAACAAAGCAATATTTTCCACCTAAAAAAGTGACCTTAACATGTGTGCAAGTGGTAAAAACTGGCTTAAATGTATTATTTACAGCTGTATCAAAATTTATTAATTAGTTACCTTTGGTTTAAGTAAAATTGATTGTTAAAGCAGAAAGTAGAGGTTGATATGAATTCTATTCTGCAGTAGCTTTCAGATAAAAGAAGCAGTGACCCAACTCATTAGCCCTTTGATTTAATATATTGACACTTGGGTACGAATAATTCCGTTTAGTGGCTTTTGCTTCCCAGGGATCAATTTAATTAGTTATAAAATGTGACTTCATGTCAGGAGCCAGAAGAAATGCTGACGTTAAATAAAGTCATACGCAATTTAAACAATAAAGCTATCGATGCCTGGTTAAAAGTTAATGATGCACAAAAAATGGCTTAATAGAGACAACCTCAGCAATGAAAGTGATGGTAGGAAAATTAAGCTAAGTGGATGAATGAGAAATGGTGATGTTGTTGGATTGTTAAAACAAATTCATGGATGGCCTGACGGTTCATTTCATAGTACTGTATGTTTCTGATTTAAATACATGTCTGAGGGTAACCCTGTACTTTCATATTAGCGGTTACAAGAAATGATCTGAAACCTTTCTTCTTTAGATTCTAGAAAAGGACAGACAATTTACCTGTACACATTTGTCTTTGATGTATCTCCCTGGGATATCTTGGGATGACCCAGTATTAACCATAATGACCTCCTCTTATTACAATATTACAAGTACTAATATTTGCACAGTTCCTTGAGACCCCAGTCAGGATCAGTGTCTTATTATGCTAGGTGCTGTTTATATACTGTGCAAATAAGAAGGGACAGTTTGTGCCCTGAAGAAGGGTAGAATCTAACGTTAAAGCACCAGATCTTTTCAAAACCCATTTAATGCTGTAGGTGTAATCTACTTCTGTTGTCTAAGCAGAATGAGAAGGCTTAGTGAAGAAAATAGCAACCTATAAAATTGTTGGAGGTATGATTTGGCCATCATTTTTCCTTCTGTTGCTCCATTTAAACATACAGATGCACCAGAGCCCTTCAAGAATTATGGTTCAGTTGTTTTCACATTTCCTAGACTGCTTTGAGCACGGCAAGGTAAAATGCGTGCTAGATGTCTTAAATCCTGCAAATCCATATTCAGACATTGGGCCAAATTCATAAAAGATAATTCTCATCTTTTTATGAGTAGCATGCAAAGATTTTTCAAGTCATGGTGGGTTGTTTCTGTTTCAGTGAAACAGTGCTCAGATTTAATAGTCAATTGATACAGTCACCTCATTTGAAGATGTATAGACACTTGAATAAATACGCTGATGAGACGCTAGGTCAAAAGAAAATACAGAGAAATGCGATTCCTTAGCTTAAAAATGTATGTTAGTCAAATGGTCTCTGACATAGAAATTATGATTAAAAATAACACTAAAAGCTTTTTATTTGCTTGTAATTTGTCACTGTTCAGATGAGACTGGAGTTTGCCCACCTGTGAGGAAAAACCTCATATCAAAATGACCTGATGTCGAGCTAAGCCATGTTATGCTTTCATTTCTATTAATCCTTTCAGGGGCAGATGGGTTCTGATTAGGAAGACAATCGTTAAAAGGGGCAGTAGTAAATTAGGCAGTTAGATAATAATTTTTAACAATTGTACACCATCGGGCTCGTCCATAGGCTCCTAGAAAGCTTGAAGCCAAGCAGCAGGCAGCAGTTATTACCTGCTAAAAGCATTAACAGTAGCTACAGTAACTTGCCGAAGGATAGAGGGGATATGCCTTAGAATAAAACCTCTGTGTGTCAGAGGGATTTTCAGACTGTACA
This sequence comes from Tauraco erythrolophus, assembly GCF_009769465.1. Classification (NCBI taxonomy): domain Eukaryota; kingdom Metazoa; phylum Chordata; class Aves; order Musophagiformes; family Musophagidae; genus Tauraco; species Tauraco erythrolophus. Next base: position 13,540,928 of record NC_141470.1, read on the forward strand.
AGAGTTATGTTTTTTTTACTAATGTTAGGCAAACTGTTTTGTCTTTGCATTGACTTTACATTGGCCGCAGCCTACACAGAGGGAACTGCTGGAAAAAAGGGGGGCATTAATACTTTTTACTGTGTGCGGGCCAGCCAGTAGTTAGAGAGGGGGCCCATGTTTTCTTAGGGCTCAGATGGCAAAGCTAAGTATTCAGCCTACGGCAGGAAAAAAGTGCCTTTTTTGTTTTCTGGCTGGAGAGTCCAAGCATTCCCAAAGGAACACAATGAATGGCCCGTTTTGTCTGACGCTGTTTTGGAGACATAGAATTCTTGTTTTTTCATAATTATTCTTGCCCGTCACTGGGTGTGCACATGACATTTGAGCGTGTTTTAAAGTCTTAACACACTCATGTGCCTGCAATAAAGTTACTCATAACAATCCAGGCTTTCTGCAGACAACAGAGCAGGGTCTGTTGTTTTCACAAGTCACAGCAGCTGGGAGGCAATTGTGAAGACAACAGCTTAATCTAGCTGGAAAATACAGGAAGAAGAGAATATACACTCAATTTCCTTCCATATTATTGCAAACAATGCAGAGGGCTTTTTTTGTTGTGGCTTTTTCTTTTCTTTGCTCTGGGTGGTCTGAGTGAAAATGTGAGTGGCATAAAGTACACTAGTAAATATACTTTGAATTTTCAACTTGTTGCATTTCTGTATTCGTGCTGATGTGCCTAAATCTGTTAAAGGGTGAGAATATTAATCTACATGAGCACTTCAAAAATCATACAATAACAACCTTATTTTGACCTCATCTACACAGTGTTTACACTGGTGTTGGTTTACAACATATGTTGCAGTTGCTTCTGAGTTACGCTGGTATAAATGAAGCTGGAATCAGGAACTTGGAGCAAATTTGATTGCTGAAAGCTTCCTTTTGAAGCAACATTAGTTAAAGAAAAAATAAAGCTAGGCAGTCTTAGATGTTTGAAAGTTGTATTTTAGCTTCTGTGTAAAAGGACAAGGGCACTCAGTAATTTGTTTCTTTATTGCATGCTTCTGAATCTGTAGATTAATCATATTTTTAAATGCTTCATTTAGTTCAGAAGCACATTTACAAACAAAGCATGCAATAAATTAACATGCAAACTCAGTTAAAAAGCATCATAAGTAAGCACTGATCAGATAGTTTTTACCCTAGCTATATTTTCTGGTGAAGTTTTGTGACATATTAGGGAGCTTATTTTGCTTTGATGCAAGGGATGAAAAGTGAAGAAGAAAATATACTTCAGTTATTATGTCAACACTAGGAAGAGTAAAATGCACATTAACATAAATTTGATTGGAGAGGTGGATTTAGCTTAGCAGTCACCATTAGATGGAGTTTCAGTGAGGGTAGGTGTTCCTTTTAAAGAAAAGGTGATATTTATCCAATTGCAGTAAAGGTACTTTCCTTTCTTGCTCTTGGGAATGCTACATACAGCAGATTTCCAGTAACCATGGCAGACAACTCAGATGGGAAAGATTTTTATTATGCATAGCACAGAGGTTATAGCAGCGGCTGGTAACAGCAAAAGCCAGTCAGACAGTGAGTATGGAAAATGAACGAGTGATTTGAACACTGTCCAGACTTCCAGGAGAAGGAATCGAGATCAGGTTGATGTATACTGAAAAAATACAATATGAGAGCTGAGATGACTTAGATGTACACTCTGCTGTTTGTAACAGAGCTGCAAATAGTACAGCACCCCATGCACCAGCCAGCTCTGGGGCAGTGGTATCAGGGATGCATGTACTGTTGGAAACGCAATGGGTATTACTCTATTCAGCCACAAAATAAAGCAGAGAGATAGTAGTAATATCACATAGACATCTGATCTATTTAAAAAAGCATGGATGTGGACTTTGGAGTCTAAGCATTAAATCATTGAGGCACGCTACTGACCTAACAGTAAGCAAAATCTCTTCCTTTGTTTTCCTTAAAATACAATACTACACCTCTCCCCTCCATTTCTCTTAAAAATATAATACCAATGTGGTCCAAAATAAATGTACAGATTACTTGTTCTGTGCATCTCACATTAATTCTGGTCAACTCATTCACCCTCACATCTCAGAAATCCTGTATTGGTTTCTTATTTTCTTGTATTTTCTTTTGTTGCAATTTTGGAGTTAGATTGACTTTCACAATTAAAAAAAAAAAAAAAGAAACAACCACAAAACTTAAAAATTCTTTTGAAAAATGCATCTAATCTGAAATGGAAAATTACATTCTGAAAGCTCTTATTTACCTGAAAACACAGTGGAGACAAGCACAGGCTGACAAGAGGGATTTGAGGGAGGAGCACTGTTTATTCTGGAGACCCTTGAGTGCAGTAGAAGGGCTTTAGAAAAGCATGATTTTAATTTGTTTCAGCTGCATGTGTGTATCTAAAAAATAGATGTTTGTGGGTGTCCTCATTTCCTTGATATGATGCTACTTTTCTGTCTAAGCTTTTCTTGTATTTGTGACAATGACCTTCCTAAAGCCAAGAAAGCCAAATGTACTTCACTGTGGTGGTCTTCCTCATGATGGAAGTTTATTGACAACTTTTGGGCATTACGTTCTTGGTATCAGTGGCTTAGAAAGGAGAATTTACTGCTGGATAGCGACCTTGCATACAGAAAAAATACTCTCCAAAAGAGATGAAGTGAGAGTGAATGCTAGGAGTTTTGCAAGGAGACTGACTGAGGAGTGAAAAGATTAAGTGAAGGAGGAAAAAATGATTTGATAAATAGAAGAGACAGAAAGAAATCCAGAAGTAATAGATGTGAGTGATAGAGTGATTTCCAAATGACTTCTTTTTGTCACTCAATTGTCTGCCACTGTGATCAGCCCAGCTGGCTTGCTGACTTCTTCACTCAGCAGCGAACTTGTTAAATACATCGTGCTCAAAGAACGTCTTTGCAGAGATAGAGGTGGTCTTCCCAAAATAAGCATTTAAGAAACACAGTTTTTGTCTGTCCAAGAAAGCAATTCAAATAGTGACTATCCAGGAGTGCAGGAAGCAAGTCGTATAGCCAGATGGGTCCAAGAACACTGAAATCCCAAGTGAGGAATTTGGAAAACAAGAAGAAAGCATATTCTACATATATTTATACCTATGTGTATCTGTGTGTACATACACATATTTAAGAATATTTATACAGAGAAAGAGATGTTCATTTTAAAAAAATGTCTAATAGGAAAGTTTCTGCTTGTTAAAATGTGTGACTTTGTAATGGCAGGTACTACACACTAACATCCATAGTGCATATTTTTAAGAGTAATCGCCTCCTGGTGAGTTAGCAAATCTCCACAAAGGCATCTTCAGTGTACTTAAACACTGTCCACATGGGGATGTAGTGCAGAAGAACTAAGGTGCTACAAATACATTATACTGAAATACTTTGCACTTGTTTCTTATATAGTTGAAACCTAAAACAGAGCTTCAGAACGGAGCACAGTGACTTACAGGTAAACAGAGATGTAAGACTTTGGACAGAGCTATTGAAATAAGTTTTTTGTCTTCTCCTCTGATTTTGAAAGTCTATTTGGATAGGCATTTTTGCAGAGTTCCTTCTCTTGTTTTCTTATTACCAGACCAAATGACCAAAATTATGACAAGGATAACTTGTTTTCTGGATCTGGCTGTCACTAGCGCATGCCATTGCGGCTCACAGTTTTGCAAGATGTTATTATGTTAGACTGATATGTTGGACCCTGATTGTACCATCAAGTTAGTCCTCATCCTTACTCTTGATTATGGTTTTTTTTTCCCTTTCTCTGTCTCTTTCATTCCTATTCCAATGTATGTAATAAGTGTCAGCACTAACTAGTTCCTACTTTGGAAAAAAAAGTAGCACTTCAGCTGCTCCTGCAAATTCTTTCACCCTCTGAGCAGTGATTAATATACAGGTTTAAGAAGAATTTTTAAACAAAACCTGGAAAAAAAGGAAAAGAGCAAATATGCAGGCTAATGGTGTACCCTGAGGTGAGCAAAATGCATTTTTTTAACAAGCCAAGCATAGCAAAAAAGCTATTCTACAGTGAAATTAATAATTACCAAAAAGATTTGCTAGCATTATTGTTGTATCCTTTATAAGAATATGGGGAACATGTTTAAAAAACATGGGAAGTGTGAATCAAAGCCCAAAGATTCAAACTGGTCTCTAATTTTTAATGTGAATTCTATTCATATGCCCCTGGTGCATAGACTGAACTACAGTCTGTGGATAACAACTGTCTTTAGAGTGGTGCCACTTAACCTGAAAATTTTATCTGTTCCTCCCATAGTATGGATTTCTGATTTTCTTTACCATCCTGTTTTAACAAAGCTTTAAGGTGGGAGGGCATCTTAGTGCCACACGTAGTAGGTGCCTGGCTATAATACATGATTTCAGCCCCAAATATTTTCCAAAGGCAGGGTTTGTTTATTAACTGAACCCCATGCTGAGATTTGATCAATCTAATACAGGCTGAGTTTGAAGTTGAACATTCAAACGTATGCCCATACATCTTAAGCATATATCTTACATAATGATGTTGGCCCCAGACATCTTTCTGGGTTTGTTTGTATCTGTTATGGATTCCCCTCATTATCCATGCTGTTTGAGGGATTCCCTATGGATTCAGCCAGTTTATTGCATACTTTTTTAATTTTATGCCAAACTGAATGTTCTGAGTGGCAGCTCGTACAGTAGCTCTGTACAGCTTCCTCTCAAATCTAGAGATGAATGCTGTGATTAAGGTTAAATAAAATAATGCAGAAACCAACATGCTGCAAAAGGGTATGTAAGAGAATGCCCCAGGAGAGGCAAGACGCTTATAGAAGTAATGTGAATGATAAAACACTAAGATGTTGACTCCTCTTCCTATTTCTTTTCCTTTTAATTACGGTTAACCATTAGAGCAACAATTCTGTGATTTACAAGATCTTCCTTATTGAGCAGCTATAGTAATAACACTGGGAAAACTCATTTATTAAATTTCATCGGAGTGAAGAGATGTTTTAATATGCCGGTCGCTAGCACATCTGTGTGTGCACACAGCTCCCAGTAACATTAATTGGAGTTGCATATGCAGATCAGACGGAGAACAGAGTCTTAAATACAGAAAGCCGGGATTGGTATGGGCCACGCTCTGTTCTCGGGAGTGTCTCCTGCTCCCCTGAAGTAAGTGGAGTTTCTGAGGCTCTCCTCCTGAGAGACAAACGTTGCCCTCCTCATGTTCAGTGTATAGTACCCATTTAGTTCTTGCAGGAGAGTAATATATGGCCAGGAGAAACTAGGGCTAAAAGACAGGTTTTTCTTATAAAGCCTTTGCATTATGAAAAAGGTTGCTTTCAATCTAAAAAACCAGATTTATAAACACTTAATTCATCAGTTCCCTGTGCCTTTCATTTGAAATAAACAGCCAGCAATATTATTTTAACATAAGGCAGAAGGTGTAACAAAAATGAAGTAATGTTTTGAGAAATATGTGATTGATTATTAAAAAACAGAGAGAGAAGGGGTGGGGGGGTGTCAGTCCAGCATTCATTAGTCAGGCAAAACTTCTATTTGAGCATGCATTAAGTCAGGAAGACCAGACAGTATGTCTGGAAAATTATTCTTTGAGAAGTAGTCTTTCAAAACTATTCCCTTGTTTCTTAAATCTGAAGGCATCCTTTGACTGACTTAGTTATTTTGTATCTATTGATGCTAGAGAAAACAAAAGAAACTTTAAAACCTGGAAACATAAACATCATTGAACCACCCACTTTAAAAAAAAAAAAAAAAAAAAAAAAGAGGTGGTGAGGGAGAGAGAAAAAGAAAAAGAAAGAAATCACAGTGGATGTTTTCCAGGAGGGAACATGCTACGCTGTGTAAAGGGGGCTAGTGTAACAAGAAGTCATCTATTCTTGATTTCTTTAGACAGCTAGAGCTTTGTGCCTTGTCTAGTTTCTAGGTTTTAAGAGCTTGTTCTGTGTAGCAGAAATAATACAATAAATGGGTTTAACCACATTTGTCTCAGCTAGACAGTCTGCTTTGTCAAAGATTGCTGGTACAACATAAACAAATTATGTGTTTGTAGTGCTTTTCAATGAAAGCCTATCTAACAGAGCGGAGATTGTGTTTCGGCAGCTGTAGATTTAATCTCCTACCTGTCAGTTAAAGCAGGCATTTCCTGAGCAGATAAGGCCTGGCTGCAGAGGGGGGAGCAGCCACAGCTGGACAAAGGGCCATTGTTATTGCCCCGTAATTCTATGTAGATTCGCCAGTGCATTTCATCACACCAACCCTGGGCATGTTTCGGTTTCAGAGGAGCCAGCCCTTCGCTGCAGGTTCGGCAGGCAGAGAGAAAGGGAGTTGCAGCACAGCTTTGTGCTGTTGTCTCCCACCGACTGTCATGAGCAACTGAAGCAAATATCCCAACTTTGAAAGCAGCGTCACTCCGAACGTGAGTGTGATCGTAGGATTGATGGCAAGGATCTATTCGCAAGCCGAAAGCGCGCTTTAAATAACACTGGAGTTCTGACAAATCGGGGAAAGCCAGAAAATGGGAAGATTGGCATTCCTTGTTGAGTATCAGGATTCTCTGCAGAAAAGTGTGCGTTTATGTCTGAAGTATAGCTGTTGCTGGAATTTTAACACCCAAACTTGGATAGGAAATACCTAATGCTCATTTCAAACATGAGTTTCCTGGTTTTCTGCCTTATTTTACCTTTTTAATGATTTTGCTCTTTCAAAATGTTTTTGTAGATGAATCATAAATGCTGTAGAATGTTGAGGAGCCAATATAACTGATTTGAGCCAGACACAGTTGGCGTAGGAAGGAAGCAGGCTGTGTGTATGTTGCTGGAAGTTTAGAAACTCTCTGGTGCTTACTCCCAAATCTGCAATAATTACTGTGTACCTAGTGGTGGCAATCACCTCAGTCATACTGTGCAAACACACCAGTTTCTTGGAGCCTTTTCTGAGTAAAGATGGTCAGATTGTGTCAAAATCTGAGGAATCCTAGGAAGAGATGGAACAAACTAATTTTTGCATGCTATCAGTATTCTGATTTGACTTTGATCTCTAGATACAGGAGTTTTCTGCATTAAACTAGTTCTCCACGTAATTGCCTCTGATAACCCTTTGTGTTTCCAACTAGACATTCCATAAACATCATGTGATTTCTGGAAGTTATCTAGGTTACTATTCTGCATTAAATCTCTTTCAAAAATATACAGAAGCAAGAATATCCTCACTAGATGTGAATACCTCCTTTGACTTAGTCTCTTGAATATTAACCATTTAGGCTAGAGGAAAGTATCACCACTGCCTTTATAATTAAGGAGTGTAAATTCACAGAGGAGTAAATATCTGAAGAAATTTGCCATAGATTGGCTGGGTGGGATGGGAAAGGTGTCCCCTTTTTGCAGCTGTGACTCACCTCGACCCTTGTGTCCTGCCAGTCTACAAGTATTTGAGGGCTACGCTGTGTAGTGCTGGTGTGTACCTGCTCAAAAGCCACCTCATTCTGATTTTTCCATAAGGTGTGTCTCTCATTGGCCATAGCTTTGCACTTTGGGCAGCTCATTATTTAATTGTGCAGTATGATCGAAAGGTTACAAGCAGCCAATTACAATGGAATTGGTTTATATCCACTAGGCATTGTCCCTTCTGTGACTGGAAAAGAAATCAAGGTCTCTTTGAATGTTCTCCTGTGTAAACTATAGACGTAATACGGTCCTCTGAATGGGTCTTTGAGCTTGCATTAATTAATAATTGTAGAGTATGCAAAATCTCTAAATGCTTACATAGTTACAATAAATATATAGTTACAAATTGTGGAAGTTACAAAAAGTGAAAATATAGAAAACAACATGCGGATCAGGAAGAAATTCTTCCCATGATGAAGTAAATGGCAGAACTCCTGTTAGGATCAGTCGTGCCCGGGTTTCAGACATAGTCTGTATTTGTTTAACATAATGGGAAAACCCCAACCTGTGCTTTTGCTATACTTTTTTTAGCTCTATATGCAGAAGGAGTTTTGATCAGAGGCATTGAAAGATGTTTCTGTTTTCGTTCCCACTTCTGCTGGAGATTTTCTTTAAAGTGAAAGACAATCCTTCCTTTAGCAATCATCAGTGTTCTGGCATTAGATGATTTTTTTTTTTTTTTTCATACTGAACATTGCAAGCCCTTCTATTGAGGGAATTGCTTTCATATTAATAAATAGTGATGGCCACTACTCAAAAAAAGAACTCTGCCTTGAAAAGATGTGGGGGGAAAACTCTACTTGAAAGCACAAATATGAAATGCAAATTTTAAAGCATCTCTTGCTCTAAATTTTTCCATCAACAGGAAATTTCAGTGTACTCCAAAATCTTGCACATTTTGATATGACCATAAAAACCTAAGCTAATAAGGAATTTCTGATGTAATTTATATTTAGATTTGAGCTCAAGTAATGGAGCTTCCATATATAAAATATCAACAAGTATCATTAGGCTGCAATATTTGTCTTATTTTGGCATGAATAGGACAAGGTGCAAATGAGAAACATACATCTTCACTAGTCTTTGGAAATATCTGAAATAATTGACTTGCTCAGTCTTCTGTGATGGCTTGGTGACCACTAACTGTGACGATTTGCATAATAGTCAACTCTTCACTTCTGTAGAGATAACTGTTTGTATCTGATTAAAATTAGGACTGTTTTAGTTCTCTTGACTTTTCCAGAAGTTGCAGAAATAGAGATTTGCTGTTATGCTTTAACCAAACAAATGCACACATGGGGATAACAATATGCTGAGTTTATGCAGATTTTACAACACAAATCTGAATAAAATACCCACTAATAGACCCTTAAGGAGTAATAAACACACATGAATTTTCCTTAGTTGCACTTTAAAGTGATTTTAACATACTACTAGACCTTAACAATAATATTTAATTGACAAGATTATGCATTTGTATGGATTGAAAAGGTGGTAGATCTCTAATTCCACATGAACTATAAATTCACTTTTGCATAACATGTTTTATTTATTTCTCTATAGCAGAGATGTTCTCCATCCCTCCTAGTGAGAGTTTCTTAAAATACAGACAATTTAAATAGATTTAATTACCATTTATCATACTTTAACTTCATGAGATCATCTTTAGTTGAATTCTGTATTTCCAGGTAGTCAAGGAGCTAGACATAAACAGGGCAACAGAATGAGATGCTAATAGAAATGAAATGAGAGCTAGTGTTTAAAACTGGTGTTTAATTCTAGTTTGTGTGGTTGGTAATATTTTTCTGTTTCTCCCTTCTTTATTTCCCAAATAGATGGAATTTAAGTTCAGTTCATTTAAAGTTTCAAAGTAGTGAGGAAGAAATAACAAAAAATAAAGATGCTCTGTTGCGCTCTATGATCATGGCTGCAATTTTCACATTAATGTTGTGGCCACTGCAGTAGACTTAAAACTCCAAGTCATGCTGAACCGTTGGACAAATGGAAAAAACAATAGGGGAAAAGAAAGAAAACAGCAGTTACAATCCATTTACGAATTCAGTAGTGGGCCACATATTTTTCATAGTATTTCCCATATGAAATGTTCTCACTTTGCAAGTCTATGGTATCTTTTTTACAGTTTATTTGCCAACACTTCCCCTGGGATCTCATTGGCAGACATTTTCTTTGTGGCTCATGTACTTTCACTGAGAGGAAATATTTTTCAATTAGACTGTAGATAATTAGATGGCAGATAAATTAGAACATAATATACCTTCCTATATAGATATAGCTCCAGTGATTCTATATTGCTAACAGGAGCAGAGAGTAGTCTCTGAATAATTTTCAATGTGGGAGCTATGTCAACGTGATTTTTCAGTGTCAGGTACGATGCAGTGCCTGCGTGATCACTTTTGGTGTGTGGGAGCCCACCTTTCTTCAACTGCCGTTCCTCCTCACGCAGAGCCACAGTTGCCTCGCTGGGATTATTTGTGCCAGAGGGGATTTCTCACTTCAGTGTTTGGGTCCACTCTCACATATTATCTTTACATTAGAGAATGCTAGGCATTGATGGCGCATTAATTCAAAGCCTTGAGAGTTCATCAGTTACATTTCTGAGCTCAGAACAAGAGGCCCAGCCACCACTCATACATCAAGTAGCCAAATTCTTTGTACCTGAACTGGTCAGTTAACCCAGCCTCCCAGTGGCTTTGCTTCGTCACAACAGCACAAATAAAACTGCCAGACCATTCTATTATAACCGTTTATTTTTTCAGTATAGCTCATCTGAAGTTTCATTTTTGGGACCAGAAAAGGACTCAGTCATGCCATGAGTTCCTTACAGAATTAGCAGAGTTAGAGAGGAGATCTGGGCCCAAACCTGCAAAAATCTTAGCCCATAGCTGCTTTTAAGCATTTAAGTGATCCCATAGACTTTCATGTATGAATTTTCATATGTCTCTACTTCTTTATGCAATATGGCATTTACTTTCTTGCACCAAAATGACCTAATCAAAATAAAATTAAAACTAACAAAACTTCTTATATTTCTTCTCTTACAAAGAACAACAGAACTCAACACTAGATATTGAAATAAGTAAACTTCTAATAGTGATATAAAAATAATAGTGCAATGTATTGTATACAGATGATTTAAAATGCAGATGAGGTAAATACACATAATATGCAGGATATTTGAAAACTTGCACTGGTAATATTGGGCGCATAAGCACCGCTTTCAGTGCCATTAAGATTTTTAAAATTAATCAACCTAAAATGTAATATGTTTCGCTATCACTTATAGCTATTATGTTCTATCATATAAACATATTTTTTGAGCATTCTGAAAATGCACACTCTGAATTGATACACTGCCATTACCTGGGAAATTCTTCTATTTTACTGCAGTTTTTAAATCAGAGAATAGAAAATGTCAAACACATTTTTACTGTGGAAATTAAAAGCTTAATGACTACATAGACAGGTTAAAGTTGTAGCCTAGCTATACTAATTATTCAAGAATAAAAAAAAGTCTCAGAAATTCAAGTTTGAACTATGAATTAGGTTCTCACAGAGGCTACAACATCACAAGGACAAAAAGTATTGTACATCCTATACTAAAGGAAAAAAAAAAGTCAATTCAGTAAGTTTCAAAGACTGATTTCTCAGCTAACATGCCTTGGAGTAGTCTGTTAGATTCAATACAAATCTCAGGATTTCTAGAAGTTGAGAACAGGGTCCAGAGATTTTATTGATGGAAGAACTGGGGGGCAATGGCTTTAAATAGTGAGGTTGAATTCTTCTAGGCAATTAGAGCATATTTAGCCAATCTTACTGTTTTATACTAGTGCTGGTTGTAATAAATAAATTAAAAAAAAGCTTTAAGAAAGGCATAAAATGTTATAAAGATTGTGCTTAACCCCTCTCAAAAAGATAGCACTTAATTCCCGCCTTTACTGGAGTAAACCGTGCAACAGAGAGGCAACTTGTCAAGTTTGATCTTGAAAAGTTTGCAAGGAATTCAGCTGCCATTATAGGGTGGGATTTACTTCTGCCCTTGAAGCCTGTGATCCTCGCAGCTAAGCAGAAGTGCGTGAGCTGCCTTTTTGCTTGCACTGCTGCCATCCTTTTCTCTGAATGCCTTTGCTTCTCTAGCTGCAAGATTAGTTGTTGTGGAGGCAGCTTTGGTTTTTAAAGACAGAACCCTTCCTATTCCTCAGTCTCACTAAACGTGCTGTGTTCCTTATCCAAAAAAGGCAGATCATTTTCATTCATTTGTATGGCATATCACTTTGGCTTCCATTTGCCAGGCACAACACTAACCATCAATGACTTTTTAACAAGGAGGATTGTCCAGCCAGCTTCTGAGATTAGCATTCACATGACTGTGGGACAAAGCACTGCAGATTTGCCCAGTTTATCAAACAGGCCACCAGCTTTTATTATTTCAGGGAGAATCAAATTGGAAGTTGCTTCTTGAACTAATCACGGCTGATTTGCTCTAAAGTTGCTTCCTGACTTAGATCTCAGGCAAGGAAATGCTGTAATCAGTTCCCAAGGGCTGTCAGAGTTGTGAGGGGATATTAAAGGAATGGTACACTACGTTTTAAGAGTTCCCTAATCTTGGTGGCTTCTCATGTTTAACACAGCTAAACCTGAGCTTGTTGTATAGAAACAGAGATTATTTTTACGAGGTAGCTTTATATAAGAGATTATTTTACTCGAGGTTGCAGAACTGAATTTTGGAAAGAATATACTCCATTTTCCTCCAGAGTTTGTACGTTTCAGTTAAAGATACAGACTGGCAGAATTGTTCAAAACCAAACATTTACCACCCGTCACAAAATAAATAAATAAATAAATAAATAAAAATCTTCATGAAAGAGAAAATGAGTCCCCCTGAGTGTCACTGTTTGCATATTAGCCCATAGTACGGGCTCTGCCAAGTTACTCTCTGACTGACTGCTGCAGATGCTCTTTCTCAAGTATTCTGAGTGAGATCTTTAGTGCAAGTCTTCGGGGACAAACAATAGCACCTGTTCCTCACAAGATAGCAGCTCAGTCAGTCCATTCATGTATCTTTAATGAAGCTCTGGGGCAGATGGCAAAAAATGGCATCATCAACAACTTAGCACAGAGGAGACAAAGGGGGAAAGCGCCGATCCAACAATACGCTATTTTTACGAATGGGAAGAGACAGACTCGGAGTGTTTCTCAGGCATCTGCTACAGTCTTGGTTTTCAGAAAGACCTGAGGAACATCTCAGCAATTAAAATTTCTGGTCGTGTAGCCGGTATTATGAAGAACACCAATCGACCCCTCCTCCCAATTTCTCATCCCTCAGTAAAATAATAATAATAACAATAACAGTAATAAAATGCACTCAGAAAAAAAGTCTAAAATTAAAATGTCTACTGATTTTTTGGCATACATTTTACATCTTTAATAGTGCAGTGATACTTTTACATTCTCTTCCTTTCAGTGCTTATTTGTGCTTTTCAGTTGACCTGTACTGAAAATTGATACCTATATATACAACAATTCTGTGTGAAACCAATATTTACCTAAGAATAGTATTTAATATGTGCCAGAGGGAAGACCCATGGCAGGGAATGGTTGCCAGTCGGTATGGGCTTTATTTATTACTTTAAATATAAGCCACCTTTAGCCAAAGTTACATTGAGTTATACAGGATGAGGACCTGATCCAGCATTTAGAGTAGTATTTCAAGGAAGAAAAGCAGATAGGCAGAACGTGCTATGGTAATTCTCCACACTTACAGAATTGCTTTTATTTGAGAGTTTAAAAAAAATCTTTTTGGATATGGTGACGTAGATCCAATTCTACAGTATCGCATTGGGAAATAACCATTGTAGGATTTGGTTATTATACATTACAAATGATTTTTATGAAACTATGGTGCAAAGTATTGCTGTGGGTATGTATGCACCATCACTCTAACCATAGCACTCACTTTGATCTCTTTTGTGTCTTGCAAAATTGCATCGGTGTCTTGCACCTTTGCCACCCCGTGGAAATATTTTCTCTGTGTGGTGATTGAAAGGGATATTTCTCAAGACCTTTGGTCCATTTGATTAGACTATAGCTGAGAACTACTGAAGATGATTGTAAATTGTATTGTGTTGAATTCCTTCTAATATGTCCTATAGCTGTTTCTATCAGACAAAGCCTGTGGTTTTCATTTGCTGTCCTCCTGTAGAGCCAGAGTAAAGGAACGCCACACAGCAAAACTTGCACCATTTTATCTGAGGTAAATGCCTATGCTGGGCACATGGGGATCAACTCCAATCTAACCAAGTTTAACTCATATCCTAAAACGCGCAGCCAGGCTTACCTCAGCTAAAATGAGAGAAATAGCTGCTCAAAGCTAGTTTCTTTCACGCCCCAGTGCCATAGCAGTAATTGCACAAAGACCTTTTTATTATAAGTTGATTTTCCTGAGAAATGGATTTAAAAAAATACTGTAAAGTGTTTATTTTTTGCTTGACCTTTATTAACCTACATCTTAGGACTTTCCCAAGAGAAGAGATGTTGGTAAATTAACCCTCATAGACACACAGTAGTATTTCTGCACTGCATCAATGGTTGTGAAAGTAATGGGGATATGACAGGAAAATTTGGCACTATTTAAACAATGTCATAGGTCAACATATGGGATTTGACCAAAAAAGTTTTTTAGGAATTAAATGGGAAAAAAAATTGCTTGAGGTGTACTTTAGCTTTTTAATAGTATTTAATGCCACCGATTTATGGTAGGATGAGGGATTTTTTTTTTTTTCTGCCTAAAAACCCAATTTCTTCCTACGTTTACTGGCTTTGATATATAAACTATTATATGTTTGCTTAGCTACTAATCAGAAAAATCATAGTCAAACCCTTGGGTTCTTCCAGGGTTAAGGAATGAAGGATAAACACTCTTTGTGATCCTAGCCACAGTTTCTGAAACACACGTAGCATAAATTAAGGAACTAGGAAATCAACGTGGATGTAGGAGACATGATTCTATCCTATCTCCTGGTTTCTATATGTTGAATACAAATGCTGGTATACGGGAAAGAATTTTTTTGCTTTTGCATGTTTGTACTTTTTGATACATTTATTAAGGTCAAATTAAATTTGATATAGTAGGTTTTATTCTGAAATGGTCTCTGAATACAGCTCCATAATTACCAAGCTACATGATAGTGCATAAAGCTATAAAACTGCTTAGACAGACAAGCAATTTATATGTTATAGCGAGGTGTGTATGGCAAAGGATGTTAGTTTAATTGGGAGCCAAGATGTTGGAGCCTTAAATCTTAAGAGCTGGGGTGTTGACTAGAAGACTATTTAATACTGTGGTGAGATTTTGAAATAACATACCTGAGTTGTTGGTATATATGTGAACAATACAATGTTGTAAGATCTCAGAAATAAAATTACCCTAAGGATACTAAAATTTGAACATCAAAGTAGCTACTGCAGTGTTAGGTTACTTCTAAAATGCTTGTCACTCTGCTGTCTGTGACCAAAGAGGAGAAAAGTTGTGAAAAATTAATAGAAATACGTACCACTTTTTTTTTTAAAGAACCTATGCTTATATTAGAAAGCTTTTGTACCTTTTTAACTTGTGCCAGGACAGGCAATATTAATTAAAAAAAAAAAAAAAGAGAACTAGGAAGAAGTAGGAAAATGTGCAGTTCACTGAGACTGTTACACCTTTGACACTGAGGGAAAACAATGTTAGTGAGGGCTTTGATGTGATAATGTGAAATTGGCAGGGATTACATTAAGGCGAAGGTTCTGTGGGACTGTGTGAACACAAGAACACTATCAGTACTGGAGAAATACCTGTCAAGACAAATTTGTGCTATTTCTGATCAGAGGCTTTCTTCTGTTTAGCAGGTTCAGGGTCACATGCCTCCGCTCATGATCCCAATTTTTCCACACGACCAGCGGACACTGGCAGCGGCTGCTGCAGCCCAGCAGGGATTCCTCTTCCCCCCAGGAATAACTTACAAGCCAGGTAAGCTGACAGGGATGTGAAGCTGTTTAACATTTCAAGATATTAACTGTAGCTTCTTGTGTGATCTGTCTCATATAGATGATGTTACACAACAGGCGTAGCTAGTTGGAAATAATGTGGAGTTTTGCAACTCCACTTGAAAAAAAACAACTTCTGGTTTGAAGGAGGTGGATGGAATATTTGTTATTGAACATCATGATTTTTTTTACCTTTATTTCCCACAAAATCTTTTGCTCCAAATATATTGGCCCACTTGCCTAGTAATTTGCATCTGGTCTGCCCTGTGTCGTTACACAAAAGCTACGTATTTTTAATTAATTCTGTTATCTTCAGTGTACTTGTCTTGTGTGCCAAAATTCTTACTCTTAATTAGTGATAAAAGTCAGAGGAAGTATAGTTTAATTAGCAGGCTTCAAATGGGCAACTTTTTGTTTGATTTCAATCTGAATAATAAAAGGTTTCAGTAGTTCAATCCCAGTCATCATTCAGACATGTAACAGGTCACATAACCTTGCAGTGAAATATGTTTTGAGATGATTTAGCAAATGTTATGATTTCTTTCTTTTTTCCTCCGAGTTTACAGGACTCCTGGGGAATTCAATTAGGGATATAATGGTTTGAAGCTACTTTCAGAGCCTCCTTGTAAACAGGGCTTTAAATGTTTAAAGACACGTTGCCAAAGGAATTCAATGTAGGAAGATAGTTAAGTAAATAAAAGTCAACCTTATTTTCATTTGTACATTCTTTGTAAGTGACCTCAGTCCAGAAGCAGCAACCTTATTTTGCTCATTAATAGTATTCCCTGTCAAGCTGCCTTTAGCATATTAACCTGATAACTAAAAACTACAAAACATAAATACCAGTTTCTTTTTTTGACATTAAATATGAAATGTACAAAGTAAAGCATTGATCCTGCTCCCACTGATGTCAGTGGTGTTTTTGCTGTTGACTGCAGTGGGAACAGGGTCAAATCCAAAGTAAAGCCTCATAATAGATGATGTAAACAGCATACTAATTAAAAGCCAGGTTGAACCTAAAATCTTTTCTAGCAAGTTTACTCAATATTAGATGAAGTGAGGCCAAGCAGGATTTCAGCAAGCATTTCCGTTTGTCCCATTCCCTTCTGTCTCTTTGGTCAAGAGACATTCTTCTTTAAACACAGAGTCTTTGACAAGTAATTTTCTTATTTTCAGGTTTAGAAATCCCAAAGTTCTTTTCCAGTTTGACAAAATGACGCACTGTATGCAGGAACCAGTTAATGGAGCTCTGAAAGGCAGCTGGCTCTAGATGGCACAGGGCGATGGTTATTCTCACACATCACCACCTCACAACAGTTTGGAGCCAAAGTGAAGAATATTTTGTCTTCAAAGACATAAGAGTTGCCAGTTGTGGAAATTGTCTACGACACCCTGGCTAGTACATGTCTCCTCACAGACAAGAGAAAGCATGTGCTTTAGTTTCCTTGCTTTTCCCATTTTAATCTGAGATGCTTTCTGAATAGTGACTATTGATGATTAAGCTGTGGGAAGCTCCCCTGAAAGGTGATATGTCAAATCATGTTGTGTTGATTTTGGCTCTGTAGGCTACTTGGTACAATAATGATTCAGGAAAAAGAGCACCAGCATGATTTCCTGCACAAGAACATATTTTTGCACTTTTTCAAAAGTGTTCCTACAGTACCCATCCTAACGCTTTATGGAGCTTATACTGCTTTACTTGTGATCCTATTGACCACATAGCAGAAGGTGATACAGCTCTAGGGTATTTTTTTTTTACTTGCTAGAATGTAGAAAAAGGGATCTATAACAAATGATAAGAAGAATGAAATACAGGCAGAAACCAAGGCCTAGCTATCTCATAACAGAGCTAAGCTGTTTGCTAGTATGTTAGTGCTTTATATCCAGCAGATGCTAGTAAAGACCAGAATTCAGAATGATCCGATTATGCCCAGTGGCTTGCAAGAAATGAGAATATTTGGGGTTTTAATATGTTTATTAAATTCTATAGCATGTGTGGCAAAGGTAGCTAGGCAAGTTAGTAGTTTCTGTTGGAGAAATGTCATGAAAACTGGCGTAGCTACACTTGGTATTGATTAATTCCTATTTTTGGCACTCTCGGCACAGTAGTTAAGGAATTAATGAAACTGGAGATTAAGCTACACTCTTTCATAGAGAGAGTTCTTCAAAGTCATTTCTGAGGAATATTTATGAACTTGACTGCTACTACCTGTACACTTCTAGTTTTGTGAGAAATGAAACTTTCACCTCTAGAACTGTCAGTTTAGACTCGCTTATACTTCTGAGGAAAGATGGGAAATAGATTAACCCTTCAGAAACTTAACATTTTCTTTTTGGCTGCCTGTTTACTTTATATTTCATTTTACTTTAGTTTGATGCAGGCAAATCTGAGTTTTGACAGTGCCAGTTTTCCTTGACATTGAGAAAATACAGAGAGAGGGATTTCAACAATAGAAGCTGTGAGAACCGAGTGCTTTTGAACTGACTGTGTCATTTAGAGAATGTCAAATGTTGTGTGCACACAGCCATTTAATTTGCTTTGCCCGCAAAATGAGCTAGATATAAGACAGCTCTGACTTGGAAGTGGCTTATCACTGTTAGCGTGACAGTGCAGCCAAGCTGAGAAGTCCTGCCTTGGTGCACAAGTGGGGATACGATTATGTGCACGTGTTCATGCAGGTACATCTTCATGGGCTAGGTGGCAACCAAATTCATGGCTGCTTAGATTGTTATTCCAAGATGGCAGTTACCAATTATTGTTTCAAATCTGCACTTAAACTCTATGCCTTGAAGTAAGAAAGTGGTATTCTTATACCAAACTACACTAGATCGTGCCTTTAATGGAAGGACCTGCAGAAGAGAGGAGAATTTATTAGGTTCTGAGGCCCTTCCAGCACATGCCTTAGCTGCTCCTGAGCTCAGAGAGTCATTATGAATAGAAAACTTAAGTAATTGCTGATATACTGCTATCATTTGTATCAAAACCTGACAGCACAGAGTTTCCTACCACCTAGTGGGATCTATAACATGAGGTGCTGTAGCTCTCCCCCCACATTTTGGAGCTCTAGGAGGTGAAACAGACCAAAGTTAGCAAGGGCTGATGACAAGTAATAATTACATTAGAAAAAAAATCCCCAAAGTCCCATGCTTCCTTATGTATCTCAAAGTCATGTAATATAATTTTCCGGCATGGTAAGTACTAATTGAGAAATCAGAGCTGCATAGACCACCTAATTAATTTTTTATACATATTTCAGTATTTATTCTGTATACTGGATTAATTAAAACTTTAGGGCGCTGTGCATCTCAAATGACTGTTGTGACTACTGACCTGCAGGCGCTTGACAAGCCTCGTAGAGTACCTGGTTGTGGGGGTTGCCACTTATTCCGGTGGGAAGCTGAGAGTGGCAGCTGTTAGGAAGCTAATACTTGCCCAGAGATGCTACGCAGTTAATATAATTATTTTGCATTCTAAGTACAGCAAGGCAACTGCACTGGCTTTCTGACTGTGACCACTATACTCACTACTTGGAACTGGTGGGTAACATAAGTACCATTATACCTCCTCTCCCATTGCAAATTTCCCTTCACTTAACCAACCACACGCATCCAGGAAAAGTTAGTGGGCTAGAGTATCCTTGAATATGATTAGTGTGTCCCCGTTAGTGCCCTGGGTTAAGAAGAGAAGACAGTGAGTGGGATAAAGAGGAAGACAGTTCCCTCCTCCATCTTTCAGTGCCTAAAGCACTACTTCCTTCAAGTTCCGTGGTTAAGAGGGAATGGGGAAGCAGGATGATGATGGAGTAAAGATATAAAGTAATGTTGGGCAGGAGCCAGACCATTCTTTGAGCAGAGCTCAAAGAGAGATACAGTTTGCTCTGAGCAGAGGTTGGCGGGGCTGCTGTCCATGCTGGCTGCATAATGGCAGTCCATGTGACTTGGAAGGGAATGATCACTTTTACTGGACGGTCTTCTGCAAATATTTTGTGTTGTATCAGTTTTTTACCAGATGTGGAAAGTATCTCTGAAAAAGGTTATTGAAAATAGAGACATTGAGGTATGAAGATTGTAAACCTCTATTTAAAAGGATTTGTAGAGTGATATGCTGCAGTGTATTTTCAAAGCATTTCTTCATATTTCGTGCATAAAGTATGTAAAGACCATGATTAGAATGGCTAAGAAACAACTCCTGTCTGCCTATCTAGGTCATTCTGCTTTATACACAAAAATAATATACAAGAGATTTTGCTTGCTGGCAATACAATGAATTGTGAAAATGGAGACTGTTTTTCTAGGCTCATGGCAAAAATAGTGAGAAATGGAGCCAACGTTTTGACTTGATTCTGTTTCTACTTGCACTGGGGCAAATCATAGAATCATAGAATTTCTAGGTTGGAAAAGACCTTAGAGATCATCCAGTCCAACCGTCCCTAATCCCCCATTAAACCATGTCCCTAAGCAGTACATCCACCCTTTTCTTAAACACATCCAGGGATGGGGACTCAACCACCTCCCTGGGCAGCCTATTCCAGTGGCTGACAACCCTTTCAGAGAAGAAATTCTTTCTAACATCCAACCTGAACCTCTCCTGACTAAGCTTATACCCTTATAATCAATGGTAACTCCTTTGAAATCAATGAAAATAAAATTAGGTAAAGCATGACAACCAAAACTGTCAGGCTTCTTGTCATCCAGCTGGACCTCAGAACATTCCAATACTGTGAGATATTTGTCATTAAGCTAATTAAACTAATTGATTACAGTAGCTAATCCACATAACTAACATAATCTTAGATCTGCTGGATTTCACTGATATCCATCATTGTCGTTTCCATTTGGAACAGGCCTTTCAGAAGTTTTTCTTAAAGCTGTAAGGTGGTTTGAGTTTTACATAGCACAGTACTGTATTTTCAGCAGGCTGCTGTTCCTCTTGGCAGATGAGAAGAGAAAGTGTACATCAAATCAACTGTGTACTGAGTTGTCTATGTGTCTTTGCATGGCAGAGGAGCTGCATGAGTCTTATTCTAATGGAAATTCCCCAGAACTGAGTTAAAGTCTGTCATGTGTTCCCTGTTGGGTTTTATTGGTTGGAACAAGGAATCCGTAACCTCAGGATCTGTTGTAGCAATCCTATGTGCTTCACTCCTAAATGTTGAGGTAAGAGCTGGAAGTGGTAGTAGGCAGCTGAATATTTTCAACTGGGATTTGCACTGAAGTTCTTTACCAGCAGACAGACAATTGTTGGGGCAACCGCTTCTGCCAGGACATGAGGATGGCAATAAGGTAGTGTCGTGACAAGCCCTGCTCAGAACAAAGGCAGAACTGAGGTAGTGTCATCAGACAGAGGAGATGCTCTGTAGTATTGCCTTAGCCAGTTACCTCTATTAACATCTTCCTCAATCCTGATGCCTCTGCACAAACAAAATGCATGGCTTGTGTGGGAATACTGCAGGAGTGGGCATTTGTATCGTTGCTGTAGCCTGACAACAGCCTGAGGAGAGGTACGCTTTCCTCGGTCAGTTCGTTATGCCTAGGAGACTAGGGGCCTGGAATTTGTGATCTCTTACATCTCTTCCAACTCCGTTTCCCATTACTCTGTGAGTACACATGGAGAGTGTGCAAGTGGCAGTTTGAGATCTGTGCGTGAAGAGACAGATTTGACGTTACAATCCCAAAATGGGGAAACCATCATCAAACCGAAAACTTTCTATGTCAGATGAGGAGTGTCAGTTTGTGTCTTACAATTGGGTTTTAGGAAAGATGGGTAAATAAAGCAACACCTTCCCCCTACCCTGAATCTCACAAGAGCCAGACATCCTTCTTTCCTCACAGCTCACAAAGCCTTGATCTGGAAAGTAAGTCCATACATCCTATAAATAAAGTCCACTAAGCTTCCTTGCTTCATCCAACACAAAAAGAAACATTTACATTATTTCTATGTAGAATAGTATGGTACAATTGCTTGCTGCTTTTATTCATTTGGAGATGTTGTTCAACCTGACAAATGAAACAGAAGTCTGGCATACTTTTCCATGGCTTGTAAACACCAATTTATGTATAAACAACAGCAGCCAAATGTAAATAGACAATCAGCGCAGTAAGGAGATTGAAGAGATCAGTTTGCAAAACGTGACGGATTTTCTTCTTCTGGCATTCTTCCCACTCCTGGTTATCAAAGACCAGCACATACCAGTACCTAAAGCAGACCTGTTTGAACATGTTCTGCTGCCTTTTGTACAAATTTAAAAGAATAGATCCTCACGCAAGCATTCCAAATCAAGAAACAAATTTGAAAAAAATTACTGCAATACGTTGACTGATTTCTTGCCAAGGCAGCTACTGAGACGCTTCTCAATTCGTTCTTGCACTGAGAAAATGAGAGGGGGAAATACGTACCTTCTGTAATTAAAAATTAAAACCAGTGCATTCCCTGCATGCTCAGTTTCCTCAAGGGAGAAGAAAGTACCTTGGCTCTGCTTTTACTGTTCGGTGTCAGCAAAGTACTCCAGAGCTGAAAGAGTAATATTTTTGTTCTCAGCACAGTGGTACTGCTAACATACCAGGACTTAGCCTTTATTTAACATATTAAAATGAGGAGGAAAGGGACAGCATTATATTTTAATAACAAGTAAATGGCATAACTATAAAATTATTTTTCCCATACCAAAACAAAGAACTGTAGCCAGCAGGTGAGCAAGAGATCTCTACAGGGTGTGGTAGAGATACTATTAATTTAACTGCGCAGCCAAAAACTCTTGTGTGTGTGTGTGTTTGTGTGTGTGTGTGCATGTGTTTATAAAATATCTGGCTATTTCAAACCATAGGAGCATGACAGCTGTGAAAAAGGAGTGCCACAGGGAATTCTTCTAGAGTTTGATTTTTTTTTTTTAAATATGTTTGACATGGAAAATGTTTTAGTACAAATAAAGCAACTGGTATTGAACTTAAAAAGTGTATGTGGAGGGGGAGGCAGAAAGAAGAGATTGCTGTGTGGAACAGGAATGAATAATTCATGATATTTAAAGAAAGAATGCCTCCGAAATGTTCTGCAAGGCAGTCCATGCTGATAACTCGGATGGTTATTTTCCCCCCCATTTAAAGCATCATTAATTCAACATCTTTGTGATTTTTTTAAAAACCTTGTAAGATATTTCTGAAAGAAACATTATTTAACTTAGATTAGGATCTTATTTATTCAGATAATTTCATATAAATATCACAGAGATGAGCAGAATTATTTAACCATAAAGAGACAGCTTTAGTACTTTAAGAAAAGGATCTAGGTTTTTTTTGTTGCTTTTTTTAAAAGAAAAAAAAACCAACATCATTGCAAACTAAAATCAACCTCATGGAAGGGGGAAAATAAGAGGAGATATTTTGAACATTACGCCATAGGACACCAGTACAATATAGTGGTAGTGAATGCATTGTAGCAGAGCTCCATATGCAATCAGAATCCAATTGTTACTGGACTGTGTACAAGCACATACTGTGCTCAATGGTCTGATGAGGTATTATGGATATGATGCAAAGAGACCTTGTGGATTAGACATGTACAATTTATTAAAAAAGTGAAACAACTGAACGTTTAAACTGAGCTGAATACAATAGCACTTCAGGTGATAAAAAGGGAGAGTTCTTAGTAATCCAGTGACTGCAAAAACTTCAGCTATCGTTATTTATTTGAGGGAGTTAACAAAGAAAAAATCGAACACTTAGAATGTCCTGATTATATTATTTTGGATTTCTATATTTCCCCCCATTGCTACATTCTGCTTTCAGTGTGGAAAAGTTCATGTAAAACAGAAATATTTTTGTAAATCTCAAAAAGATACAGAGGACCAGCCTGTTAAAATGTAGTCTACGTATGGTACCTAACATTGACTTTAAATAAGCAGCTTGAACTAAAGTGATATTCCATTAAATCATACTTATTGTGTAATTTCTACATCACTGTATTAATTTTTATATTATGGATTGCACTGCTTAATTGTTTCAGCCTTGCTTCATTCTTTACATTGACTAAGAGTCTCAGTGGCACTGCGTGATGCATTGTTGCAGTGACTTAGAATTGGGAACGCTCATAGATGCTGTAAAACATAGTGCTGCAAAGCTTATTTTGGATCAATAGTATCTCTTATTTTCTGGAGTATTTGTTGTCCCCTCCATACAGAGGGCACACATTTTCAGTTTCCAGTGAACAAAACACAAAAATTTTAGTGCATGACTCTTCATGTAACTGAACAACTACCTAATCTATCAACTTCAACAGGGTCCCAGATCTGAGAGAAAAATAAAATCATATTTCAAGCTATTTTTAAAAGTGATTTAATTCTGTTTTTTTTCTATGGCTACCTTAAAGGAGTTATCCCAGGACAGGGAACCTCAAAGTAAAACAAGAAACAATCTCAACCTGTATTGAGCCAAGTCAGTAGCTTTCCCAGGAAAGAGCCACTCGATACTGAAAAGAAACCACCCTGCATTAGACAGGACTGAAATTTCTTGGATTGTAACAAATTTCTCTTCTTTTAAGAAACATGTGGCAACGACAATTTTTTTCCTCTGGGAACTGGGGTTTCCTAGGGTACCTTGTCTGTGTGTCTATGGCCTTAAGGCCCATTTTGTGCCCAAGCTTACATGCTTGATTTGCTTTTGAAAATGAAAATCACGAGTATCACGTTTATGTTTTGCCAGTTTGCCTACCAGCTATCTGCTAACAAAAAAGTTCCAAGGGAGCATGGCAAGTCCGTGCCCAGCGAAGCCTTTTGTTTTTGCAGATGTTTGGGCTTAGAGGAGTGCTGTGGAGCACAGGCAATCCTAGGTCCGTGTTTGCACTTGTCTGCTGCTATTCTCTGCTCATTGTCTGAACCTGCACGCATTGTTCTCCCGACAGGTGATAACTACCCTGTGCAGTTCATTCCATCAACAATGGCAGCTGCTGCTGCTTCTGGACTCAGCCCTTTACAGCTCCAGGTATGTGCCAGAACAAAAAAATGTGGGATCAAAGCCAACATTTTAGGGGAAAACTGCTAACCAGCTGTATGCTAAATAATAGTCTGAATGTTAAATAATTTTTGAGCACAGCCCAGGAGGATTAACACCTTATGTACTTACGGTACTGCAAATATAGCAATGTGCGGCCAACCTTGATACTGTGAGTGAAAGATACTGTTCTGTGTGTTTTATATAGGCAGAGTTAATGGTATTTTTTTAATTATATGACCAGTCGATGGGAGATATGTTCAAAGATCTGTTTGTACTTTATTTTCATTTAGTCTTTCCCCTGCAGCTGCAATGCACTACATTTAATCGGAGCAGTGAGTGTATCAAAACGAATGTGTGTTATTGGGTTTTTTGGTTCTTTTTTTTTTTTTTTTTCAGACAGTGGGGTGCTGACGATACAATAAATTGCAAACTCTTTTAGCTTCTGTATTTAGGTAATCTCAACCTTTCCGTGCATTAAGCTGGTCAGATGCCAAGCATGGTCGGGAGCCTTGATTTGGTCATTTATTTATTTTTGGCACATATATAGAATGAAATGTTGTGAAAGAAAGATTTATGCGTCATATTATTAGCTAGCTTTTTGTGGAAAGAAGTTTTTAATTTCACAAGAAAAGACACAACAATGTCATAAATAATGAAGAAACAGTCAAAAGCTTTCAGAGTTAAAATGTGTGGAAAGGAAGTGACAGTGAACATGAGAGCAAAGACCATTAAAGATGCATGTAACTATTTGCAAGTAAACCTTTGAAACTCTTGTTTAAGTTAGGTTAGAGTCGGGTTCAGATGCGAAGTAGGAATAAATTGTGCCTAAAGTAGCAAAGTATTGCCATGTTAATATCCAAATCTCTACTTTGCTTACGCTACTGCAAATATATAATTTTCCAGAGAGACCAAAGCAAAGTAGAAATCCTCTCGATGCTGATATTCTTCTTGCCTTGTTAAGCTAGGATGAGTGAGAAGGGGAACAGAACTCACTGTTCACTGATGGTCCAGAACTGGCGAAAAAGACCCCTTGAGCTTATGTCTGACCTACCCTACAATCAAAACTTGAAAAGAGATCACCCTGAAACTGCAGGGAAAGATCTCCCCAAAATACTTTTAGGTCATGACAGTATTATGTTAAGACTGTACCTTGGACAGGCTTCAAACCAAAGGGGAGCTTTTCAAAAGGAAAAATAGCAGGTATCCTTTGAAAAATCTGTATTTGAATACTTACTGAAGTAAAAGTGTCATTAACTTTAGTTAAGAAAATACTTCAGAAGTCAGCTTTGTGAATAACGAGACCATTTTTCCTACCTTTGAAATACATTGCAACAAACAGTGAGCCCACAGAAGACTGTAAGGCAGGAAAGAACGAAAACTGTTCAACTGCAAAAGAAACCGGACCTAAACCACAAACATTCCCCATCCTTTTCTTTTACAAGATCCATTTGTAGCTTGACCCACAGATCTATTTGCACATCAGTCTTGATCAGAACCTACAGCAATAGTGCAATTTCATTAATTTGCAGAAATGATAGACTGAGCTGTTAAACATGACGACCACGATTAGAGAGAAAACAACCAGCAGAGAAAGTGGTGCTAATAAATTCAGAAACATTTGAGTGCTTGAGGGGCTAGAGTTTCCCTTCAGGTATATTTGTTGTAAAAGAGGTTTTCTGTTTGTTCCTCTGCACTCTATTTTATTTGAATTTCACCTTTATGGGATTTCAAAACTTTTAATGCTTCATGGTCATAAGAGCTTAAGTAATAGAGTACTTAACCCTCAGTTGATACCTGCTCATCTGATTGTCTAATTACCTGAACTAAATTTTATTTACTCCTACTATTAATATTATTTCTGTTTAAATTCCCTAAATGTTCCCTAAATGAACAGTTCTTTGGGTGTGTTTGTTGGAGTGAATTTGTTGTTATACCTGATGCGTCATGAAGACTGTTGGGGGTGTAGCATTTCAGCTCATTTTTCCATCTTTGCTTCCCTTCCCCCTTCTTTCTCTGTTTTGCTTCCTTTCTTCCATGCACCCCACCCTCTTATTTATTTATGTGAACGCTGTGACCATGGTATCTGCGTATTTCCCAAGTGCTTAAAAATACTGATCACAAAAGTAATCTCTGTTCCTTTCAGCCAGTGGGAGAAATAGCTAATTCATTTGCAGGTTTGGTTTTGTTTCTACATGTGAGCGTGTGTGTGATATCTACGTGTGGAGAACTTGGAGAAGGAAAGCTATTTCAATTAAAAAAGCTTTGCGGTAGCTCTAACATTTTAACTTTAACAGGGCATTGTTATTAGTTCCAAAATCATATTCCAAAATCCATATCCAGCTGCAGCGGAAATTCTGTCAGCTTCAAGTTTATAATCTCTCATCTTTTTTCACTTATGTTTTTTTGGGGATCATCATGCTTTAGGTAGGAGCTAGGAGCAATTTTGTGTTCTCATCTTTCTGTGTGTTAGAAGAACTTCCATGTTGTAGCTCTGAATCTAATAGCACAGAAAACAATTTACTTCCAGGTACATCATGTAACGATAACAATTATTCCACAGAGGATATTTCTCCTGTGGGAAATTTGTAATTAATGATTTGCCCATCCTATTCAAGCTATTTAGCACATTGGTATCAAAATGTATTTTCTCTGAATTGTATGTCTGCATTCACCAGTGGACTACGTATCTCCTCGAGTTAATAAACTTCATTGAAATCATATCTAGGAATTTTTCAAGTAACTAATTTCACTCTCATGGGCTTTGCATTAAAAAAAATGTAAATTAAATAGAATAAATCAAGTTCTCCTTCAGCAACACACCTGTTTGACCCATCTACTGTTAAGATTTTGCATCACATTGATCAGCCAGTTGTAAAATACCATTAAAATTCAATTGTAGCTTTGTGTGTCCTGAAAGAAAGTAGTAATTACCATACGTTTATGCCAATCCATGCTCCTGAAGTGTTGGCTTGCTCTGCTTTGCATTGACATCAGATAGCTTCTTTTTGTCTGTATACTGATCTCGTGAGGGTGACATTGATGACATTGTTGACAAAAAGACTTAAAACTATGTGTTCCACACTTCCCATTGGCAGCTCAGCCTCATCTCAACAGTTTCTTCAACAACTTGGTCAAGATTTAAATAATATGTGTGATAGGACCACAAGAGGCCTTGTTAGGACTCTCGGTGTGAGGGAGGGTCTTCCTGATGAGGGAACAGCTCTCTAGGTATGGTCTAAGAAGAAGGACCAAGCTATTTCTGTTCACCCCTCCAGCTTCAAACAACTGTGAGTGAATCCTGTCAAATCAACCTTCTGCTAAATAGTTTACAGATATGTTTCCAAATTCACCTGTAGCAGGTATGCATAGTGGTGTGTAAACCAGTTCTGATGCATGTGTGTAACAAAGCGCGTTGCTTTAATTAATCGGTGTGAGCAGTAAAACTTGTCAATCATTTTCCTTTTACTTCTCTTTTTTATACCCACCTTCTCTGGAGTTTCTCCTCTTTCCCATTTCTCTGAATTTTTTCCCTAGTTGTGAAATGGTTGCACTGATATTGACTGGTTCTAGGTATGTGTGCCCAGTAATCTTTCTAAATGAGTGAACTTCATAATGAAATGGGTTTTGTCAGCTCTCGTGGCACTGGTAGCAGTAACCTAGTTGTGGCAGAGGTGGCACCTATATGTCCTTACTTTCAAGCAAGGAATGTTACTATATGCTCTTTATTGTTTAAAAAAATCTGCTTTCCTTAGATATTTCTACAAAGTAGTCTATGTGGTAAATAAGGAAATGTTGCAACTCTCTCAACCACGACTGATAAACTGTTGATAGAAATGGAAGCATTACAATGATGCTAGCTGGAGTTATTCCTAAACAAAGCGAGCTCTAGGAAAAGAAGCAAAACAAAAAAGCTTTCGTTCATAACTCTTTCCCCAAACTATTTGTGCAATTTGTCCTTCAAAATTTATTGCTTATAACGCTAATGAACCTTGGCAAGTCTTAACAGTAGTTGCAGCTGTGTTCTTGAAGCCTCAAGTTTTTATAATCCATTAAAAAAAATTTAAATTTTAACTAAACACATATTTATCTATTTCTTTTCTCCCCTCCCATCTCATCTGACTCCTTCATACTCTCTTCTAATTGCAGATAAAGTAAATGACCTTTCTTTATATTTTTGGGTGCAGATCCAGTGCGCTGCTGAAGCATTGCATAGCCTGCCTCAGGGGCACAATATTAGTAGAGGGAAGGCCAAAGAATGCTATTTTTAGTTGAACAGTTCAGCAGATGGAGGCATGAATACTCATATATCTGAAGGTTGAGGGGTTTGAACCATTAATTTTGATAATGTATTTAACCCTGGGAACAATCAGAAACTGTAACTCTAAGGTTACAATGCTTTTGACCTTTAGAGAACAGAGGGCACTCGGTACAGTAAACAATATATTACATTTCTACTTATTCCAATTCTCTCACACATATAAATTTCAGGACATAGTTGACATTTGCTTTCCTCAGCTATTTTAGGGCTGGTCCTTAAAGTAAGTCAAGAAGAATGTGCAGGAAAGAGGCCAATGTAATGCGACAGTCATGTAAATATGGCCTTTAAATAGCTAAGATGTTAAATGTGGCCTTTTATGAAGAAATATTATTCTCTGGAACTAGAATCGTGGTGACTTATGATTTCAATGAAAAAGTTGTTTTAGTGGACGGCTGC
Source organism: Tauraco erythrolophus (assembly GCF_009769465.1). Taxonomy (NCBI): domain Eukaryota; kingdom Metazoa; phylum Chordata; class Aves; order Musophagiformes; family Musophagidae; genus Tauraco; species Tauraco erythrolophus. The sequence goes on from NC_141470.1 coordinate 13,570,135, forward strand.
TCTTATGAAGTTTCCTCTATATGTTATAACCTTAAAGCAATTTTTTAGTGGGACTAATGTGATCTGATAGTGATAGCTCACACTGGAGGTGATTTGGTCCCACTCTGGTACCACATCATGCAAAGTGATGTACCTGCCTTATGTCTTATTAAATGATGCATGCTCGTCTTCAACAAATACAGCAGTTAAATATCACGCGGCTTAAGTATTTCTAATTAAAATATCTCCATGTGTCAGCATACTGGTAATGTATTATTTTAATCCATTTATTTTGTTTATGAAACAGTGACATATGTTTAGATTGTGAAATATATGAGCCTTAAAAATCACTTTATTGAAGAAAATTAATTTCTACAATGCTGTCTCAGTAATGTGTTCACTCACCCAGTCAGTCACTGGCAGAGCTGCCAGTCTTAATGTTGGTTAGACACAGTTTAACAGTTTTATCTGACATAACACTCTCGGATGTAGCCAATAATAATTTTTTCAAATGTGAAAACCACGGGTTTTCCTTTTTTTTTCTTTTTTTAACACAATGAAGAATGGGGATTGGGTAAACGTGAAAGAGATTTGGTGAAACCAATCAAAATTAAAACCAGCTAGTTACCTTTTCAAAGTTAGATGCTGTAATTTGTTTGTCAGCGGTAGATGTTTGGGTCAGCACTGTGAGTGAGTGACTGTCAGCGGGAATTCCTACAAGACAAGTAATTTCCCTCAATGTATTACTGACAGATTGCTCACTTCTTCGAATCACTAGAGAAAACAAACTTAATATTGTTACAGACAGAGTTTCTGTCTTCATTAGCCTTATAGAATGATTTTATCTAGCATTCAAAGACTACTGAGCTCTAGGTGCGCATATTTTAACAGAATGTTCCTTATTATGATACAGTGAATAGTGGCCTAAATTAAGGGCATGGTGTGTGCAAATTTCAGTATATGGAAGTAGTAAATTAAATGTTTTGGTCCTTTTCTTATGTAGAAATTTAGATTGTAGCAGAGGAAGGAAAGAGGTTGAAAGAAGATTTTATTAGGGCTCTGAGATACGAAGCAAGCCCTTTAATGAAAATAAAATTAAAAATATGCCAACCTTGCAATACTTAGGAAAATTTAATTAAAATCAATGAAATAGTTTTACTTGTGGCTTTCCCTACTTGAATGTTTATGTCTCTTTATGTAATATCTGTGTTATCAAGTTGAATTATATCAGTGGCAGTATCAGTGAAAATGATGCCATTGAGTCAATATTTTACCATATGACTTCCTTTCTTTGCAGAATTCCTTAATACACCATCTTCTCCTACTCCCTCTCAACTTCAGCCCTGAGTTATCTGGCAAAGTGATTTTCATCGGGAAAAGACAGCCCATCAAAATTGAGACTTTTTGCATAAAAATATCAATTCTGATTAAATTTTGGCCAGGAGGATTTTCCTAGCTCCCCCACTAATGATATCCCTGGTCAAAATGAGAAGGCATGTCCCTGTTCTTTTCAAGTTATTGTAAATGGGCAGACAAACAAACAAAATCATTAGCTAGAGTAATCAGCCTGGTACAGCAGAATTGAGAACTTTTTCTCACTCATTTAATGCCCTGCATCTCCAATGACTGCCTTAAACAGCATGTCTTTGTTACTCTCATTCTTACTTAATGGAGCAGTGTCACCATATTTAATAAAAAGTTCATAGGAATTTTTAAGAAACAGACTATTTCTATAATCTGTAGCAGTTCTAGTACTTGTCTTGGATGTGGCAAGCCTAAGTCCAGTCCTGGGCTTGTGTTTCCCCTGTTGCAAGAAGCACACTAGCCACTGGACTGTCACACAGACTGGAATAGCACTCTGTTTCTGTTTCCTTCGGATGACCAGCCCCTCCTTCACTTTGGGAAGTGCTCCCATCCTGCTCCTGCTCTCCTCTCCCAAGAGGGAAGACTTTTCAATCTGGCAGCTACGGATGGCATGATTCCCATCTTTTGCACCTTTAGATCTTACCAGGCAGGACAGCTGCCTTCCAGGCCCATATGCTCTGTTCCAGGGAGAATTTACCATTGAGATCATAAATGGCACAGACATAAACTCTCTTATCAGGAAACTTGTATGTTTAAAGGGATGTCATCCTTATAGCCTGGACTGCAGGAGGTTTCCTGTGCCTCTTCAGTCTGTATCAAGGCAGAAGCTTGAGCCCAAGTGACTGGAGAAGGCTGAGCCCCCAGCATCAACAACACATTCTTGCTGCCTTAAGCACTGGCTGCCCCTCACTGAAAGCCCAGGCTCTATTTTAAAATAATTGTGCTTTGCAAAGCTCCCTCCCTGGGGTATGTATTCACTCGGAAGCCAGTAAGAAGCAAATAAGTTCCTGCTGCATTTACTGACAGAGCACCAGAGGCACCAGTACTACAGCGTGCCATCAGGGGACGAGCGCGTTTTTTAAAGCTCTTTTAAAACTATGGCATCCCTTTGGGGAATAGGCTGACTGTGAGGCATACTCTGAGCTGGCAGTTGGATTCCTTCAAGCTTTCTAGAAATGTATATGGTTTATGCCTTACAGGAATTAACTGCAAGTGAGTATGTTTCTGGAATTTTATTATACTTCTGATAACCATAGAGCAAGCTGCTTAATTTGGCTACATATTACAAACATGAAGGATTTTTTTCCTGTGAAGGTGTTAACATATTTGGATGTTTAGGAACTTAGCAGCAATCAGATTGCAGACAAAAATGGCTTTCAGATCTTACATATAATATCTAAGTCAGATCTTATATATAAAGGAAAAGAATACACTTCTGTATCATCATTCCTTCCTAACTAATTGCAACTGAAAAAGAAAACTTAATAACTCAACTTTCATCTGAAGTAAAAGTTCTAAGAATAAGGATGGTTAGATGAGAGCTTCTTGGTGTAGACATACACATGCATGTGTGCTCAAAGAAGGCAGAAGAATTCTTTTAAAGATGCATGGACTGGAAAGATATCATCACCTGCCTTATTTCGGAGGGTCTTTGATTATAAGAGAGTATTCCCACCCACTGACCCAATTCAGAAAGAAAGGGAAAATCAGAGAATATGAGATAGAACTAATCAAATCAGTGTGTAGATATTGCTATCACTGAGTAGTCTTTTTAGATGATGAAATAGGAATGGTATTGCCTCCAACACTCTGTTGTCTAAGATGTGTGTATTTGGTTGGTGATGTTTTTGGAATCCATATGACTGAGAAGCTAGATAAGTGTCCTAACTTATAGAAAGTATTGGAATTATCTGTCTATTAAGACTCAGCATGAAGGCTGCAGGTGGCTGTGGGACACAACAGAAGGCTTTCGTATCAGTCCTGAAAAAAAGGGACTGGAGGGAGGAACATCTTAAGGAATACAGGAAGAAAAACACATCATGCTTAGATTTTAGTATTAAGGGATTATTCAAGACTTAAAGGAATCATTCACAAAATCTAGTGAAGTCAACACAATAGAGGACATATTTTGGTGTTGTGCATGAATTACAGCAAATAGTTAAGCATGAAAACAAATGAAGAAGTATTTCAGGTGCAGGAGTAGTGAGAGTGTGTTGTCATGACCACTGGCATTTTTGGAACTGAAGTGAGAAATAAAAGAGGTAAAGCCCTTTCAAAAAAGTTACGTCATTTGTCGTACACACCAGAAAGAGAACAAGTCACAGATTTACCTAGTCTACAGCTTTACTAAATAACACGTTTGTGAACTATCCATAGTAATTAATCCAGTATAGGACATCTCTGCTGCTGCAGTCTTCAACACCTAGCAAAGGGCTAAGATGAGGCCTCATAACCATTTCAGTCTGATCCCAGGACTGTTGCTGAAACACCATCACACCTACTGCAGTTCAGAAAGCATTGAAGGTGTATGCAAATTCACATTTACTTGTGTGAAATACATCGGCTTACAATGAATTTGTAATAGTAAGTTCCCAGTTCCCTGGTTTTGAGGTGCAAATGTGATTTTTTTTTTAAGATGTAATTTTTATAAGCCCATTTGAATATGTTTTGCATAATTTTGTGTGCACTTCCTTTAAGGAAATTGTTTAATTTTCCTTGAAGGTGCATGAAAGTTTTAAATATACAGTAAAAGATCAGGGTGAGAGATCTGCTAAGCAACCTGTAAAGTACAATTATTTCTAATGCGTTAAAATACCTGTAAACTGGGCTTGTTTTCTGCTTCACAAAGAAAACATTTCACTGTTTTCTGCATTTAAATATACATTTAAAATATGTTATCAGGTAATGCAGCAGGCTGAACAGGCAGAAACCATTTTTAATGGTATGTTAATTGAATGGGATGCTAGAGATGCACCTGAGTGACTTTTTTCCCAGATGTGCCCCAGCTGACTGATAAAGCTTCTCCTGATCAGTAGAGCCAGTATATATTTATTATATCCCTGTCTTTCGTCCATTTTTGCTAGTGAAAATAATAGAATGACTGCGAGCTACCACATGGACTGTCTGTGTCCCTTACAAAAGTAGGAAAAACATTATGGCTTCAAATCCCAAGCAGCACTTTCAAAAATTCAGCTCTTAAATGTAGAGCTGCCTCAGCATCTTCTCACAAGGTGGACATTCAGACTTGGGAATTGAGAGAGATAGTTTAAATGGGACTCTTGCTTTTTCCTGATTTGCACTCATTTATTATTGGTATGATGTCTCATTATACTGTCATGGGAGACGGTAGAAATCTAATTGTAGTGCTTTTGCTCTCAGTATGATTAGCAGTGGTAGGTGAGCATTCAGTTGTCTCGCTATTTGTCTGTGCAGTTCTACACAGGAAAATACTGCAATCATTATACTTGACAATTTCTCCATCTGGATGGTCAGATAGTGAATGAACCCACCAAGCTCTATGAGATCTTAAGAAATATTTCTGGAGAAGATTTATTGCCACTTGATTTTCTCGTGTCCTGATTTCTTTTTCTTCTACTTATGCCTCTGTTTTTATGTCTGCTACCAGGCTGACAAACCTAGAAGGTCTATACTAGAAGTAGCAATTGCACAACTATCTTCTGTCCTGAATTGATTTCATCCCCTGTAGGATTAGGAGAATAATTATGTTTTTAGACCCCTTCAACTGAGATTGTCTACATTACTGGCAATCGTACCAGTGGCATGGACATGTGCTCACTAGGAAGCTCATTCACCAACTCATTTCGCACAGCTCAACAAGCAGTTACTCATAATTGCTTGTAATCCTGTTGACAGGAGTCTGAATGAAACTCCTGACTTCTCTCACAAAGCCCATCTATGTGTTAACACTTTTTAAAAATCAATATATGAAATTCTGAAATGCAAAATTTGATAAGCTTTGATAGCTATCATCAGTTCAGCAAACCTACTGTAATTAATTGCTTTTCAATCATATAATTTTATTTCTCTTATCACAGAGGTTCTCTTTAAGCAGCACCTTCTTTTTACACTAACTTCAGTTCAGAACACATTTCGACACATAAAACATGTGAAACTCTGAATTCGTGAGTTAACTGCTCTTCATATAGACCTCTCACATTTATTGTTAAAAATAATCTATATTATAGTAAGGAATAAAAAACTGATTTTCAGAAAAGCTTCTACAAGAATATCAGAAAACATTTTAAATTCTTTCTATGAATAATTTGATTTACACTGTCACCAGAGAAGGTAGTATTATGATAGCATAAAGTGAATGAAAAAAGTGCACTCCGATGCAACCATCTGGTTATATATTCATATTTTCCTGATAGATCTGGTTATATTTGTATTTTAAATAAGTGCTTGCTTATTTGCTTTCTGTGCATAGAGGAGGAGTTTAAAATACTAGAGCCTTTGTTTTCAGGTATCTTTGAAGCTATGCTTCCAGGTCCTTGCTTGTGTTCCTAGGTGAGCTTGTTACTGTTTTAACTTTAGTGCTATTCACAGTTTTGATGAGATAGAATTTTTGCTATAAAAATTCCAAAAGCAAATTCTAATAGAAGCAAACCTAGCAAAATCACATAAAGATTTATCTGCAATATTTCGTAGTTTTTGTTGTATAACATTATCCACTGGAAACTCTAAATTACTTTTTCAAGAAAATGCAGTTGTCCTTTGCTGTGACTGGCTTTCTACCAAAGGTATTCAGGCTTAAATGAACTTATATTTTATTTATCTGTTTATTTTTATATCATATACATAATAGTTTTGAGCAGAGTGTGTCACAGTTATTTTGCAAAATCATAAAAGAAGTTAAAGATTTTTTGCTGATTTCCAAGCTGTGTAGTACAACACATAATCTGGGAGAATCACAAAGAGAAGTCGATTATGTTATTTCCTGTGCATGATAAATAACAGGAGAATTGTGATCAAAAAGTAGCGTATCAGTAATCTGACAGCATTAAATGAAGGAATGCAAATCTTTGTGCTTAAGAGAAATATTTTTTTTACATTTCTGCTATCCTCCTGCAGAGGAAACGGCTATAGACATTGGACGAAGTTTTTACATATTGTTGCATTCTGTTTTTTCTTGATATTTGAGATATTTTATTGACATAGCAGATTTTATTAATGCTCATGTTTTGCCTTTAATAGGAGTACTTTCTGATTGTATTCAGATACACCTAATTCAGACACAGTAGTAATGAAGTAACGGTGTATCCACTTCATGAGCAGCACAAAGAAAATAGTGACTTGTTCCGGTTCACAGAGGGTGTGTTTAAACGGAAGGTCTGAGGGATACTTCCAATTTTCTGGGTACAGGTGCTCACCCCATGTGGAGGTGGGACACAGAAGTATTTAGTCTCTGCTGCCTTCTGTGCTGTTGTTTCCTGGCACACAGAGGTGAGCCGTGTCCCCAGGCTGGCCAGGGAAAAGACTAAGCCAGGAGGCTGCACGGTGAGAGTGCTCGTGCTCTGCAATTGCAGAGCAAGACTTCTGGTTAAACTACCTTTCATCGGGATCCTCCTCTGCAGAAAACAATACAGTGAAAAAAAGATGCACTCTCAGTTTGAGCTTTGATCTTGCTTTCATAAACAACTCAAAGAATTTGCATGGTAGCAAGCCACTATTATTGTTGTTAGCAAAAATACAAGAGAATAGATGCACAAAGTGGAAGAGATGAGAACAGTTAGCATGCTTTTATTCCTTGTCAGAACTTAATCTAGATCAACTAAAACGCTTGCTGGTTTTGTCATGTCTCAAGATAAAATGTCAATGTTTACATATTCCTATCTTTTAGACTTAAAATGTTTATTGTTTTAGAACTCCTGAGTTACTATCTATAGGAAATTATAAATATGTAATAGGTACCTAAGTTCACCTCTTTTTTAAGTATTTTGAATGCAGAGCAGTTGTTACAACCACAACAAGCAATTTTTGTCACATACTTGTGTGCTTTTTTTTCTTTTGTCCTTTTCTTACACCATAAAGAATTAAACCAGGGTAAAATTAGTAAGATGAGAAGCTAAGGTGTTACAGCCTCTTCCTCCATTAGGAGAAAAAATGCTGAGCATACATTGTGTAAAAAGGTATATTTTTTTAGTTGTCACGTTGCCCTTCCTGCTGTCTGTCTAGATTTTTAGTCCGGAGAGCTCCATCTGAGACAGCAAATGATCAGACTCCAGTTTTTGGGTTTCAAGCATTTCATGTTAAATTTTGTGTCTGCATAGAGGTTTTTTAGTGCTAAGTACACTGAGCTCTGCAACTGCAGTATTTCACTCCGACCCTCATTCAATTCCCTACTTTGTGTGGCAGCCTCGGTGTATTCAGCAGGTTGTACGCCAGCAGATGAAACAGATGTTTAGGCCATACTGGAATGGAGCGGCATGCTGCATCAGGACCTGGATATTCCTCTTGACATCTGGATGCTGCTGGGCTGGGAAGCCTGCCTTAGGCCAGGAGGCTGTAGGAGCCTTGTGGCAGTAAACATAGGGTCCTTGCTGCTCTTTAAGCGATTAGTGCACTGAAGCAGCAATAATGCTGAATTATCGCTTGGTTGCCTTCTTCTAAGGAATCTTGGGACAAAGGGATAGCCAAGGAGGAGTATTTACAGTAAAGTCATGTTCAGAAAGACAAGACTAATTACTATGTATTAAAAAGCTTTCTTTCAACTAATTTAATAGTAAAATTGTTAGGAATACTCTAGGAAACTTTTTACTAAGCAGTAAACAAATAGCTTGCAGAAAAACCTCCCTTCCTCATTTAAAATCATTAAGATGAAAAAAGACGATTTCAGCTACTTTCCAATTTCATAGTCTGGTCAAATTGTATGCAACAGACAACAAAATGTGACTGAAGACCTGAAATTGAAGGTATACTAATGTTCATGCCTACTAGAGACAAAAATGTGAACTTCTAATAGCTGCAGGGAAGAATATTAGGTATGGAAACTGTCTGACTTATGCATTGATTCTTTATAGTTTCACTTTATCAAGTCGAAAATTGTGCTGTATGTGCTGTTACAGCCTAAATTGTCTGCTGCAGCACTTTCCTTTATGATGTGTGTTATTTAAACACAATAGACATGGTATATTGCATGGAAATAGGTATTTAATGTTTTGTGATTACTAGCTGTTGGGCCAAACAGCATTTAGCATTGTTCCCACCCCCCCAAATTTTCATTGTTAAGACCAATATGTTTGAATGAGGGCCCTCCCAAACAGATTACAGCTTTTGGGAGAGCATGAGGTAATATTTTGAAGACGACTAGTTTGTTGCTCTCATTTAACCTCCAGTATTCTAAAGGGGTTATATTTAATTAACACTGGCTGAAGGCCTGACCTGAGAGGCAACCAAAAGTGATTGAACTGCATTTTCAGATCCAGGCTGTAATCTGTTGGGAGAGGAATAATAATAATAAAAAAAAAATTAGAAAGCACCATTTACTGAAATTCTTTCTAACTAAGCTGTATTTCAATGGGCCATTTAATGCTCAGATGGACAAAGGTATTACTTCAGTCATTGAATTGTATCAAACCCTTTCTCAGAGGCCCAGTTTAAAAACTCTACAGGAAAAGTGGCTTAGCATCATATTCTCAGCAGACCAACACTCAGTCTGTTTGGAAAGGGGAAAAAAAGAGTGAAATGAGGTGAGACACAGCCGCCAAGTCAGTGAGGATTTTTGCCTCTCCCTCCAGTCAGTGGCTTCACAAGAGAATTGCTCTTCAGAAAGCAAGAGTTCCATATTCGCTACAGAAGGCTTTCAATTTCTTTCTTCTTTTTTTTTTTTTTTTTCCTTCCTAGTAGCTGTTACTCTCTTCCCCCTGGTCAGCTTTCGACCTGCCCTTTGTTCTTTTCTGACATGGCAGAAATATATTTTTTTCTCTGGTGGACTTAAGGCCAGCACCTACACTTTACAGGGTTAGATTTTTGACTGTCACATTGGAAGAAATAGGAATTCTCATTTAAATATCACAGATTCCGACACTTGTGAGCTGAGCAGTTATTTTATTTCAATAAAGTCCACGTTACCAATAATCTATGGTGATAGAAGATACCAAATGTACTGCTCGAACTTTAATGGTATGAAAATTTTAGGATACATTTTTGAATTTATTTTTTTTTTTGCAGAGAGTAAACTTTTCTTTCTCAGTTTTGATGCTGTCTCATTAAAAATTCCCAGCAGCCTCATAGGATGATGGGGTGACATTGTATCTTGGAAACTTTTACAGGTTATATAGCTATTATTATAACTAATAAACTAACAACTTTACTTCCTAAGGGGAAACAAATACAATGTTACAGAGGCAACTGCCAGGTGCCAAATTATATATGTTGTCTTAGCTACTTGCAGTGATAATTTATTAGAGCTCTAAGCATTCTTTCTTGGCTTTGCCCATAGCTTTATGGTAAACAGGTTGTGAAAAAGCAGTTACTGAGAGATTGTATTTAATTGTCATAATTCAATGAAATCAAAGCCATTTGATTTCTAAGGGGCACTATCTAAGTAAATAAGAGTTGCCTAAATAAGAGTTGCCAGCACTTAGGCAGCAAAGCAGCGTGAGCTGTTTTGATGGCCATTTCTACTTCATTACGTCAAAGCAGGATGAGGTCAAAAGAATGAAAAGTACAGTTCACAAACGAAACACAAATGGTCTTAAGAGCACCTTAATGCACATATGCCTGAAGGCAAGTTAGTTCTTTGTTGCACGGATGCATATACTTTAGCTCTCTAGTGTTTCTCCAAATTTACATGACTGTAACTTAGAGAAACTTTAGTATTGGATTCCTATGCTGTCAGGCCATGATGATAAACAGATGGAGATAGGGGAGAGTGAGTGAGTGAGTCTCTAAACATGCATCTTGCTGCAGGTATCTTCTCATTCCACTTTATTTTTTTTTTCTTTAAATGTTAATAACATTTAAAGAAAAAATAATTAAATGGTAATTTCATCTTCAGTTTATATTTCCCATTACATTAAAAATTTAAGCAGATATTTTATAGCTGGCAATTCAAGTTCTCCCAATACAAGGCCATACTATGATGGATAAAACGGAACAAAATAATAGTGCAGGAACCACGCCATGCAAGAATAAGTCAAGGACAAAAAGGTTTGTCATTTCTTCAGAATAAATGCCAATGTGATCATTTAGTCCACTCATATTTTGAGCAGGACCTAATGTATGTGCTGTGGGACCCTTCTCTGTCAAGTAATGAAAATTTGCTTCTACAGAAGATGAGGGAAGAAATGAAATCTATGAAGAGTAGATATGGTTTTGCTAACTATTTTCCCCAGCAGAAGTCCGGGTTTTCATCACTGACTTATTTAACAGATCCTCTTAACATCTGTCCAGCAGACTGTGGACTTTATTAGCAGACAAGAGACCCACCAGATTTAGAGCCTGCTGGGTGCGTCTTCATCTTCACAGCTGTGGATTAACTCAGACTTTCCAGAAGAGGACAACCATATGGGATAATTGGTGTCATTGGGTAGCTAAAAAAAATATGAAGAAACAAACGTCGTCCAAACACAATTCACTGTTTTTACAGCCACAATTACTAGTCTGTTTAAGAAATAAGAAAGGCAGCATTACACTAAAAAAAGAAAATCTATTCATATCTGTGTGGGAACCTAATCAGGCTCTTGTTTCCAATGACGATGGCTCCACAGTCGCACCAGGTCTGCGACAAGAATGCTCCTTTTGTGTGCCGATAATGTGGAAGCGATAAAATTTCCTATAAGAGACATATGTGTTTACATCATGAGATGTGTTATTTGACAAAACGCTTTGTTCTCTGCATATTTTCCACGCAGAGTTTCATGCTGGGTTGTTTTGCTGGAAAGCTTTGATTAGCTAGAATTAGTTGCTGAAGTAAAATAGACACTTTTGTTTTATGAGTTCTCTTGCTGAGCTGTAAATTATAGTAAAACATATAAGGACTGACAGAAAGAAGTGCTGATTTGAACCTCTGACCCATGATCGGCGTAAAAACATAAGATAACTCTTTCAAAGGACTACTGAGAGCCATAAATATTCCATGGTCCACTTAAAGTTAGTTGCTTTTAACAAAATAAAGCTGTTATTTTGCATAAGGGGATCTTGACTCTGCAGTACTACAACAATACAAGCTGCAGTATCTAAAATGTGTAGAGATTCTTTTATTTTTGGTATGGGTTGGCCGTTATCCACAGCAGGGCAGTAGAAGCAATGAGAGTGATTTTTCTTTTTCTGAACCAGTGCAATGCATTTGTGATCAGTAAAAGGAGTTGGAACCAGCAGACACTCAGTGGTGAAATTAGGTATCTGTTATTTTGCAGCTTAAGGGAGAAGCAAAATAGGCACGTGCATCTCCTAAGGAGACAGGAATTGAGTGGAATTTAAGGGCACATAAAAAATTCCCTTAACGATATATAGAACAGCAGCTCCTAGACGTTGAAATTTCTGGTATTAATAGTTAAAAAAAACTGAAATGAATGAATATGAATAACTGGTAAAATCATTCTTTTAGCTGAGAAAGATTTATTTTTTTTTTCAGTGGACACACACCTGAACATATAGGGAAAACTGAAGTCTTCTAACTCCGTCTGTGACTGCAAAATGTATTATTTGTATTTTCACAAATACAGTTAGTTTGTTTGCACATATTGGGCTGTAATAAATCTGAGAGCACATTAGCCAGCAAGTGCATAAATAATCACTGCAACAATCTTTGTTATTATGACATTAGTTATGATAATTCATTAGCTGCCTGTTCGTGTTACACCTTTGCCTTTTTGCTATTTCAGATATACTCACATAGAGACAAATAGTTCTGTTATTTTTCATGAACATGTGAGTTAAGTTGTTGCTGCATACTTGTTTTTAAATAGTAAGCTAGTACTATCTGTGTGGTAGCACATGTGAAAATGAGATGAGAGTCTGGCTCACAGTACTAGTGTATCTGTAAAACTCACCTTATTTTGATTTGTTAACATTTTTCTTAGAAAAAAAAAAAAAGAGAAAATGGTACTGAGACTTCCAAATTTCATGAAAACACATTTGTAAAATACACTGTTTTGACAGGTAGCACTTGCACAAATATATTGTAAAACAAAAGAAAACATACACTTTTAGCATAAAATATTCTGCTAATTTGAAGGGATCTTGTTTCCGTCAGCAAAAGCTTTGATTATTCCAAGTTTTAGATTTTTATTTTTAAATAAGGGTTGCTTTCATATGTTATGTACATTTCCTTTAACAATTTCATATGCACCTTTCCTTCTCTTTCTCCCTCCTTTTTCTTTTGTGTGGAGAGCACTCCTAGGACACAGATGCTGAGCTGTGGAAGGTGTTTTTCTGGTGATGGCATCTGGCTTCTTGGCAGACTCCACAGGCAGTAGCCGCCTTTGAGTTGCCCCTGGGTTCGTCACATGGTTAAGCTGCTGATGAGTTACTTAGGCTGTCTTGTGTTTCTGGATGTCGTTTTCTGTTAACCTACCTCTCACGCTGTGGAACTGCATTAAAAATCTTCTCAAAACATCTTCAAAAGTCAAACAACCATGTGCTTTTGATTTTTTATGTAAATACACATAAGCCAATAACCCCATTTCTTACCTTGGTGCTATAGTAGTGTTAGTCACAGAATCTGTTTGGTTTAAAAGACATCCCAATACAAAAAATAATGTTTATATACAAAAATAGGAAGGAATAAGTACAATTAACATTACTTTAGAAACATTTCTTGCACTTAGATTAAGATGTGTGTGAAATTTTTGATTAGGATATTTATGCTTCTGCACTGCTTTTTGGAAAGGTTACCTTGCCTGAACTGCTGAAGGCTATACCAGTGACATCAGGCTTAGGTCAGCACTTAACCTCTATTTCCATAGTTATTATCTATGACATCCAAAACATGGGTTTGAGTGCTAATTCATTCTTCCTCCAAAGAGAAGAAAAACTTTTTCAGAGACTATTTCCTTTTATCTGTTTGACATCAAGCTTATTTTAGGCAACTTTGCACCAATAATAAAAAATAATTGGTCCCATTGAAGGTGGGATGTTTAGATTTGTGTAGCTTCTTTTTAGAAATGTGTGCTGGAAATAGTAAAGATGTTGGTTTTGGTGAGCTTGTAAAAACTCTTTGTTTTCAGAAAGTTCCAAGTATTACTACTTGGAAGGAGAATTCTGGAATTATAGCTTTGCAACACTGCGTACTAAATATACTGTGAAAAAAAACCCAACAACTGCATTACCTCTTGTAGCGCAGGATTTCAACAGCACTTGCAGTCACTCCTTAGAGTTTTTCATCTTTAGAAACCAAATTACTCATTGTCTAAATAGCTGAACTTTCATCTCTATAAATAAGATATTTCAGCTTTGCACAGTTCGTTTAAAATGCTGACAAATAAGGATTCTCACTTGATTCTCAATAGTTTTATTGTTCAGTTTCATTTACTGGAGCAAATGTGTTTGTTGAACATGTTAACATATGACTTGCATTTTTAGTAATGGAAGCCTTTAGAATTAATCAGGGTCCATAAAATTTAGCATTTGTTTCTGAGCAAATAAAAATAATTTCTAGTGCCTTTGGAGAAATAATGTACAAATACAGAAAAAGGAGAATGTCTCTTCCTTTTGGTCATAAGTCTTTTAGTAAAATAAAATAGAAGGGTAAATATTTCTAGAACAGATCTCTTCTTTCTTCTTGAATCAAGCCTCCTTTTACTGAATTTCTTTGTGGGGCATCTTCCAAATACATCCATTGCAATTTGTCGTGCTAGGCCAGCCCTCATCACCTGCACTTTATTTATCTGCTATGCTGACTATCTGCAACTTTTTCCATACAGCCTGTCATTGACAAGCCACTGGCAAGAAGGTTATGATTATCATAATTCTGTGTTAGGTGGTAAAACAGCCTGCCACAAAGCTAACAAGTTGTCATCCGTGCGAATCTCCCTCAACTGTGTTCATTTAAGGCCCATTCTATTTTCCTCACCTTCTGTAACATTTGATTCTCAAAATTCTTCACCTTTTTTCATTTGTTCAGACTCAGGTGCTGCAGCTTAAGAGGCAAGTATTAGTATCTGTCATTCGGCAGAGCACGTGTCTAGGAATGTCACAGGCCTACTTGCATGTGAAGTCATGTGGGAAAGGGACCTGAGCTAATGAGAGAGTTCTGATTATTGAAAGCTAGTTGAAAAAACTAGTTGAAAACCATTGAAAAAAATTTGAAATCCACGAGAGAGATGTGTAAGCCTAAGGCCTTTGTCTTCTGGCATGGCATGAATGAACACTGGCAGAGAAGGCAGTTATCCTTGTGTATCTCACAAAGGCATTGTGAAACTTAGATGGCATTAAGAAAGGTTTTAACATTTGGATCAGTCAATATGCTCTGTTATTAATTCATAGTTTTTTTGACAAATTTTTGGTCATGGATGATACTTTTTATAAAACGAGTGAAATGGAAATTATTCATCATATGCCATAGGCAATTTCTGAAGAAGAACATACCACCCTTCTCACCACGCCTGGATTATTATTTTTGGTAGTTATTTGGTTCTTCTTGGATGGTAGCTCTAAACTATAGCAAAGGCTTAGTATGAATTTCTGCTGTTTCCAGGTAAAAAAAAATGGTATTTACTTGTGCTGTGCTGTCCACGTGCTGACAGTGCTTTCCCATTCGTCTGTAATTTGTTTTTAGGTAGAGGAACATAATTCAGACTCATAGTGACCTCCAACTTTCATAAATTCCCCTCAGATTTTTAGTTGATTATAGCTGGAATGGAGTTTCAGTAACAAGTGTTTTAAGTCTATAAGTCTGTAAGTTCATAGATGCCTAAATGTGAGACTCTTTTGCCATCGCCTTAAGTGAAACTTGTGGCACTTCAAAATCCTACTCTTCAGTGTCAGATCATGACATTAGAAGAAACCTGGTTCTGCAAACTGTGAAACTACATCCTTGCTTACATACCTTGAGATAGCTGGTGTTCAAAATTGTTTACTATGAAGAAGCACTCAGTAACTCAAAATCAGTACTACTTATATTTAAGTAGGAACTGGATTATAAGAATCTAACTTAGTGACCCTTTAAAAAGATAAAACCCAGGCTACATTTTAAGACTTCTTAAAACAATTATGAATACTCGATGGTTTTGAATATCTGATTTGTAATCAAGAGCCTTCTGAGTCAGTGGTTGGCATAAGGGTTATTAAACGCTCTTCTCTTTATGTGCTAGACATACATTGAAAAGAAGATACGTTTCAGTGTTTGTGGTAGGTAATTTTTTTAGTCAGTTCTCAGTAGGTTAGAATTTCAATTGAAAAAATTCCATTGAAACTTTTGCTTTTGAGCATTAAAAGCCAACAATCAACATTCATTCAATGTTTAGTTTTCTTTCCCCTCCTTAATCTTGCAAATAAAAGCTTCGCAACCTGACCATCTCAATGTGGGGTCCTAAATTGCCATTTTAAGCCACAACAGTGATATTTGCAAAAATATCCATGTTATCCCTGAAATGGGGGTGTGCACATATTTTTGCAGACTGGCTAGCTCCCCGTACAGACCAGCATTTAAAAGAAGTTACAGAGCCTCCCAGTCCACACGGCAGTGTTGATAGCACTAGTGTGAATTCTTGTAAGATTGCACTCGTTTGTGGAGCAGCTTTGGTTTAAAGTCTGAGCAAACCAGAAAGCCAATTATTGTTACTTTTTTTTACATTTACTTTTATGGTGTAAAACAAATTTATAGAAATGCCAGACTAAAGCCAGTGCTATGACCTTGGAGTAACCCAGTGATGAATTATACACACACACGTATATATTTATAAATGACAAAATGTCTTTTATTCCCTGTCTCCCTTTAGAAACATTTCTTCCTCACACTACTTGCAGTACCGCCAATACAGCCCTCAACACACTGGGAGAGGAGTGTTGTATAATTCTATTTTTATTCTGCTTTTAATGTTTGCATTTCCAAAACCAAATGGTTTCCTAGATAGTCGCTGTCACAGCCCACTTTTCTCATTGCTGTCCCTGTGACCCTGACCCTGCCACGGATGTTCCAGTGGCCAGTCCCGCCGTGACCCGGGCGCCAGGCCACTGGCGAGCCCTCTTCCCACCAGTGCCACACCTCTCTCCCTTCACCTCCATCTGGAGATGTCTGGTCAGGACACAGCTACACGTGGGCTTCAGCTTTTAGAGACAACAAACACGTCTTTGCTTACTTGTCACGGCTTATTCTAGCCGGTTCCACAGCGGCACCACCACAGGGTGCCTCCGAGCTGGACAGCCAAGCTGGCGGCGCTTCTGGGAAAATATTCTCCAGAAAGGGCAAAATGCTGCACAGTCAGTGAGGAGCGAGGGGAAAAGTGTGCGGAGCAGCCCTGCCGGCGGCCGGGCTGGAGAGGAGGGAGATGCAGTCAGCAATGGAGCACTGGAGCTGAGCCTGGGAAAGCGGCAGGGTTGGGGAGTATTCTTCTGTGTTTCTCACCATCTAACTCTACTGTAATTGGCAACAAATTAAATTAATTTTCCCCAAACCAAGCCTGTTGTGTCCGTGATGGTAGCTGGTAAGTGATCTCCCTGTCTTTATCTTGACCCATGAGTTTTTCCATCTTATTTTCTCCCCCGTCCTGTAGAGGAGGCGGAGGCCGAGAGCAGCTGTGTGGATGCTGCAGCCAGTCTGGGCCAACCCACCACACCGCTGCCTGCCTTCGATGGCTATTGGCTTTTATCCTCTAAGACTGGATTTTTTAGAAACAACAACTCATACTCCATCTTTTTTCCCCTGATGGCTTACCTGAGAAGAGGAAAGGAAGTTCTTTTGAACTTTAGTTGATAAATCTGGGTTTGTTTTTACATAAAACTCCTTTCCTGATCTTGAAAATGCAATACTCACTACATTAAGTAGTAAAGTTTTATTCTACTTTTAGCAAAAATCTAAGTAATCTGCCCCAGATAGTTGAGGTAAATTTTAAATAGGTTCCTACTTAAAAAAAAAAAAATAGGGAAAGTATTTTAATATAAAAAGTACAGAACACTGAGAAAGCCATTATAATCTTTGGATTTTGTCTTTAAATTGTATTCAAGTTTATTTTATCATCTCTTTCACACTACAATGCCTGCTTATTTCTGAGCTAAGAATGTTCAGGCTTTCAGAAGTTTGTGAAATGTGCTGCTTAGTCTCATATAAGCAGAGCATCTTGTTAAGCAAGCGTAGATTGACCTGAATAATAAGCTAAAAAGGGTAAGATCCCAGCAGTAGGGAAAAAACTCTCAACTTACTATTGTATACACTGCTTCGTTTTCATTCTTCAGGACATCACCAAAAGCTGTGAATTTTTTCTATAAGAATTTTTCTAGTTTTCCCGCACAAGAAAATACAGTACCTTAGCCAAAATATTTAAACATCATTGATTTCAAAATTTGAATCTGTGATCCTTTTGTAGCCCCTGTGTGGTATTGAAAAGGTGTGGCATGAAATAAACAGAGTTTTCATTTGTCATCCAGAGTTCTGACTCTGCCCCTCTTTCACGCATTTGTCTAGCCACTGAGTCACTGAGCTTACAGTACTTTCATTTCTGTGGAGGCTTGTTATATTAGAAAAATTCTTCCAAAGAAAGCAACACTTATGACATAAGCACATTGGGCTCTTGCAAATTATTCTTTATTAAGCTTTCATTTAATTACATGTGCTGAAAGGCCTGCTTTTGATTATTGTGATTTTTTTTATTTGTCCATCTGAATGATAGTAATGTTGGAAATTGCATACAAACCACTTGGCTTTCTTCTTACTAATAAGGCGAAGTTTATATAGATTTATATGTAGAAGAGGGATTAGGATCTTCCTTGTTTATGGTAGAAGAATTATTTCTAATGCTGATTCAAGGTGAGGGTTTAAATTTGGTCACTGGAAGGAAATTAAACTTATTTGGTTTTGTTCAGTAAACACTTCAGGTTGGTAGGAACAGTTTATTTTAATATGCAAGCCTTTTATTATGTTTCAGTTAAACTTTTTGAAAAGTTCCATTAGGATGTTTTTTGTATTTTCATTGCTATTTACAGGAATTTTAAGGCCTACAGTCCTTATTAGCATTTATAAAAGTTATAACAATCAGTGTGCACCGAGATAGACACATACCCTGTTGCCTATTTTAAGTTTCATTGCTATCTAGAGAAGATGCAGCATTGCCTTTTGGTAGCAAACAATTCCTATGTCAGCTCCCAGTAGAGGTTCTGGGGTTGGTGGGTAATTTCTGGGTAAGAACAGAAAGATGTGAAGCGTTGTTGCTTCTGACGGGGTTTTATAATTTCTTTTCATAACCAGCCTTAAAATTTTGCCAATTTCATTTTTAATATTTGGGCACAGTGTAACCTTTTGCTCATTATCATGATCATCATTAGCAAGAAGGAAAAAAAAAATCAGCTAAAAGTCAAATTAAGAAAAAAGATATTGGTGTGTGGGAGTTTTCCAGTCTTTTTGGTTTTGTTTTTGTTTTTTGAAAATAACAAGGAAAAAGCCACAAACAAGAAACTGCTGAATAAACCGCTATAATTCCTTGAAGAGAAGAAACAGCAGAGCAATAAAATTTATGTACATTTACAGCTTTGGTTTTTTAGGAATTTTGCAGGAATACATTGTATATCTTCTTGTCTTCCAGCAACTGTATGCAGCTCAGCTGGCAAGCATGCAAGTTTCTCCTGGAGCCAAAATGCCATCTACTCCACAGCCACCAAATACGACAGGGGCACTCTCACCCACTGGGATGAAAAATGAGAAGAGAGGGACCAGCCCGGTAACTCAAGTTAAGGTATTTTTCAGTAAAGAAAAAAGTCAGTGTGTGAAAAGAGCAGTGAAATTAAATGATATATGTAATTGTTTTACGGTTGGAAGCCGAACCACATGAAAGTTCTTCAAGTAGAATGTTCAGTTTTAGTGCTGTATTATCAGTATAGAGAAGGGAAGAGAAGGCATTCACTTCTTGCTTCCAAAAATATCAGACATCCCTCTTCCTACCACAGGCGGCACAACAGATTCATCAGTAAAATGTGAGATTTTCAAGATTTCAGTTTGTAATCTAGTAATGTGCATAAATGGCGTCCGTTTCATGAATTAAACTCTTGAGTATCTTAAAATATGGTGCTAGCTTATATTGTTAGGGCAACAGAGAGACTGTAGATCTTCTAATTATTTTACAAATCTCTAGCTGTACTTATTCTACAATTTTGGAAAAAGCCTTACATAAAAATAAGATGTAAGTCAGGACTCTGGGGAAAACATTATGTCGCTGCAGATTGATTTGACTTTTGCTGATTTCACACAGCTGCTGACAACCGGGCTGCTCCTCGTTGGTTTTGCGCCATTGCTGACTGCTTGTGCCTGCGTATTCTCACTTGCTTGGAACCAGGCAGCTACAACATGGCATTTGCCAGCAGCTTGAAGTGAACATCGTGCACCCCTTGCAACCTGTGGTGCAGCTAGTACCTTTGGGTGGAACTGGCTGCCTTTTATTGCCGCGCTCTCCCGTGGTTGTTCTGAATTTCGTGAGGCTAGATATGCTGAGAAACAGTTTACTTCAAACTGTAAAAAACCACCAACATTCAGATGTTTCACCGATCTGAATGATGGCGCTATAAATACAGAACTATTCAAATAGATCCAAAGAAGGCATATGGTGACTTTGTGGAGAGAGA
Organism: Tauraco erythrolophus; assembly: GCF_009769465.1. Lineage (NCBI taxonomy): Eukaryota > Metazoa > Chordata > Aves > Musophagiformes > Musophagidae > Tauraco > Tauraco erythrolophus. The sequence continues at coordinate 13,590,211 of NC_141470.1, forward strand.
AAGATAACGTGGGTATTTGCTAGCTACTAACACCTTACAGGCACACAGTCCTTAGTCTCAAATCAGCCTGGGAAGATTTTACTCACTTGAGGTGAGGGTTTGGTGGGGTTTTTTTATTTATTTTTTGACATGAGAGTAAAATATCATTCGGTTTTTCATTATCATCAATCATCATGGTAAAGTGTCGGTGAGTAGATATTTCTGCCTGGCTGATAAATTTCCATGACACTTTTTTGCTAGGCTGAGAGTACTAATAAATAAAAAACTATTCCATTATGGCCAGATCTAACATTTATTTAGCGAAGCGTTCACTTACTTAACTGTAGATGTGTATTAGTCTATTTTACTTCTCGTAACCCAACGCCAAGCTTGAGAGACGTCAGTGAAATTTACCACATATGCAGAGTTTGTTATGGTCAATACAGAAGCCACCAAAAGCAAAGCCCAACTGTTTCAGCTAAGTTGCCATAGTATAGTGATACCTAACACCAGTGATTTATGGTATTGAGAATATACTACTGACTACTTTAATGTGAAAAAGTAATTTCATAAGTGAGTGAGCCAAATGGATCTACACCAAACCAAACCTTCACTATATGAGTAAAATTTTCCCTGGTTAAATTCAAGCACATATCTCCTTGAACTGAGGCCAATACCATTCCAGCTTTGTGGCCAGCTGACTCCTATTACAGAATTGACCACATGCAAATTCTTGGGGGTTTCCCTACGTAATTTAACTTGAATGGACTGAAATATATGTTAATAAAAAAGAAGCCTTTTTATTCTTATTTTTATTAAGCACACTGTTGCGTTGAAAATATTAAACTACAAGTGCTTCATGTGGACAAATACCAACGGCTAATGAAGAAATTAATTATTAGTATAAAAGCATTCTAATAAACTGGTACCTATATGCTTTCTTTGCTAATTTTTACTTTTACAAGACGTGTCAGTTCTGATGGTCATGCATTGCTTAACAAATCCTCTATATTTTCCTGGTTTAAACCAGTTGTTTGTATATACTACATACATTATTTATAGAACTAACGGAAATCTTTTACGGGAGTCAGATCTTTCAAAAAGTGAAGATAGGTTTTTTTAGGTCAGTGACCAGAATGTTTTCCAGCTTTTTGGTTGCCTTGCAGAAATAAGAATGCTGTCTGTGAAGTACAAAGAAACAGGTTCTGGCACTGTTCAGAGTTTTTTTTTTCACATGATCGTATCTGTACTAGGCAGAAAATTATTTAGAAATTGAACATGGAAATGTAGATTCACATGTGTACATGCTCTCAGTACCTAGTCTGGCAGACTTCATCGTCTGAAAGGGGCTCTGAACTCTCACAGAAATTTATTAAAGCCACTTTGTATCTGTGCAAGGAAACAGCTTGCATGTAAACATGGCCACAAAACACAAGAATGGACTATGTCCCTTATACCTTTGTGTTTCTGCTTTCACTTGGACTCCGAACAGGTGTGGACAGTTGTGCACACTGCAAGGTCAGGAAGAATAAAAATTTTATCAGGTTTTACGGAAACAGTTTAAAACTGGAGATATGACGGCATTATAAATACCTGTTTGTTACGTTTTCCTGTTTAATGCATTGTGTATGATCAGATGTACTTTGCTAAATCACCGCTTGACAGTAAGGAGAATGGAAAGGATGAGATAAAGCAGTGTATTATTGTATTCTGACATATATTTCTAAGCTTTGAAGTGATCAGTGTAGTGTTTTAAAATATGGACAATATTCTCTTATATTCAGCATAATTCTGCTTTGGGCATATTTTAAATGAGAGATCTGTCTTACTGGGCTCTTAAATTACAGAAAATCACTGGTTCACAATTTTCCAAATGCTCTGTCTTGCTTAACATATTAAGCAAAAGGAACAAGCTCAAAGAATGGGAAGAAGGTTACATTGTGAATATCTACCCTGATCAAAGAAATTAATTGCTTGAATGAGTCTTCTTCCAAAAGTTAAGATATTTCTTAGATGGACTTATTCTTCTATAGCACTGAAACAAGATGTATGTCAGAGAGAATTTCTTCCATAATTGCATATGAAAAGTATCAAAAGATATAAAAGTGCTGATACTACATTTACATATCCTTAAAAAATATTTCTTGTCTTTATGCAAATAAACATACAGATATACTAAAGGTTGAACACAGTAGAAATAACTACAGAATACAGAAATAACTACAGAAGTATCAAACAAGAAGCAGAATAGCACTTATGTGAAAAAAAATCTTGATTTTACGTAAATCTATCAAAAATACATGACTCATTTGAATAAAAAAATTGTAAAATATACAAAATTAAATAGTAGAAAATAAAATATATTTTGAAATGCATATAGTACACATTCATTACTGTAGTAGATGAAGGAATTTGAATTCAGTGAAATTCTCGTCTCCTATTATGAGGCAACAGCATAGATTATTTTACTAAACAAAACATGCACTCAAAATAAGATGCACGGAATGTATAAGTTAGCAGCAGCATTAAATGTGGGCCAAAGAACTGTCAGCGTTTCCAAACGATTCTTTCATAGAAGTACTTCTGATTCCTTAGTTTCTAATACATTTAAATATAAGCTACATAACTTATTTTTATAGTGCCAGGAACTTTTCAAATAGAACCAATGCAAAAGCATTACTGAGCTGCTGGAAATTTTAAATAATTCTTTGTAAATGCCCTAGGTTAATTTAGATCTCTGAAAACACATTAGGAAATTAAGCTGTAATGTGAGCTAATTCAAATTTTAATTTGGCAAAAAGAACTATCCAGCCACATAGTTAATGTAAATAGAAGCATAACACAGAGAAATTAATGAGATTTCCTTTCGTTAAATCTTAAAGGAGGCAGATAATTAGCTTCTTTTGTTATTATTGCTGCAGAGTGTGGTATTGTCTTCGAGGTGTAAAGTAACTGCTGCTTGCAAAATGATGTGTTCATTTGTCTTTTCCTAATAATTATTTACATTAAACTCTTGTAGGATGAAGCAGCCCAGCCACTGAATCTTTCAGCCCGACCCAAAACAGCCGAACCTGTCAAATCCCCAACATCTCCAACACAGAACCTCTTCCCAGCTAGTAAAAGCAGTCCAGTGACAGTGACGAACAAGAGTGGCATCCCCAGCCCGCTCAGTGGATCTCTGGGAAGAGGATCCTCTTTAGGTAACTAATCTGCCCTGGGGAAATGAGTTTTCTACATGAAATCTCAGCTGGAGTACACTTACTTCTGAATTAAGTAGATACTTGGGCCTACGTTTCTGTTTAAAATGGGGGTGGGGGGGGGGAAATTGCAGGAAAGATTTTCAAAGAACTCTTGAATGCCAAGGTTTTACAAGAGTAATCAAAATGAGGCAGCAGTGATATGCATTTACAAGCAATACAGCAAATAAATATATTTGAGTAAGAAATATACATATATACAAATATATACACATAAGTAAATAGAGATGCATATATAAAAAGTGTAAAAGAGGTTTGTAAGAATACCTTCCCCAAAGACATCAACTGGCTGTATACAAGCAAAGTTAACATTTGAATTTTGACCTATGGATTAAACAAACAAAAAAAAATATCTTTACATGCACATAGAGCCTATCTAGATGCTAGACACACACAGGTAATGGCTCACGTGTTTAGTGCCCAGGCAATGCAACAGTGTAACGTACCTTAAAATAAACAAGTTTTCAAACACATTGTTGAGCCAGGGTCAGGGATCATTCAGTATGTCCATGATTTACAGTAAGCCAGAAGCCAAGCAAGAAGGTGACTCCAAATGTGGTTTTCAGCTATTTAGTCCAAATATACCATTAGTTTTACCCAGAACAGCATTATAAAGCAAATCTAATCCTCTGCATTCTGGGTATTAAGTTCATCTTACCAAGACAATATACTGAATATATTTTTTTTAAAAACAAAGACAAAAGGCTTCAGTCCAGCTAGTTTATTTTCTTATTTGTTCACCCATCTGTTAAGATTTAGTTAATTTGTGTGGTTGCAAATAGGGAACTTTTGACCTGTGTTCAAGATTCTTCAATTAAGACATAAAGCTTATTCAGTAATGAAACAAAATTTATCTGAAAACTATGTATGAGGACTACCTTAACCAGTCAAGAAACAGAATTAAGAGCTGCAAAATGTGGATGATCAGCCCTAAAGTTCAAATAGTAAATTTTAACAGTGACTAAATACTTGCTACAGGCCACTTATTCACAATCTGTAGCTCAAGTGTACTTGTAAAATATATAGAAACACTTGTGAATAATGAACAGGTATGTTAAATACATACGTTAAATATATAAAAATTATTATTTGTTCCATTCTCAAAACACTTGGGAACATCATGATCTCTGAAAGATACTTTCTGCAACTAGCTAGATATTCTACCTGATAATTTATTTCCACGTATCGCTGCACTATCTAACATTAGAAAGTGGCATATCAGTTTGAAGTCATAGACCATTTCAGAGAAATAGCTAAAGAAGATACACCTAAGGTGTGAGTATTTTTCATGTAAAGTCATGAAAACTTTTCCTCTCAATCCTTAAGTATAAAAGAAGGCAGGGAAATGTCAAAAATCGGTAAGCAACGTAGGAGTTCTTGCTCGATTTTTACAATAAATTTAGGTGATTGAGAGTCTAAGTCTCATAGAATCATAGAATGGTTTGGGTTGGAAGGAACTTTAAAGATCATCTAGCTCCAAACCCCTGCCATGGGCAGGGAAACCCTCCACTACACCAGGTTGCTCAAGGCCTCATCCAACCTGGCCTTGAACACCTCCAGGGATGGGGCATCCACGACTTCTCCGGGCAACCTGTTCCAGTGCCTCACCACCCTCTGAGTGAAAAAACTTCTTCCTTAGATCTAATGTAAATCTCCCCTCTTTCAGTTTAAAGCCATTGCCCCCTTGTCCTATCCCTACATGCCCTTGTAAAAAGCCCTCTCCAGCTTTCCTGTAGGCCCCCTTTAGGTACTGGAAGACTGCTATAAGGTATCCCCAGAGCCTTCTCATCCTCAAGCTGAACAACAGTACTCTCTCAGCCTGTCTTCATAGGAGAGGTGCTCCAGCCCTTGGATCATCTTTGTGGCCCTTCTCTGGACCTGCTCCAACAGATCCATGTCCTTCTTGTGTTGCGGACCCCAGAGCTGAACGCGGTACTCCAGATGGGGTTTCACAAGAGCAGAGTAGAGGGTCAGAATCACCTCCCTCGACCTGCTGGCCACACTTCTTTTGATGCAGCCCAGGATACAGTTGGCTCTCTGGGCTGCAAGTGCACATTGCCGGCTCATGTTGAGCTTCTTATCCACCAGCACTCCCAAATCCTTCTCCTCAGGGCTGCTCTCAAACATTCTCTGCCCAGCCTGTACTTGTGCTTGGGATTGCCCCAACCCATGTGCAGGACCTTGCACTTGGCCTTGTTGAACTTCATGAGGTTTGCATGGGCCCAACTCTCAAACTTGTCAAAGTCCCTCTGGATAGCATCCCTTTCCTCCTGTGTGTTCACCACACCACACAGCTTGGTGTCATCAGCAAACTTACTGAGGGTGCACTCAATCCCACTGTCTATGTCGCCAACAAAGACTTTAAACAGTGCCAGTCCCAATACCGACCCCTGAGGAATGCCCCTTGTTTCCATTTGAGGACATTGAGCCATTGACTGTAACTCTTTGAGTGCGACCATCCAGCCAATTCCTTACCCACCAAGTGGTCCATTTGTTGAATCCATGTCTCTCCAATTTAGAGATAAGGATGTCGTGTGGGACAGTTTCAAATGCTTTGCACAAATCCAGGAAGATGATGTCAGTTGCTCTTCCCTTGTCCACAGATACTGTGACCTGGTTGTAGTCTCATTAAAAGTCATTAGAAGTCATGCAAATATAGTTCCCAACTTATTTAGGCTCCAGAATGGAACGTGGTTGCTGAATCAGTTCAGAGCATTGGAAATTTTACCCAACATGAACGAGTTTTTTTTGCCTAATATGTTACTTTTATTTTGGAGGGAGGTGCTTCATTCAGACAGAAAGCATCACAGTTCCATCTGTAACAGTTGGCATCTCTTCTCATCTAGACCACAATATTAAATCAACCGTTTGGTTCTGAGGATAAAGTATGAGAACCCCTTAAGATTAACCTTTTCTATTTTAAAAGAATTCAGGGTCGTTTGAGGTTGAATTTACTACATTTTACTCAGCTGAATTTCAGTTAAGTCAAAGCACTATGAAAATTATCTTTGAAGGGGAATTCCAAGTCTTAGCCTATTTGGTTTGGGTTTTGCTTGTTTGTTTGTTTGTTTTTGTTTGTTTGTTATAGTGGACTGTTAGTAAGTACACAAATCTAACAAATTCAGAGCTTTTATAAAAGACATTTGCTTGTCAGGCAGATGCACAGGTCATGCACAAACTGTGACTGCTCAAAATTTTCTAGATAGACTTTATACACAAATCTATCCATGTGAGGTATAGAGGATACTCCTGTGCATAAACAGGTGGATCAACTTAAATTTTCATCACAGAAACACAAAGCAACCAGTCAACAACTAATTGCTGTCTTTTGGTTTCAAACCAGAAACTGTATCTGGGGTACTCACCTTTACCTCTAGCATGCATTTTAAGATGTGACAGAAATGTTTTGCGTGAGTTTGATGCATGTTTAAAAGTTTCGCTTTCTGTCCAGAGTGATAGAAAGAAAACTGTTTTTTCTCTTTCTGATTTAGAGCTTTATACTCATGTTAAGGTGATAACAAGCTCTTTTCCCCAAAAGTAACTGTGGGTGCTCTTTCTGAAATTGAAAGCTAAATATCTGGAGCAATGATTCTCTCAATAAACAAATTCTAAAAATTGACATAGACTTTCACAGTCAAAAAAGATTTCTTTTTCCTTATTTGTTCATTTTATTAATTAATACTTCAAAGGCTTCCCACTTACGCTTCAAGATGCAACACATATTTAACTTTAAACTTTGCGTCCATGAATATGCTCAGATACCTCCATACCAGGCTATGCCAAGACTCCGGTTGTATTTATAAAAGCAAAAGAAGTGCACAGACTTATAAACCACTTCTACAGGTTAATTCAGCCTTCAAACAGACAACAATTGCCAGTCCTCCTCCTTTCACAGATGTTAGCTGGATGCAGCTCTAACAGTATCAGAGCTGAATGCTTACCCTGGATTCTGATTTGGATAATTACCTAAATAAAGTGTATTCTCTGTTTACAGATATCCTTTCCAGTCTTAATTCGCCTGCCCTATTTGGGGACCAGGACACAGTAATGAAAGCCATCCAGGAGGCTCGAAAGATGAGAGAGCAGATCCAAAGGGAGCAGCAGCAGCAACAGCAGCCGCATGGTGTTGATGGAAAATTGCCCTCCATGAATAACATGGGTCTAAACAACTGCAGGAATGAAAAGGTAACGTCTCCCATTGCCACACAGTCTGTCATTCGTTCTTCTTTTCCCTGCAAATAGCTTCTTATTTTTACATAAAATTTCTTTTCAGAACTTTTAGCCATCTCTGATTTCATGTAAAACACACATTGCCACTTCACAGTGCCGTGCTACAAACTCCTCCACGTTTACATGACGGCATTTAAAAAAACAGTCCTGTGCACTCATGGGATTAAGCTGTAAACATGCATATAGGAACGCTGAAAATGAATTGGTTGAAGCTAGCATTGTTTGCGGTCACTAGATGTTGAATTGTGCTTTTGAGAATTATTGGGTTGATAAATATGACAAAAAGACCAGTTATGTACTTGCATTGGCTGAGTATTACAATACTATGGAATGTATGAGTCTGCCTGAATCTGTGACTCAGGCGCAACAAAGGACTTAGGCTCAAAACAGTGCTCTTGGCTCTTAGTTTCAATGGGAAATTAGAGATCAAAGTTCTCTGTTGAATCTTGGCCATAGCTCCCAAACACTGAAATGAAATGGGACCTTACAACAAAACAATAAATGAGAGAGAAAGTGGTGATAGAACATTGACCAGCACTGGATTGAGCAGGACATCATTCAGTTTACAAAGTAGCAAGCTGGGATCATGTCTGAAAGATGAGGAACAATTTATATCACACACGCTTTAAGGACCACTCAGAGGACAAAGAAGTCGCTTGGAAAATTCTTTGTATCTTTATTGTCCTGCTCTGTGGCCTTTCCAAGGTCTACAAGATCTGCTCCAGGAGCAGGTGTCTGTGTGTGTAACAGAGCCCGTGAACACTGAATCACGTAATAGGCTGAACTATAAGGCAGCCCTTTTGAAGATGAATATTTCTGGATTAGCTTCCCTAGAGGTGGCATATGCTGCAAAAGATACAGCACAGGAGTTATTTTTCACCACTGACTCAAAATCAGTTATATATCTCAATACTTACTCCCAGTTAACTAGAAAGGGAAAATATTATCCCAGGAATCACTATGGCGTTGGCAAATAGGTACACTTGTGATGCAATTTAGTAATGAATGAAAAGAAAACTCACACATTCATTAGCCTATAAAGCAACTAGTGTTTCAGACTATTTGCTGGAAAAAAAAAAAAAAATTGAAAACCAGGTAGCTGTCAATGCCTATAATTCATTAATGAAAATTCTGTGATATCTCTGTATATTAGAAGGTAGGTTCTTTGTATCTTAGGGGAAGGAGGGAAGATTATATTATACTCCAAAGACTAGCAGGAATTTTTAGTCCAGGTTAAGTAAAAGACTCATCAGAATATTAACTGTATCTTAAACTGTGGATTTGATGATACTAAGATCTTTTCTCAATCCACAAGGGATACTCAGTGAGTAAGTGGATTGTAGCAAGGCACGGAAAGGCAAAGAAATGTTGTAAACAGACTCATCAAAAATTGATACATACCTTTTAATCTACATTTTATATTTTTACTTAATAGGTTCTTTGCAGTACTCAAAACAAGAGAAAGGCTCAGTGTCTATTAAAACGATTTGTTGTACCGTTACCACACAGGATTAACAATGCTTTTACAAGTCAAGTTCAGAGGCTAATAAATATTTATTTCTGCTAGTGTTAGTTTAAATGTCAGCATTGAAAAACTCATTTAATACAGACCAATACTATGAAAACATGAAAATCAATAACTGATCAAGCAGGCCGTATTCAGGCAACACTCTAATTGTAAAGTCAGAGTTTGTCTTAACTGACTAAGAGGTAGTTCAGGGTACTAAAGTCCAAGTTACGAAAATAAAATAAATGTCACACCTATGATCAATATTAAGAGTTTATAAAATTATGCTTATTTTTAAACGTATTTTATGAGTTTCAGTGGCTTGACATTTAAAAGTATCTAATACACTATAAGAGCTATTAAGAGAATTCTTAATATTTGATTTGACTTTGACAAGCACAAAAATGGCATCCACTTACTTATCAGGTCTGCTCCCTGAGTATTTTCAGTACCATGTTTACGTCTTGTATTCGATATAACAAGCTTCTGTTTGGTCTTTCACCTTTTAAAGCAGAGTCAGTTAATATTTCAGTGAATAATCTGAAATTTCTTCTTTGTGCAGGTTACTAGCAATACACAGACTAATGTACAGCTTCCAGGTGGAGGTTATACATCAAGCAGTTAGAGGAAAAAAAAGATTTCTTTTTTTACTTGAAAACATAGCAGAGTCGATTGGAACTCTTTAACAAATGCAAACAGCATCACTCTCAAATGCCATCTTTTATGGAGAGACTTTTTGTGGTAGTACTTGGAACTTTTAAAACCTAAGAATAAAACAGCAGCAAGGAAATCTGTTGTTAAATCTCTCAGTGCCCTTACATAATCCTGCTGGCTTTATTTATTGTAGTATGTACTATAGAGTGAACCATTAAGGCAAGAAAAGTTATAATATGTACTCTGGATTTACCTTTGGTATACTAGTCTTTTCTCCATGCTCTGTAGATGCAAGAAGAGGCAGGTTTGCAAAAGAAAAAAATACAAAACTGTCATTTTAAATGATATATCCCCACTCTGTATCCTAAAGAAAATAAAAGAATTCAATCAGTGTCATGGATACTAAGGTAATATGTTTATATTTTACAGCAAGTATAAAATAAATTAAAACCAGAAGCATCCTTTGCACTAACAGAATTCTAGAATACTCTTCTTTCCCCCTTTACCCTCTGCTTTTCAATTGTTACATTACGATATAGTTCTTTTACTCTAAAAATGATGGGCAGAATGATCAAAATGGGAGAGAGGAATGATAGAGCACTTCAATAAAAAAACATGATTTTGAAATAATTGTGTGCCAAGGAGATTGTGTATAGTTTCTGTCATGATCCCAGTGAAGCTTTGATAACATAGTTGCAGTTTTGGATTGGTTTCTTTTGAAGAATCAGGACCCTATGTTTTCAGGACTAAATTTTCAGAAATTGGCTTCAGGTAATTAGACTTGTATAAATGAGTAGCTAGTAGCTGGCACCAGAAAAAGATGACAAATTAATTGCCTGCAGCTGGTTTAAAAAAGCTATTGAGTTCTGGTCAGTTACTGGTCTTCAAGTTCAGATAGCTGGTAATAGTTTGTTGTGCAAATGATTGTGCTTACAAAATTATGTATGTAGCTTCAAAGCCTGGGCTTAGGCCTTTTTGAAAATGTGTCATTTAAATCTCAGAAAGCTTTGTATTTGGTAAAAGACACAGAATTGAAAATTGCCTCTGTTCATATTCTGCTGTTCAAAAAAAATCTCCTACAAAGCTTGAAAAGTGCTCACAGAGATTCACTCATCAGAAAGACCCAAATAAAAACACGCAGCGCTCCGGCACAGTCAAGCTTTGTCATTTGCTAAAGCATTAAGGTTAAGCTATACTTTTGAGATTATATCATTCTGTGGACATATAAAACTATGGAGTTATTTCAGTTTGTGTACTGTTGTGGGTTAGGGTAGGCTGGTAAGCACCATGCAGCTGCTCGCTCACTCCCCTCTAGTGGGATAGGGAAGAGCATCAGAAGGTAAAAGTGAGAAAATTCATGGCTTGAGATAGTTTAATAGGTAAAGCAAAAGCTGTGCTCGCAAGCAAAGCAAAATAAGGAATTCATTCACTACTTCTCAATGGCAGGCAGATGCTCAGACATTTCCAGAAAAGCAGGGCTCCAGTACGTGTAACATTTACTCAGGAAGACAAACGCCGAAACTCTAAACGTTTCCCCTTCCTCATCCTTCCCCCAGCTTTTAGTGCTGAGGACGACATCATATGGTGTGGAATATCCCTTTGGTCATCTTGGGTCAGCTGGACTGGCTGTGACACCTTTTGTGCACCCCCAGCCTACTTGCTGGTGGGCCAGCATAAGAAGCAGAGAAGGTCTTGATGTTGTAGGAGCACTGTTCAGCAAGAGCTAAAACATCCCTGTGTTATCAGCACTGTTTTGCTCACAAATCCAAAACACAGCACCATGCAAACTAAGATTAACTCTATCTGAGCCAAAACCAGTACAGTGCTCACAAGGCAAAAAGTCATTATGGCAGAGTTGACTTTTTTTACTCCACCTGGTGCTGATCAGGTGTAGTCTAATTGAGGAAAGGGAAGAAGTAACTGTCAGTATATTCACAGAGTAAACAGAAACATTGGGGAAGGGGAGTGAATTAGGAAAATCCAGCAAATAGGCTACAGAGCTCTTTCCATGTGATATAAGCAAAAGTAAAATTGTACAAAAATTGGCTTTATTTAGAAGATAAAACTTTTTTTCAGCCAAGCCATGCCTACCTTCAACAAAAAAGAGTACTTAAACAGAATTTGCATTGCTAGAGCTGCGTGTATTTATTTTATTATTTCAAACTAGCATGATTGCTTAGAAGATTTGCTTTGATTTAAGGCTTTCAATGAACCTTAAAATGCTATATAATTTATAAGATAACTGACACTGTTTTTAAAAGGACCAGATCGTATCTTTTTTGTGCATAAAGCATGAAAACACTGACAAAAACACTTCGGAAAAATCTTTGTAGAAAAAATATAGACAGAAATGTATTAATTTCATTGGAGAAAATAGATGAAGTCAATCTAGAACATATACCAAATTAATAATCACAACATAGCTACTAGACTCAAGGATATATCCCCACCTCCCCATTTACTTACCCATGAAGCATATTGATTGACATGTGAGAGGAAGCAGGATTTAATATAGCATTTTTATGTTTATATTCCATTCCCACTCTTCTGTAGATTTTCAGGCAACTTTGTATTTGCAGTAGGAAACCAGAATTAGACCCCAAAATAAATGACATGAATCATCGCCTACTTCCTGGGAATTATGGTACTTTAGCACCTCTTATAATGAGCCTTTTATTCCTTTCTTATTTCTAAATCAAAGTTTTACAAGTTGAATCCGCATCATTTATCCTAATATAGACCACGGTTTGTACGCAAAATGTGTACATTCTTAAAAACGTGTGTTATTTACCCTTGGAGATGTTACAGTCTATTGATCAAATCCATATTTAGGCACTTGGATTTCACTTGATAAGCCATAATGACCCCTTTGGAGGTGTTACGGTCCACTGTATTTCGGGACTGTTAAATATGTGGATTATTGACACAATAGGGTGTAACAGCTCCTCTGGAGCTCCTCTGGAGCTGTTACGCTTCGCCATTTATATGAAGCTACTGCACATGCCTACAAACTTTACCTGATAAAAACACTTCAGGAAGTCTTTGTAGGAAAAGTTACTAGTCATGCACAATGTCCTCATGACTGCCTACAGCCCTGCAACAACTCTATCATTGGATTGCTTTTTTCTAAAGGTAAGCAGAACTGGATTATGTTGCCGAGAGTTTTTTACCGGCTTTTTTCTCCCCATACATTCGGTATTACAGACAGAACGACTGCAGAGGGAGGGGTCACACTGTCTTTCTGCAAGTGCAAGGTGTTTCTCAGGCAATCGACTAGAGGAGCACCTTGTTATTAGTAATTTCTCAACTCATTTTTTTTTTTAAAAAAGCATGTAGTTAAGAAAATACTTTTCCAGTGCATCCTGCATTCAATTATCTTTTCTCCTTTTACTGAAAGCAGTCATGACCCCCCTTAAATTGAGAACTTGAATAAATTGATCATAAAGGCCTTGTGGATTTTTATAAATCTTTACGAATAAGTGGTTTACATTTGCAGATACTGATCTATTCTCATTTGCTTTTCTCTTTTAAGAAAAACTTCTTCTATTTTGTTTTTTCCTTTAGTTTCTTATATAATATTTGTAACTAGTAAATAAGAGGTCAATGCTTATATTTCAGTCTGCTGGGAGACATAACAGAAACTGTAAGCGTTTTCAATTGGATTCTTATTTCTGTTGGTTAAATCTTAGTTCTACATGTAATTAAAAGACAAATACCTCATCATTAGGCAAAAAAAATGGATAGAAATATCAACAGCAAATGACTAGTTTTGCAAAGTTATTACTTTTATCATGATGTTGTCTTGATAGTCATTGTACCCAGTTCTGTTCTCGTCGTAACTTAAGGAAGGTCCTGCCCCATATAGCTTACACTTAGATATAATTTAATTTATGTTTAAATATACATATTTAGATTCTATAATAGAAAACCTGGAACTGTATAGGGAGAAAAAAAGAAAGACTAATTTACTTAACGGACTGTTGGTGTGGTCTCACTTTCTTGCAAGAATATAGGCAATTTATTCAGCTCAGTGGGAGTGTATTCCATCTGTCTAATGAAGAATCTGATTTCCACAAAGAGACACTGCAACTGGGAAACTGTTTTTCCTGAATACGTCATTCTGCTCAGTCGACAAACCTTTCTCTGGGGAGTTTCTGACACGTAGAAGGACACGTTGCATAGAGACAACCTCTTTACAGTTCCATCATTTTATAACAGATAAATGACTTGTCTAAGTTAAATGCCTCAGAATAGGGAAAAGTTTCAAATACAAATCCCAGCAGTCCTCATAATTCTTCCAAAACAAATGTCCTTTATACTTTATTGTGAATTTGGCCAATTTAGTAATCTGCTCGTGGCTGCACATAATTTATGTGAGCAACAATTTTTTTTGTACTGGGTGTTCAAAGTTAACATCCTAAAGCCATATTTGGGCACCAGTATTTTATTCTAAAAAATCTTTTTTTAAAAAAAAAAAAAGAAGGACGAAATATAAAAATACTTTGTTCCAAATTTTTTTTTTAAACTGTAGTAATTTTTCAGTTTCTTTTTTAGGCTTAGGGCTTATCCAAGCTACATGGAAAATGTGCCTTCATTTTATATCAACTGTAATATTTCCTTAATAATTTTGACAGAAAAATAGTGACTCAAGTAAAAAATTTCTAAACTAGCTGCAATGCAAGAGTCTAAGTCTCACTAAATTAGCTCTGAAAATTTTACCTGAAGGCAGACAAGCAGATTTGTGACTGCATATACAGTAGCAGTCTATTTTCAGTGAAATTCAGCAGTTTCGTATCCTTCTCCAGCACTTTTTACAGTAATTTGGACAATTCAGAATTTCAGCTGATGTAATACTGCCCCCTTTTATTAGAACTGGAAAACATGCTGGACTTCAAACATTTAGTTTTGTAGCTGGAGAAATTCTGTTTGTTTATGCTGTTGCTTCTATGAAATTGCATGAAAGGATAAGATAAAGCATGAAATTGATGTAAGTTTATAACAATGAATGGGGAAAAAAAAGTAATGATTCCCAGCAACATTTTTACAACGTGTATTATGTGTGTTGTGACTGGGCTTCCTAAGCAGCATAACATGCCAGGGAATTCCCTGCTATTTTTTTCAAGAAGTTCAAGGTGTTGATGATTTTTGCTTTTGTATTAATTCCATTCTCATATGTGCTTGTATTGGTTATCTAAATCAGTGTATTTATAAGATAACAGTAGGGCTCAGTAAGCATTGTCTTTTTTTTTGTTTTCTTTCATTTTTTTCTATTGTGCAGTCTGATCAGATATTAGATACATCTTTGAATAGCTGAATGATTTTAACATCTCTCAGACACGGAGCAGTGTTGCAGTGAATTTATCTCTACCATTAGAACTTTAAAATGTAATTTGAAATTAAATTCAAAGCAGAGCATCTTGGAAAAAATAAATTAATTCCTAGGTCTGCAACCATACCTTTTAAAGAGAAATGTTTCCATTATAAACAAACAAGAAAAAAAAAATAAATCTGACTTTCAATGTAACCCTGAAGCCTACACTATAACATTATCTTTTGTAGATATCACTGGAAATAAAATCAGTCTTAGAAATTGTACCTACACTTAAAGAAATGTTTTATCTGATCTCTACGTATTTAGTGAGAAAAGTGGTGGAAGCTGTAACTGCACATACACAGAGGGGTCAAATACAGCCATAACATTGGTACTTATGTTATAAGAGTTATGGGAGGAAAATACCATTTCTAACATTAACTTCTGCAGAAGAACATAGCTCCATTATCAAGCCCAGGTTTATAATGGGAACCAGGTGCAGAAGGCTGTGGGTGTGAAATCTTGTCAAGTCTGTTCCTCAAACTCAAGAGACAGATAGAAATCTGCTCATGAAAAGTTAACTCTCTGCCTGTATGTAACATGATTCAGCATTTAATTGATCACGTGCTATTGCTCAAATTCTACTATTTACACCTAAATATTCATACTCATGCCTACCAATATACCTACTAACTTTTTTTTTCGGATTTACTTTGTATGCTGTGAGTAGAAAGACATACAGATAATGTATTTGAAATTTACACATTAAAAATACATGTTCACTGAAACTGACAGTGAAAAGACAAAAAGAAACAGTGCAAAATCTCTGACATATGTAGGTCATCTAAATTTACAAATCAGTTAGCTTTGGTGCCAGCTTACTATGGATCCAGTTTTGCACCTATGGAAGAATCTGCTGCACAGACCTTTGTTTTTAAGCATTTTGCTCAATTGGCTTACTTTCCAAATTTGTCTTGATAAAGTTGGTAGCTTTTGCATTTCTGTTCCAATATATGAGATGTGCAGTTAAATGCTCAGTCCCTCAAATTACATAGAGGCTGATTAAAATAAAATCTAAATTATTAGATAATTGATTAAATTATCAAAATCAATTAATTAAGTGGGAAAGATGCAATCTTTGCAAAGTATAAATCATGGAAACTTTATTGAACTATAAATTAAAAAAAAAAGTTTGACCAGTCCAATAATGATGTAGATATGTAATAAATCAAAAGAAAATACACTTAAACATAAAGAACCTGTATGAAGCATTATTATTTGGATAAGTATATGCACATATATATACAGCTGTGTATGTGTATATATATACACACACACTGTGTAGTAAAGAAGCTTCCTACATTAGGTGAAATTTTAAAGTTTTCATGCTTTCAGTTCCATCACAATACCACTTGGCAATAAAATGCTATTTTCAGGAAAGAAATCAGCACACTGGTAATAATAGCTATTTTTGCATTTCGGCATTGGCCACTAGAATTTTTGCCGCTCCCTGTGCTTAGTAGTATGCGTGTATGGCTGCTGAACACAACTATGTTTTTTTATTGCTGTTGTCAGGGCTACTTGAAGGGGTTGCCTAGCTGCAGGTTTTAGACCTCATTAATAATGATGATGATGATGATAATAATAATGGTAATAATAATAATAGAATTTGGCCCCTTTCTTCTGTCACCTTTCCAGCTCAAGAAAAAATGCCAAATATACTGCTTGTTCACTCACATAGGGTATTTCTTGTGAAAAGGATAAAAGCTTTGCCCTATTTTGGTCTTCTTACTTAAATCTTGGACCAACAGAAAATCCCAAAGGTACAGAACTAGATTAAAATGAGTCCCGAGGGTGAAGGTTGAAAAATTTGCACAAACCAGCAAAGATAATTTTTCCCAAAGGATGATGTTCTGCCATAAAGGATAGTGTCTTTATGATGACTGTAACAGGATAATGATTGTATCTTCTTATGTGCAATGTATTTCCCAAGCTACTCAGGAGACTTCGCAGATATATACTGAAATGTATTCCCTATTTTTATTATGTTTCTCCACAAAAAACAATGAAGATAGGTCGAAAATTGTTGTTCAAACATAAATTTGCTAGGATAGGAATATATTCATTGAATTAAATTGTGAGTCAGAATGGCGGCTGCACAATCCTACCATATCACTTCTTCAATTGTCCTGAGAACTACAGAATACATTTGCACATTATTTCACTCTTAGATACAAGCAGAGACATCCAGAAAAGTTCCTGCCATTTATTTCCAAGCTCTGTGTATTGCTCTAAGTAAATTCACAACACCAAAAGCATTGCCAATGTAACTCTCTTAACTGCAGTAGATTAAGTACAGCAAGGATAAATTTGGATTTCTTTCTCTGATACTCCATTACTTTCTAAAATTAAAAATGTCTCCCCTTTTTCAAGTATCATTAGACTGTATTAATAGGTATGATAAATTGAAATACACTCCCTCTTGTTAGAGGGTATTTACTTAGCTGCCTGTTTGTGGGATTATATGCTACTTTGTGATGGTTTAACTGTTTTGCCTCAAACAAAAGTAGCAGCATGCTAGCAGGTAAAATTGTCTTCTTTTATCTTATGAAAAGACCTGAGCAAATAATGCAAAACATTATTTGCAAATGTTTGTTTGAAGTCTGATTAATGGCGTTTGGCCATGCTTATTTTATCCTTTGTTTTCTTTTCACAAATAATCATGCAAACGGATTTTTATTTCTGTGGGTATATTTGCATATGAACATGGACATTTGTGCACAATTAGGCATTTACTGTTTATGCCCGAATTGCTCACCCTCGTTCATAAAAAATGGAGGCTTTGATGCAGCACCCACTTCAAACTCCATGCTGACCAAACGAGGAATGCAGTATCAGCGAGCTCTTCCAGCCCCTGATACAGTGTCAATGCTAATTATAGATCTTTGCAGCAACTCCGTGAACTCTCCAGCAATTTAATCTGGGGTCCTGCAGACCTTGCTGCATGGTGCCTTACCACTGCCATCTTTTTGCTACCAATGGTAAGCCAGAGGCAGGTTCATTGGATTTTCTGTGGTGTTGAAGTTAATGGATGCAGGAGTTGATAGACAGAAGTAAAGGCTTTCCACTACCTGGGAGGTCTTTTGGCTGAGAGAATTCCCAGTTGCTTTTGTCAGGTAATTTAAGGCAATGATGTTGCACTACTTATCACTGAGTCAGGCATTGAAAACAATATTATTTGTCTTAGGTGACCAACTACAGTATAAATCTCAAGCAGCAAACTATTGAGCATTTAAGTGCATAGCTTATGCAAAACTCAAAAATCAGATTGTTAGAACACTGACGCGTTACTCATACATGTATAGAAATAGCCGATCCTCCAGGGGTAGTTTGAAAAGATAAGAAAGACTATATTTTTTGGATAAATTGTTCACTGCACATAGCTTGTCCATCTGTAGTCACATAATACTAACTCCATAAACAGGTCTATCTCAATTGGAAATGTGTAACAGAGTAATAAATGATATTCAACATCAGATTACTCATACTAAAATCATGTTCAAGATATAGTAAGCTGTTATCACACTACTTAAAACCTAAAGTATGCCTAGCCCACAAGCTGAAATTGTCCAGCTTACATACTGAAAATCTACAGACAACATTAATTTCCCAGTTGTCGTGGTTTTAGGCTGATCCAGCAACTAAAACTCACACAGTCTCTCCTTCTCCAGTAAAGTAGAGAGGAGAGGAAAAAAACCAAAGGGACTGAGGGTTGAGACAAGAACAGAGGGAGCACCCACCAACCATGGTCCTGGGCAAAACCCCTCTGGTCCTGCCACCAGAACCACCCCCCCCCCCTCCACATCAAACCATGACACCAGTATTTCACTTTTATGTCTGTGGCCTCTAACACGTTGCAAATGCTTCTGTAAGAAAGGCTGGAAAAACATATTGAATTTCTGCTCTCTTCCACTTGCTGACATTCATTAACTGAGGGAGAACCTTGAGACAAGGTTTTGGAAAGAGCTCCTCTTCACCTTCACCCGTTCCAAAGCAATTTATTAAGCAGCCAGTAAAAGAAGTGGACACTTGTGGTTTAATGTCAGACGCAGGTTGATCAGTAGCTGGGTGCATGCTTTCACTGTTATCTTGCCAAAGGCTTCTTGACATAGCAGGCAACGGATGCATTCTTATCTCACTGCTGTTTTCTTTGCATCCTCGAGTTCCATTGCTAAGTGAAAATTTCATTATATGGCTCCTATTCAGATGAACTATCTTTTTATATACATACAGATTCCTGCTTAGTGCATCCTACTTTTTACATTCTTGTTCCCTTCCATTTCTAAAGCACAGGAACGCTCTTTGCGGTATTTCAGATGGCGGTATGAATAGAAGCCGTCAATGGGAGGATGTGCATTAGAACTGTACACAAAGTGAGTCACTGACACATCATGTACTGTAAAAATTCTTGATCTGTCAATGGTTCAGCAGGTTGCCAAAACATATTCAGTTGCCAGCTCCTTGCCAGAATTCTGTTCCTTGCCTGATTCTGCTCAAGCTCTTTGAATACTCATGAATGAGATTAGGTTGTATGGCTGCAGTCTTCCTCCTAAGGGATTCCCTTTATGAAGGGACCTTTGCATAACTCCTGTGTTTTATTCTTCAGTATCACACTACATCATGACAAATGTCTCATTGAAGAAGTGTGTGTCAACTCTTTGTTTCCTTCCAGAAATCCCTCAAAACCTACATAAATACAAGAAATATATTTTTCTGCGAAGTTTTGCTCCCACCCTCTTTCACCCAAGGTTTATTTTTTCTCTTTCTTTGCAAGGAATGGGCTGAGTTAATATTTACAGTTATAGACTGACAATATATAGACCGGGATACCTATCAGTCCTCTGCAGAAAATAGCATGCTCTGCTATGTAGAGTTTCTATTCCATTCCGTGCTAAAGCCATCCATAGTTTATCAGTATATACTCACTACTATGGACAGGCAAAAGTAATGAACTGCAGTATGAGAACTTTGTAGTGAATGTGTGAGTTATCCTATAAGGGAAGGAGTTGAAGCGTACTACTTGCTTGGTTTATCAAGTGATTTCCCTTTATCTCCATCCATGCCTTGTTACTGTAGCTACCTGGGAATACGTGCTATGAGAACATAAACAACCCAGTTAAAAGGAGAAAAAAGCACCCAATTTCCTGTCTGTGACCCCATCTAAGGTCTCCTAATGTAAAGCATTTGCTAAGTTAAAGATGGATTTCAGCACATGTGCCTCTCTGAATCAGGACCCACATAACTTATCCATAACTGTTCTGAGATTCCACTTTTGCAGTATTAGGAATGCTCCCACTGTGGTGCAGACTATGGTTTAGGTAGTGGAAGTCTATCATTCCCTTATCATGAGAGAGCGGGAAATTTTCTTGCAATGTTTGCAAAGATCTGCTAATGTAGGTCTCCTTTCCTCTTTTCCCTGCTGTTTGTTGTTCTTCCCTGCTGCTTAACCTCACTGTGCTTTTAGTGGGACTCTTGTAGTGTCTCATGAAAACAGTGTCCTCATATTGCTGTTGTGTGTCACGTCTTAATTAATTAATAGAATAGCACACAGTTTCCACAGCAGAATTTCCACTAACATGTCACATGGTGAAAAGTGAATATTATTTCATGTATTTTTTGTATATAATGGGTATGTTCTCTGCACAACTAACTGCATTCTTGTTGCTAAATTTGCCTTGGATTTGATTTCACAACTAAGCTAAATACTGAACATTTTCTGTAAGCAAACTACACACTTTATCACATTTTTGATTGCCTGGAGGTAGCAGAAGAATAGAGATAAAATTGAAAACTGCTTTATAAGTTAATCAGTCACATTATTTTTTTCTTTACTATTTCTGTTCTGTTAGTGATTAAAGAACTCATTTAGGATCAGACCATTTTAAGCTGTGCTTTGAATCAAACCAAAGCAGGTATAGTTCCTGAGATGAAGATCTTTAGTAGATTTGAAAGGCAAGAGCTATCTAGTTTCCAACATGCTGTCCCTCTAGTGCGAAGAGGTCCTCAGCAACCTGGGCTGCAGCTCACTGCCCTCTCAAGAACATAATTATTTGAGACATTCTGCTTAGCAGCAAAACATGGCTTTGAAAACAAAAAAAATCGTCCTCCCCTTTTATTAAACTGGAGCATTTCACAGTTTGAGTTTTCAGCATGACCCCATAAACAGCTGAATCAGAAGATTTAAAGGTTTGTGGACTGTTTGTGTTGGGAACCAGTAGGTTGGAGAGTGACGGATGGGGCAGAGCTTCAGTGCTGCATAACGTCCATGAAACTGCACTTTGAATGTCACACAGAGTAGGAAATCAGAGTAAGGGGGAGCACAGATAGGAATATGAAGATCCTATAGTTTGAATTGTGGATATACAACCAGATAGCTCCAGAGTATATAGTTCTTTCCTTCCTTTTGGCATCATCCCTTTCAGTTCTCCCAATACATAATCATTTGAAATTCCTCTTATGTCTCTGTTTCTAAACCCTAGGAAGCAGCAAACCTGAGCCTGGCTGTTTGCATTCTTCCGATATCAAAGACTCCTATCCCACTGGGGCCCTTAACCATAGGAGAGATTTGAGAGAGGGGGAAGAGATGTTTTTCCTCCTTCTTAGCCGCTTCACTAGATTGGAGGGTGGGGAGGGGAGAAGGAGCAGGCAGTAGATTTTCATGTTCGAAATGGAAGCTGGGATGTGACTGATGCCTGAGCCCAACATACGGCTGCTTACCACTGCTTCTCTTAGCTGATGTGGCAGCTGGGTGGAGGTTGGTACCTGACGATGCAGAATGCTCATTTTCTCAGGAAGTCAGAGAGAACCTTGATCAGCCTGGTTTTGCAGAAGTCCACAACCCAGAGACCTCTTGTCCCATAGAGCAAGCAGTAGAAGGGTATTTTTCTTTATGCTTAAAATCTGTATTACAAATTTACAGGAAGTATTTATTTATTCTTCAAATTAGCTGAGCAGGAGAATTAGCTAAACAGAGATGGATTTAGAGATCAGCACAATGCAGCAAGACTAAAAAACCCTTTCCATCTGAATTAATGAATTTCAGACTGCTTTTCATAAACTAGTTTTTCAGAAGTCATCTGTGAAGCCTTGTATAAAGAATTTTTAAAGGTAACTTAATGGGATGGAGAAAAGGTTTAAAATTATCTACTGGGGCTGTTGCAGGAGATATTAAATATTGATTTATCTTGGAGTAAGAATCATACTGAAGAGTGAGGCTTGCAGTCAGATCAATTTATCTGGAATACAAACTATGGCTGTATTTAGTACAATGTCAACATGAATCTTAAACAAGTAGATGTGAAAGGTTGAGTATTAATCTAAATCAATTGGCTCTCCAAATCTTCAATTAAAAAAAAATATCTGAACAGTTCAAACTGAACTGCTCCTAAATGTTTCAGGTGTTTTATATTAAAAAATGTTTCATGTAGTCAGTCATAGTGTATCATAAACCTCTCCTGTGCATCTTGTTGCAACTAGGAACAAAAATCCACGGTCCAAGGCTTTTCCAATTCTTAAGTTTTAAATACTTCAAACTCTCTTGAAAACCTAATGTAAATCATTCAAGTAATCTGGCAAATAACACTGTAAGCAATTTTCTGCTACTTGCCACTGCTACTGCACTGCCAAGCTTTTGGTCATAATATAAAAGTTGGCTCAGATTGTACTTAACCAACTAAAACTGATTATGTTCCCTTTTCAGACATAAATAGATACCACCATGCCAGCTAGTGGTACTGGCTAAAATATTTTTCAGTATGTATAAGTATACATAGATCTCCAGTAGGAAATCCTTTATCCAAGTGTGACATCAAAGCAGTACGTCTCAGATAATTTAAGTGTTACATTTGCTTTTGTTTGTACTGTTTTCTTTAAACATATTCATTAGACAAGAGCAGAGCCTTTAATGTTCCATGACTGAAAAATCCATCAAACAGATTTACGGCAGAGGCAGTGTGGCATAACAGCCAGTGGACTGGCCTAATGTTCAGAAGTCCCAGGTTCAGTTCTCAGCTTAATCATTGACTTTCTGGGTAACCAGAAGATAATAATTTCCTCACTCTGTGCCTGCAGATACCATTACCAACCTCCTTTTTAAAATGATTTGGGTACTACTAATGTGCAGTGGTAGGTATTATGATTGTCTACATACATAATAGTAAAAAGCTCCAAAATACTGATTGCTTCCCCAGGACATTATTATTCTCTTTCCTGTAAGACATAGCTAGAAAATATGACCACAGTTATGAAGTATACAAGTATACAAACGAGTAAGGAAGGTACGAGACAGGAAATTCCCTCTTACTCACAGAATGTATTTGTCCACAGAGCAGCAAAAACCTTCCACTGGAATGAGGTGCTGGAATGTTCCTTCTGTGAATTGCATGAACTTTTTTTTTCCATATATGTCATCTAAAGTGGATGAGTGAGGATAGGGGAAAAAAGAGAAAAAGTTCATTTTCAGTGCAGAGAGATGTAGTAGGACCCAGTCTATGCTTACGCTGAAAACGAGGTAAAAAATGGGTCTTAAGTGGGACATAAGTGGCTAATATGCTCTGTGGGTGAAACCACTACTTTTGAAACTTCCATTCAAGATTGGTTTTTAAGGTATAAAAGCATTTTCTAAACTGTCATTGTTGCATTGAGCTGAAGAGTACTTTAATGGATATCTTATGTGGGAAATTTGAAACAAGCTTTTCATCATAAAAACAAACCAAGGTTTATAAAATCCTTCTACTTTAAATGAAAAGCTAGAGAATGGATTTTTGCCAGTAGCATTAGCTATAGATGACTAGCAGTTTTGTCTTTGTGTATTGCAGCAGTAAAACCACAGAATTTTTTCAGCCCGTAGATATTCATTTTGCATTTAAGATGGTTTCAGGTGTAAGGGTTCCTGGATTCTGCATGAAAAAAATGCAGAGCCATCAGTTACCCTTTTGAAGTACCCTCTCTCTTGCATTATTTTGATTCATACTTTCCGCATCGCAGAGTTACTCCCTCCGAGAGATGTAAATCTCTCCCAGTTTCCCGGAAGTACGTATTTGCCTGTATTTGCATGTCGGATGTAGTAAATGGAACTTTTATCCTACTTTATCAGTTGTGCTTTTTTTGATTGTTTTTAATGAATTTATAGTGTTCATAAATCTCGTTTGGGCTGCATTTTCTTTGAATACAAATTTTAAAAAAACCATAAATTATGAGCAACTTAGTTCTGATTGTATTAGCAAGATAAGTAAGTAAATATAGCAATTCCACTGCTAGGGAGTTGTTCCTTTGCCTTCAGCTAGGGCATTGTTAATGCAACGTCTGGTCAATTGGATAAATCCTTACAAGACTATGTTCTTGGCTTTCTATTGTTTTATTCCTAAACAAGAGTAATTCTTCTTCATACCAGAAGGCCTTCAACTTACCTGTCTCAAAGGGAAAAAAGAGTAATCAGTAAGAAGGAGAAAGCATCTTTTTCAACCTGGAAAAAAGTTGTTTAATTTTTATTCTCAGATTCACTGTAAACATAGGAGAACTACTCACTTTGGCTCTGATTCAGTGAAGTGCATTAGTCCATTCTTAATACAAGCATACAGTATTCCCCTGGAGTTAAGTGGTGAATGTCCACGTCCTTGAGGCCTCTGTTGGACTGGAGTGAAAGTGCTCAGCACCTTACACGAATAAGGCCTATACAAGGCTGCAAGAATTTGCCACTCACTGTTTTGGTTCGTTTTGTTGCTGTGTGTTGTTTTTTTTTTTCCTGTTGAATGAAGATTAAAGACAGGAGCTATTGAGGGGTACATCTATATTATCACAGGCATTACGTACATCATACTTGATATTGTAATTGTGCAAACAGTAAACTTGCCTTTCTGACATAAACAGTAAGCAGCACATTTTCCTGAGGCTGAAATAATCAGAGAAAAACATGGCAGTGATGGGGGTACAAGAGGCAAAACACTGCATAATGATGTTATTATCCTTGTTCCATTGTCACCTATCCTTATTCTTTAGTGATATGTTTGTTTTCTCTCTGAACATAACAAAAAAGGCCTGAGTATAAACAGATTAATATATAAGCAGCAATCATAAAATGCAACCTTGAAAAAGTATAATTAAAATGCTACAAAGTAACAAAAAAAAGTCAGCTTGATAAATACAGAAAAAGCCTACTTAATCTATACATGCATGGTATGCAATTACATATTTATATCCAGCACAAGGCAAGGCATATACTTGAAAACAGTAGCATTTGGTGGGATTTTGTTAACTGCCTTGATTGCATTTCTAATTCTAAATATGAATGTGAACGTTTAAGCCCAAGCATCTTTTGCATCACCAATTTAAACTACTTCAGGTGTCTTCCTGAAAATGGGATGGAACAGCCATGTCTAGAGACCTGCATTGCTTATAGAGATAAACAAAAGGGGTAGGTACCCCCAGTGACTCATTCAGAGTATCTGGGTTAGATATCTGTGCTTCCAAAGCCCTGGAGGATTTACCCTAACGAAGCTACTGGAATCTACACTTAAAATATACAACACTATTCATATTCAAAGATTGCCGTAATAAAATGCATAAAAACTCAGATTCAGATTTCCCCTGAAGTTTAGTTCTTTAATTGTAAAAATACTTGCAAATAGATTATTTGAAATATTCACTTTTAATCCTTTATAACTACTTCCCACATGTAGAGTAGGAAAAGTGCATTTATTGCCATTTGATAATTGATTATTGCATCATGTAGTCCATTTTTATCACAGTTTTTCCGGTATTGTTTCATCATGTCACAAAATCTGATGTATGCCTATTGTAAGGCACAGTTGAAATGATGGAATGAAAGTATCTATGAGAACATCATTTGTCTTTCTCTTAGCTTTTATAGGTTTAAAATCAAATATATATGTGTCTGTTTGCATGTGCTTACATTTCCATATTGTTCATAAAAGAACATCATACTGCTTCTCAAGATGTTTGACCAGTGGCGTGTGTGTATGTCTGCGTGTGTGTTCTGGATTTTTTTTAAGACCTCTCTTTTCCTAACTTTGTGTGGAGGGCAGCTGAATTTGCTTTGTGCTGTTGAGGTTTGCAGAACACCGCAATGAAATTGAAATTGGTGACTTCTGCCTTTTTTTTTTTCCATTCCAAAAAAATTGTTGTGCTGAACCTAGAATAGTTTTTCTGGTTGTTATACTGCTGTGGCTTCTTGCTAAAAGCTGTATTTTCAGCCTGGAATATATTACTAGATGATTAAGAGAAAAGGAGATTCACAGTTTCGAGGCTAGTAACCAGATCTCTGATCTTCTTTTCTGATTCTATTGCATGCCAATACTTTTAATGAACTTTAGTCACAAACAGAAAAGTTTGGGGAAGCATGAAGATATACTCACAGAATCATGGCATTGTCTAAATTTGGTAAAAGTATTTCTGTTCACTTTTATGGCATTTCAATGTCTCCGTTTTTAAATACTTGGTGCAAATGAGGCCATAACTGACAAGGTCAAACCAGCTACTAAATTAAACTGAAATATAGCAAAATGTATATTGTTATTCCTCTGTAGTATTTAGTCTACTAGGGAAAAAAAAAAAAAAAGCTTTGTTTTGCCATGCCCTTGTGCATTTATTCTTGTAACTCAAATGTTAGAAATTTGAATGATCATCCTGAAGGTCCATCAGTACCTAATGAATTGCTTTCATTAATCACTTTACAACACAGAAAAAAAAAAAAACCAAAAAACACCAACCAAACAGTCCTGCTATTCCTTAGTAGGTGTGCTTCAATTGTAATTCGTGTTTATTTTTGTCTCTTAAAAATGCACATGTATGTGTTTATTTAAAAGAAAGTGTGTTTTCTTAAATGGTTCCACTCAGATTCTTTCTAATTGCAAGGTAAATAGATGGGATCTATACCTTTTATCGGTTCTCCCTTAAAACTAGTGAGCAATACCCGATGTTATAAAAGAAAATTAACTTCTCTCCCTAGAAGGCTCCCAGTTAATCATCTGTGGATGTTGGTCAGGAGGTAAGGGAGCAGCAGAGAGAACGAGGGAATTTCTCTTCGACCTCGACGGCTGAACAGCTTACACTCTGGAACAGGAGATTTGATTATCTTAGCATGTGTTACTACAAATGTTATTAACAGTCATAAAATTATCCAGCTTTTTTTCAAACAAGTGACAGGCCAAGCTTTGGACTCCTTCTGACCTTTTGTGAATTCTACACCCATATTATGCAGAGTGTAAAGTAGTAACTCCTTTTGTTTGCTTTTCATGTACCAGCTGTTAATTTAATTGATTGTCCCTTTGTTTTTCAAGCACTAATGGCTTCTCATCAGTCTACAGTGCAATTTCACAGTTCGTGTGATTTTTTATTTTAGTTTAGTTTTGAATATTTACCTTTAAGTTGATGTATAATTTTACTGCAGGCTGCTGAAACAAAGAGTTAATCAGAAAGTTCTCAGATACTGCCATGCATCATGCCTTTGTGCATGAATAAAAAGTTGGAAACCGCATGAAAGCAGTAGTTGGGTTACCACACAACTGGATATGCTTAAGTCTGAACGCTTCATAACTCTAACTACTGGGGAGTTGCAAACTTATAAATAACCTTGCAATTGGTTAAAACCATATTAAAACCATATGAACAAAAGCATAAAGCATTTGGTTAAAGGGGCTCAGTAAGTGCAGTAATCCTGTTGAAAGTAATCTAAGCAGGGCAGATCCATAGCTTAGGAGTGCCTGCAAGTGTGGCAATAGTTACGTGGAGGGTATGTCAATACTTCATGTGTAGGAGGGCATAATATCCTACTTAGGTGAAAACATTTACTCTCCATTCTTTTTTTTTTTGCTTTTAAAAAATATTTTTAAATTCATAAGCTTCTTTTTAAAGGCAAGCTTCAATGCACTGGAGTCTATTAACTTATTAGTACGTGCTGAATTCTCCCATTAATTAGGGAATTCATTTAAATCCTTCTTATGTCTGTTCAGAGATCAGGATGGCTACTGTTCACGCGAACTAGAAACTCTAGGAATTCTGATTCTTAAAATCAGAGTTCCAAAAGAATTCACTAAGAGAGCATTTACAATCATGGTGTTTGGGTTTGTATTTATTTATCTGATGAATTTTTTGCCTTTAGCACTCCCATTTCAAACTTTTTCTTGACACTTTAAATTTTGTTGAAATTGCAGTTCTCAATTTTGATTCCAGGACCTGGATGTGAAAAGAATAAAGTCCCATATCATGACAATCACTATGAAATTCTCTTACTCAACAACTTCGGAGTATTTTCTGCTTGTGATGGTCTTGCATAGGTCACGTTGTCACGTGGAAGCCAGCTGAGGCTTGTCAGTCAGGCAAATAAATTTCAGTGTAAATTCCCTGTTATCTGCTTTTAATCTCTTACTTTTCATTTATGCTTTAAGATGAAAGAATATATTTAAAAGGGGACCTAACAGATTCTCTCTCCCTACATCTTTTCAAGCAAGCTGTTTGCTTTGAGACACTGTAATACAACACCAATCTGTAGTCTATAGCAGGGATGCTAGTCCATGCTGTATATTCAGCATACGAAGATAGTACTAGAACAGTTTATGAACAATATAGTGGCCTTCAAAAACTGAAAACAGCAGTATGTCGGGGTGAAAATTCACTGAACTGTCCCTCTTTGCTTCCTGAGATCATTGAATTCAGGTATTTCACTTACATAAAAAATAAAGTAAGATCAGGTTGTGTCAACGTCATAGAACTCGGCATATCCTTCATTCACACAACCTGTAAATCAGTGGTTGGAAAAGATACACTTTGTATCTTGTAATATCTTAAAATATCAGCATTCCTACAGTAAGTTTGCCTACTTTTCTAATTTATTTTTTCTTGTTTCTTGGAGCGACTCCCACTGCTATGATGTGGAAAACAAGTTCTAGATATTCACCACAGTTCTGCAAAAATGAAGGCCTTTCTTTTAATTGTAACACTAATGCCACTATTGTGTTTATCTACTTTGCCATCCAAAGAATTCCAGCAGTTGCATGCCTGCACACCAGTAGGATGATTGACATTGTTGTAATAAGGTTAATGTTTAAACTTCCCACCCATAATAACTAAAATACCCAGAGATAAGGCTGAAAGTCAATTTGTAATTGTCCCTGCTGTGCCAAGATATTGCAAAAGATTCTAAGTGGAGGGTAATTTAACTTTTCAGTCCTAGCCGTTAAAAAGTAGTGAGAAGGTGAAAAGCTTGGGACGTTTGTATCTTCACTTTCCAGGGCGGGGGAAATGGGGGTTTGTGATTCCTCCTTATTCAAACTGGGAATGATTTTCTCTGTGTTCTACTGAAAACATCCTTTTTGTATTTTGAATACAGTAAGCTGTTTGCCTGTTTACCATCCATAGTACATGAAGGGAAGTTAGCAAATAAGCTACTAGAACATTTAGTATGGAATAATTCAACTGAAATACATTTTATACATAAAGACAACATGTAATAATTATTTTTAGTCATTCTAACTAAAGTACTGTCCTCAGAAGAAATAGTATCCCTTCAGTCATATGCTCTGTGGCTTCTGTGAATGACCCATATTAATTCAGTTTCTAGAAACTGGCTCTTTAAATTAATGTTGGTAACTGCTTCCATGCTAG
This sequence comes from Tauraco erythrolophus, assembly GCF_009769465.1. Taxonomy (NCBI): domain Eukaryota; kingdom Metazoa; phylum Chordata; class Aves; order Musophagiformes; family Musophagidae; genus Tauraco; species Tauraco erythrolophus. The sequence continues at coordinate 13,619,828 of NC_141470.1, forward strand.
ACTATTGAAATAAAGGTTATTACATCATTGTCCAAACACGTCTGCTTAAATAAAAAGTATTTGTTTGCAAAAAATGTATATATTTTAAATCTTTTATACAACAATCAGCATGCCTGCCGTTTTCCATTTCAGACTAAGCATACGTTTCAGATGTGGAAAAAGCAAGCATGTTGAAATAATTTGAGGCATGGGTATAGTCGGATCAGTCTTGGTAATCCAGAAGGGAGGGGTGCCCAGTGTATTATTACATTTCGTATATTATTTTTCAAGAGATGGATGCAATCAGTCATCTTCTCGCACATGGTTTGAAAAAAAAATTGTCTTGCTGGCAAGTAAACTGTTATTTAAGTACACAATCCACGGTACTACAGAAACAGTTTTGCCAAACTTGTCCAAGTATTCTCACATCCTTAAAGATGGTATAAATATCATTTATAGCAAGCCGTTTACTTCAGACTATATGGAATGCCTTCCTGCTCCCCTGATCTAAGTGTCCCAGTTTGCATTATGGCCTTTATTGCTTCTGTTTGATGGAGTGATCAGTAAAAATTTAATGACACTATAAAATAATAAAAATGTCATTAATTTACCACGGATCTTGGATGCAGTGGTTGTAAAGTTACATTAATAAACAGAATATTTTTTACAACAAAAAGCATTGTTACGTGGGAACGTATAAATAACACACATAAATTTAAGAGCAATTTTACTGTTAGCACACACATTATTATGGAATAGCCAATAAGTGTATAAAACATAGTATATAAAATTTTATGAAAATATACTGTGCACATCAAAAATTCAGCTTTTATCTAAGTGCAGAGAAAAGCCATTATTGTGTGCTTACTGTTTCATTGCTGTTCTTTCACAAGATCACAATTTTATATTTGTTTCTAGTCATTTGAAGTTTGCAGCCTTTTCAGAGGTAGGGGCTACTGCTTCCTTTCCCTTTGCTCCTTGCTTCAGTAAAACATTCTTTTACCTTCCACATGTGAAGAAAGAATTGATACTTTCTGCCAGCACGTGAACGAAAAGTTGCTAATTTAATGCAAAGCTAAAAATAATGCCAAAGGGGTTGAAAGGCTTGCTTGGCGACTCTGGAAATAAGGGATAACTATCTAGCAGTCTATCTGTCATCACTGGGGCTGCTCCATCACTGACTGTGATAATATGTGAATATGATGGATGCCACAGCCTTGTGGCTCATAACATTTAACATTCATCAGCTCTCACTAACGGGGGCTTTATAATTTAAATATCTTTATTTAATATGCAACATCTACCTCATACATCATAATTTCAAAGCACTTAGAGAACCAACAGTCCTGCAAGACAGTTGAGCAGACTTTAATTTTTTCAATAACTTTTACGTTATCTGCATGTTTGTGACTGACAACACATAAATAAATGCCTAATCACATAACAGAATGGAAAATTAAGATTTGGCTGCTAAGAAGAATCTTTTTTCTCTTCTTTTTCTCATTTTAAAGAAGTGATTATTTTTACTGTGTGTTCAACATATAAAGGAGCACAAAGGATCTGAATTGTGCTGGAAAGAGCTTTCAGTTTTCTAGTGCAAGCTCCAACCGATCTAGTCATGAGAAAGGGTTGTCAGTGTCATGCCCTGAACCTTTTCTCTGAAACGTAAACGGGAAAACTTAATGTGACCATACAGCATGAGCTCCATAGCTAGTACAAAAAATCAGTTCAAAATAGAGGTCCAAAATGCTTTTTCACAGGAAACAAAACACCTGCACTGTCCATAGTGGTGCACTTTCTTACGAACTCACCAAAATCTTCTGCTAGTGTAGGTTAGGGAGGCAGCAATATAGCCAGTGTTTGATGCAAATGTGTGCATATATAACGCACATGTAGGTAACTTAGTGCAGCTACGTATAGCCATTTACTTTTAATGAAATTATGTCTTTTTTTGTTCATATAGGAATATTATGTACAGAATCAATCATCCTCTCAGTCCTTGCTCATACTAGGAAAAAGGTATACTTCTAAAGGATTTTTAATGCAGGTGACTCTTCTCTTTAGGATGAATTCAAAATGGGAGCAAAGTCAAACCCCATAAAAAAGGATTGGAGCCTAGTGGGACAAGATTCCTCTCTAATAATAAATTTCATATTAATTCATTGCATTTCATGGAATTGTAAAGGCATCTACTAGATAAAAACATTATTAATATTGAGGAATATTTTACTATTTTTTACAGTTCTCTGAATTTGTCTGAACCCAATGCAAATATTGAAAACTTTTTTACAATCACTCTGAAGATTATTTTCAGTAAAAAGCAAGCAAATGAATGACTTTAAAAGGCATTTCAAAGACTTAAATATAGCTAGCTTTGTTACAGCTTTTTATGAATTAGAAGGAGGAGGATATGGAATAACTATAAGTACATCTCCTTTGTTTGACAAGAGCAGGTATTTTTATGGTATAAGGAACATTTTACTGTTCCTGAACCTTATCGTGTAATTTTCCCATTTCTTCTTCCATGTCAAAATATTGATATTCTTTCAGAAACTTTCTTTTTTTCTTCTTCTTTTTTTTTTTTTTCAACAGAATATTTTCTGGTAAAATCAAAGAGAATGAATGACTAGAAAGATATTCCAAATGTGCATATTGATACGTAGCTGGGTCTGTTGATATTTATAGCAGAAAGGTTTTCTCCTTCTTCTGAAACACACTTAAAGGCTGTTCTTCCAAGAATACTGCAGGTGCTGTATTAACATCCTTAAGAAAAAGCTTTTAGTGCAAATATTTTGGAAGAGACGATATATGTGCCAAAAGCTGTTTTCTTAGTACTGATCTTTGTTTTTATCTCAACTGTAAATCAGCCCTTTGCAATGGAACGCAGAATCCTTGACAAACTTATTTTTTATTCTGCCTACCAGTAAAACAGATCCCATCCTGATGATTCAGGTGTATTGTTACATTGCACAACATCTTCCAGTAAAATATCGGGCCTCTAGTATTGCAGTGCCTTTCTGCAGTCACATTTCATTTGTAACTCTTTCTTTTCTCATGAGTTCCTTTGTATATGTAAGCTCCTTCATCAACCACAGATTTTACAGAAGAAAATAAGTTCAGAAATTAACCAAACATAAAATGCAGAGTTATTTTGTTTGACGACTGGAAGATTCTGAGGGCCTTTTAGAAATGCAGTTAGTAACTGAAATGCCTCAGCTGCATGTTGTGGCAAATCCAGTGTCAGGTTGTGCTTTCCTGTCTTCCTCTGCAAATTAAACAGAAAATAATTTTAAAAATCCATGGCTGAAGGAATCAAAAGAATGAGGAATCAAAAGAATTCCTCAGTTGTTGGCCTGGTGGAGTTTTATTACTGAAAGATAGTGATAATAGAAAAATAATCACATTGGAAGGCAGAAGTATTTGGAGGTGGAGCAAATGAAGAGTCAAGGACATCAAGGATGTTTTGTCCTTAAGAACATTTCCAAGTTTCTAACGATCTTGCAGGAGAGAAACTCCTAATGTTTTCTTCTTATGTCTAGTATGCACAGCAGAGAACTAGGTCATTGAACAATAGACTGAACAGCAATCAGCACTCTACTTCTGCATAATGCATTAAGTATAACATGGAGAAACTGTTCTTAGAGCTGAAAGCTGGTATTTCATGTCTGTAAATTCAAGCTGACATGACATTTAATATTGTTTCATAGTAATGAACAACAAGGTTTCATTCATTCACAAGTACAACATAATGCCAAGTTTAATCTGAAGAGGTAACAACAAGGCAAGAGGGAAAACATGCTATGTTCCTTCAAATGAGAATGCTAAATTAATGATAACCATTGAATGCTTTGCTATTGATATGCAGTACTACAGAGACTACTATTGTGAGACAATATTGCACTGTCATTTTCAGTGCCCTTGTCCAGTAGTTGACTGAGGAACTGGGTTAACACATAAAATACCTTACAGTTTCCACTTTCTAGTTCCAGATTTCCTGTGGAGGTCTCCAGCTCTCAAAAGCTTTCTGTTTCTCCAGGAGTGTGCATTCTTTTTCTTTTTTTTTTTTTTTTTCCTCTTCTCCTCTCTTTCAGTTCGCTTTCCACTGAAGTACAATTTAAATTCCTAGACAAAATAATATCAATTCTGTCGTCTATTATTCCTTCTTTCAAATACTTGTCTTTGAAAACCTCTTGCATAAAATTCAGACTTGTGTTTTCTCAGAGGTATGAATGCAAACTTGAATCTCATAGTGGAGAAAAAGTGCTTTTTCCGTTAAATTAGCAGTATATTTTAATACAAACTCTTCCTTCAACTTCTGAATTTTCATGTCTCCCAAATGTTGATTGTCTTTTCCAGTTTAAGTCAGAATATAAGTGGAAAGGCAAAGTGAACAGCGTCGATCAGCACTGTTTGCTGCCAAGAGTGTTTTGTATTTGCATGTACAATCATTTATGCATTATGGCAGTGCAGATCAAAAAAATCTCAAAGTTTCTGTATATGTTTCACATTTAAAACTGATTTTCATAAATGCAAACATTCAAAATCTGTAAAAAATTGTCCCTGAGTTAAAATTCTAATTAAATGCACTCATTATTTGTTCCGATTTAAAAAATAAGGCATGTACCAGTGCATATGCATATACATATGCACAGGCTTATAATGAAAACTAACCTATATGGAGCATTAAGACTACTTCTGTTCTTTTTCAGGAAAGAACAAGGTTTGAAAATTTAGGCCCACAGTTAACAGGGAAACCCAATGAAGATGGAAAACTAGGCCCTGGTGTCATTGATCTTACAAGGCCAGAAGACGCAGAAGGTGAGTTGCAATTTTAACTATGGGTTATTGAACACTGCATCACCGAATGGCATGGCTGAAATGCTGCCAGTGTCATAAGTACTGTCTAGCTTACATTCCAGGGTAACACTTGAATGATTTCTGTGTGGTTTTGTGAGATTGTAATAAGTTCATAGCTAAGGGTGGATACATGAAAAGGACTGTATAGCCCTCTAAGCCCTTCTTCAATGCAACTATTTTTTTTCCCCCAGCAGCTGTCAATTGTTTACATTTTATACCATTAATAAAAGTGCAGAAACATTGAGAAAAGTATCTCAGCGAGACAATATCTACATATATATATTTTCACTAGTTTTTAAGGATTTAGCAGCTTTGAAGAAAGTTAGAGCTCTTTAAGAAGTCTACCAATCAGTGCACTTACAAACTATTCAAGATATAGCAAGCATGATTTTATTGACAGGCAGCTGTCAAATGATAGTGGAAAGATATTTCATATTTTCTATTTGAAAATGACGTTTTCATCATTTGCACTTATTTCAGTGAGAGTTCTGTATATCAAGCATAGACTGTCAAGCCACAGGTGGAAATCAGCATTACCAAGACTGAATTTAGACTCTAGCAGGGTTACCATGCATGCTCTGGAAGTGGATGCCACTGATATCTGCTCTACCCTATGAGACATTAGAAGAGAACAGGTAGATAGATAGGGACCCTACCAGTCATGGTAAAAAGATTAATGTATTATTCAGATAGAACATTATGTAACATTTTGCCCCCTCAATTTACTTCTGAGAATCATTTTCCTCTTTTTTAACCTGACAAGTTCTAGTTATGCCACTGTTCTTAAGAGAAAGTTAAAACATCTCTTAATTTTTCCATTGATATCAAAACACCTAACAGGTTTAAAATTTGCTTTTTTTCTTGGACCAGTAGAACAGGACCAATAAATTTGCAATTGTTGACGAATAGGGTTATTTTCAAATCTTTTTTGAAATACTGTGATAGAATTTTTCTGATAAAAAGGCATTAATATTTTCTGTATAGAGAAATATTCCTTTGAGCACTTTTTCTGTTCTGTCTCTCTGTGACGCAGAAATAAATGGTCAAGATAATGTCTCATGAATTATCCCTTCATTTTGAAGTCTGACAACAACAGCACATGTAAATGTTATCTTTTCTTTACTGTACAGGTAGTACGTGATATGCCTGTGATAAGACATCTTAAAGCCCCAATTCTCCTTGCTTGCCAGCTGACATACTTTATCTTTAATCAGTCACTAGGCAAACCAAAAAAGCTGAATTTAAAAGTGTTTGGGGCAAGGCCTTATATACAATGGAGAAGCTGCAAGTTCAATTCCAAGATGTTCCCGTATTGACTCATCCATACAGAGGAATAGTTAACTCTCAAATTTAATTCAGCAAATATTCCTACTTATTGGCTTAATATCATGATTAGCTTATCACATGCAACTGACACACACACCAGAAGCACATGCTGACATGTTTTTTACTTAAACTTTTTCTTTAAAGTACTTTGATATAGTTAAGATTTCAGTTTCCATAACAGTAAGATAAGAAGATGACTGAAGCCTATCAGCCATTTATTACAAATAATATTCAGAAGGAGCCTATCACCTTAATGAGACATTTCAGATTTTCCATATATGTATATATTTTCAATAGTTCCTTATAAAACCAACAATTTCCTGATTTTCATTTTTAGAGAGATATTATTTATGAGTTTCATTTATTCATCCTTTATTGGATGTGATTGGCCACCATTGTATTGTCTTTAACCAAAAAATAATGAACATAATTTAGGTAAAAAATAACTTTCAGATAGGTATTTTGCAATGATTTTTTTTCTAGAAAAAAGGACTTAGGAGATACATGGACTTTCAAAAGTACTTGTTGACTACCCAGTTATTTATAAACTTTTGTAAAGGAATTTCCATCCTGCAGCAACTTCTCATATTTCAACATATGGAACGTTTTTTTTTTCCTCAGTTGGGATGAAAAGTTGCAACTGAATACTTACAGATACACAGTGACTGATTCATATGACATCGAGTCCCTGACGACTTTCTTGATTTAGCTCATTTCCTTCAATTCATCCTTTCTCTTTCTAGTGTCCTTAATTTAGTATCTTGATGCACCTTGTGGTACTGACAGCCCCCCGTGTTACTGGATAGTGCAGAATGAAGTTTTGACATATGTAACCCAAGCTACAGTGATATGTGCCAGCCTGAGGACAGTGTACATGTCTTTCTAGAGCTAGTGGGGCAGTTTGAGGCATGGTGTGTTGCCACGTGGGAAATCTGAGTTCATGAATGGATTCAGATTTCCAGACTTTGTTTAGCAGCCAAGAGATGTCCCTGGAAAAGCGGTGCTGGATAAATACCTCTGCTGATCTGGAAAAAAAAAACATGTTGGCAGGAGTTCAAAACTGAGCTGCTTATTTGTCCTTCTGCTTGTAGACAAGGTCAATTTAGACAGTAGCTGGATATAAAAAAAAAAGACATTCAATGTATCACCCAAATTTTGCTCCTTATTGGCAAGCTATTTAAGAGATGACACTTCTAGTGTGGCATCATTTAGAGTGGAAGTCCATTGAAAACAGTGCTTCTGAAGTATCAGCAGTTTAACTGTGGCCTCTGATGTACTGTACCATGCTACAGACTGTTCATCTTCAAGAATATCAATGCTTCTAATTGTCAGGAAAATATACTTATCTTTCTAGGTTTGCCATGTCACAAAGTCTTTTATTTGTGTTGATATTCTTTTGTGCTTTCATACATGTCTGTTTCAGCACTGGGTTACTAAGAAACTTGATAACTTATTCTTTAGAATCATAGAATCGTTTAGGTTGGAAAAGATCCCTAAGATTATTGACATTAACCATTAACCTAACACTATCAAGTCCACCACTAAACCATGTCCCCAGGTGCCATGTATACATGTCTTTTAAATACCTCTGGGGATGGTGACTCAATCACTTCCCTGGGCAGCCTGTTCCAATGCTTGATAACCCTTTTGGTGAAGAAATTTTTCCTAATATCCAGTCCAAACCTCCCCTGGTGCAACTTGAGGCTGTTTCCTCTCATCGTATCACTTGTTACTTGGGAGAAGAGACCAACACCCACCTTGCCACAACCTCTTTTCTGGTAGCTGTAGAGAGCAATAACGTCTCCCCTCAGCCTCCTTTTCTCCAGGCTAAACAACCTCACTTCCCTTAGGTGCTCCTCATAAGACTTGTTCTCTAGATGCTTCACCAGCTTTGTTGCTCTTCTTTGGCCTCCTCTAAGAAGAGAGCCCTTTTGCATTTTAGTGTGTTGTCAAGGTCACAATCTCAACTGAATGTCAAAGGTCCCTAATAGCTATAGTCATATTCTTCGAAGACTTAGTGTGTTTCACACCTTCCTTTCTGTTTTGTCATTTTTAGTTACTTTTAATCTCTTTTCCTTTTTCTTTTAGATATCATTTAAGTTCAGGTTGCTGTAGACATCTGTAGATAATATTTATGTGTTTTGTTGTGCGCTTTTACGCAAATAACACAGTCACATTGAAAATAAAGATTTCTGAAGTAGTATGTTGGTGGCTAGCTTTTGACATCCTATCGTTCTTCATCAGAAACACATCCAGATCTCTGAGGTCCAAGTGCAGTTGTGATAGAGTGAGTGTGTGCCTGTTACATCTGTCAGATGGTTTTACTCCCATCACTAGAATTTTAGAACTTCAGAATTACGAAATTTACTACATTTAGAGAAGATATATTGGCTATTTGTAGAGATTTTTTTTTTTTTTTTTGGTTGTGGTGGGGGGGCTGGGGAGTGGTGTAACAGATTTATTCCTGAGCAAAGGACTCCAAATTTAGTCCCATTGCTGACCATAAACAGGGGGGAAGTGAAGTATAGGCTGCATCCTGATCCTCCAACTGATCTAGACCAACGGGGCTGTGGAAGTGCCATCACTCCCTGACTACCTGCACACCTCTGTTTCCATGAGAAACTAAGTATACAGAGACATGGTACATATCTGTCTCATCCCAACAGGCAGCCGAGATAGAGCAAATCTGGGAAGTGCTCCTGGTTCCCATAACTTTGAGAAAGCCTTAAGGTTCAAGTAATTTGTTATAAGATATATCAGCAGACTTCTGTGTTCTATGGAATGTCTTTGTAATAATACCTAGCAATGATTTCTTTCTAATCCTTATATCTTTTCTATAACATATGACACTGATCTGAGTTTGACAAGATCAGAGTCATCTTTTCCTTTAGTTTTAGGAGTGCTTGTGATACCGGCTCATGGATCAGAAGCTGAAGCTACATGTATTTTTTTTTTTTTTTGAATCATGAATTATAAGACAAGTCTTGAAATCCTTTAAATTTAACTCTATGTAATTATAAAACAAATATGAAAGGATACTGCAGAATGACTTTTAAGACTTAACTTCTTGTCCCTGCCCAATGTGTGAAAACTTTTTTAAGATTAATGGTAACTAAGTGTATTTTCAGAGATGACCTAGCATATGAAGTCATAGTCAAAGCTTGTGTTGCTGATAATGTCCTAACTGTCGGCCTGAAAATCATCAACAGGAATTTTATATTAAATATGACATAAACCAACATCTCTATTACTTCCTTAGCCACCAGCAGGACTGGGCTAACTATATTAAAAGTCATGCTCACACTGTATTCAAAAACATCGCCACTGACTGTGACATCATTGATGAATAATCCACAGCTATTAGATTTATATCATTACCTGGAAATTCCAGTTGTCATGTTAAAATATATGATACCTTTTTAGCTAGCTAAATTCAAAAACATGATTTGAGAGCCTCATAAATGTTAAGTGACTGGTATGCAAAATTATAAACAACAGCCAATTATAGAACTAAACAAGATATTTATTTTTTCTCCAAACCTCATAATTTTAAAGGAAACGTCATTCTTTCTGTAGGCAGCTTCATAATTTTGAACATTTGAGACTGTCAGTACTGAAATACAGCTAACTGGCATGGACACACCAAGACAACTTTGGATCTAGCTATAGCTAAAACCCCTTTTTTGAACATGACTGACATCAATTGACCAGAGTCTATAGAATATAGTTAGGAGCCACAGGTGAGCCCTCTTTAAATTCCAGGTAGGGGAATCTAAAGTATTTATTTCTTTGTTATCTGAGAATATTGGATGATCTGAATATGTTTTTTTGGCTCAAGTTTTAAAAAAGATATTCCTTTCACAGATGCTCACTTTTGGTGATAGTGCTACTTCTTCTGAATTGTATAATGTGCTCTATGTTTATGGATCTAGTGCTTGTATAATGTGCTCTATGTTTATGGATCTTTCTGGTTTTGTGGTTGTGGTCAAATGCTTTGGAAATTTGTAGGAAGTATTTTAAGATTTTTTTTGTAGTAGTAGATCGAAATCTGCAGAATAGACCTTGTGTTCCTGTTGACATTTACTGATTTTACCTTAGCTCAGGTTGCAGTGCAGTTTCCTTCAGCAGTCACAGTCAGGGATTCAATTCCATCAAGATCTGACCTTCATTCCTGCCAAAGAATTGGATCTGTTAAAATATAGTTTTCTTGATTGGATCCTAGACTCAGGGCAAAAACATCTGAATGTTATTGTTTTGCCACTGCCTCACCGTGTGATTTTGTAAAAGAGAAGTAACTTCTCTATGTCCTGTTTTTGCAAGTGAAAAATCAGATGCATGGTGAAGCTAAATTCATTTTTATAAAGCAAATGGAAACAGATGAAAATGACGTATTAGTACTTAACATTTAGTTCCATGTTCATTTGTGTTAATATATTAGAATCAGAGGCTTGTGAGTTAAATATTTGGCCTCACAGTTTGCTATTTGGGACAACATTCACAAAGACCTTTTCTTCTGAGTCCTGGGTTGGTGTTTTCATTTATTCTACTTCTCATGTGGTAGTATTCTTGATTCTATAAATTTTGTGTTTAGCACTTGCTGCTTCTTCCTTTGATGCTAATCTGCCAGTGTGTGTTAAGCATGGACCATAATTCTGAGGATAGGCACATGCCTGCTCGTTTAGATAAAAGCAGGTTTAAATAATCTGGTGGGATCTGTTCGCCCACTTTATCTGTATCTATGTATTTATTTGTCCTTGTATTAGACTACTACTTTTCAAAGCCTCCAAAATTATAACCTTTACTATAAAACCTAGATGTTGAGTGATTCATTAAGAGGTATCTTGGAGTCTTTGGCATGGGATTGGTATCAGCCCATCTTCTTAAATTTATTCATTTAGTCCCTGTGTCCTCCCTTTCACTGCCTACTGTCTCTTACTTTGTAAATTCCTTGGTTTAAAGGTTGTGCTTTCCTGTATGCCAAGCCACTGTGTGAGATTATATAGCTTTAAGCCTTATCTGTTTGATCATGGTATCTTTGACCACACTTCAAGTAGGAGGAATGCAAGCCAGCTGGGGACGGTGAGCTGCATAAACATTGGTAAGAAGCTGGTTCCAGTAGTAAACTGTAGTTTAGTTTTATTAATTCCAGCTCAGATATACACAGTTTTTGGTCTGAACCTGATTTTGGACCTGAACGCAAGCTTGGAAGAGCACAAGCTCACCTTTGCTTTTAAAAGAACATATTTCTGTTCAGCAGTAAGCTTAAGAACCTAGTCCTGCAGCATCGCAGATGGTGGATTTGCTGACCCACATGCAAAGTCAAGGAATTGCTCAATATTTGCAGGAGTTAACAGCAGTCTGTCTTTTTATGTCCGTAAAATTAGCACTTCCCGTTCATATTTGTCTTGAGCTAGCCACATTGCAAGGCATGTTGTAGTACAATGAGAGATTCTACCTGCCCAAAAGCAAGGGAAATTGAATGGCCGAGAAAGAAAGAAATGGTGTTTGGCATCATCACGGATTTAACCAATTGCCAGAATATGGTGAACGGGTGGTTGCAATGGCAGCAGCAGCAGTGAATGTGGAATCATGGGGAGGAGAGGGATGAGCTAACTAGTGAAAAACAGGGAGTCTTTGCAATGTAGAGGTATTTTCCTGGCTGTGTGGGGAGAAACATGAGAAAAAGGAGCTACAAAGGGAGCACAAGGCTGCTACCTAAGGGTGAGGAGAAACTGCCACCTTGTCCAGCTCCAAATTTCTGTCAATCTGTCACAGCTTCATTTCCTCCCTCCCTGGTGATAGAGCAGACATCACGACAAGTGCCCGGGTTTTGCAAATCTAGTAAAAGTAAAAACCAGATCAACACTTTCTTAGAGGAGCACCTCTACAATATACTCAAAGCCTCAACATTCTCTTATATGCCCACTAGTAAATAATTGCATATACAAAAGAGTGACACAGTTCCTTCTTAACTCCAAGAAAGGTTGACTTTGAGCAGCTGAAGAAGTAGGTGAAAGTGAACCACATATTTCCAGTCCGATCAATCTTGGCAGGCTGCCAACACAATCCAACCCTGTGAGGTAACTAGTTTAACACCCTCCAGTGCAGAGGTGTAAATAGCAGGTAGTACATGCATGACAAAGCATCACCTACTTTTGTGACAGTGCTTCATAAACACTGGAGGAAAGAATGCCTTTCCACACTAGTATTTGTCACACATAAATATTTGTAATAGTTGCTATGGCAGTTGAGAGGGGAAAGATGGAAATCAGAAAACAGTGAAAGCTGCCTGAAAACAAAGAAATGTTTTCAGAGAGAATGCAGTAACCTTATGTACTGGAATTTTTATTCCTCTGAACTCTTGTTATAGGCCTTTGAATAAAAAAAAAAAAAATCTCATTTGTGTATCTTTATTATTTAAAGATAAAATAACTTATTATCTTGGTTAATTAGACCAGATGCTAAAAGGCAACCTTCATTAATTGTGGTTGCCCTTTTGAACATCTATGAATCTATTTGACTTGCCTGATACTTGAGTGATACATTTAAATTTTTCAGAATAACTCAGATCAGGAAACTGGGATAAAGTACTTAGGCACAGTATTTCAGTTGTGCTGGTTGAGGTTCAGCACCTCGGTCCTGGAGTAACTCAGTACCTGCAAATGGGATAGGAATAAGGCACTTTGTCTATAAGAACCATCCCATCACTTTTCTGATGGCAACCACTTCATGAATCTCATTGTCACTAGCATCCCCATAACATTTTACAGAGGGAACTCCCGCTTCGACTACTGAAAAATCTGAGCCTGGGGTGTGTGGACTGATGTTCCCATGGCATTGAAACTTATTCCTCTCAAGACATTAATATTTAACATATAGTACACTTCTCACTTTCAGACGAATAAATCTGGATGTCCTCCACAATTTTTACCTTTCAATTTTCATCTGTCTTAGGTGTTTTTTTCCTACTCCTAAATACAAGGCTTTCTCATTTGCTGTTTCCATGCTACAGTAATTGATTCTTATAGAATAGTACCTTTATTCAAAAAAATTCTGGTTAGGATTTCTGATGTTATACAACCAACCACTGTTACAATGCCCTGAGTTTTACATAGGGGTGCCTATTAGCGTAGTTACGGTTAAGGGCTTGTCACAATTTCCATTATATAGTAAAACATTATTTTCAGGAATTTAGAACAAGCCTGTAAAAAGTAAACGTGAGCTGCAGTTTTACACAGAAAATCTTTGCCCATGAGAAACTTATTGTCACAAATGCTGAAAGCATCAGTCAGTTTCCTTAGCTATTTTAAAGTGGAGTGAGTGAAAAATTAAATATAGTAGTTCAGTGGTTTAAAACATTTTTTCACTCATATATAGCCACCACAGGTGTAAAACACACCCCATGATCCTGATTCTTAGCTCTGCACATGTCTTTCTATTGCTCCAATATCGCACAAGGAGTTGAAGCTGCCTAAAATAGCATAAAATTTCCAGGCACAATGAAATTTTCAACTGACAGAGAAAGCCACCATTATATCACCCTGCATGGAGGAGGGAGGAATCTTGCCCTTCTTCCTTACCTCCTTAAGCACGGGGAGTGGAGCAGAAATATGAATGCATTAAGGAAAGAACATCATATGTCTGGCTAAGCATAAGCAATTGATACAGATTCAGACAAGTCCTCTTCTTTGTATGACTACTTCTCTAAGTTTGTACTGCACACTGTTTTCTCCTTCAGGAACCTCAGTATCTCATCAATAGAAAAGTTTAAAACCATCTGCCTTTCTTCCACGTAGATATGACAAGTATCTAAGCCAGCATTTAGTACAGAACTTAGTAAAAAGAGGACAATATTTTCTTAATTTGTACTTTGATTTAGTTTTACAGAATCAGTGGTCCAAAACGTGTGTGGGATGGGCATTGCAGTGTCTTCACAGCTTCTGCAAATATTAAATGATTATCTTTCGATTTGGCAGGGGTAGTTTCACAGGAAGTGCAGTATTTCAAAAGAGTAATTTGCAAATTTTCACATAAGCCCCAATTTCATGGCAAATCTCTCATTTTTTGTCCAAATGTGGCAACATATCCAAATATGCCATTGGCCTGTTTGTAAAAACATCTTCCTGGCTTCACTCACAAATCCCAAATGCACAGGTGCGGCATATTTGATAAATTAGCCTTAAGAGTTTTTCCTAACATTTGTTATTACTTGTTAACTTACAGATCCTGTTATCATGCTGCTTTTGCTTCTCTCCCTCCATGATATATTATTTACTAAGTATACTATTAATTATTATGATATCAGCAGCCCATGTGAACGGCAAGAAGAAATGGCATACGCGTATCCTAGCCCTAGATCCTTGCCATCTAATTACTGATATGATATGACAAGTGAGAACAGCAAACACTGGATGGAGGGAATTAGTTATATTGATACAAAGAATGATGTTGCATGTGCTAGAAGGTGACAAATTCAATTGCAGATTGAATGCAGGAAATGGGCCACTAAAGCAGTGATTCCAACACACATTAAAAGCTTTTGCAAAGTATTCTGCATTTCATTAATATCACATAATTGGAGGGAGGTGGTTTTGTAAACCTCTCTCCCATTGTTAAACATAGTTCTCTTTTACAAACCACATTGTACTTCATCTTTTAAAATTCATTGTTTTGCTACGCAGGAGCAAGCAAAGTTGTTCATTAACTGTTCAGCCACACCTTGAACCATCAAGTATGAAGTCAGGTTGACTTTTTGCTTTGTGGTGAATTCCTGTCTGTCATTTCTCCATCTTGAAACAAAACAAAGCATTGACTGAAATGTGAATGGATCGTGTCCTATGGCCCTTGTTCAGGCAGGATTTTTAAAAAAACTTGTTAGGGATGACTGAAAACTGCAGAATTAATCCCTGTGTTTTAAATCAGTATCATGTTTTCTGGATGTTCTAGGTGACACTGTCATGTCAGGAGAAATTTGAAATTATGTGAGTAACAGCTCCACTGGCAATAAAACTGCTACTCATATGGATACATTTTTATGTTAAATAGATTAGTTAATTCCTCTTTGTATTATTTTGACTTTGAATCTGATCAATATAGTAACAATAATTGCTTAGCTGTTAGAAAAGCATTTTTCTGAAAAAAAACAAACCAACCCAAATCACAATTTGCAGTGGGCTGGACTGGGCTGTTTTTTCCATAGTTTTCCTTTCTGTGGCCCTCTACTTTCCTCATTTGAATATGAAATGAAATATCAAAGGGAAACAACAATAGTCTTCCTGGGAATGTTGATTGTAGTTAGACCTGATGACTGGCAATCCCTTACTTCTGGTGTCATTACTTAGGCTGAATAACTTTTAACTTAAATATGTTTCATGTGTTTTCTATGAATAATATCTATGTCAGAATGGGGTCGTTAGCATGTAATTAATTACCTGTGAAGGGTCTTGAAGTCTGCAAGTGGCACGTGATTGAAAAATCTTATGACACTTACGTACCTCCCCAAATTTATAGTAGAGGCTGCTTCTTCATGCCAATTTCTATCTAGATGCTTCATGGATCTTCACAGAATGACTTCTCATGCTCTTATGTTACACCACAAGTGGGACTATCTAGGCCACTGAGGGCTTAAGTCAGGCCTTAAGCACTAATTAATTCAGTTAATGTGCCATGTAATTTAAAATATTATTGTATTGTTTTAGCTGTATTCCATGCCAAATTTCCATGAGGGTTAATTTTGCCATAAAATGTGGTCAAGAAATCTAAACTGTTTGAGTAAGCCGTCATGAAAGTAGTGGCATTTAGCAGTTTTCATTCATTTAAATAATGTGGATTTGGGTATGGCTGGCTGTGGAGCATGGGTGTGCTAATAGCTTGTTTAGAAATATTATTTCAGTATTTAATATGACCCAACTAACAATTCAGCTTAAAACATCGTGAGTGATCTGCTGCCACTGATAAAGCTGAGAATAGTTGATTTGATTTCACACAGAGAAGATATTTCACTATTAATTTTAGCTCTAGACTTTCAAATGGAGAAAGACGTATATGCAGGTTGCGAGGATGGCTGTGAAAACTGGTGCTGTGTTTTAATTGAGATTAAGAATTTTGCTTGCATATGTAAAACAAATGTACGAAAAAAGTAAGCTCACTGCCACCAAAACTGAAAACAAGGCACTTCGGAAAATATATGCTGATATATAACTGGCTAGAATTTCCTTCATTTTGCAAAGCCACGAGCCACATGCATCAGCTCACCACAAAGTCATTAGGTCTTTTTAAACTCAGATGAAAAACATTAACAAATACCACAAAAGGCTTTAGTATGGCCCCTTTGTTCATTCACATATGGCAGTTTATAACTCCTGCACCACTTGGGTCGTGTGTTTGTTTAAGCTGCCTCCATCAGGCCAGCCCTGAAAGAACAAAAGACATCTTGAGCGATCCTAAGCAGGAAATGGGCTAATCTAAACATGGCTTGTGACACTATAAGTAGAATAGAAAGGGGAGGGATTGATTAGTCATTAATGTCCAATTGACTCCATATGGATGTTGCAATAATAAGGCCTTTTTCAGTGCAGTAGCGGAGTTATTGAATTAGAGGTTTATGTTTCCTCAGAGCTGACCTTAGGGAATTCCCTTTCGGTTCTTCTTGTTGATGTTTTAAAGAGAATGGAGTCTCTTAAGAGGAAAAATAGAAGCCTTATCATAACTGAGTGTGCATGGATGTAGCTAACCTGTGCTACAGTATATTCCCACCTCTTGGTATTTACTTAGCACATTTCAGAACCTTTGCAGGTGAAGTATTTTAGAGCCCATCTAAATATTCCAGTATTTCATGAATCACTCATGTCTTTCTCAGTTTTTTCCCCTCTTTTCATTCACTGACATGCAGCCTATAAAAAATGTTTGGCCCTCAAATCCCAGCTGAATAATATTTATTTAGCATTTGGAATGAAAGCAGCTTGACAAACAGACACTTCCTTGCAGAACATTTGTGCCACTGTGTGACTGCAGGCATCCCCGTCCTGGAGCTAGTCATATTTCCAAGTGGGCATTAGTTTTGCGTAGTGATGACAAGACATGCCAGTAATGACAATAGTTCATGAGATACCCATTTATTTTGCATCTCTTGCTGGTAATAAGGAATGAGAAAGTCTTCTGAATGATGACGACGTAAGAGGCAGGCAAGGGGCAAAACAGATAAACGTTACACTAACACTGACACAAATCACTCGAACTACCATGAAGTAATACTTTTTTTAACCTCCAAAACTGAACATAACTCAACTTAAACTTAATAACTCAAAATAATAGTTAAATGATTATTCTTGTATTCTATACTTTCCAAAGCTTCTATTGTGATTCTATTCTTTCCAGATTTGCATTTTTCTATTTGATTTGAAATACTGTCCTGTCTTTGCATTTGTCTGTCCGCAGGTTAAGAGCAGAAAGGGGGACTGCTGAGACAGTTTTTCATGCTCCCTGTTTGGATGGCATTTCCATGTTTATGCGTAACCCGTCTCTCATTGTAGAAGAGTGACTCCTGTTTGCCTGTTCATTAGGCTCTGGTCTCTGCAGTGTAGGCTGCCAGCAGTGCTAGTCGTATTACCACAGACAGGGCCAGATATCTGGGAGGTCGCAATCAGTCTTTTCCAAAGTAGACAAAAGTATAATCTCTGCTTAATGAATATCTGATGATACAAGCTTTACTACTAACTAGCCATTTTCACACTAGGAACCTAGAAAGATTGTCTTTATTTCTACATATCCTATCTTGGTACATGTCTATGGAAGATGGTACGCAGTGTATTTCCTAGAGTAGCCAAAGATTTGTTATCCGGTGGAAGTCGAAGGAAGTATATTACTTCAAACATGAATCAAGAGTGTGAAGAGTAATTAAGGAGTAACAGAGTGACTGATAAAAATCTCTTTTCCCTTTCTTTCTTCATCTTTTTCTCAACCTTTTTTTTGCTCCTTTCTATCACATTTATTATTGTTTGCATTCCGATAACATGTAAAGGTCCAGTCTGAGGTTTTGTTGTGGTAGATGATGTATAAAATGGAAGGCAAAACAACATCTCATTAAAGAAAATAGGATTAACCCTAATGTGGCCAATATTTCATGGAACAAGCAATGAAGTTGTGCCTGTCCTAAAATTCTTGTAATTATAAAAGATGAGAAGCTCAGATAAAAGCACGAACAAACAAATAAACAATGAAACAATTGTTACTTTATGTTTCTTAACATTTAATTAATGTGAAAATGTTTATCTTCCCTGTTGATGATCAGATTCTTTTCTCTTTCTAAAGAACAGGGGTTCTTCTTCCCCTGCACTGTCATTAGAGAGCAATCAGACTCTTTTGGATCAAAAATATTGTTTGAAATTACTTTAATGAAGCTGTAACATTTTTAGATTCATTCTGTGGTTTTCTTTGACTCAGTATTGTCCCTAGAGTCTAGTCTGGAATCCAGCTTCCACAGAGGAGTTGCCTGCCATATATCCACAAAAAGTGATCATTCTTCTCTAATCTGCTTTTAGTCTTAAATCATCAAAGTCATGACAAGTTGAGCAAAGGCAAAGCATCGAGGAAGTGAGGCAGTCCACACCCTCAGAAGCTAAAAATGTCACTTTGAGGACAGCCCCAGCCTTTGGGCCAAAGTGTAGACTTCTTTGCCAACTAAGCCATTAGGGCAGCCAGACTGTACTTCTTTTGCAATAATTTTGAATTCTGACCAAGCTCTTAATTCTGAAAATCAAAACCTCCTCCTGTGATTTCAGTATGAACAGTAACTAGCAGATAGAGCATTAGTTGCCATAGAGAGACAATTACCAACTTCCTCCTCTCTTCTCACCCTGCATTAGTAGTACATTTTAATTTTATCCATTATTCGGAGTTTCTTATTTATGAGACTTCTCTGAAAATAATTTTAGAAAGAAGTAAAACACAAACTTCTTTGCAGTTGTTAAAAAAAATTTCATGTGTCTCTTTCAGCCTCTGTCAGTACTATAATTATCACAATAAGAAAAAAATCCATACTTTGTAAAACCTGTTGAAATTGTTTATATAGGGCACAATACTGCCTATATATCTGATTCACAGGATGAAGTACCCAAAAATAACCAGTTTGAAACCTTGTTCTTATGTGTTTCAACTTGTAAGAGCGCACTAAGCATATATGCTTTTTATATATCATTAACACCTCATTTCTAAGCTAAAAAAGTACTGAGACTTTCTGGCTCCCCACGTAGAATCACATGCTAACAGAATTATTTTCTTGTACTGCTTTATATGCTGAATATAATTCTGTAGTTCTGAGATAGTTAGAAGAGCATAAAGATTATATTACTTCAGTTATTTGCAGAAATTCATTTTGCAGATGCTTTTGTGATGGCCTATGGGTCAACTTGCAAATATTCCCCCTGAGATCAAGCACAAAGAACATCAACTCTTTGGCTGCTTTTTCAAATCCTTCAAGTATGGACTTGCTTAAAGCAGATACAGCCAGAGCTTCTTGGCCTTTTTGGGATGGTCGTAATTTATTACTCTATGTATAAAGAATATTTTTCTAACATAACCTTTCTCTGAAAACAGACAATTTATGGTGGGTTTTTTCTTTTTTTTTTTTTCTTTCTATCTAAATTATATCCAGATTAAAAAACTGGCCTATAATCTTGATTCTAGTAAAGGTACTCTTTGCCTGCATTAAGATTGAAAGGTCAGGCCAAAATTGTGCTAGAAAGGGTTAAACACAAACTCCTTAGCCATAGTGAGTAAGTACCTTTGGGAAAGTAAAAGATGAAAAATCATCATATGGATTCAAATATGTCTTATTTCCTTTGTTGTGAGAAGAGCAGCTGAATAACAAACGAGAACTTTTGCATCAATAATAATTTAAATTTTTTGTCACCAACTTTCTAATTGCCAACACACTAGATACAATTTTTATAGTATTATTTTAAAAGATGGAACAATCATTACATGATATATTTGATTTTTCTCAAATTATATAGCCGCTTGTCTCAATAAATGATTCAGTGTTGACTTACTATTTTGTAACTTATTATAGTTTCACAATAAACATATCCTCTCTTATCCTCTCTTAAAAGATGGTATCTTTGACATGCAAATTCCAAGCCTTCTGGCAATGGACAGAGCCTCACTAACCATACACACCTCTACATTGGTCCTACATGCAGGTTGCTCAGCAAAACTACTGTTCTGTTTTGCAATAAAAAGCTGACTGCAGCTGCAGCCTCCTGTAAATGCCAAACACCTGTAGCGTGGTACTTAGAATAGTATTAAAATAGTTTTGCATCTCACGTTTGCCACAAACCTGTCTTCTTTTATGTGCATGCATGTTAGTATACAAATTGCCAAATTGGTGTCAGTTGTAAACTAATGACATTGGAGGCATCATAAATTACCATGGTGATCCTCAGGAGAAGACACTGCGTATATGAATGAGTGTTTCATTCTCGGGGTAATGTATGTCTTCATCTGGCCCAGTAGTCAGCATATTGCCCTGTGTTGATGGATATAGTCAGCTTGAAACTACACTACATTTCACTGCACAATAAACATGGCTGTCAACACCATATAAAGCAAAATCAATTTATCCTGTATGGTCAGTGCGTTTTAAATGAAATTAATGTACTGTGGACCTGGTGGCAAAAAGGTAGTGTATTAGTTATGCATCCTCTATTTTAGGACTTTTTTCATGTAAATGTATTTCCTATATAGAATTTTTAAAATGGTATACCTAACATATAGTGTTTTCACACTACATTAGAAAACTTAGTTTTTGCACGATTTAAAACTTGTGAGTCAGTCACTGAATTCAGTAAATCTGCAGTGTTTTACTTAGTGTAAAGAACTTATCTTTTGGCAAATAAATCCGTGTCAGGAGCTGTAATAGTTTATAAAAAAGGAGGCCTATTGCTGTGCTAATTTGTTGTCACATACCTTGCTTTTTCAAGGTATTGACTTATATAAACAGTTTGATGAGGCCTAAGACTAAGTAGATCAGTCTCCCACTGTAAAGACTTTTTGCCTTTCTTCTATAGCTAAGGTATAACCCTAAAAACATGTTATCATCACAATTGCAAAAGTTTTTCTGGTAAAAGCATGACTTATCTAGGCTCGGTTAATTTCTTTCTCCTGTATTAACTAATTCTGCACCTCATACTCAGCTCTGTGAACTCAAAACCCCATGAAGCTTTGCTGTTTGTGGTCAAGAATCAGGGCTGGATGCATTAAAAGAACACTTAAGGTTAGCATATACAAGTTGAATTGATGGTGGGTAATGACAGGACACTGGGGCACATTAAAACACAGCAGGCATGAAGAAGCTGGAGTGCTTGTCTCCCATTCTGGAAGCTCCAGGATGCTATGCGTGTACCTGTTGAAGGCAAACAATTTTATTATATATGATCTAATGCTCGAGACACATCTAAAAATCAGCTAAAGCAGATGCAACTTTAAAATGTTCAGCTCCAAATATAATTGGATCCATACAACTAACAGCATGTACCTAGTGTACTATGTAATTTATTTTATGAAATGTTTGGCATGTGCTTCACTGCTCAAGCAGTAAAGTCGTTGTGAATTACTTGCGTGAACAGGTCTGCATCAGTTTGGATTCTCAAGTGTGACTTTTATGTGAGTTTTGTTGAACATTCAGAACATGTATGCTATGTTAAAGTCCTGAATGGAAACTTTTTCAAATCTCTTTGCCTTAACTGGAGAAATACCAGTGCAATTTTTTTCCTCGCTCAGATGTCGATGCCTTCAGCTGGGTGAGCCTAAGCAAGTACACTGAAATCACTGGATATCCTTTCTCTCTCTGTCTCTCTCTCTTAGATCTGGCAGCAAAAAGAGAGACAGAAAAAGAGAATGAGGCTAAAATAAACACAGCACTGAAAGCACTCGCGTAATCCACATAATAATGTTTTGCATCCATCTTGTTTCTTCCTGCCCTGACATTACAGGAAGTAAAGCAATGAATGGCTCTGCAGCTAAACTACAGCAGTATTATTGTTGGCCAACAGGAGGTGCCACTGTGGCTGAAGCTCGAGTCTACCGAGATTCGCGGGGCCGGGCCAGTAGCGAACCGCACATCAAACGACCAATGAATGCTTTCATGGTTTGGGCAAAGGATGAGCGTCGAAAAATCCTCCAAGCCTTCCCTGACATGCACAACTCCAACATTAGCAAAATCCTAGGTAAGTGCAAGACAATGAACAAATCATGACAGCGACCGAACCCAAACTTAGGGAAGCTTAGAAGGCTCTGCTATAGTAGTGGCAATTGGCAGAGGTTAGTTATTTTTGGAGCTGTGAAAAGATGAGGTTATTTATATTGGTGACACAGGCTAGCTACTTCCTTCTTGGACATGCAACTTCTCTTATTTTAGGACATATTTTGTTTGGGAGATGTTCACTGAAATTGGAATCACCAAAATGTACAAATGAAGACTCATGCATTGTTTTCATTTTCATTCCCTTCCTTTTCCATTTCTGCCTCTTCCCTAATGCTTTTTATTTTCAACAGCAGAGTCACAGCAGTCCTTAAAGACTTAGCAGCATTCAAAAGTAATGTTTTGTGAAATCTGTTGCAAGAATGAATCCTGATAAAAGGTCCAATAGCAAGATCCCATTAGAAATCACCCAAACTACAAGTCACCTGAATGCAAAATGGTACTTGCTGGAGTAATTACAGGGAAAATTTAATAAAGTACAAAATCAAAATCAAAAGTTTATGTCAGACAGTGCAGTGTCAAAGAAAGAAACTTGGCACAGTTCAAAACACATGTACATACATACCTTCTCGCATGCAAAGTGATGTTTGATTCAAAATGTTACAGTGTTCAAAAAGCTAAAGAAGCACTAGCATCATAGAATTTAAATATTGTTTAGTTAAAAGACACCTTAGTTAATATTTAATTTGTATAGATTGGGACGATCAGGGAATATACCATAGATTATATTTGCCACTGTGCAACTAAATTGGCTCATTTTTGAGAAGTTTTGATTTGCTTTCTAAGACCCCTCCAGAGAATTAGAAACATACGTGAGAATGAGTGGTGAAATGTTAAACCTATATTTGCTTTCTGAGTCTTTGAAGTGAAAGACAGATTCCAAATGTAACTCGTAATAAATAGAAGTAAAAATCGAGTTTCCTCTGTAATAATTTTATTGTAAACTTTGAGTTCAAATACATTCTTACCAAAGTTTGTTGCATATTAGTTCAATCAGAGGCAAGAATACACAGAAATAAATGTTACTTTGTCCTGCAACTTCCAAAATCTTACTTAGTCATTCTCATATTTTTGTCTACCATATAAGTAAGTTATATGAATAGCCTTTCAGTTTTGTATAAAACCTGCACTGTTTCAGTGTTGGCAGCTGTAGGCAATCTATATTATTTGTGTGCATTCTGTGAAAAAACTATTAGAAGCATAGTAACTGTATTCATTAAAATGTAAACTTCCAGCATAAATATTTCAGAAGTGCCAGCAATTGAGTGTTTGTTAACCATGGAATTAACCTGTCAGTATCTGCTCTGCCACAAATAAGTCTATGTCCATATAGTATCTGTGCAACTTTTTCAGGACAATGAGAAAAGAAACTGAAATATTAGAACTGACACAGAGTATCACTGGCTACAGATAATATTTATAAAACTTTCCGTTTGTTGATATATGAAAAATCTTGGTAAAAGAATAGCTTCCACCCACGTTTACCACAGCTGTAATAGTTTTGTTCATTTAAAAGATACCAAAAAGCTATTTTCTGCATTTCTTATCCTCCAGGAAAAAAAAAAAAAATTCCCTTCTCTATTCAAGTGTTTAGATAGCTCCTTATAAACAATATAAGAGATCTGAATACTTTTTCCTCTTCCTGTGTACACTGTGTTAATTTTTAAACTTTTTTATTAGTGCAGCTTTCAATGAGAGTTTATAGTACCTGAAATGGTGTATATAATTACAATGTGCTTTCTGTTTTTCTGGGGTTTTTTTTGGCTTTTTTTTAAATATAAGTTTGTTAAATGTAACTTCCTCAATGCAATTTTGTGCATTGATTACATCTGGCCGGAAGATAATATGCATAATAGGATTTAAATATTTTAAGGTGCCGATATTTTGCCAAGCTTACATCAGAAAATTAGTAAATTTAAGAAACCCAGACAGCAAGTGGTTTTTCATAATTTTGTTGAATCTGTAGCATTTTGGTGATTTTTTTCCTGCTACATAGCAAAGTATTAATATCTATTAGTAAGAGTATATAAACCAAATCCTCATAAAACTATCAAAGCAGCGTGTATCCCTAGGCAATGTGTTAAGCTTTTAACAGTAGAAGTATGGCTGTAGACCTTACTTAACTGTAATACTATGCGTGGTATTACAATGGTATAGAATTATTCACAGATTAATGCTCATATTGTAAAAAAATAAATAGTCTGTTTTGCAGCATGTGGCTGGGATTTTGAGAAGTAACTATTGGTTTTAAATGCACCTATTTAATAGAGATTTACATATGTCTGGTCGGCAGCAATAGCTGAAAATTAAGGTTCTTTTAAGATGTCTCAGGTTGTGCATCCCAATACATGTGCTGGCTGATGTAAATTCAAATCAGTTTATTTAATTAACTTATTTAAAATTTGTTTATTATGGCAAGAAGGCACGTTAAAATATGTATGTGTAAAGCTAAACCTCTTGAGCACTCAATGATGTTTTGCGTTAATAGGATCTCGCTGGAAGTCCATGTCGAATCAAGAGAAACAACCTTATTACGAAGAGCAGGCACGGCTAAGTAAAATCCACCTAGAAAAGTATCCTAATTACAAATACAAACCTCGACCAAAACGTACCTGCATTGTTGATGGAAAGAAATTGCGTATTGGTGAATACAAGCAACTGATGAGGTCTCGAAGACAGGAGATGAGGCAGTTTTTTACCGTAGGGTGAGTACTATTGTTGTAATTGTTTTCAAAGACAGAGCATCCTATTTGAAACCAAATAGACTTATCTGTTTAAGTCACTGACTAATGTCATTTAGAAAGTAGGGATGTGAACCTGTAAAACCTTATTAAAAACATAAGATATATCATGGAATATGGAGCTATCAGCTTGCCACTGAGTGCTGATTGTGAGACTGATTGTGGAATTCTTTAAAGTCAAAAGTTGTTTCCCATTAGCCTGAAAGGCTTGAATCATGTCTTTTGTGAGTTATTAGTAAGCTAATCCATTCTGGGGTACTAAAGACCTCAAGATCATTTCCTAAATTAAGACAAGAACAAAACGAAAAACACAAAAGATTATTTCAGTGTAGAATAAGGAGTCAGGAGGGGCTGAAAAGAGAAATGGGACAAGAGTACTAGCAGTCACATTAGGAACACACATGAATGAATGATATCATAGCACGGGGCTATTAGGAATTTTGTTATATAGAGAACTGTGAAAAAAACCCTTTTTTAAAAATAAATGTTTTAGGAAGAGTCTTTCAAGCAGTGCATAGATAGACTAGGTAGACTTATAACTTGGAATATATGGCTCGAAAAAGATCTTGGCATGGTTTTAAAAACATTGTGTGTTTTTTAACAGTATTTCCTCTAGTCTTCAGCAGAGAAAGCAGCACTATGAAAGATCTACAGGCTAAAGATAACAAAAGTCTAGTGAAACAACTGCACCATAACTGATTTCTCTCTCCTGTTTTTTTATGAATTAATCTGTGATGCTCACTGCTCTAACACAATGTTTCTGGTGGTTTACAAAGAGTCTAAAGCTATCTCCAGTGCCAGCCTTTCCAAATTCACAATGTTCTGCTTATTTCTCTAATCACAATAGTCTCCTTTTGTTGGGCTCTTCACTACCAAATAATTGACCTTGACGTCGATTCTGTGCCCTCATTTTTGGCTTAGGATGCAGAACTCCTGTTGCAGTCAATTATTTTGTGGTACAGCCTGCAACAATGTGAGCTCTTTCTTCAATCAGTAAATAGAAATGTTTCTGATATTTTGAAATAACCTTCCAGTCTATAGTTTTGACATTGTTTTTTATTCTTCACTCTAAGGGAAGTTGTTTACTAACAGGCTTCCAGCAAAATTTTACATAGAGCTCTAAAAAGCAATCTGAATTTATACAGCACATCACAAATCATATTCAGAAATGAATGAAAATGAAACTCCAGCTTATGTCTTCCAAAGCAGATTGACAGACCATATCACATGTAGACAAGAAATGTAGAAGAAATGCCAAAACAGCAATCTGAACAATTTGAGAATTGTTTGCTAATTCAAAACAGTATTAAGCAGTAATATTTTACACGTTGGAAGTGATGGCTAAATATGGAGGTGAATATGGGGGACAGATTTATGAAACTTCTAAAAGTGCCTACTTAAAGAGTGATATTGTGATTTAAAAAACAATATAATGAAAACTATTCAAAATTAAACTGCTGGTGCAACGTAAATGTAACATCTTTCTCATATATCAAACAGTAGGATCACAAAGACCATGAGAATGTCATCGTTTTCTTGAAAGGATTGGTTCTAATTCATATTTATGCTAAGTCCACTTCACACTGCTCTGTCCATGTTGAAGAAGGTTTAAAGTAAGTGTAAATTACCTTTGTGGACTTGTATAATGATGCAGTGGACTTTACTGGAGACAATGACTTTTAGTTATGCAAGTGATGAAAAAGGGGATATGAAGACTAATGGATGTGTTCAATAAAGGTGAAATGAGATCCATGTTGCAGTTCAATGTGAGCATAAATTTTGATACTGAGGAAACACAGGCTGTGATTTAAAAAAAAATCTTTCATGCTTTTCTGTGGCTTCCCACTGTTACCCCAAATTCCTTTTTTCCCTAAAGAAAAAAATTACAACAAAATCCTTGGAAGAGACCAAGTAAAAAAAGGTGAAAAAAACAGACTAGGACAGCTTTTTTGAACTGAAACATAAAACATAACATTTATTTCAGCAATTCAGTAATAAAAAGCAACATTTCATCCAAATCAGATTATAATTAAGTGAAACAGAGTAATTGAGCCCATCAACTTCTTACTCTTCCTTGTGTTTAACGTAAATATCACATAAAGCATCAGCTGGAACAGTTTTCCTAACTGACCTTGTATACCCATCATTTTTCTACTGTTTTGATGGAACAAACAGCATAAGCCATCCTTCAGAACTGTAGACATGGGAGTTGAGATTCAGTTTTCTTTTCAGAATGAAATAGGAGACAAATGTGTTTTTTAGGAATGAATATATTCTATGTTTACAGTAAATATTTCAGTATAAGATAAAGAACAAAAGTACAAAATAGAATCCAATAAAATGTGTCAAGTGCTTCATACTGCTTGAAGTCCTGTTGTTTTTTCTTTTTTTTTTTTTTTTGAAGAACATACCAATAAAGTTGGGAATGGGTATGACAAAATGGCAAAAAAGTATTGTCACAGAATAACAAGACAAATAGGAGATATGTGAAGAGAAAGATAGTCCTCCAAAACAGGTGGCTGGTGGAAAGTATAAATAGCAAGAAAAATTATATTCTTTCATATTTGTGTTTGGTCTTCTCTTAAACCAAATGTACATTTATGGCTTAAGCAATCCAGTAAGGGCTAGTTCCTATCAGATCCCCTTGGGTGAGCCATTGGCAAGCATACAATAATCCTGCCATGTGTATAACTAAAACACTCCCCGCCACAAACAGAGAGTTTTACACTGCTTGAACTTTTCCGATGCACAAAAGCTCTTACTGCTTACTTCAGCGAGCTACATTTTTTCATAAACATCAGTAAGATGCATAAAAGTTGTTTAGAGAATCTCAATATACAAACTAGCCAGGATTTAAAATAAAATAGATAAATAAGCTAATGAATGGCCAGGTTCTGTTCTGATTTTTGAAGAAAAGCTTCCCAAGAATTGAATGAGAGTGAAGATTCCTTGGAATAAATTGGGCAGGAAATTCGTGTTTTGAGATAAATGTTATATATGTGACAGACCAGCACAAAAATTGGCAAGTATTTTAAAGAACAGAGTGCAACTTGAAATGTGCGTAGGCCTTCTATTGCATCCCTATGTGAATGAATTTTGTTCCAAATGTGGCAGATAATATACAGAAATAATTCATGTTTAATGCGGAGTATATTAAAAATTTGCTGCTTTTAATCTAGTGGAAGCTGAATCTGAAGCCAGCTAGGTCTTTGAAATAATTGAGTAATTTTAAATAATAAAATTATTAATGGGAAGTTGTGAATGATAACTTCAGCGTAAGTTAATCTCTGAACAGACTTCAAGTGATTTACAATTTATATTCAATAGTACTTTTTTGGTAATGCATAAATAAATGTGAACTAACAAATGGATCCTATATAAGCCATAAATTCAGACATTTTAAGTTAAGAGTCTGTCTTTTGTTGCCTTGTCTTACAAAAATAATTCAATTCTCAGTCATTTTTACAGTCTAAACCACTCTAAATACAATTATATGATATATACGTTTCTCTGCAAAATGATGTAAGCACTAACATTTTTTGTGTGTTTTAGCAGTGTAAGATGTTTAGAATAAAGCCTTTATAGTGTTTATAACTACTGTACACACATAGTCTGAATGTTGCTAGACTACGGTTTTGAATAAGGCTGTAATATTATACTCCTGTAGCTTGA
The DNA here is from genome assembly GCF_009769465.1 of Tauraco erythrolophus. Lineage (NCBI taxonomy): Eukaryota > Metazoa > Chordata > Aves > Musophagiformes > Musophagidae > Tauraco > Tauraco erythrolophus. The sequence goes on from NC_141470.1 coordinate 13,648,661, forward strand.
ACTTAAAGTAAGTACACAATGGGTGCTTTTGTGAGATTTACTGTTATTTCATTCCTTATGGGAATGTAAGTTTCAGGGGTGTGTAGTGTATAAGCACTTTCCTTAATGCAATCGAATTTGCCTCAGTCATTTGAAGAGCTGTCAGAAAATAGCTGCGATCAGAAAACAATGGTAATTTGCCAATTTAAATGTTTAGCTAGTTTCGCAAAAGTCAAAAGTGGAATATTCTCCAGGAATATCCCAAGAATATTAACGCCACAAACTTGTGAGCTGGTCAATTGGTCTAAGAATGTGCATGTTGCCTCCTTTTTTATGTTTACCTAACTATTTTGGGCCAAAGCTTTGGCCTCAGACTGGAAAGACATGTTAGCAATACTGGCAGAGCAGAGAGGCACGTGACCTGTAGTAACTGGCCGCATAAGGATTTCTTTGGCAAAGAGGAGTCAGTGGAGATGGGAGTGGTTTGAAGCCAGGGTACGTAGCCATGCATCACCGTTCCTCACAGATCTGAAGAAATAGGAAGATTAATGTTGGGTTCTAGAAATCTTAACCAGGCAGAAAACATCCTTGCTTTAACCACGTGCAACTGAGCTCAGTTGTTACCTGTAGCTTGTAGTAAAGTACGTTTTCATCTCCTCACTCCAAGGTCCTATGATAGGCAAACCTTTAGTGAGATACTAAGATTTAACATGTGGAATTTAATGTTACAAAAAATGCCATTAATATGAACGCCTTTAAGAACTACATATAAAAGAAAACATAATGCCAGAGTCATAGGTTAGAAACTCCAACTCTTCCTTTCAGGAAAGGGTGGTTAGAATTTAAACAAATGCTCCGATTTCTTCCCCCCTCCTCATCCTATAAAATTTAATTACTTAGAAAATGATAACACTCATCTCCAGTAACATATGCCATCCATATAGTTGGTGAAGTCTTAAGGCTTTCTGGCATGTAATGCAGCAACTTGAGCAGAATTTACAGTGACAACCTGATCAGCTCTAAATAATAACAGGGCTCACGTGAGCGGTAGGTGTCCAGTTACTGGGGGTGTGTGGGCACCCATGTTTAAGTGCTAGCAAATTTTTGCTAGCAAATGGGTAGCAATTTGAGACCCTTTCTGTTTAGGTGGTACAGTTACCACATATTTACAGTTCCACGGTGAGATATAGGTAATTTAAAGCTCCCAGTTATTACCTACCCAGCAGCAGGCATGCGTACCATGTCTGATTTTTGTTTAAGATGTAAAAAAGAACTGCACTTATGAATGAAAAATTATGTAAGCCTTTAACTTTCCTGTTACATGGATCAAGTTCGTTACCAGTTAGATTCGTTTTATAGTTTGACTTGCATTTGGTGCATTCTGATGTAAAAGGTATCTCTGTAAATTCTACTTTATTATGTTTAAATGACCTGCTCCCTTTATGCTTTGAAATGGGTAGTACTTGGATAGCATACCCTTTCCCACTGAAATGTGGATATGCAAAAGAGCTTACCTGACTTCATAAACGTTTGAAAGAATATCTGAATGTCTCAACGTAGTCTGGTAGTCTGTCCTTTAGACCTTAACAAACATCATTTTATCAAGACATCTCACAGTCCTGTCCTAAACATCCCTGTTCCTTCTTACTTCTTATAAAAAAGCAATTTGCTTCTAAAATAATGCAAACATTTTTGGGTGAGGGGTAGGGATGGATATTAGGGTTCTGATCCTTAGTGTCATCTATAACACGAGCAGCTTGCACTCAATCATCCTTTGAGTATACTCTACAACTCTAAGAGTTGTAAAAGCAACTTTTCTCAAAACATCTTTTGGCACTAATATTGTGCTATTCTTTGATGAATGATTGGGGACGCTTTGTTTTGTGAATTTACTTATTCTAAGAAATACCAGAAAAAGATTAGTACCAGCAGTTGTTAGATGGGCAGATTAGAGAGAATTCAGTGTGTATAGCCTGATAACTATGTAGAATTTTGCTGTGACCACGTGTGGGTTTCTTTTTCCTTTGCTTTGTGGAAACAGTCATTAATGTGAACGTTTTCTGTGTCTAAAATTTGTGGAGGGGCTACATGTGGGTTTTTAACAGTAATAGTTTACGCTGCTGACAATATACAATCCTAAACCAGAAATGTTTCCATGTGAGGTAGGTGTTCAATTTTATGGATAAAGTATCGAAAGATGTTTGCAGAAAATCACTTGCAAGCAAATACATTGGCTGAAAATTGTTTTCACAGAACATTTATCAGACCATTTAAAAAGTGAAAATTTAGTGAAAAATCCCTAGCTGTTTGTAAATCATCTGCAAATCATCATTTCCAAACCGAAGTATAATGACTGTGTCAAATGAATTACTATGATGTTTTTGCTCACTGCTAGCCAGGTGTACCACAGTTATACAACAGATGTTTGAATTTCTCAAGCTGTGCAGAGGCTTTAAGAGTTGAGCTAGCAATACCAGCAATGACAGTACTACACGCTATTCTAGTATTATCTTACACAGACTGTTCAGGATTTGACTGTCTGCATTGGTTCCCAAACTTGAAGGACTTTGGTCACTCACTCTGTAGTGTAATATTTATCAGAATTAGAGTTTGATCAATAAAGACTCAACATTTAGGATCTTGTAAATAAGCGTTACATTATTTTGTATATTGATTGAGTCAATGATTAAGGATTTGGGAGAGACTGGTTTTTGGCATGTCCTTTTGAATTACAGCATAAAATGACACTGTGATCAAGAAGTTATAGATTCATTAGACTTTTCAAACACATCTGATGCTGTTTCTCCTGCTAAAATTACATAATAGTTCTCTAATACTTGGTCGATATTGCTCTAAAGAAGGTTGTGTATGCACTGAAATATATGATTCTTTCAATAGATTATGCAAGTACACATGTATGTTAAAACTAGTCGGTACTAAAACAGCATCTTCCACAGGCACTTAGGTATTTCTGGTACTGGAGTATATTCATTCAGTGTTGCATCTAAAGTACGATGGGGATTCTCTTCCTTCAGACAAGTTACATCCCTTCTTTTTCTCTTAGCTTTACTAAAAGGAATGATCCAGAAATAATGTGAGAATATTTGTATGATTATTTTAATACAGAAAGTATATTATTAAGTAATTAACCCAAATGTAAGAAGTAGACATAATTAATTTGTAGCAAATAGGGCTTAACCATGGAATGGGTTCAGCTACCTGACCTTTACTTAGCAAAGCATTTAAATACACATACATTACTGTAAGAAGAGACATTGCATCACTTCGTACAACTATGTACATGCTTACAGCAAAGCTTGTGTTGAATTGCTTGACTGGCAGTGATATAAGCCTATTTTAGCTGAAGTGTGGTATCGCTCCAGCATGCCTAAAATCACACACACATGAGAAAACAACATTACATAGTGCAAAATTAGATATCAGAAGGTAAGATGTGTCAAAAGTAGAGGTAGTGCACCCTTGAGTCTTCCCAAGTATTTGCAGTGTCAAAATAAATCAGGTCTGACGCTGGGTCCTCAGGAGGAAGTCTTAATATCTGTAGACTATCCGTTACCATAGAAAAAAGAAAATTTATTCTTTTTTTAAAAGTACTTCACTTCAAAAACTCAGTCTTACACCTTAAATCCTGAAGAACAAATGGCATTCTGCACATGGATTTAAATGAAAATCAAAAGCCAGCAATAAAATATCAAAAGTATTTCTAAGTGATGTAGGAGTCTACCGAGCACTTAAATAGTAAATTACATAAATACAGTTAGACAATGTTACTTAGTCACTTGTTTGCCATTTTAGGTATTTATGGATAATCTCGACATCCCCTCATTAACAGAAGCTCTTGTCAGATGTTTGGAGTATTTAGATTTTGGATACATGATGACTACAGTAGCAGTCAGGCATCACGCAGGCGCCTGAAGCCTTTTGATAATCTCTATCCAAGTGCTAGTTTGCAGTATGGTTTGAATAAACATGTAAAATACATAAAAGAATCAACGTCTAGTAGTTACTAAACAGTTTACTCGCTGGTTGTCCTTGGGGAAAGCTAAGATGAACCACTATGGTATGGAACCGGACTGTGAACCCCAGAGGAATGCATGCAGCCTTTCTAGGAAACCATCTGCTTTTCTTTCATTTGGACTTGCAGAAGGTCTTCCCTTCTCTGAACACAGGAAATCACATTCCTGTCTTGTTTTTCCTTCCAGACAACAGCCTCAAATTCCAATCACCACAGGAACGGGGGTTGTCTATCCTGGTGCTATTACCATGGCAACTACCACACCATCACCTCAGATGACATCCGATTGCTCGAGCACCTCTGCCAGCCCTGAGCCCAGCATCCCCGTCATTCAGAGCACTTACGGTATGAAGACGGACAGCGGAAGCCTTGCTGGAAATGAAATGATAAATGGAGAGGATGAAATAGAAATGTACGAGGACTATGAGGATGATCCCAAATCAGACTATAGTAGTGAAAACGAAGCCCATGAGGCAGTCAGTGCCAACTGAGGAGCGTTCACAGAATTAAAGTACTCAGACTCATTTGGGTTTTTTCGGGTTTTTTTTGAACAAAAGTTCTTAAAGAGCCTGCATGCATGTGTGGCTCCTACAGTTACATCAGCAGAATGGTCTTAAATGTTTCTTAACGTATGAGACAGATTGTTTCCCTAATTTTTCATGAACTTGGGTTTTTTGTTTTTGTTTTGTTTTGTTTTTTTAATTTAGATGAAGACATATATTAAATATCAGACATCAGGACTTGAAAACTTATATGAATCAATAGCTGTCTTACAAGTCTTACCTTTTGTCTTTTTCCTTTTGGATGCTGATAAAGGTTTAAGTTACTGTTTTAGATGGGGGTTATACATTCTCACTCAGGTATGCTGTGCCAGCCTACAGGTTGTGAATGTGTTTTTATTCTGGATTATTTTAGAAAACAAAAACTGCAGATTTCATATCGTGAAACAGAACAAGTCCGCAAGTGTGCACATCTGTGCATCATAGCTTGTCTTTAAAAAATAGTCTCTGAATTCCATTTTTTTCCATATGTATAGCTGAACTTCTGATGTGCCAAACTTTTCATAACTTTTGAATCTTAACATTTAAAAAAAAAAAAGTCTTAAAGGAGACACTGTAAAGTCTTAGACAATCCTTTGGCATCTTAAAAAAATTATATATAAAACCTAATTTTTTCCAGAATATAGTAAAGTACTCAGGAATCTGGAGACAGGATATTCTTAAGTAGTGAACATGGTTGCCATAGTGCATGTGCCCAACTGCTTTTGCCTCTTGATGTGCCACTAGTGTGAAATTTTAAGTAAGCACAAAAGAGCGGTCACCAGCTATGGACAAGCCTGTCTTAGCAGTGTGAGGCCACCTCCGATTACATTCTCTACCCCTTTGCTTTTAACCCTTGCATTCAGTCTTAACACATTTTCTCTTAAATAATTTATTCATTCCAGAATGTCAAGGGTCCAAATACTTAATATTTATTTTTAAAAGTACTGTTGGTGGCATTACACTTACAATTCCTTGTTGATATTTTAAAGAGCCCCTTCTTTCTCCTCCCCTAAATTACACAGGTATATGAAAATAAAAGTGCACCTGCTACTAACATGAACATGACATTTATGAATGAGAAATTCAGTGTTCCTGTAACACTGTATGCTCAAGGAGCACTTGGAAACACTCTGCTATATGTAATACAAAATAAAGTGAGTACTTTTATACATACATACAGTACAAATATTCCTAAGAAATTGTGTTTATGGTTGTAAACCTCTATACTTAAGACAGAGCAAAGGCAGACGTAAAACCCAAACTGCATGTAGAGTCCACCATGATGAGTTTTCAGGGCCTGTAGAATCCTGCAGTGAATCATGGCTCCGTACATCATGTTCCTGTTGTCACCTGAAGGAACTGTTTGCTACCTTAAGTATTTATGCAGTGATTTATATGTGACGGTCCTAGTGGAGGAGGGGTGGCCACACAAACATCTGGCTTGCGAAGCTGGGAAAATGGTGCATCAAAAATATTTATTGAATATTAGTCGTGGGAATGCGAGCCAGATCTTGATGAATGCTCATCAAGTGCTTCGGGATCTTTGGATGTAAGGTGCTATAGAAGCTAAAATTTTTATTTGCATTAATACTAGGAACAATGCAATTGCTAGAGAAAATTCTGGGAAATATACAAGAGAGACTTATTCAAAGATTGTGAATTTATTAAATTTCAGACAGAGAAGACATTGCCTTTATTTTTTTCCCCTCACACTTCACTCCTGTTCACAAATACATCACTGTATATATATGCAGATCCAATGGGCCTGATGAATACATGTGCTGAAGCTCCTCAACTCCCTCAGCTTTTATTTTGAATCGGATATGTTCAGCACATTGGTGATAAATTCAGACTCAGGCTGAGAGGTATGAGTGGGCCTACAACAGCTCCTCTTGAAGTCTGTGGGAATCTGCCCACAGAGCTAAATGGGCGCTGTTTATGGCCCAGACAATGAAAAAACTACAGTGTTAGTGCTGGCTATCCTCATGCCATCATCCTATCTTGCAGAAATTCATGTGAGGTGCAACGACAAGATGCTGTATTGGGAGCAGTCATTTTCCTCAAAGCCCCACTAATACCTGTTTGAGCAGAGATAGCCGTTGTTGCCACTGTAGGAATCACACTTAAATGTGCGAGAACAACCCCCAAGACAAAGAAGATTGTTCAATTTACAGGACAATTTATAAAGATAATGGCATAGAAACACAATGGTCAAATTTCTCTGACCATTTTGTAATTTGGAACAAAATGCTATATTTTTAATATTTATTTAAATATGTTCTGAGTCCATGTCTAATAAGCAATAAACTGGTCTAGCCAAGACTTTAAAGGCATATGCTGTGTCGTTAGCTGGTGAGCGCCCTCTTTAAGCTGGCTAAGGTACTGATAGAAAGTGGTTTTTTGTTTTTATAATTGCTTGGAAATTTGAACTGGTTTTAATACATTCAGCTCATACTGGGGGGAGGATACCATTATTTCCTAAAAAAAAGGACTATTTATTAATGTCTTATGTAATTCTCCAGTTAGAAGTATCTCTCCCTCCCCCCATGTCACTTTCTTTCTCTCTTGCTCTCTTTTTTTCTGGTTTTGTTGCATAGGTAGAATGCTGTATTGCTAGCATTGTATTTTATGTAATTACTTTTTTGCACAAAGGCAAACATTTAGATTAGTTGGTTAATTTTTTTAAATTTTATGACCATGCCAAAATAATATTCTGCAGGCTTGTGGAGAACAAAGGACTGTTCTTTAGGACTGAAACTTGATTTTGCTTGTAGTACAAAAAAACACACACTCACAGATGTTGTTTCGTAAGTGTTATAAGCACTGGATATAAATGGTATTTTTTATCACTTCTGACTAATGTGAAACTGTTGTACGAAAACTACATGAACAAAAGTCATCTGTTTCGACTCGTGTGGGCCTGCCTCACAGTTGCCGGATTTGAGTCATTTTTATGTCTTGTTATTTCATTTATTTATGCAAAATACATGTATGTATGAACACTTTGTTTTAGCTCCAGCCCTGCCTCCATGCTGATGCTCTGTACGTTAAAGCCACATTCTTGAAAATGACTGGCTGTTCAGGAATTGCCAGCTGGTAAAAATTGCATGTATTGGCTGGGAGAGTGGGAGGAACGTATTTGAATCTGAATTGTGCATATGAGCATTTTATTCTATTTATTAGCCGACATTGGCTCTAAAATGTCAGTAGAAATCAAGGAAGGACAATCATAAGGATAAAACCCAACATTTTTACTTTATTAATCGGAGCTCAAAACAAAGTTTTTGATGAATTTACCATCTCATTTTAGATTTTTTTTAAATTGTGTAAATATAACATAGGAAATAGAATTTTATTTTTTGTTCATGGATACTTAGTGAAGTATAAGTTATGTATTTACTTTTGTTCTATATCAGTGTACGTTGGTCCATATTAAATGCTGACAAGTCACTGTACCTCATGTAGATGCTGAATTTACACCCGCAGTGTGAGCGCAGTATTGTGGACTTGTAGCTGGGACAGCAAGATGCCTCACTTGTGCTCTCACTGATTTTTAATAGCATATTCCACAAACACAGAATACTTTCTTCTTTTTTAGAAAGCTGATACATGAAACATACCAAATTTCTGGTACATTTGATAGGAAACACAGTCTTCTGAATCCAAGTAAAACTGATGAGGTATTTTACTTCTTGACAAGAATGGTATTTGGAAGTCAAAAGCATATCCCTGGAAAGATTATCATGACTAAGATGGCCCTTGCAATGCAGTCAAGACTTAATAATATCAAACCTTTATTTTCTACATTCATTAAATCATGTCGTTGTCATATTAAGCTACAATACCAGGGGAAATCGTTCACACAATGCGCAAAGAGGACTTGTGGAATTGCTTTTTAAGCATTGTGTTTGAGCCCCCTTAATAACGCTGATTAAAAAAAAACCAACTCCATTCAGGTAATGCACAAATACAGTAATACTATTTTCTCTGTGAACAGACAGTTTATTTAATTAACAGATACAATATATTTTCTTTTTGGAAAATTACAAAATACTTGTTTTCAAGAAAAGAACACTCCCAAAACAGTGTGATGCCAGCTAGAACAGTTCACTTCGTATTTCACAAAAATGGAAGACAAAAGTCTTAATGGAAACAGAACTGCTTTCCAGGGTTCAGGTTTACATGGAGAAATGACTCTGACCAAGTGGCCCAATTCTGGTCTGCCCGTACGTTTGGGCATCACCATTTAGCTCGCGAAACCGCCTGCTGAGAATACGCGGGATCACAATCTGCTCCTAAGTCAGCCGTGCTCAGGGGCAGCATGAGGCGGGGGAGGGCAAAAGATGGGGATGCTCTGGGATGGGAATGCAAAACAAACAGCAGCATTAGTCACAATAAATACAACACCCTGTGCAAAGCGTACAGCAGTCAGCGGTGGGCAGTTCTTGCTTTGAGTACAAACACAACCACCTGCCAATGCAATCTAAAACATAGTCCTCTCTCTGGGTTGGCTTTCCGGCTTTAGTTTTTGGTCATATCCAAGGCACGGCATTTCAAAATCATTTTCTAGCAAAACATACTACAAGATTAACACTCCCATCTTCCCCCAGCAAAACACTTATCTACTTGCTTAATATTAAGCATGTTAGTGCTTCATGGTGGTCACGAGGACCAGTAAAGCGTTGGCGTTAAGCGGGGCAAACTTTGCTGAACCAGGGCCACAGTGCGAACAACTGCACTGGAGATGCAGCCAGCAGAATGTATGATAGAGTTCTTCATGTTTTTGTGAGAAGTTAAGAAATGGGCTTGGACCCTTGGTGTTTTGCATGCTTTTTTAAGATTCAAGTTGGCACTTAAGCATGTTTTTCTAAAAGAATAATACTATATGACCTCATTTGATCTTTTACAAAACACTTACTCTTTTTCTTTTTAAAAAAACTTCCTCCGAGCCTTTTTTTAATATAACCCATTAATATCTGTGATTTTTCTCAGATCAAACTACATTTTTGATATACTGTAGTGTCCTGGTACAGAAGGAAAAAAAAATGTATATGCAAATATATTTCATTTTAATCCATTGCCCTTTTTTAACTACCAGATTTGTTGGAAATGGTGACAAAGAAGTATTCTGAGATTTCACACATTGGGTAAAAAGGGGGTGGGGTGGGGTGGGGTGGGGTGAACTGGGCTAAAGGAAAACTTATCAATTTGGTATTTATGGCAATATGAAAGCTATAAAGCAACTTAGTGACATGGCTTGCTTTGTAATTTCCGCTTTCTAAAAACCACAAGTGAGGTCCTTGGTGCTCTTGGAGTATGGGGAATGTGCAAATATTTAACTGTTTGTATGCTGCACATTGCAGACCTGCTAGTGTGCATTCTCCGTTTGTCTTCCTTTGTCATTTGTGTTTTGCTTTCTAGAAAGCAATGTTTTTTTTTTCTTGTACCCTTCTTCCGCTTGTAGCAAACTAGAATGCTTAGCGTTTATGTTCATTCATTATTGTATTTCCCATGTAAAAATTTTTTTATTACATTAAGACAAGCTTATAAGCTGTTACTACATAACTTATCTTACTGTAACTCTTATTTCCTGACATTGTAATTTGTTTGTGATGTATATTGTGAGATTGTACTCTATGTTAATTTAATCAGCACAATTCACTGACATGCTGGACTGACATGCTAGCTGCTGTTTCAAATTGTAAAGTTTGTGTAGAGCTGTTGGGACAACTGAGACTCTCTTGTCAAGGTACTATGTTTTGATTCCTATAGCAACACTGTGGGTGCAGCTCCTAACGGCGAGGGCTGCTCGTTGGACACCCACTGGCTAACATAATGGGCAGGTTTTCTTTGTAGAAATTCTATATACAATGCAGGTACCTACCTGGGCCCATGGCCGGAAATTATTTGGGCGTTTAGAGGAAAAACTAGTGTCTATTGCTGCTTTGAATATGTTTTAAAGTCTGAAAATGTAAATAGTTTATCAAAAAAAATCTTGTACAGTCCAGTGTAAAGTTTTTAAATGAACTTAAAGGTTGCCATCACATCTCACACTCTCCTCTTGATACAGTAAAAAAAAAAAAAGAAAGAAAAATGTTTGCTAAGGATACTTATTTAAAAAAAAAAATCTGTTCTCAATTTAAGAAAGAGAATAGTTATTCTTAGCTCTGCTTCATTGCATAAACAGACTTCTTGGATTTTGTTGTGCAGTATTGACGTGAGGTAAATTAAATATTAAATAATCTTTCAGTGGTACTTTTAAGAGTCTTCTCCTCCTCTGCCTCAGTTATTAATGGAAAAGACAAAATTGAAAGACACTGTCCATATACAGTATGTTCTGGTGTACATTGGCACCTTACCGACATGTTTCGGGTGGGGGGGAATTTTTTTTTTTTTTTTTTTTTTGCACAAGGTGCTTTCCTGATATGTTAAACATGTCATCCTTGGGTGATACAGTATATGCCATGATAGGGGTTTAGACCCCTCAGGGGAGTGTCTATAAGACTGCCTATTTATGCTCATTTACCTCAAGACTGTCCTCTCTACCCTTAATCTATTCACCATCACTCCATCTTTTGTACTGCTGTTGACACTTACAAATTAAAGATAAATTTTGTTTTATGAGATGTGTGTGTGACTTCTTCTATGCATCCCTTATTATTTCTTCGAAGTTATCATTAAAGATTGACCGTGATGAGTTGATGGACAGGAAAATGCAACTATGCCTGTTCAGTTGGCCGCCTTTAAATTTAGCAACTGAATCTTCCAGCTCTTAGGTTTTCCCCATGCCTTTCTACAAAGGCACTCATCAGCCTCTGAAATCCATTAACACCATATGCTGTAAAAGACATGCATAATAACCAACCTAATTTGATAATATGCACTGGGTACTGTCAATATTGTAAGCAGGAAGTGCTGCTGGTAGCAACATCATCTCAGAAGGATTTTTATTGAGTAGAAATGAGACAAAATGGTTCTCATGTTTCTTCTTTCTTTGCCTTCTTCCTTTTCCGCTGCGTATAACATTAAACAAACTAACCAAAGTTGACAACAAAAAAAGCCTGTAGTTGCCATATTGCCATGTCTGCAAACTGCTGCCATTTGTGTATTATGATTGCCTTTTGACTTAGTAATTAGTCATGGTTCTCTTAGGAAAATAATAAAATTACATTGAAGTGTACTGTAGTATAATATCACAGAACATTTTGATTGTGCATTACATCAGATTTCAGCCTAGTTTCACTTATTGCACAAACCACCCTGAAACATCTAAGCGCGAAAAAGTCCTTACTTCCCTGGAGAGAGCACGTATGTGAAATTATGAAAAACCAACATACTGCATTATGAATCTATGTGATGAAATACTTCAGTGTCAAAAGTGGATGTAATGAAGTTGCAGACCAACTTGTTATAATGGATAAATACGTAAATATTGACTTGCGCAATTTAAGCTTTGGTTTCTGGTAAGCAATCAACTAGTTAGTCAAAATACTAAAGTGGTCTTGAGAAGGCAGCAAAAGACATGTATTTCTGCTACTGAATCTACAACAGTTTGAAAAAACACGGCAATATCCATACCATAAGTTTGAAAAACAGAATTAGGCACTCAATCACAGTCAGTCCAGCTTAAGCCACTAAGGTCAAAGGCACCTGGAGATGAAGCACCATGTCATTGGGCCTGAATTTTACTTTCATGTGATACATCTGAAATGGGGTCCAATGCTGTGCTGCTTTATTTTTGTATTGCTCCACTTAAGTCAACTTATGCCATCCAAATTTTAGCTTTTTGTCTGTTTTCCGCCCACACCCCCTTTACCACATGATTTGACTCTTTTTCTTGCTGGAATCTGTAGCTGTGAATAATGATCAGTAATCTGGGAAACACTGATGGTGTCAGTTGGGTTGTTACATAGGTACGATGAAAAGCAAGCTGAGGAATAGCATACAAAATTCTTCCTCCAGCGGTAAAAGACAAAAATGTTTATTTGACACCTATGCACAAATTACATGCAAGACAGGGTGCTGTCTCCACACACACAACAAACTTCTGGAGAAGATAGTGTGTTGGAGGCTGCAGAGCAGCACGCGTGTTGCTCCTGGTGCCAAGAGGAGTAGTGTGCCCAGGACAGACAGGTGGCCATGCACAGGTACCATCTGGCTTCCTTCCCTGGAGGACAGCACTTCTGACCAACTCGGTCGTGCTGGCTTCCCTGTGCTAGCCTTGTAGTCACTCTAAACAGCCATCTTAGCCTTCAGAAATGTTACCAATAACACAGTGTATGTATCAGGTCACTGAAAGAGAAAACTATCATGGTGCTGGATGAGTAATAAAGAAGCCTCTTGGCCTCCTAAGTTACCATTGTTATTCCAGTCATCACAGGAAGGACCTACCATACTGGAAGCCAAGCCACTTCTCTCGCACCAAACGAGTGAAAGAGCACAACGAAGACAAGAATCGAGCTGCTTCTGCTGCTCGGGTCCATTCTCCTTCCCTCGGACACATTTCTCGCTCTGGCCGAGCACAAACGCAGCCTCAGAACGCAAACTCTGCTCACCAGCTGCAGTGGCAGGCTCCTTGGGAGCCCTTAGGACTCATGCAGTTAGGGGTTTTCAGGATTACGAGCTTCAGCACGACGGTCTGTCTCCTCACTGGTTCCTTGCATTGGGATTTTCCTGTGGCTAATAATTGCTACCACAGTAGCCCAATGGCAGCAGCTCACAGGGCAGGGGGGGAGAAAAAACAGTAGTTGATTTATTTCTTTAATATATGGTTTACAATAGAAAATATGAGCTCCAGGTTGCGTCTCTGAGCAGTTAATGACCAGCTGGGTTAAGGGCCTTCAAATACTGCCATTGGTCATTAACTTCCAGGAAGTATCTTTCCTGTCATCTATTATTGCTTAATTGTATCAAGACCCACTACAGTGGAGGACTGTTACATCTGCAGATTAATTGGAATCTGACCCTTAGTAGTTCTAATAGTACCAAGGCCCCCGCAGGTTAGCATTTGGGTTCTTGATGTGACAGTCCATAACAAATTTCTTCAGAGCTGCTCTGCTTTAGATTAATGCCTATTGGGTGACTGACACAGTAAAACATAATTGCCCTGTAGAAACTGTAGAAATCACTGTGGTCAGTTGTATTAAGAACTACTTAGGGACACTTTAATTTGACACCACCGACTTTAAGAGCTTCTATATTTGTACTAAAACCTATGTAGAGGTTTGGTTGCTGTTGTAGCTCTTCAGCAAAGGATCATTTGGTAAGAAAAAAGGTAATTAATTATTAGAGCTTTAAATAATTCTCCAATAATGAAATTACAAAAGAAGTGCATATTAATTATTTGGGGGTTTTTTTGCAACTTTTCTATTTAATTAGCTACTAGCAGGACACGTGAAGAAACCAACTAATAATTTTAAATGAGGTTTCAAAAACGGGATGTAAGCTCAAAACCTGTAAACATGAAGTTCAAAAACCCCTGACTCTTGCATTACTTCCAGAACATCCAGCTTTAATTTTATGAATGAGGTACCTCATGCTTCAGACACATAACTAAGCTCGTTTTTCAATCTGGCCACGCAGGGTTATATTTGGAAATCAGGAAATGTAAATATTGTGCTATGATGCACAGTCATGCAGCAGGACCTTAGTCCATAAGACATTACAATCAGCAAGCAGAAAGGTATCTGTGCCACCAAGACGCCACCATAGCTAACAATGTCGTTATAGCTACTGTTTGTTCACAACTAATCAGTCACAAATAACCTACAAAATTGGAAACACAGTCACTGCCCTACTGGGTTACACTAGTAGTCCATTTAGCCTGCTAGTTTTATGTTCAGCAGTGGCAATAGGCGATAGTAGCTAACCAGAGCATCTGAGCCTGTCCAACATCTGCAGCTCGTTCTCATATTCCTCAGCATCTACGGTCAGTGTGTCGGGCTGCTAATGGGTACAGCCCTTTCCTAGTCAGGAACACGGTGTAGTACTTTGTTAGATGAAGTGATTGGGCGCAAATTATCAATTAAGTGTGCAGCCTGATCTTTCAATGAAGGGCCTTGATAGGGAGTTTTGCAACAGCCCTATTGACTCTTTTAACGGAAGAAAATCAGAGAATCAAGACAGGCTACGTACAACTGAATTGCCTAGTCCATCATATGATCTAAAATATGAAGGATGCCAAATTTCTCCCATTTTTTGCAGGATCTGGTTAAAACTTAACAGACTTAATTCAGAAAATCTGGAGATCATCAATTTTAATGATCAGATTGCTCAATCACAATGAAATATCTTTTATTCAAACACCAGGAAATCCACACTTGATGCAAGACTTAGTTAATTCCACTAGAATAGCTGCAGCTGTTGGAAAACCAAAGGGGAAGTGCTGGAGAGGGAAAAAGAAATCCCTTGAAACCCATCCACACAAAAGATCCCGAAGTATTTTGCCCGATATTGAGAGATCAGGCAGGAAAAAGGGCTTTTGGAAAAACCTTTAGGTATGAACTACCTATTTCAAGGAGCATGACTGTAGAGACTAGCAAACTCTTCTAGTTTTGACAACTATAATACGGGTTGAAAGGAAAAGTAGGGGACAGTCAGTGTGTATGACCTTATAGCTTCTCCTGTGGAGAGTCTGCAAAATCCTCCTACACACTGCTTTGATTTTATAGGACTACAGCTACAGGAGGGAAGCACCAGGTATCCTGGCAGCTCAAACTTATTTTAAGGAAAAAGGGGGCTTATTTCAAGGACAATGAGTAAGTATGGACATTCACATTAGGCCATTTCACTGAGCTGCAATAATCTGTACTAAGAATGGCACCTCTTTGCTTCTCCCATCCATCCATGTGCGCATGTGTAATAGTTTATAAAGATTAATGGCTCTTTTATCGTATGAAAAATTGTTTAATGATCATTCGCTGTATTTGCAATTTATCAGTTATTTAAGGTGGACCTCTAAAATTACAAAACTATGGGCTGATTAACGTAACTGTTGGAAACCAGCAGCTCCTGCAGCCAGCGGGGAAGACTCTCACAGTGGGCAGCAAGGCTGTAAAGTTCCGCCAGCCCAGAAAATCCCACCCGCCGGTCGTGACTACCCATTCCTTGGCCCAACAGACGGTAGGGCGTTCCTCTCCGAGACGCCGTCCGGCGCTTCGCACATCCATAACCGCGGCCCTTCGGGGCTGTCGCGGCCGAGCACGCCGCGCTGCTGCTCCGCGGCTTTTCGGAGCGCCTCGAGGCGCCGCCGCCTCCGCGCCCACCGCCCGCCTCCCGCGCTGCCGCGGCAGCGCTCACGGGCGCCGCTCGCCTCCGGCCCTCCGCGGGGAGCCGCCGGTAACGGCCGAGCGCGGCGCGGCTGAGGGAAGCGGGCGGCGGCCTCCGCCCCGCCGCACCCCCGTCTCCCGTACGGGCTGCCCGCCCGGGCTCTGCCCTCGGGGCGCCCCTGCTGTCCTACCGCGCCCCGTCCGCCCGCCGGGAGGACCCTCCGTCCCGTCCCTGCTCCTGACACCCTCCCTGCCCTCCTCGAAGGCGCTGAGCTGGTTTTGATCTGAGGGGAAGCAGGTAGCGGCTAGGGCATTTACTCCGTTGCATCCGCTGCGGGTGCTGGCACCGGGCGGCTGGAGCTACGGGCAGCCTCCCGGGAGAGGCCGGTGGCAATTTGTGCCAGCGGGAAGGGGTGCGAGAAGCGTGGACCAAACGCTGTGGCTCACATGGCGCTGCTGGAAGCAGAAGCGCCTTCAGAACAGACACAGGAAAGCTTAGTTTTTCTCCCTTGTGTAATTCAGCAGTCACAAGGTATGACCAGCCAGAAGAAAAAATTCATGCCTTAGCTTAAAACTGTAAATTCTGACCCAGCCTCCGCTCTTCCTACTACAGCCTTTGCTGCCGAGGAGTTTGTCTTAAACGTATCTGCCCACCTTCAGCAGGATGTAGAGGCTGTTGAAGGTGCAATCCAAGCAGAGCAGCTGTGGGTCTTGCCCTCAAGGCTCCACCACAGGTGGTTCTTGTTGGACTGGGAGCTGATGCAAAGGGCTGAATTGGTGAAGTGGCCCCAGCTGGCATGAATTTCTGATCCCATGGGACAAACCTGGCCTAGGAGAAGAGATGTCAGAGTTACCCGAGAATGTGAGGGCTGATAATTTGTACTGTTCTTTTGTTTTTCTCACAGTAGTAGAAGCAAAAGGCAGAGGTTGGGGTATGTTCCTATGTTTTCTTCACAGTGTTCTCTGAAGTTTAATGGGAAAAAACAAACAAACAAACAAACAAACGAAAAGGAGAGCTCTAGTACACTGAGTGACCTTGGCAGGCACCTTACCAAACTGTTAGGAAGGTGCTACAGCTGTGATGAAGAATGTAGAAGAGCTCACTAGTACTGTCTCTTGATAATTTGTGTGATGAGAGCTAGAGTGAAGTTATAAAAATACATTGTTTGGCCAACACCTCATGGTATATAGGACAGTGAATAATTTAAAATTATCTGGTTACTCTTTTTTTCAGATAACAGAAAGATTGCTGCTTCGAAGTTCTGCGTATGTCCTGCTCCCACTTGTGTCACAGAAAGTGGACAGTTGGTTCAGCACTTGGCAGTAAGGGCACAGTATTTTTCCAGATACAATCTTGGAATTCATATTAGATGTTACATGCCTCGGACAATGATTCATAATGCTACCTTCCTTGATTTAATCCCTCCCTAAAAATCCTTAGACTGAACAGGCTTAAAGACAGTACATATGTCTTTTACAATGTTTTGATTTTTTTTATACTGCAAGGAGTTTGTGATTGAATTGCAAACAGAATAGATCAGATAGTATGCAGTCTTAAGATGCCTGTAAGAATTGCAGGTCGTGAAGGACTTCAAATTGGTTCAGTTATTTATTCGTTTTCTAAGGGGATGAAATAGTGGATTTCCACAATAAGACCATGCATTCAAACAGTCTGCACTCCCTTATTCCCCAAGCTTCAAAGACAATGAAGTTCTGAAATGAACCTAAAGCATTCTGAAATAATGAGAAGAAAAATCGTGTTCTTTTTCTCTTTTGAAAATGTTATCCTCATGTGAGGGATAAAAGTAAGCCTTAAATAGCTCATATGGAGAAATACAAAATTTGTGCAAAACATGCGTCTCAGCTATATTTGGAATCTCATAGTAATCACTAAAGCATCTTCAAATTTTGAAATTTTCTGACTTGATGTTTGCTTATCTTCTCTCACACACTTGCTTTTAATGTCTGAACACTTAAAATTCAGGCATCATAGATCATGCTTTCCATCTCTCCTCATTTACCTCCGACGGCTTAACCTGCAATTTATTGCAAGGATTGCACCTATAAGTAAAACAGGATCAGACCTTAATTTGATCTGCTATTTATCCGTCATGTTAATTGTAGCCACAGGGTTGTATTAAGAAAGTCAAAAAGTACCACTTGTAACTACGGAGTGGCTCTCACCTTTTAAATGGAAAAACACTCATTTTATAGAAAAAATTGGAAAAAAGTGGTTATGAGCTAAATGAAGAAGGCAGAAGGGTTTCTGCTTTTCCATTTTTAATGTAATTAATATAATATTGGCACCCAAAATGTAGCTATCTGGGTGCAAGCTGGTTCCTAGCTTTTACTACTGCTGGTGAGAACAGATGCATAATTTCTCACACTTTTGTTTGTTTGTTTGTTTTAAACTGTAAATGGGGTTCTTGTTAGGCTAATGGATGTTGGGATTTTTACCTCATGTTAATCAGGAATTTAATCTGCTTGTATTTCTGAATGATGCATTCTTCTTATGCTTTTTTTTTCCTCCCAATGCGGGAAAGAAGACAATAATTTACAGCGTGAATGACTGAAAAAAAAAATTGAAAAATTGCTAAGAGAAATTCTAGTCCTACAACAGCCACCACAGTGGTAAATTCCTGGTACCCCAGAAAGCTTTGACTGAGGTGTCTGTGTTGGGCCTCCTAGTGCCCACTGAAAGTAGAGCACCAAGCTTGAGAACCGTAAATGGAAAGGAAAAAATCTCGCCTTAAACCTCTTTTAGGGCAGACAAACACATTTAAATTCCACTGAAATGCAGTAGGTTTAGAAGTATTCAATTCTCTTTGGCCCTTTGGAAAATCCTAGCCTTAGGATGCTTGATTTTTTTGGAAAATGAAGAATAAACACTTTCAATTCTCAACTTTTGGGAGTGGCTTTCCTTGGTTTGCAATGTTTCTGCTTCCTTTCACAGAGCGCAAAACTGCTGAATACTGAGGGCTGCTTGGTGACTTCAGAGAGTCACTTTAAGCCTGATAGTTTCTATATTGCAAAAGCAAAAAATTCTGGTAAATAATTAGTCTATCAATAATGACTTGATGCTGTACACTACAGTGAAATGTGACAGAATACCAGAAATGAGAACTCGTTCTCACTTTCTTCTTTTTCGTAAAATGTCATTTTTGTCTGTGATTCCTTTTATGGTTTCTTTAAAGATAAACACGCCAGCTAATCAGTGGATAATATGACTGCTAGAGACTTATTAGAAAGAACTATTGCTGCTCCTGCCTTCCTACCCCGTTAAACATTGGTTTAGCAGGACTCTCCCTCACATTACAGCAAAGGTGGGAATTCTTAGGGTTGTTTTTTTTAATTATTCTTGCCTTTCTTCCAGTCCTACGTTTTCAATATGAAAAATCTGACTAGAAAGTTCTAGATGATGAGTGACCTGCACCACCAGTGGCTTAGGAGTGTCTCGTACCTCGAATTCACCAAGGCCAGTTGCCATAGTAAATCCAAGGCAGGATGTGCGTGAAGCAGGGCCTGGGTACCTGCATAGTTCTCAATCAACGAAGCATGGCAAAGCTTGCATCAGCATTGATTGCAAGCAGAACAGTCCTTGGGTTTATCTTGCCTTTACTGGGGTTTGCTTCTTGGTATTGGGACAGCACTACAGGCCTAGTATGTTAAAGTACAGGTGAGCTCAAGCTCTTACTGCCCTATTACATTGACAGAGAGCTTTTCAGGAAGGAGAAAACTGCTTCAATCTGTCTATGTGATTTGCCCAGGTGGATGTGAGTGAGGAAGACGACACCTGGAGAACTGAAATGTTGCCACAGCTGTCTCAAATCTCTGTTTAGGGAAGAACCCCCCTCCTGAAAGACTCCACTGATCCACATCAGGGTCTCAGACACACAAACATGTTAAGGTATTACACCTGTTTTCTATAAAAGAGAGAGAACTCTGCTTATTGCTCTTGTGGAAGGAGGGCTTACGTTTGCAAAGCCAGAAGGCTTTATTGTAAGTGCTTACAAAACCTTGTCCTGCTGTTTCTGAAACCTGTGGTGTCCTAGGTGAGCTCTCTGTCTGGAGTTTGTTCGGGTTGTTAGATGTGTCTCTATAAAGAAAAGAGGTAGTGTAAGCTGGTGCTCTTAACATTTTGTCTATCTGGTTATTAGAGTTCTTTTCCTCAGTAAACCGATTTATTGGGTTGTTTTATTCTTCTTTCTTCACGATAGAGCGCAACAAAACTAGTGAAGGGTTTAGAGAACTTGTCCTATGAGGAGCGGCTGAGAGAGCTGGGACTGTTTAGTCTGGAGAAGAGGAGGCTGAGGAGAGACCTTATCACTCTCTACAGTTACCTGAAAGGAAGTTGTAGGGATATGGGGGTCAGTCTCTTCTCCCACGTTATGAATGACAGGATGAGAGGGAATGGCCTCAAGTTACGCCAGGGGAAATTTAGGTTAGATATCAGGAAGAATTTCTTTACAGAGAGGGTTGTGAGGTATTGGAACAGGCTGCCCAGGGAGGTGGTGGAGTCTCCATCCCTGGAGGTGTTTAAAAACCGTGTAGATTTGGTGTTGAGCAACATGGTTTAGGGACCCTGACAGTGCAGGGTGAGTGGTTGAACTTGGTGATCTTGAAGGTCTCTTCCAACCAGACGATTTTATGATTCTATGACATCTGTTTATTTTATTAGTCTTTACTTATTAGAAATACATGTGAAAGTGGGATTTCTTCAAAGTCTTGAAGCATTTCGAAGTAATTTGGAACCAAGTTTATCCAAAGAAATGCTCCTCTGATTTTAAATGTGAAGGCAATAGTACTTCTACCAGTATGTGTTGTGGTGGTGAAGTTCAACACAACTCATAATCAAATGCAGGAGAAATTTGGCTTTGATATTATGTGGAGGTTTTCTAGCACAAAGGCCAGTGGTAGATGGTGTTTGGTGACTAATGACCTTTGAAAATCTCTTTTCTTTTGGTTTATGAGCTTAAAAATTCTGCATGTAATACTAGTTGGAAAAATAATTTGTTTTGTTTATGTGAATTGTGAATGCTTTCAAGAAAACTTGTGACTTGCACTCTTGTTTTTGTCCAGCTGCCAGCCGATACTGATGGATCTCTTTTTTGTGGCTAGAAACCAGGGCTCAGGCCACTAATTCCAGCCAGGCTAAAATCCTTGCAAGACCTGAAATAGAATTCAGTAGAATGCCAGAAAGGGAGCTGTTGCCCTAAAATGCTGATTCTGACCAACTAGACGTTTTGTGAAGTAGTTTGCTAGTGCACAGCATCTTTCACCCGTTTCTTTTCTTTTTTTTTTTTTTATATGGATGGGTTATGATAAGACTACATGGGGCGAGATATGTAGAGCCTAGAGAGACATAAGTGTAGCCAGATTTCCTTTTACCAGTGTCATGGGAGGGCAGTTTTTGTGGCTCCTTGTGTTGAACATCGATTAAAAAAAAAGATAGGATAGCAAAAGATTGAAGGATGTGGGTGACAGCCTGTAGAAAACAATGCTGGGAACTTTTGAGGTTACTTTAGCTTGCCTGTTTTGGTTTGTGTGCTATGTCCGCTGGATGCTTGGGATAATTATGCCCTCCTTACCATGTCTTGTGCCAAATTGATATTTCTCAAGGGAATTTTTCTGGGTGTGGAGCTTTTTTCTATCCAGGAGGCAACACAGAGTTTACCCAGTTATCTGGAAGGACGCGCTATTGGTGCTATTTTATGCTAGTGGCAACTACAGCAATACGTGAATAGTCTGTTTCTCGAGTACAAGGTGGCAGTTTCTTAAGCTGACAAATAAGTAGAGAAGATGGCTGCATTAGCTCTTATGGAAGACTGGATACAGATATACCTAAAGAATATGCAGTTCCAGCCCCCTCCTGTCAATAAACAGATGTTAATAACAGTTTTCTACAACACAGAGTTCTGTACCCCTTCCTGCTGGCCAAAAAAAGGCACTGGCATCAAGGATGTGCTATGTCTAGTACTTGTTTTAGAATGTAAGTGCTGAGAAGCCTGTCTGGCACTGTTATATAATATGCTGTTCCAGACTACAGTCCACACAATGTGTATGTTGTACTAAAGATCCTTGAAAGCATATGTGTGGGTTTTCTTTTAAATATCACCTACAGGTATATGCTATTCCTGGAGCCATGCTTCTATGCTGGGACATAGAACAGTGCTGCACTGTACAATACCATGTTGTTTTCTGCATGACAGTGTAGGGTCACCCTTGCTACCCTGCATATGGTTGAGTGGATTGCTTGATTAGAGATCAGAAGGGGGTTTTTGGCAAGGATGTAATAGCAGAAATCTGAAGAAAGCTTGCGCTTTTGAGACTTAGCTTTAGGTGGACTCTAACTGTACTTCATCTGTATTTTTTGGACCTTGTTCTGCCTATGTGTTTATCTAACAACAAAAACTTTTGTGATGTCCTCTATTCTTGAGTCAGTCAATGTGGTACAAGGGAGTTTGAGTGCTGGTGCCCATATATAGAATTTATGGTCACATTGACATACAATTATAGAGTGCTAATGAATTGAGTGATGATTAAGAGAGATGTGGCTGCAAAGAGGAGACAGACAAAAATTTATGGTTATTTCTTAACTCTGTCTACCCTCTCTATTCCCCACTCCGGTTTGCTGAATGGTTCCATTTGGTCTGATGTTTTTAATGCTTACAGCCCAAAGGTGTTTTTTTGTTTTTTTATTTTTTTTTCTCCTTAAGGAAGAAAATTGGTTCCTTATGTTCTGTACGTTGTTTCCTTAACGTTTTTTTCAACATGCATAAAATTACAGATCTCTAGAGAGAAAGAAATACCGCATTTCACATTGTAATACCGCACCCAGTCGCTTACTACTTCTCTCTGCTGCCAAACCTTCCAAAAATCATAACATAGCATTAATACATTTATGGGCATCGGTTTTCCATGCTTGATAAAAAGTAAAAATATAACTGAGTAACCAGGCACAGAAATAAGTGATGTCAGTTCGTGGTGGATAAATACGATTCTGGGGGATAAAAATGTACCTTTGTCTTCAATGTGCTGCCTACAAAAAAAGTGGAGGAGGGATTTGGTGTATGAGGACTAATTTTAGCAGTGCCATCCCATGTGTGGCTATGGAACTATGCTGTAGGTTATAGATAGTGAACTTGCACCCCTGAGAGAATTGGAAAGATGACATCAAATTTGATACTTGAAGCACATTTTATGAGCATAGTAAAAGGTACCTAATATAAACCGAAAGACAGAAAAAGATATGATTCCTGGGTCATCACTCTGTACTGTAAACTTGAAGCATAATACTGTGTTTGGATAGATGAATGTTTGCAAACCAATGAGAAAGAACATTAAGTTTATGGACTGTTGTGTATTTTTCACTTTTTGCTACATTTGCATTGTTAAAGCAAATGCCTTTTCTGAGTGGCAGTTGTGGAGCAGACTACGCAAATCATCTTGGTTTTTCCCCTCGTTGCTCTGGCATAGAAGCCGCACGGTGCGTCGTATGGTTTGCTCTCTCCCTGACAAGCTGTTCCCAAGGAAGCAGGGATGTGGTTGTGGAGCTTGTCTCCAGCTACATCTCTGAGATGAAGTGCTCAGCTTATTAAAATGATGATGTTCTGCTTTGTGGCTCAGTGAGACAGATCCCAGTTCTGCTCCGCATAAGTAATTTACTCTGTTATTGCACCCTCCTGCTATATTATTCGTACTGTTTTTTCCACTCCCATTTTAAAAGCTTTCTTTCTAAACTTTTCTTTTCCTCAAGCTTTTTCTCCATCCCTGTTAACCTCTCGTATCCTGCATGTATCTCTTGCTGGCAATCCTGAACTCCACAGCCTTGCTCCTCTTCTCTCTTACCCCTCCAGAACTTTGCTCTTTCTTGTTGTGTATATTGTGGTTTTCCATGCTACTCATGCCTTCTGTCTGTTACTTCCTCACTTCACCTTCACTTTGCATGGACTATGGTCAAGCCAGCTTAGCTGGGAATGTACATGGAACACTTGAGAAAAACAGAATAAGGTAAAGGAAGGTAAGGGAAAGAAGTCTCTAGATGGTTGTTTGAAAAGGGACTTTTTTTTCCAATACTTTGGGATGGGAGAGGGGATGGGACAGGACAGGGGGAGTAAAGCATTGAGAACTCTCTTCTGGTGAGCTCCTGTTCATTTTGGATCCTGTCAGCAGCGGACCTTTCTACAATAACAAGAATTCATTAGCTGCCTTGTTTTATATCCATTGAATACGACACAATTCTTAGAGGAAAATCTGTTGTGACTTCTCCCTTCTCCCCCCTTTCCCTTGCCACAAAACAATTTGGAGAAGGAATGGGATACCAGATATTTAAGAAGCCATTTAAAAAGTCCTTTTTTGTTCTTTTCATCAACTTTCTCCCTGTCCTCTTGCCAGCATGTGCAGTAAGTTCCTGTCCCTGAGAGTTTGCACCAAAACCACAGTTTGAACCAGGCTGTACATAATGGGCGTCTCTGTTAGCTCCCGCCAACTGAAGCTCCCAGCAGTAGATGGAAAATTAGACATACACCACTGCACAATAAATCTTATTGTAATTCACCCAGCTAGCATCACCACGAACAGGCCTTGAAAAATGTGTCATGTGTGCTTGAAATCATACTTGTGCTCCTGCCATTAAAGAATGAAAAAAACCCCTCGTAAAAAAAAAAGTTTCATTTACTTTTTTGTTATAAAATACTTTTTACTGGTGCCAGCTGGAAGGAAAATGACCCAGTTAGATCTCAAAATTATGATGTAGCTTTAAGTGCTATGTTTAGATTAACTGCCAAAATGTTAGTATAAAGTGGTAGGTGTTTGTGCTGCAGATAATAACTAATGTACTGTTGGTCAAGATAGGCCACTGTTCTGTTATTATTGTATGGATCTTATGACTAAACACTGGAGCAAGCATAGTGGAACAACAATATTTTACTGTGCCTGGAATACTAGCTTGTCAGAACTTAATTGGGGTGCCAAAAATCTAATGAATCAGATGGAGAAGATGCCTTTTTTCCTGTGTGCTGATATTTCTCATTTGTATTCCTTTCTAGAAAGTGAACTGTGTTTGTCTGAAGTATTTCCTGGCAAGTATTGTCTCAAATACAATCAGATCCCTCTGATTTTCAAATGGTTATGGTCTTTCAAATACAGTGAAGATGGTTTGGGGTTTTTTTGTTGTTTTTTTCTTTCCCCCTGTGCTTGCGAGACTGGGTTAAATGTGTTGTATATTTTAAAGGACCTGGCTTACAAGGAAAAATCAAGGTTAAAAGCACTTCAGAACTCAAGTTGTGCTGATGTGTATGACCTTTGGGCCCAGAATTAGCTATTTTTACTCTGTTGATATAAAACATTAACCTCAGTCAAATGTTTCTTGCAAGAAATGAAAACAAAACTGTGATGTTTAAATACACAATCTAGATGTACCTATACCAGTCACTATGAAAAAGTCAACATTTGCTAACAGACACCACATGGTGGATTCTGTGGTACTGCAGCTATTTCTTTGAATAGGAGGGGAAGTACCTGTAGGAGAGAAAACATCTGAAATGTCTTGAATCTACATGAGCTCCTAACCAATCTGTTGTCATCAGTCCATGCTTCTGATTTTCCCAACTCTCTTTTTTCCTGTCTTCTGCTGTATCCCAGGCAATAACCATGACTAGGTGTTGTTCAGCAATGTTACATGCCTGTTCTCTTGCTCCTGCTCATGAATCCTGTATTACTGCTGTGTAGACAGATTTGGTAAATTATACCAGCTGCAATAATGACCATTGTATTGGATTTTGTTTTGTTTTAAATGAGGGAGAGATTCAGTTGAAACAAAACGGGAAATACTTGTATGTGTTTCTTGGTCTAGTTCTGTCTCAGAACAGAGCTGATCTCAGTGTTGTGTTTGGTCTTGGTTTTCATAGCTGATAGGACTTCTAAATACAACTTGGGACTATTTTCAGAGAAGAGGAGTTCAGAATAACCTCCAGCTCTTGACTAGTCCTAGGCTAATGGATGGAAATGCCATCTTCACCTTGCATAGAGAAACAGCAGATTTCCAGGGGACATGTAAATAGCAATGCTGACTAGCAACTTGCTGAGAATGGCTACGTTTTCCAAAGCTTCATCTTGGAAAGGAAATACATTTTAAAGGAAAAGGATTTTGCAAACAACATATCCAGGATAAATTTTAAATTCAGAGTGTACACTAGACTGCATCGTTCTTCCAAAATTAACTTTAAAATGATTTTTCTGTTGTCTATATAAAATCCAGTACAAAAGTTCAGCAGCTATGGTCCACAATTGAGAGGGGTGATTGAGGGGTTAATATTTACGCTTTACTTCAACTGAAGTTAATAAGATACTTGCTGGTTTACTGTCTGTGGTTTCAGGAATGGATAGGGAATAACTGGCGATGTTTCAAATAGGGGAAGTAGCATACTTCAAATAATGCTATTACATTGATCTTTTTACGGTCATGTTTTCCTTAACATTCAGAATGACCAAAAATTTATGCAAAATCCTCTGGCTGCCAAATTAAAAGAACAGCGGGACTCTTCCCACAGTTGTATTGCTGTATATTTGGAAGAAGTATATATGAATCCAGCATGGTGTAAAATGGATATGAGTAAAAATACAGGTTAAAATTCTTTCACATCTATCTTCACAGCTACTGAGATGTTTGTCCTGTGGACTACGTAGCTTTGTTGGAGTACTAAATTTTTTAGACTTACTAAGTTTTGAGTCTTCTGAATTGAGAATGCTGTAGACAGTGGTGTTTTGAATTCACTAAGATCTATAATATTTATCTACAATGTTTTTCTAATCCACTCAATCTCATGTTAAATACACTTCAAGTTTTATTGCAAGTTCTCCTGCTTAAGTTCATAGAATGAGAACTTAACGTATTACTCTTTTCTGTACCAGGAAGTGATTCGTGGAATCCTTTGGAAAGTGAACACTGTTTATTTTAATTTGCTACTCCAAATAGAGTGTTCAATAAGAAAATACTTTTAATTAAAATATAGGTGCTAAAAATATGACTTTACTGTTTTTCAAACTAGGATGTTTAAAATAGCACTTTGGAAATATAAATGTTTCTGCTACTTTCTCTGAAAGATGTGGCAGAAATATTTGCATAGATGTACAGCAGTGAGCAACAGGGACAGCACTACTCAGCTGGCACAGGGAACTCTGAAAGAATACAATGGTGTAAGGCTATTGAAGCTCTTTTTTCTACAGAGGTTTATAGCAGAAGAGGACCTAACGCAGTGATTAATGAACCAACACAGGACTTCTAAATGCACCTTTGAACTACTTGCAGAAACATGACAGAATGCGAATCCCAGTCTAGCAAGCTGTGACAGAAAGGATGCAGCCTGAAAATTAACCTTTTGGTTGATTTTTAGGCTGGTTGCTGAAGCCCTGATTCCCAAACTGTGAAGCCTTGTATCCTCTATGTTTCTACTGGCATCACCTCTCAGAAGTGGATCTGAATTGATGCTAGCATACTTCTATCTTTATGCTGAGTTTTTAGGTATGTGGTGTAAGATGGGTGAACAGCTTTTATTCAGCCTTACCTGAGGGTTAACTTCTTATTGAAAGATTGAGATTTTTTTTTTCGTATGTGTTTATATTTGCTGTGTGGGAGCTATAAGATAAAACCTCAACAATCAAAGTTCAATGCTGTTTGGTATTTATTTGTTTTTCTTACTAATGTGAGCCTTTCTGAGGAATTAAAAAAAAATAGATTTTTGTTTTTTGTTTTGTTGGGTGGATTTGTTTTTTTTTTTTTATGCAGGCCGTGTAAGTGGTAATCTCTGTACTTTATTTGTCTGACAATTGTTGTAGTTTGATACTGTATTTTTTCAAAGTGTTGCAGAAGTTGCCAGGCCAAAAACTTGGCTATTAATAGCTCTAGGTTTGTTGAGATGGGAATGGCATCTAGTCCTGCCAAGAAACAGCTGAGTATCTGGGAGTTTGAGACACATACCTACTTTTCTTTTCCTTAGTGAATGTGTAGTATCCAAAAGGAAGGGTGTGAGTTAGGAGGTATGCAAGTACAGGTATCTTTGTTAGTAAGATTTATGCTCTGGTAAATGCCACGTATTCTGCAAAACTCCCCTGTAGACAACATACAATGTTTACATTAACCGCAGCAGTTTTAGAATCTGTACCATAAATAACAACACTGTAAATTCATCTCATGTTTTCACAGCATATAGGGTGACCATGGAGGGGGGAATCATTAAGGAAGTACTATGTAGAGTGATAGCTACAGCTATAACTGCATTTCTTTATGGTCTAGGGACAGAACATGTAGTTATAGTCTACTGAAAGTGAAGTTACTTCATAATTATGTCGGTTTGTCTTTATTTCTGGGCAGCAAAGCAGTCCAAGCTAAAACACTGTGTCTGAACAATCTTTAGCTTTAGGATTATTTAAAATCCAAACTTGATTCATATCTGAAATGCCTCCAGATCCTAATTGTGTAGAGTTGAACCCTGTTCTAACTGTTATGTTTAGCTTTCTAGTATGTAAATTGTAATGATAATTTACCTCAATTGCTGACATGCTTGCTGTCTTCAAATATTCCCTCTAATTTCCCTGGGATAATGAAATCGTGTTTTGGATGGCCAATGATGCTATTTCAGGTGTTCATAAAATTAAATAGTGAAAGTTGGATTTGGCTACATACTGCCCATGGATGATGAGTAAAGGAATGTTGTGGTCACAGTGACCAGCGTTACTGATCAGAGCGCAGCTTGGCTTTTGCACTGAAAGAAGCTGTCTGTTGCCTGACTACTCCAGCTACTGGACAGTTGAAACTTTACAGCCTGAATCATACACCTTACAAAGCCACAAGTTTGCTGCCAGAACTGAACGTTTTAGTTGTTCTTTTACAGATCTAAGAGCCTGCTTTGAATCTCCTGTGCTACATGTTTTACTTAGAGATGTATACTGCAGATTCTTTTGGGTCCTACCATTAGTTTCAGTTTTAGGTGGTGCATGTTGTCATGAGTTGCATGCTGTGCTGATTAAGGTACATACTTCACTAATCAAGCTGCAAAGTTAAGTAGGTGAAATTTAATACACTCTACTAATCAAGGTGCATTCTTTGTTGAGCGAGCTGAATATTTTAAATGATGGTTTTTTATGTGCTCTGGTAACTGGCTTGGAGGCCTCTTGTTGCCTACATACATGGCTAGCAAAAAGCCACCAGCAGCTATTCCATTACTGACAATGGAAGGAATGTGAACTTTCACTTTGATACTTGTTCCAGTGTAGCTTAGGGAAGAAGTAATCAAAATTAGCCCTAGTGAGCAAATGACACTATTTCCCTTTGATAAGTCTGATTGGATTACACTGGAACACATTCCTACCATAGCAGTCCTACCAATAGCAAGGGTGCATGTGTTTCATATAACTTCCTCAATTTGGTCTGCAAGTTTCTCACAGAGGTAACTGATCTTTAAAGCCCTCTCATGATGATTATTGTCCTCATTCAGATAATCTTAATTCAGTTTTAATTCTTACCTCTTCACTGCGTCTAAGTCAGATCTCTAACTGATTGACAAAGGTAGAAGAATGGTTGGGAAATATGTGAAGGCATAGAGGAAAAAACAGTTGCTGCAGAGAGTTTGGTAGCAGCATTATTCAGCACTAGGACTGAACAAGACAGCCAACGTAACAACAGTCAATGCATTCTTATTAGTTTAGGGAATAATAGTAAAGTGTGCAATTAAGGAGTCTAAGATATTTTATTTAAAGCAGGCAAAGTGAAGCATACGGGTAGGAAGTGAAGCTGAAAGTGGAAGAGAGGGGAAAGAGAATAAATACTGAAAACTTAAATAATACCACAAATGTGTACTCTTCATCTGCATGTGCCAGTAGATGTTCTGTCTGCGTTCCAAGTTCACGTATTCTAGCCTTGGTGGTCTTCTGAGCCTGGCTTAAGGGTAAATTCTTCCTCTGTTTGCAAAATCCTAATGGACTCATTTGCATGTATTGCAGAGAAGAACTGATTCTTTTGGTCTGAGTCAAGCCTCCTTCTGCCCTTTTGTTTGCTTCACTCTATGGATTTTAACACAGGGGTGCCTGTGGTCAACAGTATGCAGTGAGGAAAGATTTCAGTCTGAGTGTTTCAGCAGCTTCAAATTGGCATGAGGAATTTTGGCCGTTTGAAAAAATGCCTGATTGCTGTTGTCTGTATGGAAACAAGGTGAGTAAAGTAAAATCCCCAGTCAGGAAAGGCTTTCCAAGCTTAAAAAAAAAAAAAAAGCCATAACTAAGGTCAGTGTGAAAACAGACCTTCTCACAGGTAACTTCAATGTAGAGTGCTATTAGAAAGCAAGCATGTTGTATAGGAAGGTTAGGGGTTTAGTTTCAATTGTTTGGAAATGTCTTTTGCTTTGTTCAGTCTGCATGGAGTGCAACCCACTCAGCTTCAGTCCACCAGCTTGTTTTATATTGTTATGTTTGTGCCTGTTAGTTTTTGACTTATATCCTTTGGATTCAACCACTGACATAGTTTGGTCTTAAGGCCATCAGTAATTGAGCAACTCCGTGATTTTTTTTTTTATTTTTTTTTTTTCTGATTGTTCACTGTTGAGCAGTAAGAACTGTCTGGAGGGGCCATAGCAGTGGCATACTCCTTGGGTCAGAGTGATTATGGAACGTTATCTTCTTATCTTTAATCTTTATCCTTTTGTTGGGGTATGCACAGGGAAAGATGAGGGATATGTGATTGTGAGGAAGTATAACTGCAGCTTCTAAATACTCAGTTAATGTCTGCTGTCAAACTGCTGACTTTCCAAGCTATTGACATAACACTTTAAACACAGACAAAACATTGCAGTTCATTTGTTGACTGAATTATTGAGATGTCCTCTAGCTTTACAGCAAATCAGTAAGATATTGTATTACACTTAGTAAGAACAACCAAATGCCATAAATTATTAAAACTAAATTGGACTTCTCAACGATAACAAACAGAATATAGTGCAATGCAATGACTGTGGTGTGGGGTTCTTTTTGCTTTGTTCACCAACTGATTTGCTCAAATTAGGACTCCATGTTAGCAAAAATAATTAGTTCTACTGTAACTTTAAAATTTTGAGTGGTGACCAATGCTGAATGTAATGTGTTGCCAGCTCTGTAAAGCAAGGACAACTTCTTGGGTTTGTACAGCATGGGTGTACACAACTGAGATCTGACCCAAAACTGAATTCCTGAATGTTCAACAGGTATTATTAGTACAAGTGACCAGCTGCATAAGAAAACGAGGCATAGATTTAACTTGCTCTTTCTCTTTTAGTCTTTCAAAGTAGGAGTTTCTGTTGTGTGAAATTTTCTTTTTTAAAGGACCAAATACCCATGGGAATTTTGTTTGAAAGTTGTTGGAAGTAAAGTTAGATTCCTAGAATGCTTCACAAATTTAAACTGCAAAGGATGAAAATGTCCATCGCGTACCACACAGTGTCAGTGTAAAGCCTTAAAGAGTAAGTAAATTCCACAAGATCTAAATTCCACTCAGTAGTGTGCAAGTTGATTACGGCTCAACATTTACATAGGCTCTTTAATTAAGAGTAAAGGTCAATAGGTTAAATAAGTAACTTAATCAGAAAATTATGCAGAAGTGCCACAAATCAAACGCATTATACAACCCTTGAGATCGATACGGTATGCAAATCGATCAGCAAAGTATATACTGTATGACTTCAAGTACTGAAACATGCAGTGTGATATTGCAAACACAATAGTTTATAGAGTTTGTCTCAGTTGACAGCCCAACATTTATTTATTTATTTTTCAATTGCAGTTTTCTGCATAGTTTTTGTCGTGCAGAGTGTTTGATTCCCAGGTAACTGTTCTAGCTCATCTGAGTGTTGTACAAAGCTATGAGCAAAGTTGGTGTTTAGATGAGTGAGTAAAGAAGAGGTTTCAAAGCATGTGTGAGGTGGTATAATCACCAAAGTTGCCTAAGGGGCAGGGAAAGGCAACAAGACTTCTTTAACTAGTAAATTAGAGTTGGCCTTCTAGAATATCAAAGGAGCAGGGTCCAGATTCTTCTCTGCTGTGGTTTGCTTGACAGAAGGAAGGAAGAGGGGTCTGATTTATGGCTCCCTCATTCTCCTGGTGCCAGCCCTGACTGCACCATAGGATAGAAAACTGCTTTTTGTTATGAGAATTGGGATGAGCAAAGTGCAGTATGTTCAACACAAGCCTTCCCTGTCTCCATTTATTTGACAGGACCTGAGGAGTTAGGACCAAATGTTCACCATGTGGATGTGGGTGTAATTCCTGGTCCAGATCCAGCCACCTTCCTTTTCTTTTGGGATTAATTTACTAGTTGCTGGAGTTATGTTCTGCCCCTGTTCTGGAACAGGTGGCTATTTTATGTACAAACTTAGGCCACTGTTATTGATGCCATGTTGCAGAAGGTGGCCACTGCAACAGTTTTGATGGTCATCTAGGTTCAGGAAAACCTATGTTGTTTTGAAGGATTATTAAGATTGGAAATGCGTTCCATAACCAGATATTTGTAAGCACTAGCTTTTCAACTGGTAGGAGCCATTTTTATCACCTGGTGGGATGCAGTAGTTTAGTGCATACCAATCCATTATCACATCAGAAATGCATTGAGATCGGAAATTCTACACTTCTTCAGATCAGCAGGAAATGCAGGGATACAGTGCTTCTGAAAAAAAAAAAAAATCAAAAAACAAGTGTAGAAATAATTTGACTGTCCTCACAGCAAATATGCAGATTGATTGCATTTGGTTGGAACTGTGTTCATACAATGTACTCTTTTTTTTTTTTAACTCCTCCACATAGTTTCTGAAAGTAGCCAGAATTGTTATGGGAATAAGGCAGATGGAAATCCCCTCCTCCCGTAATCGCAGTATGATGGGCTGTTTGGCAAAAGAGACAGGATTTCTTGCCCATAAACACAAATACAAAAGTCATTGGTGTTTAGGAGTGGAAGTGATAGACACTCTTGTGCCAAGTGGCATTCTGTTGTGTCTCTTTTCTTTTTCCCTTCCACTTCTTTTGTTTTTCTGAAAAAGCCATGGCTGAATGTATTCCAAGTGGCTGCATTGTTGCTAAGGCCCATCATGGGAGGAGCCAATTTGGTAATGCAGTAATACTGAGAAAGAAGGTACTGGAGCCTTTTAATTTAACCTTTTAAATTTTTCCCTGAGTTAGAGAAATGACACTTTTGTGTTTATCTTTCTGTCCTTTTGCCCGCTTCTGTTATTTTGGTGCTTTTTTTGTTGTTTTCAAGTTGTATGGTCTGTTATGTAGCCACTATTTCTTCTTTATTTTAAGTAGTTTATCCAGGTAGAGATTATGATCTCTTTCTGTGGCTATTTTGGCAGGTTCTCACATAAGTTTCTTTCTAGAAATCTGAGCTTAAACTGCTATTTTAAGTTGTAGGCTACCTCTGTATTTATATTACCATTTCTGCTTAGTAAATTAATAATTTTATTGCATTTTACTAATGTTATTTGTGCTGTGGGGAGAGGCTGCATCAGTACTAAACTTCTAGGATATTTGGAAGATAAGTCTTGGACTCTGTGGTTTGAACCAAATCTTTCTATTTTTTATGCAAAGGGTCAAAATTCCAACCACGTCTCTGCTTGCAAGCATCTTCCACAGCAGTGGGTGGCTTCATTATGTAGGAAACTTTGCAAGTGCTTACTAGATTTCAACAGCTGTCTTGTACAATTGTACTATGTTTTGTTAGAGCACTGTGTCTGCAAACACGACTCGTGATTTAGCTTTGTTTTACCTCAGGTGTTTTCCATATACCTTATGTCAAAAAACTAAATGAAATTAACAAAAAATAAGACGCTATCTTGCAGTTTCCTGTGGTCAGAGAGATGATAGTAAAGATGAGGGGGGAAAAAAAGAGACTATTCCAAATTAGATAAAGAACTGAAATAATAAGAAATGACCAGAATGTGCTATACTCAATATATTTAGCATCTCTTAGCTAAAATACATTTTAACTAAAAAAAACTTTAAGAATCCATGGCTATGAAACTAGTGCAGCACCGAGCTTGGTTTGCTGAGCTGTGGCTGGAACTCTGGCCAAATGCTTCTGGCCTGGCCTATTGTGT
Organism: Tauraco erythrolophus; assembly: GCF_009769465.1. Lineage (NCBI taxonomy): Eukaryota > Metazoa > Chordata > Aves > Musophagiformes > Musophagidae > Tauraco > Tauraco erythrolophus. The sequence continues at coordinate 13,682,592 of NC_141470.1, forward strand.
GTGCTATTAGTGCACTTCTACCAGCATAGATTGTTGCCTGTCTGTTCACTTTGCTATTTAAGAGGAATGAGGGAGGTGGAGCACCACTTTGACATCTTAGCCTATGGTGATTGCTGCTCTGCCATCCTCAAGAATGACTGCTGAAGGAGCATAGTCATCCTCCACAACTCCTCTTTGCATGTCCGCAAGCTCATACAGCTAGTTAGTTTGCATCTCTGTGATGTGTTATGTATGTAAAATGCTTTCAATCTTGGTATGATTCCATTTTTCATTTCAATTTCTCTAGTTGATTCTTAACATACAAATCTTTAAAATTTGGCTATGCAATAAACATTAAAGTCATAATGTTCTTGCTTTGCTGTAGGTTCCATAGAATGAATTGCTTTTGTTTTTATTACCAATAGAAGGCAAGATCGATAAACCTCTCAATGTCATTCAGTCTGCATATAATTTTATTAGAAAGGTCTGTGTGGAAGGAACTACATCTCTGGGCTGAAAACATTCTATTTAAAAGGCTGCACTGGGACAATGAGTAAAAGTAATGTTTTAATGGATGACATCTATATTGTTTAACCAGTGTAACTCATGTTTCTGTTACTAATCTCAATTGTGAAGCCCAGCAGAAGAATGCAAGTGTGTTGCATTATGTAAATGATGTATAGGGTTCATATTGTCAAGGAAAAAAACAAAATAGGTATCGAATTGCCAACCCCAAGGCAAAGATCACCAGCTGTCCTTCAGTTCCATAAAGCAGTTGCTAATAGGAGCCGTTCAGATGATTTTCAGCACTACTATTACTTCTTAACTCTTCCAAGGCACGAATCTCTTATTGAACAGAAATAAAAATACTTAAGTTAGCATTTCAAAGCCTGCGTTTCTTTTAAAAAGGAAAGAAAAGTAGCACTTTTTTTGTAGTCTGTGGATTTTTTTATGGTTATTATGCTAATACACTTTAGGCTATTTGGTCACATTAGTAACTGAAAAATGAAATAAGGACATGAATGTGTTGTCACAGCTGTTCTGTAATACTTCAGGTGTGTGAGATACAGTATATCTCATTATTATTTAGCCCCCTGAGGAATACTAGGGTCTTCACAGAAGACACAATCCTTGATAAATAGCAAATGATTATGATCTCAAGCTCTGGTCCCCCAATTTACTATAGAAGCAGTACTTCCATCTGCGTGGAGCCTTATCTGCTTCCAGGTTTCAGTCATATAAAGAGCTCTCCGAAGGAGGAGGCTTGGCTTCAATAGTTCCTTGTTCTCGCATAGATGCCTATCTTGGTAGAGCTTCTTCTGTGCTCAGAGCCTGTGACAAAGGCATTACACAATTGGCATTGTTCTGTAAAGGGATCTGGGAGTTGCTACAGGGGGATAGGCACATGTACGTTTTGGTAGTTGTGTTTTGTGCACGTTCCCTCGCTACAAAAAGGAATAGTGGAGTTTTTTGTCACAATCAGCTTGAGTTTTGTTTTTTAAGAAATAGTGTACTGTATTTAATGAGGACCCATGTAATCGGGACACCTGCGTTCCCACTATGTTGCCCAGGGAACCAATTTACCCTAATGACAGTGAATGACATTTACTGCTGCTTAGACTAGTGCTTAATTTAAACAATAGTGCATTAGCGATATTTGACTTAATGGGGATGTATTGGGTGTATGCCAGTGGGTTAAGTAATGTTTAACTAGGTGTTAAATAGGTAATAATAGAATAATACTTTGACTTATGTGGTGCCAATACATTCTACCTGAGAATCTGTAAGTATTAAAGAAACGTTAAGGTACCGTGCCTCAGAATATCTGTATTGAAAGGAGAAGTAGTTTTTCTCATTTTACAGAGATGCATAGAGAAGCTAAGTCTGTCCAGTCTGTCCTCAGTTTGACATCTGGACCGTAAGATATTGATATGAGCTGTGGGTGGACTCGTGAGTAAAGTACTCCATTCCTCCAGAGTCTGTGCCTGGGATAGATTTTTGGCTCCTTGCTTAAATGTCCTAGCTCTCTCTTTACTTAGTTACAAGATAATTCTCCCTTTTTCAATTTTTAAAAAAGCTCCTGAAGATGGTGTAACTCTACAACATGATAGTGATCTCCACAGTGAGATCCAGCTGAATGTTTCAAAATGTTTGTATAACGTGCTATTATAGAATGAGCTATTTGGCTTTGCTTAACTTCCAACATCACAAAGGAGATTTCAGAATCCAATGGCAGTGGGCCCCAGGTCAATAAGGGAAGCTGGTTTAGAAGTCAGAGACACGATTTATCATTCTGTTACCTCATTGTAATTGCTTGATATAACTGTGCCAAACATGCCATTGTGAAGGCTGCTGTGTATGATAAGAGTCATCGAATGGTTTGGGTTGGAAGGGACCTTAAAGATAATCAAGTTTCAACTCCCCTGCCATGGACAGGGACACCTTCCACTAAATCAGGTTGCTCAACGCCTCATCCAACCTGGCCTTGAACACTTCCAGGGATGGGGCATCCACAGCTTCTCTGGGCCACCTGTTCCAGTGCCTCCAGTGCCTCAGAGTAAAGAATTTCCTTATATCTAAGCTAAATCTCCTCTCTTTCAGTTTAAAGCCATTGCCCCGTGTCTTATCACTACATGCCCTCGTAAAAAGTCCCTCTCCATCTTTCTTGTAGGCCTCCTTTAGGTATTGGAAGGCTACTGTAAGATCTCCCCAGAGGCTGATTTTACGATGTTGACATCCAGATCCCTGTAAAATTCTGGACTGTTTTGTACTGGAAATTTGGATTTGTCAGAGATGTGTAGTGACCTGTCTGCAACTCCTGCTGTAAGTTTCCCTGCATGTGTGGTTGTAGACCAAGTTGGCTGTATACCAAGGATTTAAGGCCCAGCTCTGATATAGCATAGCTGCTTAATCTGGACTACAGCTGCTGAAGACCTGCAATAAAAATCTGTGAAGAGATAAGAAAGGTAAAAAATACAGGCAGATCTGTAATAGTTGAGAGAGAGTCGTTAGTAACTCAAGCATTCTGGAGGGATGGAAAGATGTAGAATCCTAAAATGAAAAGGTGAGTCAAGGAACAGAGGGCAGTGTCTGTGTCAATGGAGCTGGTAGAAGGTGGCAACTCAGCTATGCTGAGAATGCCTTCCAGGGAGCTCTGGAGGCAGATTGTTGCCTGCCTGGCCTGGGAACACTGTGCAGCTGCCTTGTTGGGATGGTGAGCAGTAACACTTGGCTTCATAGCTTTTTAAATCCTCGCTATATTTTACGTGTGTTTAATCAATAAATAATTGCATTAGACTTCTTGGTTAAATATACCCTGCTTGCACTGTCTCTTTGTGCTTGGCTAATGGTGTTCAAACAAGTGATATTCAGCTTTAAAACATCAGCATCTTTGAGGCACTTCCAGTTCATCCCCATTTTATCTAGATGGGACCGTCCTAGTTCTGCACAACTTGTTGCATTGACTTGAACTTTTATGTGGAGATGACTTGTGTTCAAATTTGATTTCAGGCAGATTGGCTCCTCGGTGCCTCTATAAATGTTACAGTCATTCAATTACTATTTCAGTACTGTATTTTACTGGAATTAAGGATCTCGTTATAATGGTCTTCATTCTCTTCTTTCTACTGATATTAATCAATTTGTATTAAAAGCTAGTATCCTACCTAAACCATGATCAGAAGGGATTTGGATGCTGCATCTTCTTTCTATATAACCATGATGTGAATAATTTATTTATATATTACATGAAATATTTAAGCCATATAAATATGGCATGTTTATATATAAATACATTAAAATAAATGAATGTATAAAATATCTAAACATACAGAAATACAAATGAAAATGTACAGATACTTAAAACTCTGTTTTTTCACCACAAATATAGGCAGGTTAGCCTCTTGCAATGTGGACAACTTGGAATATTGTAGCAAATATTCTATATCTGGATGTTTTTGCTTTCTAGATGGTAAATTATCAGATTATTCTCTGCCTTAATTTTGGAAAACAGGCTGCTTGACTGTTAAGCTGGCAGGAGGTTTGTAGCATTTCAAATGGAGATAAAGCCTCTTGCAGGTGTTTGCAGTGACTTAGTATATCTCAATAATAACTGAAAAATAAGAAATTTCTAAAGTCTTTGCAAAGTGGAAATTTATAATGTAGGAGCAGCTAACAAAAATGTATTGTATTATGAAGAAAGTTTTGGAAAGATAAGCAACAGAATTTTGTACCTTTAGTGGAAGCAAAGCGCACCTGAAAACTTAATCTGAAAAATATTTGTCAGATTTTAATGTGGTTTGTTTGCCTGCCACTCCCCACCCCTCCCACACTGGTATCATGTGAGGATGGGAGGAGTTGCATCACTTGCTTCCCACAGATTGTACATGTATCATTTGTTTTGTTGAGGTTTTTTAGTCTCAACAAACAGCTTTAGGGATCCAGCTTACGGATGGTTCATATTTTGCAAATGGTGACTTGTTATTTCAGCTAATGTGTTTTGGTGTATTTCAGAGCAGAAATTGATAAGGCATTTTGCCAGGCTTAGTTGCTTTCTTCTACTCAAAAAAAAAAAAAAAAGGAAAATAAAAAAAAGCCTTGGAGTGGAGGCAGGAAATGTTTAGTCTCGAAGTGAAAGGACTGAACTTCCCCTGGCAAGAATCCCATTGCCTTCAGTGAGAGGAAGCTAAATTGCCAGACTTTGAAAATCGATTTACAGTACACTGAGTTCTATCTGTCCCCAAGCAAATCTTCTGTATAGGGAAACGTAGTGGAAATCAGCAGAAAAGGAATTCTTCCCACTACAGATGAGCTAGTTAAACACCTTAGGATCTGCAATAGCATGTTCCTCAAATGACAGGATAACAGTGAGGACCATACTTCCTGGCAGTGATGGAGCCAAGACTGTTGCATCAATGCCTTCTGTCATATATGAGTTCCCTTGAATCAACAACCAGTGGTTACCAGAGTCCTTGTTCTTCCATGGGAAGCAGAGTAGAAACTTGTGCTGTGATTCCTATCCATGACTTAAAACCAGAAATTTGAGTGGAAACACTTAATGCATCTGCATATGACTGGTTCAAATACAAAAGAAACAGATTTTAATCTGTATGGAACATAAGTGCAGCAATAACCATTTTACATAACTTTATGTAAAGTAAAGATCAGTCAAGGCCAATGGGGTTGGGTTTTGCTAATTAAAGAGGATATGAAGGCATCAGTTACACTTTTCAACTAAAGTGAGGCATCTAGAGGATAGTAAGCTGTGTTAAGGTCCTGACTGAACTTGTTATGAGCATCTCTAGTTCATCTTTGGTTGATGACATTATATATGTAGGTATACATACCCAGTGTTTAATAGATAATATAAATATTCTATACTCCTGCATAATATGCTTACTATAATATACAATAATATTGCATAATATGTACTATATTAATAATTTTATGATAATAGATAATATATTAAACATTGTGTATATAGAAAATATAAGCAATTGACAGGTTAACTTTTTTGTACTTGTTCATAAAAATAATCTTTTAAAATGAAAATTTTAAAATAAAAATAGGACGTTTTTGAGGATTGCTTTCTACTTAAATAACTCAAAGTAGCGTTGTTGAAAGCACTAATTGTATGCAGACTGACAAATAACTTTGCAATCTATCTGAGTGAATATATTAATCCAAGTTGTGTGGTGTCATGGACTCACTTGAGGGAAGAGATGCCATCCAGAGGGACCTTGATAGGCTTGAGAAATGGGCCAGTGCAAACTGTATGAGCTTCAACAAGTCAAAATCCAAGGTCCTTCACCTGCCAGTCCTAGGCACAAACACAAACTGGGCACAGAGTGGGTTGAGAGTAGCCCTGAGGAGAAGGATCTGGGGGTGTTTATAGATGAGGAGCTCAACATGAGCCGGCAGTGCGCTCACGCGGCCCAGAAGGCCAACCGCATCCTGGGATGTATCAAGAGAAGCGTGGTCAGCAGGTCAAGAGAGGTGATTCTCCCCCTTTACTCTGCTCTCGTGAGACCCCACCTTGAATACTGTGTCCAGTTCTGGTGTCCTGAACACAAGAAGGACATGGAGCTACTGGAGTGGGTCCAGAGGAGGGCCACGAAGATGATCCAGGGGTTGGAGCACCTCTGCTATGAAGACAGGCTGAGAGAGTTGGGGCTGTTCAGCCGGGAGAAGAGAAGGCTCCGGGGATACCTTATAGCAGCTTTCCAGTACCTAAAGGGGGCCTACAGGAAAGCTGGAGAGGGACTTCTTACAAGAGCGTGTAGTGATAGGACAAGGGGCAATGGATTTAAACTGAAAGAGGGCAGATTTAGATTAGATCTAAGGAAGAAATTTTTCACTAAGTTCTGGTGTCCCCACCTTAAGAGAACATAGATCTGTTGGAATGTGTTCAGAGGAGGGCTGCAAAGATGATCCAGGGGCTGGGGCACCTCTGCTACAAGGACAGGTTGCAGGAGCTGGGATTGTTCACCCTTGAAAAGAGAAGACTTTGGGGGGATCTAATAACTGCCTTCCAATACCTGAAGGGAACCTACAGGAAGGCTGGGGAGGGACTTTTTACAAGAGTGTCCACTGATAGGACAAGGAGAAATGGGTTTAAGTTGAAGGAGAACAGATTTAGATCTTAGGAAGAAATTCTTCAGTGTGAGGGTCGTAAGACTTTGGAATAAATTGCCCAGAGAAGTTGTGGATGCCCCCTCCCTGGAGGTGTTCAAGGCTAGGTTGGATGGAGCGTTGAGTAGCCTGATCTAGTTGAGAGGTGTCCCTGTACATGATCTCTAAGGTCCCTTCTGGCCTATGCCATTCTATGATTTTGTGATTCTATGATTAGCACTGTGTGTGATTATTCCCTTACACCTTAAAAAGGTTTCTTTGTTTGTCCAGAAGGAGCACTTCATAGCCTCCTCCCAAAGTTATACTAATATTCTGCTCTAAGACTTGACGTATGAGGAATTTACTGGGGAGATGTTTATTATATCAAATTGTACGTCAGAGCCCAAAGATGTTAAGAGTGTGTGGAATCAATCACTATTCTGCTGGCTGACAGGACAGGTATATTTAGGACTTCAGTAACTCCTTCTATTGCTTTGGATGAAAAAGCTGAAAGGAGTGCTATGGCTCACCTTGCTGATTAATAGTTTTTTTTTGTAGGGGACAGAAGTCAGTGGTTAGTGCTGTAGAGGGTAAAGGTCTATTGTATTTTCAGTGTTTCATATGAAAAACTCTATTTGCAGATGATGGAAAAAGAAAAGTCTCTTTATATTACAGGACATAATTTAATAAGCTGTAGCATATCTTTGATTTGTGAATATGTGGGTTCTGCTAAAATCAACAGCAGGATTCTCATCACCAGTACAGGATATCATGTTGAGACCTTTGTACTGTTTTATAATAGGAAGAGGAGTTGACAAGTGTTAGCCTTGTAGTAGTTCTAGTGAATTTTCTACTGAATTCTCTCTCCGAGTGCTGGAAAGAGAGTAGTCATGTCCTGAGACTTCATGCCAGAGTTTTGATGCAGTTCAATTTCCAGGGTCAGTTTGTCTAGGATAGGAAGTCCTGTCCAGCTAGCATGTGCATGTGCTCTCTGATTTCTGTATGTATTTTATATTTTTATATTGATATCCTTTTTGCTTTAACTCTGTAATAGTCAGACAATTTCTTTTGGGCCAAATGGGGAAGATCCTGATGAAAACTTGAAATATAAACCAAAACAAAATATAAACAAAAAACCTAGCAAAATGAAAGCCGCATTTTTTTAAAATAATACATGTGGTTACTCTGCGAAAGAACCAGAAGAGTCTCAGTTGTCTGTGAGCTGACCACTGCAACAGTGACACCTAGGTTGTGGTTTCAGGTGTTTACAAGCTGCTTCATTACGTGGTGTTTGTGGTTTTGTGAACACCTAACCATTTTTGGTGCTCGTCTCAAGAGAGAAGCCAACATATTGCTCTTGGCTTCAACAGGTTCCTTTTGCTGAAATTTCAACTAAATTCATTATAGGCGTATCTAAGGTGGGTGTGATTGCAGCCACATGTGAGTGCTCTGTATGGTTACAGGCTACTTGAAATTCAGTTCCTCTTCCTGTTCTAGCATAAGCAGAAGAGAACGTGTCATAAACCAGAGCAGAAATGCTCTGCTTGGCTCCACAGATGGCAGGAGCAGATCAGCCACAATGTGCACCTTAAACAGTTAGTCGTCTGACTCTAACACTTTTCACAGCCATTATATTTTCAAAGAAGGAATGATGATATTTAGCAAAATAAATAAAATCCTTTGTTTTGTGTGAGGACTTAGAAGAACTTGAGGGAAGTTGTTTAAGTTCTTTTTGCAACACCCCTCTCCTTGTCTTTGGCTCCAGGTTCGTGAGAGGAATACAGAGGAATTTGTCCAGCTGTACCATGTCCATTCTCTTTTCCTTGACAATTTTTTTTTCTAATATTGGTCTGTTCTGCTAAATATTTTTGCAAAAATAACTGTTTTGAGAGTGATAAGGACATACTCTTGCCATGTTCATTTCTGTCCACCCCATTTCCTTGCACTTTCTGAGAATGGAGTCTTAGAATGGAAGCACTCATTATGATAAAGCTATGAAATTAATTTCAAATACGGGCTTGATCCACACTGTTCTGAAGTAAAAAATAATCTCTTCACTGACTCTAGTGGGCATTGAAAGGGTGAGCTGAAAGGGAAGAAAGAAAATTCTTGAAACTTTTAAGTTGTGTGGGTTTTTTTTTTCCATGCCAAGCACAGCATTGTGTGTGTTTTAACATAATTCAGAGACCCTTCTGATGCTGCAGGAGGAGGGGGAATGCAGTAATCTAACAAACATAGAAAGACCACTTATTCTGCAAGTAGACCCTGACAAAAGAGATGGGGAGGGGGGAAAGGAAGAATAGGAAAAGGGATAAAGCTGAATATATGGTATGAGGAAAAATAATTTCTTCATAAAAATTTGAACATAAAGGAACTTGTAGCTAGTATTCATGGTAGAGAATTTTTTGCTTAAAAAGATTGACATTTTAATAAACTGATCTTAATTAACACTACTTTGAAATTCTGAGTTGTACGCTCTCTATCTCAAAACACTAGAACCAGTGGCTTTTTAAATAATTTGCTGCTTGTGGGTGATCTCTTTTTGAAACAAACCCAGACCCTCCAGTCACAATTTATTTTTTATTTCAAAAATGATTTTTACTAGCAAATTTTGCTTTGGTTCAAGAGAATTATAAATCATTATTACACAGCCAGACACTTCAAACATTTTGTAAGAGCTTTGTGCCCAATGAAGCATCAAAGGCAATGCTGAAATTCAAGATTACAGCATGGGTGCACGTCCATTCATTAATACATTAAAGTTCAGGACTCTAATGTTATTAATAGGATTTCTAGATTGTCGTGCATTTCTCCTTTAGAAAAGGTGGCTCTTCCTGCCAGACAAAGCAAGAGGCTTGTTCTTCATTATTGCCAATTTATGGAAACTTTTTTTGTAGGCAGTTCAGTGCTGCAGAACTTAGACTGAGATTTGTTAGAAACTTTTGAGTATTATTTATTCTCCAAAGACAAGTTTAGCTTTTGTCCCCCCTTCCGTCTCCCACATACTGTCTTGTTGGTAATCTACATAGGGAAGGAGGGAAGACAGGCAATTATCAATAGATACTTTTGCTGACCACTTCATTTCTGACACTAAATTATACTCGGTGATCATGAATCTTTATTTAACTCTCACTGAAATAAGCTCTGGGAGACATACGTAACATGGAACAATATACTTTTGAATGTATTTCAAACATGAGACAGACCCTAAAGGCCCTGCTGTGTTCAGATCTCTATTGTATTAGATGCTGCACAAATCCATTATAAGAGATGACCCCTGTCCTTCAGCATTTACAACCTATGTAAATGAGACAACAGGATGAATAAACTGCTGCCTGGATTTTACTGCTGGGGAACTAGGACTCAGGTTAAATTATTTGTTTAACTTGTTGCATCGAGTCTGTGCCAGAACTGGGAAGTGACTCCCCAGCTCCTGAGATCACACCTAGCTATTTCTTTCTTCTCAAAATAAGTGCCCATAAATGTGGAAAGAAAGGACTGTTTTGCACCAAAATTCAAAGCGTGCTTTACCCTGGTTTGAGTTTTGTGAAAGCCCGGGCTACTTACTGGAATTTTTTGTTGTTCTATGGCATTTAAGTAGATGTAGTAACAGATGCACTAGTTTTATGCTGACACAAAACTGTTTTTAATCAGTGGCTTTCCCAGGGACCTGGGCAGGTTTGGGGAGTTGAGAGGTGCGCTCTCAACAGAATTTAGTGTTTGGTTCTCCTTTTGCAGTATGGCTTAATGGATGCAGGTATTTTTCAAAACTAACTTCTCCTTACCTAGCAGGAACTCCCCTCCTCCTAAGCCGAGGAAGTTTTTAATTAAGCCTCAGTTAATTACTTTCTTTCATCTTTTCTTTCTTGCTTCTGACTAATATCCAAAAAGGTATTTCCAAATTATTTTTTTTTATGTTCCTTTCCTGGTTATCCTGTTGTGGTACTAATTCTGTCTTTCTGGAAAGAGAACTTCACCCGAAAGATGGAACCTCAGTAGCCACTGCAGCTCTGTCCTGCATGCAGAGCAAACATTTTACACATAACTTCTTGTTCTCCTGAATTTCTTAGCAGGTGCGTGAGTGGGAAAGATAAAGGATGGTGCAGGAAAAGGTCATATGACTTTTTGAGTTAAGTGGGTTCATCATAGTCCTCAGCCTGCCCTTCTTACTGTGGAGACATCAACTAGTGCTGACCTGGAAGCTGTTATATCCATGTTGGTGCAGCCCCCTGCCTGTGACAGAATGCCTTGTTGAGGAGCTCACCCTCAGGAGAATGGCCATGGTAGCTAAGGAACTGCCCTGTGCTAACGTAACTGCTTGAGTTCTGGGCAACTCAGAGTTTAGGAAGAGAATCTCAGGTCAAATGTATTTATGTCGACAGTCTCTTTTTGGATCAGCTGAGTATTGAACGTACAGCTTATCCATTGTGGTCAGCCCTTTAGACTGAATCCTTTAGAACAGAATGACTCTTCTTCATGAGAAATGGCAGTGATTGGGAAGAGCTGTGACCTGAAACCAATGTGTTGGAACAAATGTTCAGTATGATAAATAACTCTGAGGTCAAATGGGCTTTGGCAGATACCAAGTTGGCTGATGTTCATTTTATCAAGGAGAAAGCTCAGGAGGTTATATTCAACCTAGAGTCACTTCTCTTTTTAAGTATTCTTTTCATATGCATAAGGTAGGTAGAGCTGGTTGTTAAAGTAATGACAGAGATAGCTTGAATGTGTGCTGTATTCCTGATATCCTTTTTCCCTGTTGTAGGAAAAGGAGAAGGGCCCTGTTTAGACTGCCTTGCTCCATTTCTGAAGCAGTTCCCTGCAAATTAGGGAAAAGCCTGTTGTGAGATCATGTGCTTTATGCTAACTGAAATATAAAATGAGTTCTAATACTTTTCCTTTGAGTCCTACAGGAGGCTTGAAATTTACTTGCAGAGGAAGAGGCTTTGATCCTCATATTTTCATAAGTATTCATAAAGAGACAGAATTAGAAGCTCCCCTTTATTCCCTTTTTCATGTATGCTGGTTTTAAAACACGTTTGAAGCTATGTGAGTGACTGAAGCTTCTTTCCTGAGATACTCTGCGTTTTGGTGTAGCCTATCACAGGAAGCAAAAATATCCCACAGAATGCTATTCCTCTCCACACTCAGCTGGAGCGGTAGGCTATGGGGACCTGTTGAGATTTACAGACTACATAGTTGCTTTCTTAAACTGCCTACACAAGCATGAGGGCTTTCATAAAAGCATTTCAGTGGCCTTGAAATAGCCTCTTCCTGCTAATCTGCATGTGAACAAGGGACTGACTCTTCACTGGTTTCTACCTTGTGTAGAATTTATACTTTTGCAAAGAGGTGATAGAATAAGACCTCACTCACTGATTGTGTTTTAAGACTATTTAACATGGAATTTTCATATGTACAAAGAAGATGGAAAACTGGGGCTTTAACTGCAGGTTACAAGTTCTCTATTTTAATTGAATAACAAAGCCTGTACCTGTGGAACAGATGTTCTTGATTTTGTGAGATATCTGATTCTTCAGTTTTGTGTTTTTCTTCCTATTCAGTTTACAGAACTAGTCAAAAGCATTTTGAAAACAGATCACCTAAAAGACATCACACCTTTTCAGCTAGCTCTATTTCTAGTCTCTGTTACTTGGAACAGTAGTTGTTAGTGGAAATAGTTCAGATCTTGGAATAGGCAGTTTTAAGTCTAGTACCTAGATTCAAGGAGGTTTCAAATCTCAAGCAGACAAATACACAGAAAGAAAGGAGGAGGGAATATCATAATGACAAAGGAAGTCTGACCACATCAATGTAGAATGTGAATGTTATCTGACTGTACTGACCTGGTTTCTTAAAATAGAATGAATGGCGTATTGTGTCTCTAAATTTCTCCTTCAGATATTGTTTACTGTGCTGTACATCTGGTATTTCATCCTACTTTCAATATTATTTGTGGGATTAATATCAGTTGTATTAAACTGATACAGCAAAATATGCTATACTTCAAAATGTTAGTATCTTCTACGTGACATTCTTAGAGCTTTGCCAGAAATTTCTGGTGTCACCCTCAGGAAATCATTTAGCTTCTTAATGCATCAGTTCTTTTCTGTTAGATGAAAAGACTGTATTCTGACTCTCACAGGGTTGTTGTGGAGATGAATATAATAGAAAGTGAATGCTAAGATTCTGAGGACCATGTAAGTACTTTAAATTGGGCTCAGGGATTTCCTTAGAGTTATCACCATTTTCCTGTATCTCTTTCTACGTAGGTAACTAAAGGGAAAATGAGGCACTATTAAATGTCATGTGTAGCTAATCTTTAGTATAGTCAATGGCACATCTCCTGACTTTGGCCCATTTTCTTTATCTTTCAGGGTCTCTTTCCACTTCCAGAAGCACAGCAGACTCTCTTGTTTACTTGTTTGTTTTCTTTTGTCTCTTTTTTGCCTGAAACAATCAAATATTTAAACACAATAAAAATGTTTATTAGAGGGGAACAGTACAGTAACTATGCTTAAAACAGAAATACACAGAACCACAGAGAACAAATCTTACTCCCAGGTGTTTCCTTAATGCCAGCCATGAGAGCTGGAAAAGTATTCATTATAAACTATCAGTTCTGTCAAGATGAAGGATAGATTCCTGGAGTGAGCAGCACAAAAGGCAAAATGAAAGGATCTCCTCCTCGGTTACAGATAGTCCTACGTATACACATGCATATGCTGTGCATGTATGTTTGTGCATATGCATATGTATGTTTATACACAGTCTGTATAAATCAGTAGTGCTATCATCTTCTATTGAAAATATTCACAAAAGTGTGCTCTTTGAAATGTGAATATCAAAAGAATTCTTTTCTCTATTGTGGGGTTCCCAGAACAAAACAACTGTAGGGAGAATTTGACCAACCTACCCAAATTAGTGCCTATTTCAACATGCAGCCTTTAATCTCCACTGAATATACCAAACCTTTGGTTACTGTTCAGGTTTTATTTATCAAATATGCGATGGAGCAACAGGTGAGAGGCTGGAAAATCTCTCTTCCCCCTCAGCCAAGAAAATCAGTGTGTCATCTCTAAGGTGCACTTGGAAACAGCTTGGAGTTAGTGGTCGAGGCCATTAAATAAGAAGTACTTGGTATGAGGGTGTTTGATTTTTATACCTTTCAGTTCTGGCCACACAGTCTGTAATCTTCATTCCAAGACCTAGCAAAGCAAGAATTCACCACATTAGACAAGGCAGTATTTTTTTGTTTCATTAACACACAGGCTTTGTCTTTGACATTATCAGTCAAAGTGACTGCCTGAAATCTTGGAAAACTAGCCTGGGTAGCCTTCTCATATCAGATTTCCTCCCATTGGCTGTCCTGAAAAAGAATAAGCTCTCTTGTATTTATCACTAGATCTGATACAACTTGTATGTGTTGTATATATTCAGGAGAGATGGGAGGTAAAGGAAAAGATGCTGAGTAGATGGGGTAGTCAGAGTTAGGAAAGGATGGAATAATGGGTCCTGCTTTGGAGACGTGACAGGTAGGATAATGGAGAAGGAGAGTTAAGAGGCGAAAAGAGGAAATGGGAGTTTGGATATGTACTACTAAGGGCCTTGGAGTTGTGGTGTGGGGAGGCAGTCAAGGGACATAATGAATAGATCGTCAAGATATGAAGCTGGTAAATTCCCTTTCTTAAAGAACAATTTAGGGCTTCACCTCTTTACTCACTAGGAACCTGGGATTGCCTGCAAGAATGCTTTCCTCATTTCCTGTATTTCTGTTTTCAAGAAACTTCATTCCTCTGTGCTCTGTTTCCCTATCTGTTCTCTGGAAGACTCAGTCATTGAGTAGATTAAGGTCCTGCTATTAGTTATGGTGTCAGGTTAGTAAATGAGCTCCAGTGTAGCATCCTGGCAATTTGATGTAGTGTGTAAAGTGTTATAAGTGCTAAGTGAATAGATTTTATAAAAATGCAGTGTTCTGTTTCTCTTAATATCCAAAGAACTCCTACTCCCCCTTAGCATCTCCTTGGGGTACGTGGAAAGTGTAGTTCCTTGATGGGCTTGCTACAGTGTCAAAATACTTAAAGTCATGCCCTGGCATTGCTGTATCCTGCTCTTACTTGTGTCTATGCATTTCTGTGTGACTACACTGTAAGCTTGATGGGTGAACTGTCCTCGGTTGAAGAAACAAAGCAAGTGTCCCACCTCAATCTCAACCCAACTACTTTAAGGCAGATCTTTTCAGTGTACTGGTTTAATAAGCAGTTGTAATGGTGGTGGCTGGTAACTGAGGGTGAGAGAAGTGTGGTGTTTCGTTTTTGCTTTGTGTTTTTTTTTTTAATCACAGTCTGTATAAATCAGTGAAACAAATGTGATTCAGAACTATTTACTTAGTGCCACGTAGGCAGTGTGATCTCCCTATGAGTGTATTTTAGTACCAGACTGGCTCCAGATGCTTTTGTTAATGAGTGGTGTTTAAAAGCAGGAAGACTGATTTCTCTGTGCCTTGCTTGGATGTTTTCACATGAGCCACAAAGTGGTTGCACAGCAGTGCCATTCTTATCCGAGCTAAAAAAAGAGCTGGCTTCCCATTAAGCATCACAGAGCATAATGCCCCTAAAACTTTCCTAAGATTAAAAAGGCAGCAACAATTCTGATTTTAAAATGAGGAAAATATTTGTGAGAAGCTGACCAATTCTTCACCTTATATGTTTCAGATTGTTGTTTGCCTTATCTGTTGTATGGCACCTGCTTCATTTGCTTACTTTCTAGGCTCTTTGATGTTAATCAGTGTAATAATTCATAGCCATTTTTTCATATTCAGACTTTAGTAGTTTCAGTCCAAGTCAAGATAGGACAGCTCTTTGACTCGGCCAGGATGGATTTTCATATAGGGGAACAGGATCCTCAGTAACTTTGTGCTGGTGATGGTGAACATTTAACAGTTTGCACAGAACCATGAGCTTCTCAGGTCTGTCACTTGTGTTAGAGCTTTCAGTAGAGAAACCAGCATTTGAAAACATGGAAAGACGAACAGCAGGTGAGAGCAGCATGGAGGAGTTTGTCCTGCCACTGTTCACGTGCTATACATTCTGTGGTTTATACAGGTTTTTGAGCTACTGTACATTTTTGATATATTAATTGCTACAACAAAACGTGTTCTTACACAAGTATGTAACTATGTTACAAATATGTTTCTAGAAAAGATGCTAAACAAAAACATCTGTGTTTCAGAAGCTGTGAAAACATGATCAATTGGTTAAACTCTGATCTGAGCTAATAAAAATGCTATGGGAAGTGAAAGTTTTTAAAGAGTATCCTGAGTGAAGTGTAAATGAAAGGTTAAAAAAAAAAAAGTCTTAATAAATCTTATGGTTAGCTGATGTTGTCATTGGTTCCCAAGGTAGTCTGTCCTCTCTGGTCTAATCTCACAAGTACGGTTCTTTTCTGATTGTACTCTAGTAGATGCAGAAGTATTCCTGCCTGATATACTTTATTCTGCAGCTGGGTGCAGGGATTAGAGTGCCTCCTGCATGAAGTGTCCATCCTTACTGATGGAAAAGCTTCAGTGCTGCAGCCAACTTTGGCTTTTTAAGTACTCTGCTAAAATGTTAGATGCTATCTGAATGAGACTATCCTTCCTGATTACATCTGTCCAGAGTTAGTTCTTTTTAAAAGTTAGAAGAGCTCTGTGTTTTGGTTTTAGTCTGAGACTTGCTCTGAGAAGAATGTTGATAGCGCACTGATGTTTATAGTTGGCACTGAGGTCTCAAGGACTTTTCAGCTGCCATGTTCTTGCCAGTGTGCAGGAGCACAACAGGATAGGGGGGAGCATAGCTGGGATGGAGGGTCCACGACTCTCCTTATGATTTGTACTTAGATTTAGGATTGAGGGCCAAATTGGCCAATTAGTATTCCATATCATGCAGTGTCATGCCCAGTATAAAAGTGAGGGTCAGCTGGAAAGAAGGGCTTTTGCCTTCTGTCTTGTGCTCTCTGTCTCGCGCTTCCTGTTTTTCAGGCCTCGCTCCTCTGGGATTTCAGTGTCGGGACTGTTAGTTTTGACTGTTTCGGGATCATTAGTTTGGGATGAGACAGGCCTTGTTCAAAGAGTGGTGAGTAATTACACTGTACATCACTCGTTTGTATATATTTATCATTGTACATATATATATATTCATATATTAGTAGTAGTAGTAGTAAATTGTTCTTATCTCAACCCACGGGTTTCTTTCCCTTTTCTCCTTTAATTCCCTTCCCCACTCCTGGGGAGTGGGGGAGGGTGAGTGAGTGGCTATGTGGAGTTTAGTTGCCGGAGCAGCCTAAACCACAACTCTTCCTTAAGCTTGAGGCTGTTGTGTCCAGTTTCTTGTTCTAAAATCGTTTTTGGGACTTCTATGCATACTTCTGGGAGGAGATTGGTTTCATTTAAACATTGTCAGTGAGGCTGTAGAAATAAAATACAGTGCTGAACATGAGGGACTTAGTTTGAGATCTCAGAGTGAAATAGGTTATGGTAAAATAAAGCATCAGAAGTTATGTAATCTACCATCTCCTGTGCCTGCCTCATTTTCTGTAGAGCACTGCTGAATGTGTCAATTTTCAGCCTGAGCTGGCAGTCTCCTGTATCTGTTAAGAAACCTCAAAGCCTTGAATATATTGGCTAATTTTTTTCAAGATATTGCTGGCTGTCTTTGTGCTCCAGGACGCAGACCTTCCCAGCTTAACTAGGAGTCAGAATGCAACGTGATGCACTGTCCGTTCATGCACCTGGACTCTCTTCGCAAACAAAATTTTGTGCACAAGGAGGGAGGAAGTTACGCTGTGCTCTGGTAGGTCCCTTGGGACAAATAGATCTGGATGACTGGGGACACCAGGCCTGAGCACAGATGCAGGCATGTGCTCCTTGGTCCCATCTTACAAGTGGAAACACTGCTATTGATCTAGTCCCATTGACTGCTGTGGATGCTGATTTACAGCTGAAAACTTGAAACTCTATTTATGTTTATTTGTGTAAAGCACATTTAAGAACCGTGAGTGCTTTTAGGATAACGGAAGTCGTGGTCCAGCACTGGTTTGCAACAAATTGGGGTAGAAATTTTGAAAACAGGGAGAGGCAATTAATTGAACTTTCACAGCTTAAGGAGTTGCTGCTAATTGCTTGTCTGCATGCTTCTAACCTAGGGTGATTCCAAGGTAAGAGATATTGCATTAGAATGTCATGATTCAAACAGCTTAAAGTGATCTACTTTCCTTTACAATAGCAGTGAATCAGAAGTATGCTCTGGTCTGTTAATACAGTTCATCTAGTATGTGGGAATGACACCAAGTTGTGTGGTGTTGTGGACACACTGGAGGGAAGGGATGCCATCCAGAGGGACCTTGACAGGCTTGAGAGGTGGGCCTGTGAGAACCTCATGAAGTTCAACAAGGCCAAGCGCAAGGTCCTGCATGTGGGTCGGAGCAATCCCATGCACAAGTACAGGCTGGGCAGAGAATGGGTTGAGAGCAGCCCTGAGGAAAAGGACTTGGGAGTGCTGGTGGATGAGAAGCTCAACATGAGCCGGCAATGTGCGCTGGCAGCCCAGAAAGCCAACCGTATCCTGGGCTGTATCAAAAGAATTGTGGCCAGCAGGTCGAGGGAAGTGATTCTGCCCCTTTACTCAGCTCTCGTGAGACCCCACCTAGAATACTGTGTTCAGCTCTGGAGTCCCCAACATAAGATGGACATGGAGCTACTGGAACGAGTCCAGAGGAGGGCCACGAAGATGATCCGAGGGCTGGAGCACCTCTGCTATGAAAACAGGCTGAGAGAGTTGGGGCTGTTCAGCCTGGAGAAGAGAAGGCTCCGGGGTGATCTTATAGCAGCTTTCCAGTATCTAAAGGGGGCCTACAGGAAAGCTGGAGAGGGACTTTTTACAAGGGCGTGTAATGAAAGGTCAAGGGGCAATGGATTTAAACTGAAAGAGGGCAGATTTCTATTAGATATAAGGAAGAAATTTTTCACTCAGTTGAGGGTGGTGAGGCACTGGAACAGGTTACCCAGAGAAGCTGTGGATGCCCCATCCCTGGAAGTCTTCAAGGCCAGGTTGGATGAGGCTTTGGGCAACCTGGTGTCATGGAGGATTTCTCTGCCCATGGTAGGGGGATTGGAACTAGATGATCTTTAAGGTCCCTTCCAACCCTAACCATTCTATGATTCTATGAATTTGTTAAGCTGTGCTATCTGTAGTTTGCAGTCATCTGTCCATACCCTAACTTGCCACTTTGTCGGGCCCTCGTTCTTTCCATCATGTTTCCCCTCATCAGGTTAGGAATAATCACTCCCTACAAAGCAGCATTCAGTTTAGAAGTACTTTAAGAAAGGAGTTTCTCTGCTTGATTTCAAGCAGTTGCACTATTCATGAGCATTGGACATTTCAGCACGGAAGAACTGGCTGGCAGCATAGTATAGTAACAGCACAGTTCAAACAGATGATGATTACAGTTAAAGCGTGATGATAACATCTGCGAAAATGTAACCAACCCATCAAGGAACACACAGAATTGAAGCGAACAGTTACACTGGCAGTAGAGACTTCTGATCATAAATCATCTAGCAGCCTAAGTACAGACAAAGCTGAGGATCTGAAAAGCATCCCAAGTGCATGGGGGAGTCTTCATTTTCTCTTTCTGCTCTCCTGTCACCTTCTCCATTATTGGCTGCTGAGGAAGTAGAATTCTTCCTCTGGGTTTGTTGTGACAACATTTCAGAGAGTTTACAAAATGATTTTTGGTGTGAATCTTGTCACCTTGCTTGACAATTTTCTTGCCTCTTTATAATGTTCTGTGGGGTAATATAAACTGTATTTGAGTGGTTCTCACTTTGGAGAACATGTGCCTCAAGGGGTATGTAAAGGCAGGAGATGGGGGGGAAAAAAAAAAAAATTAAATGAAAGGCACAGCAGCCTGACCAGGAGCAGTGGGTGGGAGCAGGGAGGCTGCATTACTTTCTTAAACTGTCTTTGGATACAAGCGTGGCCTGGGAGCTGCTGAACACTGGTAAATGCACCATTAATGGAAGCATGTGATAGAAAACTTATTTTTTCTACAAACCAATTTCTTGTAATCGTTCAGTCTAATTTTACTACACTACATTGACTGAAGGATGCAATGGAGGGGGACTGCAGGACAATGCAAATTTTCTCAGTTATCATAGTACTTATGGGGAATGATGGCAATGCCATATACTTGAGTTGTTCACGTTTAAAGCAGCTTGACTCTCCCTGTGCTGCAGCTCTCTTTGATAATGAGAATATTTTTGTAATTTCTCCTGTTGCCAGAGCCATTAACATTGTTTGAGGCAGTGCTACTGTGGAGGTAAACTGCCCAGGAGAAGAAGGATGGATACCTAAGCTCATATTCTGACTCCATGCTGTTCTAGGTGCAAATTACTTAGAACAGGAGGTTTTCCTCCATAAAAATACGTGAATCTCAGGAAGAATTTCCATCTCCTATTTCAGTCAAGAGACTTAAGGAAAGTATTTGAGAGGTGGAGATTTTAGAAAGGAGTTACTTTGTGAAGGGACACTGATGGCTCTGCAAGAAGGATTCAGTGAATACAGGTTATAAATCTTTTTGAGTGAAGGGGACTTATGAACATAGTGTAAATAGACAAATTAAGAAAAAATTCTGTTGCTACGTTGTGGGTTGGTTTTTTGTCAGGATGTTGGTTAATAAAATTTGAAAATCTGCATCTATTTTGATGGTTTAAAAAAAATGAAAATCTGAATTCTGAAACTCACTAGCACAGAATATCTATTTTCTCACTAGCATGAGAGTGGGTTGACTTGTACAGTAAGACAGAACTCAACGTGAATAAAGTAGATGGAAGACGTTTGGTAAAATAAGCCACTTGAATGAAAGGAGAATTCATAGCCATACAATGAAATGGTGAGATTTTTCATCTGCTTGCTCTGCAATGTATCTAAGATCAATGCCTGCCTGTGAAGTTCTGGTTACTAGTGTATCTTTGAAGAAATTTAAACAAATACCTAAAAGTTTATTTGTTTTGAACTGAGAAGTGCTGTATTTGGCTACACTCAAAATTCTGCAGTAAGAGCTGTGGCAAAGCCTTTTGCCCACAGCTGGTAAACAATGGATACCTTTATTCTACCTGATGTAAGTTACAGACTACCTCACAAAGGCTGGGACTCCAAACATCCTTCATATATGTTTATAAGCAAAATACATGTGAGCTCAATTAAATTGTTAGTATTACTTCTGCACTTCCACCAAGTTCTTGTTCATGTGACTAGCATATTAAAAAGGCTGTCTCAGCCATTGTTTTGTCTCTGTTTGAAGTCTCTTTGCCTTTCCTTGATCATTTTCTTTGCTTCAGTCTATGTAAAGTCATATAGCCAGGACCTTTGTAGCATTCAGCACAATACTCTGGGAATGTGCATGAAGTAGAAAGGATTGGTTAGTAACTGTATGGAAGGTAAGTTGTACGTCTTGGAGCAGAAGAGATTTCTACCTGGAACATTTTTCATCTTGATCTCTTTTCTCTCCAAAGTAAGGTCTAATTTAAGTATAGTTTGAATACTGTTTATTAAGACATCAATAAATGGACCTTTTCTAAGACAAGAGCTATATGAGTTGTGTTATTAGCTTCAGTGCAGTTCAAGCCTCATAACCTTTAAGAGAAAGAGAGGGATAAATGAGCATCTCTGGGGGAACACAATGCATTCTTAGCCCTGGTATCACCTATGAAAATTCCAGCAAAACTCAAATTTTGGGGAATCTGGCAGGTAGCTTACTGTAGTGCTCTCTGTGCGAGATTTACAGTTGTTTAGCGGAGGAGATGTACCAGAATGGAGAGAAGGGAAGTAAATAAAATGTGGTGGTGTACTCCTCCGTACCAGAAGAAAATTCCTTGTGGTAGATCATACCATCCAAAAATCTCACTGCAAAAGTGTTTCTGCTTTGCCTGCATACATGAATTTATCAGAAGATATTTACAGCAGTGTAGAGACACTGTATTTTTGTGTTGCTCTCATGCTCTCTCCACTTCCCTTCCTCCACCCCCTCTTCCCAAAATCTCATGAAATTTCTTGGTGGATCTCAGGATGCACATTACATTTTTAAATACCGAAATTGACCTTAAAAATTAAGACGAGTAGGATATGGGGTTATTCTAAAGGAACAGCAAGACGAAAATTGTAATTTCTCCTGTATATGGAAATATGTGGGAGTGTTCATCCACTCTGTACCTTTTTTCAGAGGGGAACACATTTCTTGATACACTTCTTTTTGCTTTTAAACAGCTGCTTTTATGAGCAAGAGTACAGACCTAGCTGTCTTATCTTTCAGATAGGCAAATGCACTGCTGCTGTTGTTGAGGAAAAGAGAGCCAGGATATTCAAGTAACTGGGTAAAAATGAAATAACTCCTGGGAAACAAAATGCATAGTTAAAAATAAATTCATTGTGAAAAGTTCTCCAAAAGAATCTTTTCAAGTTTATGGCAGAGAAAGAATCCGTATCCTAAAAAAAGAATAAAGTCAGCAATTGTGTGCACTTTTCATGACTCTCATGTAAAACCTGGCAAACAGATTATTTGTTGGCTTAGTAGATTAGACATGAGGGCTTCTGTAAATTAAAAACAAAAGCAGCTTTGGAATGTATTTCACTGTCTCAGTTGGAAAACAAAGATCTCTTTCCCTCCACCCCATCTTTTCCTTAGGATAATTAAAAATAAAAAAGTGTGCAGAACCATATAAATAAAACAAGGGCTGGGATGAAAAAAAAAAAAGAAAATCCTCCTTCAAAGAGATGTCAGCAATCACAGATTTCATTTGTTTGTGCCAAGAAATGTGCTTATATGTAGGTCTGAATGTAGTTTATTCTTGACTATTTATGGAAGTTATGCTCTTAGAGACCTTAATATGTAATAAAAAAAAGGAAAATCCTTAATTACAATCTGTTTTAAATGATGCTTAACTTAAAAGCTTTCAAATACCCCTCTACGCATTACACAATGTTCCACTGTCTTCCTTTTCTAGCATTCCTTACTAGTAAAAATATATTAAAGTTTATGCTCTAATTATACAGGATTTTGTTGTAATTCACTTCAAGAAAGTTTGAATGCATTCTTCATGGGCAAAATATGTTACTTTGAATTTCTGAAAAACCCCTTTGGCTATACAACTTCTCCTTAAGTTTATATCCTAAAAGAGAGCACAGTCTGTAGCAAAGAACACAGAATACATTTCAAATGCAGCTCACTGTTAAAATTCATTCCAGAAAGAGGAAAAACACACAGTGCAGGAGTATGAGTGCCTGAGGACAGCCCAGAATTGTGCCTTTACATGCTATACAACTATTTACTTTTCTATTAGGTGAAAAATTTAGAAATTGCCATAACTCACAAAATACATATTCTGACCAGGAGCTGCAGAATAACTCCTTAAGAGATGCTTACCTAACACACAAGTTTCTGATTGTAGTTAATGCTTTTGCCAATGTTTACTCTTTTCCTTTTATTTTGTGCTAACTTTTTTCTGTGTTTCTTCATCTATTTCTCTTCTCAAATTTAATTTTGGGTTGAGTCTTGTCAGACTTGAGTGGTGGGAGGATGACAAGTCAAAGAAAATATAAAGTTCCCAGGGAGCAGTCTTTGCTTAGTCACAGAAGCTCAAAACTACATTCCTTTTCCAGAAATTGCAGAATTTCCTCTGGTGCCCCATGCTACTGGGTTACATTCAGCTTGAGAAGAGGATGTAGAGGAAAGAATAATAACTGAAGAGTGATAGTGTCCCCCCGGAAGCCATTATCTGTGGTAGAGCCACATCCTAGCCCGTGTTCCCATCTTGTAAGTAGTGATGATTGAATGTGTGTGTTTTCCTTACTATTCTTTAAAAGGATGCTTCTGCAGGACATCAGATACGGTGCATTGCTATACTGCTTTTGTTACCTGGTGATTTGCATGATTTACTTATAGTTCTCAAGATAATTCGAATGAGCTTGAAGCTCGTTTACTGCTTGTGGAAAAGTGGAACACCATGTAGGGAAAATTAAGTCCTCAAAAGACATGTGGAAATCTCATGAGCACAAATGAACAGTTTGCTGGCATCTTTACAGGTTTCATGTGTGGCACTGTTGTTTCCTCCCACTCTTTCAGGACTTTATAGAGAGCACAACCAAAAATCAAGACTTTAAGATGTTGAATGAGGACTGTAGAATCAGTTTTTGAATCAGCAATTGGGAAATATCTTAGGCAGTTTTGGCTAATAGAATTATCTGGCCAATTATCAGGCATGTTCCATTCAAGACAGTAATTCTCAAGGATTTTCTTGATTTTGATTGAATGTTTTTTATCTTTGAACACTACGGTCTTTATGTCGAAACTAATATTCATTTTCAGTTCTGGGCCAACTGGCAGATCCAAATACAAATATTACTAATTGACTGCTCATAAGCCTTTCTAGCAATTAATTCAGTTATAGATGATTCAGACCTTTCTGTAGCCCAAATAAGATTCATGCTTGGTATATTTTTCACAGCATATTTTTCCACAGACAAGAATGTGTAATAAACCATTATTGAGGGTTGGGGAAATCAGATGGTTTATTTGACAGTCCTCATTACCTCTGTACAGTGTGGCAGACAGATAAAGTATAACTTTTATTGTAAAGCTGGTTTTTGATTTTTATAAAAACACAAAAAATATAGTTCTGTAATCTCCAACTTTTGCATGGAATGTTCTGTCTGCAACTTTGAAACTCAAAGTATAAGGAAAGGTTACCTAGGGAAGATGTAAGATTCTAACCCTGACTATTGTTACAATGATGAACCAAATCTTCACTAAAGATCAGTTGTTTCACCAGATTATGCACCCATACGTTTGTGCATTGTCATTACTTTTCCAGGTAAATGTTTTGTTATTTAAGTCACTGAAACGAGTGGTTGCATGTAATTATGTGTGCATTTCTTCACTGCATTTCTATATGGTTATGAACATAGATGAAACAGGGCCGCTAATGGAATGCTGTCCATGTGGATCTTGTGGCATTCTTTGTAAACACTGAGGTGTTTCATGCTGGTATTTCAGCCGGATTTACAAGTGATTACATTTACTTGTCTAAACTGCCTTGCAGTCACTCTTGGCACAGTGGTCTTCCTCTTTTCCAGTTTTAAACTGTTCTCTGTTGAATTAGACAGCTGCATTCCAACTGTGTGACATCTGCATTTTGGGGATGGTTATGTTCTGATCCATACAGGGACCACCAGTTGTTCTTTGGTGTCTGAATGATATTTGGCTTCTGTCTCAAAAGTCCTCTTTAGTCTCTGTAGCATTGTGTTGTTGGTTGATATTTGTTCCTTCTGTTTATCATAATTCATAGAGGCTGAGTGAAATTCAGAGCCCATTAAACTGGGATCACAATAAACACATATTGGTTTGCTTAATAATTGTCAGAAATTGCACGGCTGACTGGACATACCATCAACTGCTCAGAATTTACCGTAAGCCCAGAAGAAACTAAAAAGGACTAGCATCTTCAGACTGGGAGGATTCAGACCAGCAAGTCTGTGAAGCAGTGGAAGTCACACAGGCATCTATGCTGTCCACTCCTGTGAAAAGGCATGGAATAATGATGGTGACAAAAGCAAAGATTCTTGTTTTCTTTAGCCATGTTTCTTGCTGTTATTTTGATGAAGGTGCAGCAGGATCTTTTCTAGCACCTCCTAGAAAGTTCAAGGGCTGCCCACATCAGTCATTACTAAAAGAGGAATTATTCTGCATCAAATCTGCAAAAAAAAGAACTTGGAAATGCTACCCGTTTCCCTCTGTGGGAATTTCAGAACCTGTAGGGCTTCTGGTTGCTGTTCTAAAGAACTTAAATGAAATTGTTTTATAGGCATAGCTAATGGAGATGAAGGGGAAATATCTTAGAGCATGTTTTCCTCATCTCTCTCTTAAATATGTTTTCACCTTGTGCTTGTGTCTTCTGAAAGTGTAACATATTGTGATTGGTGACAGCCAATGTGGCTCCACTAAGGGCAAATCGTGCCAGGCAAATTTGGTTGCCTTCTATGATGGGGTTACAGCACTGGTGGATAAAGGAAGAGCAACTGATGTCATCTACCTGGACTTGTCCAAAGCATTTGATGCTGACCCACACGACATCCTTGTCTCTAAATTGGAGAGACACGGATTTGACAGATGGACCACTCAGTGGATAAGGAGTTGGCTGAATGGTCACACTGAAAGAGTTGCAGTCAACGGCTCGATGTCTAAGTAGAGGCCAGTGATGAGCGGTGTTCCTCAGGAGTTGGTATTGAGACTAGTGCTGTTTAAGATCTTTGTCAGCAACATGGACAGTGGGATCGAGTGCACTTTCAGCAAGTTTGCAGATGACACTAAGCGGTGTAGTGTGGTTGACACACTAGAGGGAAGGGATGCCATCCAGAGACACCTGGACAGGCTCGAGAGGTGGGCCTCGACAAACCTCATGAAGATCAAGAAGGCCAAGTGCAAGGTCCTGCACATGGGTCAGGGCAAGCACAAGAACAGGCTGGGTGGAGAATGGATTGAGAGCAGTCCTGAGGAGGAGGACTTGGGGGTACTGGTTGATGAGAAGCTCAACATGCGCCAGCAATGTGCGCTGGCAGCCTGGAAAGCCAACCGTATCCTAGACTGCATCCAAAGAAGCGTGGCCAGCAAGTCGAGGATACGGTTGGTGATTCTGCTCCTCTACTGTGCTCTTGTAAGACCTCCACCTGGAGCACTGTGTTCAGCTCTGGTGTCTTCAACAGAAGAAGGACATGGAGCTGCTGGAGCGGGTCCAGAGGAGGGCAACAAAGATGATCTGAAGGGCTGGAGCGCCTCTCCTATGAAGACAGGCTGAGAGAGTTGGGGTTTTTCAGCCTGGAGAAGAGAAGGCTCCGAGGAGACCTTATAGGAGCCTTCCAGCATGTAAAGGGGGCCTACAAGAAAGCTGGAGAGGGACTTTTTACAAGGGCATGTAGTGATTGGACAAGGGGCAATGGATTTAAACTGAAAGAGGGGAGATTTCAATTAGATCTGAGGAAGAATTTTTTTACAATGAGGGTGGTGAAACACTGGAACAGATTGCCCAGAGAAGCTGTGTATGCCCCATCCCTGGAAGTGTTCAAGGCCAGGTTGGATGAGGTTTTGAGCAACCTGATCTAGTGGAAGGTGCCCCTGCCCGTGTCAGGGGGGTTGGAACTAGATGATCTTTAAGATCCCTTCCATCCAAAACCATTCTATGATCTTGGTCTAGGTACATTTTTCTAGTCAACCCAGATCATCTTTTGTCATCTTACATCCTCTGTGTTATTTTGCCTCACTCTTCTGTGGCTGAAGGGGAAAAACATCTTCTGAAAAACAGACTTAATCTTCCAAGGTGCCAAATCATATGGCCCTATACAGTAAAGTGCATACATAGTTGATCTCAAGAATGTGAGATGAATAAGATCACTGATTTTCAAGGTCTTTCCCAAACCTGAACTTCCTGTACATTAAGGACAATACACGACAAGCAGAGTGTCAGGGACTTATCTTCCCTTGCTTAATAAACTTCCTCTCAGCCGTGAATAAAGGAAGTTGATGAAGAGGCATAGTTTAGGGAGAGGTTAGACGTGTGAAAGGACGGACAAGCTTAATGAGGTCTCTTACGCAAGTGGTCTGCTCCATATCCTAAGTTGCTTTTATATTAAACACAGGTAACTTACTAAGTTGGCCAGTAGACACAGGTTTCTGTGCCTTCCGTATCTTCCATGTGACTTTACCCATCAAGTTCACTGGGCATTAGATGTCACTCTTGCTGTTTATTAAGTGAGATTCTTTATTCTTGTGTCCCGTTGATAGCTTAACATCAGCTGTGGTTACTGCTTATTGTCTCCTGTGTACCTTCTTGTATTTTGAGGTGATTTTATTAGTGAAGACATACTTTAAATAGAGCTCATCAGATTGAGTACATGGGCCTGTAGGTGACTGAGAGATTAGAGGATTTTTCATGCTGTTTTGTTTCATTATGTTTCGTTTCTCCCATGTGATAACCAGCAGAATAAAAGGGTTCACACAGCCCAATACAGGTCTGTTGCAGTACCTAGTGTTGTATGTGGCTCAAACTAGTGTGAAAAGCAAATCAAGACAACGTGCAGTAAATATACAGTTAAGTCATTGCTATTTGCTCCCTTGTATTTACTTATTTCAAGGATCTTTACAGGATCAGCTTATTCAATTCATACCTGGTTCAGAACTAATGCTGTCATGAACACTAGGTCAAACCTTATTTGATTTGCTAAATTCTGGGACAGAATGCCTAGGTTTGATAGAGTGGAAATAAGTATTCATACACATCTCTGCACAGGCAGTTTAAAAAAAAAAAGTCATTTTCGAGAATAATAAATTACTGTATCTACACTGGATTGTGAAATCCCCCTGGAAGATTTGAGAGGAAAACATTACTGTGATTGTAGAAATCTCAGTAGCTTGACTAGACTGTTTGCTTCTCTTTGGAAATGCTAACAGATAGTAGAGCAGACTATGGACTAATGCCTTGCCAAGGACCTTGTCTCATGCCAGAACTATTTTTTTTCCCTTGAGATAAAAATCTTTAAATCTTTTCAGTGCAACAAACTTCCATTTCTCTTCAGACATGCATAACTGAACTGTTTGTGTGCATGTTTGTCCAGAAATCATGAAAGAGATGAGATCTCGATACAGAGCTTAGTCTCAGGTTAGAGAGAATGTTTATGGCTCTATTGTAAGTCTCTGGCTGGTGTTTGAGAAGTAAATGCTGGCATAGCCCTGACTACTGCACAACAGCAAAGTCATCGTTCCCTGCTAACTCCCAATTGTGCTTATGTTGTCAGTCCTTTTACGGATAAAGAAAAGGCGTTTCCAGACTTATGATTGATTCTCAATGGCAACTTCTGCTCACTTAAATCAGAACAGTGTACATCTGGGCAAGTTTTTAATATTTTTTTTCTACAAAGGACAAGCATGGCCTCCCTGGCTCATATATAAAAGAACTCTGGCACAATTTTGCACCTCTCACTTAAACATTGTTTTATGGTCTGAGCTTTAAATCCTCACTGTCTAAATTGTCAGGATGGTTAAGGTGATTAGCAAGCTGCTTAGATTGAAAAGTGGCCTATTTTAGGTATACTTGTTCTCTGCCAAAGATTTGTTTTTCTTGGTGTTTTTTTTTCCTATCTTTTCATTATTCTCTGAAGGGACTGCTACATTTTCCTCTGATGGTGATTAAAACTATGTCAAATTGCACATGGCTGCCCAAATCTTTCGGAATTGATTATTAATAGAGTTTTGGAACAAATAAAACTGAGTTAATTAGTGCATCTGTAATCAACCATAATCAACTCTATTCATCTATAACAAACAACTTTGCCTGATCACACTATAATGTAAAATAAAAGTGGCAACAGTTGTATATTAACACAACTGGCAGAAGCTCTGCTTTTGCATGCATTCAGTACTCAGTGTGATCTTTTTGACTTGCTTCATGTGTTTAATCATATTTCATCATCTGTCTATCCACAAAGTTTTTTGGGTACATACTCTATTGTAACTTTTATTGCTGTGGCAGAGCGTTTACTATAAATCAGTGGTGGGTTTATTGATCTAAACCCTGGCTCTGATAGATCTCTGTCTCATAAATCAGTATATCTCTATCAAACTTACTCATGTGGCTACATCTTCTGATGTTTCACATTCTTTTCTGTATGTATTTCTGTCATATAAAAAGATTTATTTAAATAAATTATATGGTCTGATGTAACAGAACATGGTACCAAAATACTACCTGTGTCTTCGGTTCTTTGTAAGATATCCAGCTGCCGTGTGTGTGTGTTACTGGAATCTCTCATAAAGAACTCAAAGGACTCTGACCATGATATGAAGATAATTCTTTTTAGTGATGACTAATACTGAAAAGTTGCAGAGATATGATTGGATGGCCAACACAGGGTTAAGAACTTTCCAAGACGTTATCGTAAGAATGACAGCGCTGGTTAAGGCCAAGGATCTATCTAGCCTAGTATCCTTTATTCAACAGTGGTAATAAGCCCTAGCATAGAATAAGAACAGGAAAAACATGTATGGTATTTCTAACCCAGCTTTCTCCTAGCCTCTATTTTTCAGCTCAGAATTCCTGAGCCTCGTATTGTATGCTTTAGTAATTTGCATTTTATTTCTTTTTTCAAGTGTAAGGTGCCGGTATGCCCTTGCTTGAAAAACATTCAACTGGTATACCATCCGTTGTATGAAGAACCATGTTTTGGTTTTGTTTTTTTTTTTTTTTTTTTTTTTTTTTTTTTTAATTTTTTTTTTATAGCTTTATTTGGTAGTCCCTCATACTCGTGTTAGGAAAAACTGAACAAATTATTCCTATCTGCTTTTTTTTCATGCCATTCATATGTTGTAACCTTATCATACTGCCCTCTAAACTCTTGATCTTTCAAACTGAAGAATTCTAATGTAATCAGTGCTTTTCTATGTGGAAGGAACTATTTCTAGTTCAAAATTTCTTTTTTGAGATCGAGAGCCAAACAGTGCGCTGTAATTGAGGAATAAGGAAATAATGAATTTATGTGGTAAAGTAACAATATTTTTAATGTGGTCACTTGTCGTTTCCTGCTAGTTAGTATAATTGCAGAAAAATTTAGGTTGGAAGGGACATCTGGAGTCATTGAATCCAACTTCCTGCTCAAGGCTGGGCTAACTTCAGAGTTAGATCAGGTTGTTCAGGGCCTTAACCAGCGGAGTTGTGAATGTTTCTTGAGACAGCGACTCCACAGGCACTCGGTGCCTGCTCCAGTGCTTAATTGCAACCAATGCATTTTTTTTTTTTCTTCACGTCTAACATTGGATATTAGGAAAAAATTTTTTACCATGAGAGTTGTAGAACACTGGAACAGGTTGCCCAGAGAGGTGGTGGATGCTCCATCCCTGGAGATGTTCAAGGCCAGGTTGGACGAGGCCCTGAGCAACCTGATCTAGTTGGAGATATCCCTGTTCCTTGCAGGGGGGTTGGACTAGATGACCTTTGAAGGTCCCTTCCAGCCCTAATCATTCTATGATTCTATGAATTTTCTTTACTGCAACTTATACCTACTGCATCACACCCTTTTACTCTGGGAAGAGTTTGATTCCGTCTTCTCTATGACTGGTTTTCAGGTAACAGAAAACTGCAATTAGATTCCACCCTAGCCCTCTCTAGCTAAATACTGTTCCTTGAGCCTTTTCTAAATCATTTGCTCCAGCTCCTAACTGTATTAGGGCCCTTCTGGACTCTCAGGAGTTGGGCTCATGTTGGCCCATTCCTCGAGCTTTTTGAGGTGTCCCTGAATGGCAGCCCTGCCTACCGGCATATCAACTGCTCCCACAGTGTAGCATCGTCTGTGAAGCTGGTGAGGGTGCACTCTGGTTTAGAGTTAGTCACTGATGAAGATACTAAACAACATTGCTCAAGTAGTAGCCCCTGAGGAACGTTCCTCTTAACCAGCTGCCATTAGTCTTTGAAGTATTGACCACTACCTTTTCAGGTCCAACTTTCCTAACCTTTCATTTCCTTTTTTTGACTGCTACTGAGCTAATGTTTATATAGCTCTATTCACTCAAACTTCTCAGACTTCTAGTTGAGTACTTGTAGTGAGCTCACAGTCCTGCATTTTACATTTGGCTGTCAGTCTAATCTAGAATGCCTTTTTGAATTTTTAATGTTTTGAAACTTGGAAGACTTCTTACATTCAGTTTGAGAAGTTAAAACTTTTTTCAATAGTTTGCAATATAAAAAAAAATCTAAGCAATTGAAAAGGAAAGCTGGTTCAACATGGGGATTTATTTAGGGTGTCTGTGGCTTAAATATTAGATTGGATCTGACATTGGGTATATGTGTGAATGATGGAAGGAAACTTTTGAATCCATGCTGGATCACTTGTCTGTTGGATCACCCAGTTCTTTTGATGTAATCCTAAAATTCTGCTGTTGTAAACAAGCATAGAGCCAGCCTTGGATCCTTCCAGATTTTCTAGGGGAGACTGCTACTGAGCAATGTCCTCAGTATCACAGTATGCAACATCAGCTATTTCTGGCTTTCAGTCAACTACCAGATGAGTAAGCTTTGAACTGAGGTGCAACTGAAAAACATGTTTTAATTATTTAACTACCTGCCTATTTGCTTGGTTTTGTTGTTATTTTCTTTACATCGTATTGGGGAGATGCCAAAACATCTGTAAAGCTTTATTTGAAATTTAAAAGCTTGATTACTCTGGTGTCAAGGACCTTCTGTGCTCACTTTTCTTCAGCACTCAAGCCACTGAGCACTGGTCACGTGAATCCTGATAGAAAGCAAATGTTAACTTTTCATGCTTGAGTACCTACTGACAGCTAACATTAAACTTGTAAGCACATGTATTTGCACTGGAAGTGGTATCTGCTGTATGAAAGGGAACACTGCTTAACATTCTAAGGTAATGTTCCTCAGATCTCCATGCCAGAATATAAGAATAGAGACTATAAAATAAGGTCTGAAATATCCCTTCTTAGCCATGACTACTCACATCACGTGATGACCATGATTGTGACAGAAAATTACAGTCTAATACATGCAGTGTTCTTTGTTGGGTATATATAACGTATATAAAATATGAATGAAAGCAAAGAGACAGTTTCCCTAAAGCCTTTTACCAGACTCCCAGCACAGAAGCTGTTAATATAATCTGTTAACTGGAATAGCCTTTCAGCCAGCCTGAGAACTGAGCCCTGTTATCCCTGTGTTCTGTTCGAAGCAGAGCCTATTCTGGAACCATGAATTAGACCAGATCTTATTTAGTCCACTCCAGTTTGTGGGAATTCAGTTCAACACCCCCTGAAACAGCAAACCCAGTATCTTCCCAGAAAGTTTAGAGATTTTTTCATGGTGGAACATTGTGATTCTGTTTCAACAGGCCACCATCTTCCAGCAGAATAGCCTGACTGCTTTAAAGTGTTGCAGCAAACTGTCAAAAAATACACTCTGGTAAGATTTTTCTTTTTCCCTGTAAGATATTTTTATTTCTGTTTTACTAGCAGGGCAATAGAGTTGCCATTACTGCCAAGCCAAGTCCCTTTCTCATCAGCTTCTTTACTGGATTTTTAGTTCTGCTTGGAGGATTACCGTAGATTTTTTTACAAAATGCATAAAGTCTTGGCATTCAATTGTGTTCTGTGGGAAATCCTACAAGCCTTCTTAGACAGCTTGATGACATCATACTCTCTTTCCAGCATGGTGTTAGCTGTTTTTTCTTGTCCATACTCCATCTTTTCAGAGAACAGAACTTCCATCTTTTGACTTCTGACTTAAAAGCTCAGTGATAAAAACCCACAGACTTAACAAATTCCCACGTTTTGTTCTGCTTATCCCAAGGCCAAGGCCTAGATTTTCATCTAGTCATCTATCTTCTCAGTTAAGAACAGACTTCATCAAGAAGGTCCTCAAAATGGAGGTAGATCTTTCCTTTTGTGAAAGGAATTATTTTCTGGCATTCAGGTTTTTTTTATCATCAAGAATTTGTACATTTTTTAGTCAAAGTTACTAAATATATTAGTGTGACCTGGTATTTCTTTCCTTGATACACTCTGTGGGATTTACTTATGAGAACACCTCAGAGGACTCGCATGCAAAAGTTCATCAGCTTTATAATTGAATGTAACTTGGCTGATTCTACTAACCTTCTCTATTGAAACACAAAATGCTATGTAAGACCTCATCAACGTGTGTAGGAAAAGTGTTGTGAAAGAAATCCCTGCAATTATGTAATCTAATATCATATCCTGTTTAGGACAGGATTTATGAAGCTGGGAGCGATAACAATTAGAAGGAAGCTGTTTAATACAGAGATAGAGGCAAAATGACTAGGGAATAATAGTATGGAAATTAACCAAGATGGAACTAAAATTGGAAGAGCTAAATATGCTTTGACTGGGTGAACTAGATATTCTCCAGTGCAGAACACTGAAAGAAATAAAGCTGCCAGTCTTGTTTCAAGGGCTCCTAATACACCTGTAAATGGCACCAGATGGCTGAAGAGTAACAACTCCAGTATTTAAGTTGGTGGTGAAAGTCTTTGGAGCATGTACAGACCTCCAAGTCTGCTTTGCTGGTATGCACAAATTTTTAAGGAAAGCTCAGTTAACAATATTAGTAGAAAATGGGACAGCAACAGGCTAACCTTGCATCTTTGGCGATTTAACTGATTTTCTAGACTAAAAAACCCAACACTGATAGATCTAATCTTATTGGAATTAGTATTTAATATGGTGCAAGATGAAGAACTATTACAGAAGATGTGATTCTGTATCATAATTTTGAGACAGGTAGACACCATGTGTAATAATAGAAAATACCAATTTGTATGAAAATTGGTTTGGACAGTTTGGACAGCAACCATACCAGTTTGGACAACAACCTTACCTAATGTATCCTTCAGCCGGACTATTGGCCCAAGAGCAGGCTACTTTCCAGTTACATGCGGCAACAGCTTATCAATGAATCTGGCCAATATACTTTGTCAAGAGGCAATTTGGCAGATATCCCAACAGTCTATCAAAACTTTGCTCTAGTTTGACGCCCCAAAGTACATAAAAATTTCCAGTTTGCTTTGGCTGTCACTCTGTAGCTGAAGAGTCTTCACAGGAGATGAAACTGAGTAACTGGGAAAACTGATTTCTTCTCCCATTCTGTCACCCCATCTCCGTAAGGGCAGGTGCTGAGTCAGAGGCAAAGTAAAAGACAGACCTCTAAACACCTGAGCTGGGTGTTCTGGGCACATGTGAGTTCCTGGTCCCTGTGCCTTAGTTACCAGGGAAGGGAAATTCAGGCACACAATCCACAAAGAAGCAGACCTGGACCTGCCTCTCAACGTATTCCTGCTGTATATTTCTAGGCCAGTCTTTACTCTCAGTTCAGATACATAGCTCATGGTGTATCCTGAGGAAATTAAGCTTCTTAATAGGCTATGTTTTAGTAAATTTCTGTTCTTGAATTGCTAACATGGAAAACATGGAGAGGTTATTTCTGATTCTGGTATATCAGCAGATCATTTACCTTTATTACAGTTATCTCTTGTCTTGTAAGGGTACCTTGGTAGTCTCTTTAGCTCACCAGAACAGTGCAAAAGACAGTAGTATGAGCCCAAGTCTTTCTTTTTTCCTTTTTTTAATTTTCTTCCCCTGGCTGGTGTCACACAGGCATTTTGCATACATTTTGCTCTTGTAATAGGTTTCACATAATTGCATAGAATTTGCCCTGGTATCTCTTAAAACCTTGGTGACCAAAAGCTTTTCCAGCTGTCACTCAACTGACATTGGGACCGTGTGTCAATGGCTTCATAAATGCAACTCTTCTGAACACAGCTGCCCTTATTGTACCTGTTGAGTCACAGCCGCCTTATCTCGCCATTTTCTGGATACTGCCGAATTTCATTTGGTACTTTCACAGTGGCATTAAGTTTGCTGTTGTCATTTCTTGATGGAGCACAGCCCTGTCTTTGGATTTAAAGCTGTAAAAAAAATCTATTGCTGCATGTAAAATATTGCTTCCTAAATCCAAGTGTAGCCAAGTACACTGTTAAGATATTTAGAAGGTTCTTCAATTATTTCCACTTTAAAAATACTTTTTTTTGTATTCCATTTTGGTAAATTCTTAGGTTAATGCAAAATTACTTTCCTGGCTTGACACTGACATGAATGTTCTTTTTTTCCCTCTCTTTACCGAGGACAGTTAATTTTGTGGCTTGATACTTAGAACAGATACGAACTTTGAATAGGACATTGTTTCCCAGCCAGATCAGTAGCTACCTCATGGGTTTTTTTCAGTATTAGTTCAAGACTGGCAACAATACAGCAGTAAAAGAAGTAAAAGTTTGAGTATGCTCAGAGATTGTTTAGATTTGATCCAATAGCAAACATGGTTAATTTCTTCTTTGTAAGATTTCCCCTCCCTCTCCTATAACTATTTGTAGCTGTCAGCCTCTACCCTTATTTTAATGAGAATAGCAGCACTAAATCCCTTCTGATGGCTTTTATTTCTTACTGGTTCTAAATAAGGATATTCCCAGTATGTATTAATCTTGCTTGGAGATGTTTAATCAACTGATCTCAAAGAGACCGAGTCCTCTTACACTGCCTGCTATCACTTTGGCTTTTTTCTGCATTGCTAGGGTCAACTATGTTAGAATATCCACTATTTGCACTAATTCAAACCAAGAAAAATTTAAATTCAGGCTTTTTCCTATAAAACTACTGACTTTCCTTCATTTCATTCTGTTGAATGCTGCTTAAGAGGGGAACAAGAGGAATATATAGGTCATTTATGTATTAATTTACTACAAATAAGACAAATACTTTCTTTGTTCCCCTCCATTTCTGTCTCAATGTTTTGCTGTTTTTCTATTGTTTTGCTGTTTTTCTATTTTCTTTCCCCTCTCCTTTTTCTCGATCTTTTTTCTTGTCTTTTTCTTTTTTTCTCTTTTTTCTTGCTCTTTTCCTGCCCCCTCTCCCCCCTCTTTTCTTCTTGTTTAATCTGCCAGGCCAAATGAAGAAACAATTACAGGATGTTGGCTTTAAAAGTGTCTGGCTTTGCCAAATAAGTTTATCTTTTTTCATTGTGGCTTAAAACATGCTAAACTCAAAGCCAAGTTACTAACCTAAAACTCATGGTAACTTCCAATTTTTTGCATTAGGCTTACAATAAACTTGGATAGTTTTTCCACAGTCCCTTTGCCAGTGATTAGTTCGGAAGATAGTATGTTTTGAATTTGCTGAGAGATCTACTGCTCTAAGCTTAGTTTTAGTACTTTTAAAAAGCAATCAATAATGCCCGTTTTGTAATAAGTAAAATTTATGAACTGACAAGCAAAATGTAATTATAGTGGGTATTCCGCACAAGAAAAAAGAGGTGATCTTAAAGCCATCTCAGCATTCTGTTTGCACTCATTTTCATTCATATAAATGATTAAGTGGTTCTGTGCTGAAACGTTTCTCTCTCAAGACTTAACATGAGTCTGGAAAAGTTGTTGCCAAAGAGTTCTATAATGAAGTCAATGACCATTTGTATTAACTTCTCATTGTTACCTACAGACTAAATTTTTCACGATATTATTTTTATGACTAAGGCCCTAACTCAACACAACTTAGACACCTTTTATTTTTGTGCTCTGGGGACTGTGCTCTATAACTGTGTAAATTCATTATAAAAGTGAAGCCTGCATCAAAGACTTAGGTTGATTTTTGCAGTTAATGAAACTGTTTCCCTTGTCCTTTTCTCTGCTAAAAAATGGCTCCTTGAATAAACCACTAAAAGATCATTTAAAAAAATATGGTGTAATGAAGAAGAAAAAGAAGAAAATTTCACCTTGTAGGTCCTGATCCAAAATTCAGGCTTGTGAAAATTGCAATGGATTTTAGCACAACCAAAGCAGTTCAGGCAGTTTAGGTTAAGCCTACCTAGTTTTGAAATGAACACATTTTGACGTACCTTAACTGTTCTTGGAAATCAGCTTATGAGTCAACCTTCCTACTTTGTTTTCTGATCATATCTCTTTCTGCATCACCAGTTTTGGCTGCACAAACTCTTGCCAAAGGATCCCTTACACTAGGTATTAAAAAGAAACAAACCGAGAAGCCTTCAAGCCTGAGTGTTAATGTCTTCATGTATTTAGAGAAATACACATCGACCCACAGTAGATCAGATCATCAGACGGGGCTTTCACCTCTTCCCAATAGGTAGTGTTGCTGGTTAAACTTGTATGGACTATTGCTACAGCAGCAGCAATTCCATAATGCATCCTGCCAACTCTGCAACAACAGATAGAGAGGGCATTTCTTGTGGTGCTATTCATTTTATACCTGACATTTAAGAATAAATTAATTTCTGTCTGTCCTGAAGTTGTAGTAAGTGAAAACCTGCAAGTTTGACTGCTAAACTTACTGGAAAACATGGACCAGCTCTGGTAGAGGAGACAAACCCTCACTATGACATTCTTCAGTAATAAACTCCAGCGGGGAGATATGTGCACATAAAGCTATATGGACCTCTGTGGGACTTTGTATGAGGGTGAAGAGATCGTTCAGCACAAATCTTTCCTCAGGATAGGGGCCTAAGAGAGTTGGAGAGGATGCAAGGACATGAAAGGAGAATTCTAAGCCTGCTTTGGATATACTTCTCAGTGCAGCAGAGCAGCACAATGATAGCTATTGTTACACTAGATGTGAACTCCAGCTACAAACATTACATTGGTTTTCTTACAAATTAAAAAAAGAAACCTTCCAGATACCCGTATTTCATTTATGGGAAGTAAAATAATGATGCTGCCAGCTAGCTGGGCAGAAAATAATTTATATACTGTGTATGAAACTTAGTTTTCATTAAAACAGGCCTAGAGATGCTTATGCAATTTGACTTGTAAGATTAGCAAATAGCATATATTGTATAGGCTTATATCAGAAAACAATATAAATGATTTAATGACTACTTTGCAATGATGTAGATTATCTGAAGTTGATACTAGTCACCGGGTCTCATGTTAAGGTTTTTCAGCCTTTTTGTGAAGGGAGGAGGGGAAGGCCAGAACCAAACCCTGACCTTAGTCAAAGTTCAGCAGGTTTATCTTGAGTTTCTTGATGGAACATTACGGCAGGCTGACCTGCATGCTAGTGTCTCAGTTCAGCAAAAATACTTGCTTATTTAAGCTTTGTCTTTGCATGGGAATGTGGCTGTTGAGTTCCATTATTCATATATCCATATATTAGCATGGACTGCAAATCTAATTGCTTGAGCCTGGGAAAGATGGTCTAACTATTTGAGCCTTGCTCTCTTTATGGTACATCTGACAAGAGAGGCTTGA
The DNA here is from genome assembly GCF_009769465.1 of Tauraco erythrolophus. Taxonomy (NCBI): domain Eukaryota; kingdom Metazoa; phylum Chordata; class Aves; order Musophagiformes; family Musophagidae; genus Tauraco; species Tauraco erythrolophus. Next base: position 13,721,090 of record NC_141470.1, read on the forward strand.
GCGTCTTCGTAACAGACCGATTGGCAACTTTGCAAACCTTATTTTCTTGTCACAGAAATGACCAATATTTGGAATCCTACCCAATTTAAAACACTGGAAATAATCCATGTGCTTGTTAGCTTCTTTCAGTCTCTAGGTTCTCCGAGGGATATGAACTAAACCAGGCACGAATATCCTACAGTGAAGCTCTGAGGTTTTTGAAGGCATCACTGTTTTGCCTGCTGTCATTGGCCTGTGTTAGTATGAAGTTAATGCAGAAAGACTTTAACTCATGGGACTTATCCTGAGGTACCCCTGCAACTTCAGCCTTTTTTCTGGCTATGTAGTCTCTTTGTGTTAGTGCCAAAGAAGTGATAATAATAATAGTAATAGACGCTTTAGAAATGCAAGACAGACCCACAAAAAAGCATTCATGCTAGAAAGTGTTTTGTCTGGTGGCAAGTGGAGGGTAATCAGGAATCATGGTTCCAATGAACCAAATTTCCACTCTGGAAATTTAAATTTCACTCTTTGTGTCTTGTAGCCCATATTTTCTCAGTTAGAAGCCTCTGTTTGGTTCTGTGTTATTGAACTTTGTGACATGATAGCAATTAGAAGACACTTAACTGAGATAGAGGAAACAGTACGCTATTGAAACCTTTTCTTTAAAAAAAAAGATAAAGGGCAATTTTCAATATTTAAGTGATTAGAACCTGTCATTTCATGTTGTTTTTTGCAGGCTGACACAAATGACAGGACAAAGGAGCATACATGGGGATTAAGATGAAAATTCAGAACAGATGTCAGGAAGCATATTCATGCTGTATGTGCACAGTGGCCAACCAGGTAAGGCAAAAGCATTTTCCAATTTAGGAAATAATTAGATGGCCCATCGTGGACAAAATGGCTTTTCCAATTTCCTTTTTCACTAATTTTCTTACATTCTTTTTATACTTCAGCTGCTATTCACTTTTCTCTGACTCGAAGCTTCATTTTCTTCTTGAGTATTGCCTTAGCTGAGAGCCTCATGGGCTCGCACCCAGGACCTGCTGGCAGAATGAGTCTGCAAATTTTAAACGTGGAAAATGGAGAAAATGGAGGAAACATCAATGATGATCTAACAGTGGAAGACTCTGCCTTTTTCTTTGCACCACTGGAACCTACAGGGAGACCTTCCATTCTGCACCTGTCCCAGAAAGAAAACTTGCTGCCAAAAAGTGTGGCAAAAGCTATGAAAGTAACCTTTCAAACTCCTCTAAGAGATCCTCAGACTCAAAAAATCTTAAGTCCTACTATGGTGGACAAACTTGAGACTGCTTTCATGCTTGATGATTGCAGTGAAGCCTTAGTGGATCATCTTTTATCTGCACCCGTCAATGTTGACACATGTCGACAAAAGGCTGAAGCTGAAGCAGATAATACAGTGATAAACACACAAATGCCAGAGAAGGTCAGTGCAGCTCCTTACCCAGATGATGAGATGCCACTAAAGACTCAAGGCTCCTACAGTCTTGATTTTGATATTGTCTTGGTTTGAAAAGACAGGGGTCTGCTAAGGAAGGCAGGAGCCTCCCTTGAAATGGAAAATGTAAACACCCCTCCCTCCAAATTACTAGAATTTTGAAATTAAGGGACTCTCAGGCAAAGATATGGGAGTAGGAATAACAGTTCTTGATGAGGAAAATTAACGAGAAGGGAAAAAAAACCCACAAATGCAATAGTACGCAAAAAAAACCCCACTGACAGAGTCAGAATGCGACCTGACACCCTGCTGGTCAGGGTGCTGGCAGCAGTTCGATCAAAATGGTGGCTGCAGCCCTCCTGGAACGGCAGACGTGGCTCTGCTGGAGCAGCGATCCTGCAGAAAGGCGCAGGCCTCCTCCGAAGGTATGGCGGTGCTGCAGATGGGCCTGGTCTTCCTCTGAAGGTCCGGCGGAGAAGGAAAAACAAACTGCTCCTCTGCAGTGTCAACACTGACCAGGCCAATCGACCGGCTCAGGTCTCCCAGGTCTGAGAGGAAGGCACACAGCACGCCTCGAGTGGCTGCTCTGTACCAACTCGTCCATGCGCAGCGAGCAGTGCCTGTCACCCCGGTGACTGCCAGAGTGCCCGCCCGACCGCCGCTTTCCCGCCCACGCGGGCCCAGTCCCGAGGCGTCCTCTCCCCTCCTGCCTGGAGCATCTCACAATGGGGCTGATGTTATTCTGCAAGTCATGCGGTGTGGCGGTTAAACGCACGGACTCCGTAGATGTGATAGCAGAGTGACCTTTATTATTGTTATACAGGCAGCTTTTATAGATTATTACTCTAGCCACGATGTGTCCACGCGCCCCTCACCCAGCTGTGATTGGTTACAAACAATAGTGCACGCACCTATTTTAACTTTACTATTGGCTATGCCTAAAAAGGAGCTATTTTTCACCTGCTAAACTAAACATCATTTTCTCACACACTCTATATCATCTTCCCATACTCCCATTTCAGCTTCTCACACTCCTGTGCTAGCTTCTCACACTCCCTGCACCAGCTGTTCACACCCCCTTTTCTTTCTCATCCTCTTTATCAGTGTTTTCCAGCTTCTTTAATAACACAGGCTTAAATCATCAAGGCCAGGCCCCAACGGTAACTGTGTGTATGATTCCACAATTCCCCTTTTTTGTTTTTCTATGACCATTACTTGATAAACCATACTTTGTACCATCCGTTGGAAGCATGACAATAGGCAGGAGATGAATTAGTAACATAATTCCTGCCTTTACTATGATACCAACCATCTTGTAATTCATTCAGCTGGTCCTTCAATTTCTGTATTGTTTCATGAATAGATTCTTGTGATAGTTTGATGTGGGGGGATGTTCTGGTGGCAGGGGAGGGGATTTGCTCCCTGTGCCACCAGATCTGCGTCCCATCCCCCCCCCGGGGGGGTTGCGCCAAATCGGCGCCTCTGCGAATTGCCCTATTTAAGTTGGGACAAAGGGGCGGGAAAGGGTCTTTTTGCTCAGGAGTGAGGAGAGGGGAGGAGGGCGCTGCCCTCGCTCCCGACTCCCGGCCGAGCGGCCGCTCGGGCCCGGGCCAGCGCCATGTGCTCAAGATGGCGCCGGGGGAGCCGCATGGGGGGCTCGGGAAGCACCTCCCTCCCGGGGTGCCCGCTGGGCCGAGCTCCCCCAGAGAGGATTAAGATCTAAGACAAAACAACCACAACGACCAGGTCAGTCAAGATGGAGCAGGAGGAGGTGTACTGGAGCTGAAGTTTTCCCTTGCAAATCGGTGTGAAGATGGCAGGCGGCCCCCCTGCAGCCAGGATGGACTTGGCGGAGCAGAGACCCACTCGTGGCCCGTGGAGAAACCCACATCGGGGAAGAGATGCCTGAGCCCAGGAGAGGTCGTGGAGCAGGGGATGCGTGACCAGATACTGTTAATAATGGGCATGGAATGCATGACGAAGTCGTGGAGGCATCTGGAGTCCGTGGGACGACCCACGCCGACGCGAGTGGCAGCAGCTCCCTAAGAGGCTGAGACTGGTAAAGCCTGAACTGGTGCAATTCATGGGGAAGGATTGCAATCCTGCGGGCTGGACTTACGCTGGAAAAGTTTGGGGATTTTTTTCCTCGTGAGTAAGGACTCCTCCTCCTTTAAGAAAGGAGCGGCAGTAACAACATGGATGAACTGACCTGCACTCCCCCATTCCCTGTCCCCCTGGGCCGCCGGGGGGGAGGTAGAGCCGGGAACGAAAGGAAATAGGGGGTGGGGAGGTTGTTGTGTTTAAGATCTGGCCTTGTTTTCTCTTTCTCCTCTCAAGTAACCGGTTTCGTTCCCTTTTGTCTCTTGTTAAGTAACTGTTAATAATTGTTTTGTTTCAAGAAAAAAGACTGAGTCATGTTTTGCCCGGGACCATGGTTGGTGGGTGGTCCCTCTCGGTTCTTGTCTCGACCCTCAGTCCAAAAACCACGACAGATGTAAGAACAAATTATCTTAATTCAGTCCAATTTATACATGAGAATAACTGACTCAAAACAGTCCTGTGATCAATGTGGCTATGACTACCTTAAATAGATTCACTGAATGTTATCTCTACAGAAAATAGCCTTCTAGGATTAATTGTTATACAAGATTATTTTTTAAAAATTTATTTTCAAAGGTCAACATGTTAGAATGTTACTGTTATTTAAATGTAGTGTGAAGGTTTAAGTGCAAATCACTCTAAGGTAACTTTTTTTTTAAGAGCGGACTAATGCGATATTATGTTTTATAGTGCAATAAAATTATGTGCTAAAATTATGCTCATAAATGCAGGCAAATGTAAACCAAGCTATTAGTTATGTTTTCTCAGATAAAAGTGATTAGCATAGCTATCAAAATCTTCTCCCATTTGAATAACAGAATTATGTCTGAAATGTAAGGCTTGTTTGCAAAAGCTGAGTCTTAAAAAGAAATGTAAATCCAGCTATCAATGTTGTATTTGAAAGCAAATGCAATGGTCTGCCCATCATTCTGCTAGCAACTAAGAGCAGAGGGACATGACCCAAATTGCAGCAAAACACATCAATATGAAATATGCTTCAAATACTATTTTAGAAGCTGTTCTTAGCGCTTTATCATAATCACCTTACTGCTGATCAGACTTATTTAAAAACTATTGTGGTTTGTTTAAACATAAGAGTGATGATAGAGTCTTTTAGCAACAGTCACCATGAGACAAAGTTTCATGTATAATTCATGAAGTATGTGGTCATCTACTAGCAAATTAATTTCCATCTGACAGCTATACTTCTGGTAGTGTCCTCTTAGGAAGGCACATGGTATATAATTAAAAGCTGAACGGAACAAATTAAATGCTGATTACTTCATAAACAATTTCAAGGCTTGAATATTGTTACCTGTCTTTGTAGGATCAAACCAAGATACTTTGACAACGCATAGATGAATGGATATATTTTCTCAACCCTGGATCTAATTGTTTTATAATGCCTAAGGGTTGTGGTTAAAATTGCTACTGGAAAATCGAACTATGAAAGAACAATTAAAAAGGCAACTCCCACTTCAAACCTGCAAGGAGCAAATAAAAACTTTTTCTACCTGTAGGCAGCTTTCCTATAATGCAGATGTTCGTTGGTCACAGGCAACATATTTTAGATGCAAACTATAGCTCATACAGGTGCAGTGTTTCCTTTGCATCCTCCTTGCCTCCTTCCTTTATCCCCGTAAATTTGGTTAATTAACATCATTTGAAGCATTTAATGGGTGTTTGCCACACTGATGAGAGAAAGTCTATAGATGACTGACTCTAGTGATCATGGATTTCTTCTTATTGTTTGCAATAAAAACTATTACTGTAAAAGATAAACTATTAAATAAAATATTGCAAAGTTTTCAAGCGGTCATGGCTTGAAGAATGCTGCTGGGAGAGTTCACACATGATCGTACTGAACAGGAATTTTTTTAAGGTTCCTGCCATGTTTTGCACTTGTATGCAATGTGAGGTTTAGCTTGTGCTGGCAACTGCAGTGCAAAGTCTTAAGGACATGTTAACATAAGCTGGAGTCTGTCAACGCCTTTGCTTTTTTTTGCCTATGCAAAGTTAGCAGAGATGCACTACCATGTGCCTAGAAAGGTAAATTTTATGACAGGTGTTTTGTCTGTTGTTACAATACTGAATGGATAGCTAGACTTCTGCTTTTGATAAAGAGACATTTTCTGTATGTTGGCAAATGATGTTCTGTCAATCAAATGTATTTCAATTTAAGCCATCCCTCTATGATCTTTTTCTGGAGAAACTGAAGGTGCAACATAGACAAAATGTGCAGTAACAGATTCCTGTACAGTGTAGCAATAGCAGTAGCCTTTTGGTAATGCAGGCCAAGACAGTTCATTGAGAGAGAAAATTTCTTTAATTTGGAGTGAGTTTTAAAAGACGACAAGAGTAAACCCGAGAGAATTCAGATGGTAAACGTAAGTGCATAGATGGTGTATACAATGTTATAACATTGATGCATTTAAGTATTTCATAAAGATGAGGTTGAGCCTCAGGTAATGTGATGGAAGATTTGTCTACTGCACTGGCATTTATTAGTAGGTAAAGCAGTTGATACTATCCATTCAAAGTCTGTAGTTCTCAGTAGTGATCGAACAGCTCTTGTACACTCTCTTCTGCTGCTTTTTTAGAAAGGTTTCAGTGTCAAAAGATTGTATGTAGAAAAGTACCAGTAGTACAATCACTTGATCCTCTTCCCCTCCCTTTCTTGAGAAGCTCTGCAGGATAATGGTTGAGTTTTCTTTTAACCTCAGTAATAAGTGTTCTGGCTCATGCATCTGTTCTTATGTGAGGCTCTTCTTACCTGACCACTAATTAAATGAGATCTTGCTATGGCTATAATCACAAATTCATGATTAGAGATGTGATTTAGGGTGTTATGCAGATTGTAGTTTATGAATAGAATTAAAGAAAAATTTCAGTGGAAGAGATCTCCTGAGGTCAGCTAGTCTGCACCCTCTTTCCCTTTCCACTCAAAGCAGGGCCAACTGAAATTAGATCATGGTGGTGCAGGTCACAGCCAGTCAAGTTTTGAAGGAAGAGTTATGAGGAAACTGTTACTAGAAAATTGCCTGCCATTGGATTTGTTTGTTTTTATGCCAACAGCAGAAGTATTTAAAATTAGCTGATGGCAGAATACTGGATTAGATAGCTCAAGCAATTCCTCAAGTTTGAATACTGTGAAGAGGAAAATTATTTTTGTAGTATCAGTGCTGAGATGTATTGAACACTGCTTTGTATTACATTCTTTCCTTTTCGTAGTTATGTCAATGAGAAGTTGTTTTGTGATCTCAAAGGACAGGCTGGCAATGGGAGAGGGAAGAAAAACTGATTTCTCACAATGTGAGGAAAGTTACAAAAAAAGTAATCAGAGCTGGCCAGAAATGGCATAAACTAAGCTGTAAGCTAAAGCAATAGGGAATCTACAGATATAGGGAAAATATCCAGGTTTAACAAGAGTCAAAATGAGTGAAGACTGCTTGAGGGTGAGAACATCAGCACTGAGATTAATGGTGAGCAGTGGCAGCAGCTGTCGCGTCAATACCATATTCCAAACAATAAGTTTGGAAATGTTTTAAGCATAAAAAGTCTATAAAGGAACACATTCCATGTGGTAAATTTGAGTTCATGCCATCTTCAATTTTTGTAAGACCCACTGGACAACAATTATACCTAGTAAATATTATCAGATGGCCAAAATGTGAGACATGATGTTACATGCGCTGAAAAACCTGTTATGCTGCAAAGTCTGTTAAACACAAGCTGAAAGAACAGTATAAACTGCCAGTAAATATAAAACGAAATGAAAACAAACACTGCAGTGCATGACTTCCTGTGGGATTTGATTTTAATCCCCACTTACGAGGAGTCGTCTGTACAACATATTTTCCCTAGGGGACTTGTGAGTTATCCAGCTAATCCTTATTCAAGGCATATGATTTGTATCCGGCAAGAAATCACACAGAATTTTTTTCAATCAACTCCAAATATACACTATTAATAATAAAGTTTGTGTAATTGGATTAAAAAAAAAAAAATCTGTGGAAAACAAGCTTAATGTGCACATTCCATTTTGCATTGGTCAGCACTATAACTTTTAGACAAAGGTGCAATTTTAAATATCTGATTATCTTCTTTTTAAGGTCTTTTGATTCAGTTTGTCTCCTTTATGCTTTCAATAATTTCTTATCCTGTTATTACCTATATTTTTATTGGCTACAAATCAGATTAATCATCCTCATCAGTTCTATTTTACATCCTAGTGGTGGATCTGTGCTGGTTTTGAAGTCTCTTGTTTTTGCCATCAGCTTTTTCAGATTCAAATTCTTCTGCCTGGTATGTTCTTACTTCACTCCCTGGTGATAGCATCTGTACCTTCCCCATCCTGTGGAAGAGAAAAAGCTTAGAAGAAGGTAGTCTGCAAGATGTAATATTAAAGATGCTGACACAGCACACTGATCATCTTTTTCAAGTTCAGGCACTGTTAGGTCAAGACTAGATACTTCAAAATTTAGTTCTTTTCCTCTTTGAAAAGAACAGTATTTAATGGCAGCTAAAACTAACTTAATTCTGTTAGTATAAATACTGGAACTGCTGGATGGACCTTTAAGATGTCTCCTGTGAGTAAAAAGAAGTGAAGTCCACTGTTCTAATGGCTGACTGCCACAAAGTAGATCAAACAGGCTTGGCTGAAATATTAACTGGAGTTCAGTGCTTTCAAAAAAGTCCTGTGTTCGTGTGATGGGAGAATGGCCTGCTTTAGCAATTAGATCATTTCCTAAGCTAAGCCTGGATGTACTACTATTAGGCATTGTACATTTTTAGTTTGTGCAAAAATACATAATTTACTTTTCATGTTTCAAGACTGGAACACAAAAATGCCAGATGTTACCTATTTGTTACTTTTTGTAGTAACATGTATGTGGTATGTATGCAGCAAATATTCCAAAGACTAAATCTTGGCATGAGACTACTAGTGTGCTAAATATAGAAATTACATTGTTCATACTTTTATTTTAAGAGTTCAAATTTGGTTATGTTGCTGCTCATTTAAATGCACATAAAGAGGTGGAAAGGATTTAAGCCCAAAATGATATTTGTTTAAGCAAGGTTTTCTATGCAGCTGGCAACTCTTTAGTTCCAGTGAGATGAAAACACTTGCCAGAAAATCTTTCCTCACTAATGAAACATAGGCTGAGTTTGTCCATTTATTTGAAATAAAGAGATTACCAATTTATATTTTTTACTGAACAGTTTTAACACAATAAGTGTAAATAAGTGCTGAATGACTACAGGAAGGATGAATGCTTTTGCTTTCTTGTGAATACAGAGGTACTCAGGATCTTTCATGAATCTCTTAGGACTACAGAGAATTTAGCAGTGTATTCCAGTTGTTACGTGCTTAGAGTTAAAGCCTCAGGTCTGAGAAGAACTTACTGTGTGTTTAACGGGTGACTTGATCTGCATGTCTGTTAGTTTCTTCATATCTGTGAAGAATAATACTGGTTTTATGTCTTTGATTTATTGAGTAGGAATATAGTGTCTTCTATATGGGTTAGTAGGTGGAGAGAGGTTCTCCTCCCCCTCTACTCTGCCCTGGTGAGGCCGCATCTGGAATATTGTGTCCAGTTCTGGGCCCCTCAGTTCAAGAAGGACAAGGAACTGCTTGAGAGTCCAGCACAGGGCCACAAAGATGATTAAGGGAGTGGAGCATCTCCCTTATGAGAAAAGGCTGAGGGAGCTGGGTCTCTTCAGCTTGGAGAAGAGGAGACTGAGGGGGGACCTCATTAATGTTTATAAATATGTAAAGGGTGACTGTCATGAGGATGGAGCCAGGCTCTTCTCAGTGGCACCCAATGATAGGACAAGGGGAAATGGATATAAGCTGGAACGTAGGCGGTTCTGCTTAAACATGCGGAAGAACTTCTTCCCAGTAAGGGTAACAGAGTACTGGAACAGGCTGCCCAGAGAGGTTGTGGAGTCTCCTTCTCTGGAGATGTTCAAAACCCTCCCTCTTGTGTGAGCTGATCTAGGTGGTCCTGCTCTGGCAGCGGGATTGGACTAGATGATCCTTTGAGGTCCCTTCCAATCCCTAACATTCTGTGATTCTGCGGTGCTGGAAAGAGAATATTTTGACTTTGTAGCCTATGATTTTTCTCATATTTGTTTAAGATGTGGGTTTGTGTTTTGTTCTTTGCATATCTCCTACAAGTGGCAGAATTTTAAATCGTGAAACCAGTCATTTCCCCAGTGAATTTTGGGAAAATGCCACAGGAGCTAGAGTCCACAAACTTTGCTTTCTAACTGCTCACAAGACTGAACTACTACAATAGCTTTGTCTGTTAGTTCTGTGTTTGGACTTCAGCTCAATATTTGCTGAGTCAGGAGGAGAAGTACTATCTGCTTGGTCCTTTCTGCTGCTGCAACAACAGTCAATTCATAGTGATCTCAGTCACTTATTGTCTATATTTTCTAAAAAAAAACATGCAAAGACATTGAGATGATCGTGGCTTCCTATTGTTAAATAGGTCAAGTTGTTACTGGGGAGTAAAATCCACTTACATTATGCATCAGACTTTTATTAACTTGGGTAGAATATCAATTCAGAGTTAGGTCTGTAAAATGTTCCAAGCCTTTAGCAGTTCTGTAAACATAAAATTCTTAGTTGGCCCAGTAAGCCTGTAAATTTAGTAAAAATCAGGAGAGTATGTGTGTGCCTACCGGTCGGGTTACTATTAGTTAATGAGATTGTTCCCTGACTGCTGGAAATAGTGTGTCATGAAATAATCTTTGTTTCTGTCCGGGTGCTCAACTTGTATATTACACTTTGTTGTAGAAACATCCCACTTTCTGTAAGTTGTCTTTAGATGTTCAGTGAAGGTGGAAGGACAAGATGATGAAGTAAAAGGAAAGACATTTGCTGTCAATTCTGAGTAGTAAACTGCTACTTGGGGTCAGGTTCCAAAACTGAAAATTTCAGGGCAGGTAGGGAGTTAATCAGTGGCATCAGCAGTGTTATTTGCTTTTCTAAGTACGTACAGTACTTAGCTAAGAAATGTTTCTTATATATTATGCACTGCAGTCATAGTCCCAAATACTTTTAAAACACTTAATTCCTCTGATTTAACAACCTATACAACAGTCTGAATGTCTAGAAAGAGAACCCATTTGTTCTCCGCACATCATCTCTCTAACGAAATAGAAACGAGTAGATGGAAATTCTGAGAACATGAGATTCTTGCCAATATGAGGTTGGACTCATGCTGATGGTTAACTTGCTGAACACCAGGAACATAAGAAGTGCCAAGACTTTTTCCTCTCTTTTACTGCATAGTAAAACTCCACCAGAAAATTCAAGGAGCACCTTTTGAATACTTAAAACTTTTCTGTGATCAACAGATAATCTTATATGATCCAAAGGACTTTTCATCCTTATAGGTAGAGTTGCCAAACATAAGTTGAAAAAGAGAATGACCTCTGTGGTATTGCTGTCCTACAGATGAAATTCAGTTTACTTAGAAACGAGCATAAAAATTGTAGTGTCAATTTTTTTCTGGCACTTACTGATTTGACTACTAATGGGCAAGTTCAGTCTAATGTCTTACTGTAAGTTTAAGGAGCCTGAACTGTTCTTAAAAATGGACTCAATATGTAGTTCCCTAAGTACGGCTATTGTCATAATCTCTCCTTACCCTGTCAGTAGAAACTTGAGCTCAGTAAAGTGTTTATTGTGTGTAAGCCACATAATAAACACTTGTGTATATGGGAGCTACCTAATGGACCCAAATTTAAGAAAGCCGTACAGGTAACGGATCGTAAAGCAGACAGCTCTGTACCTCTGCCTGGTCCCAGTGTGTACTGACATTCTAAGGCTGCAGAAAGAGTTGTCTGTTCGTACAGCTTTGTCAAAGTAATGCTGACCGCTCTATTGGAATCCTAACAAATTGAAATCATCTGGATGCACTGGCAGAAGCCAAAAAACTGACTTTATACTGCTTTTTCCAACAGAGCAACCAGACCACAACACTGGACCATGTGGGTGGCCTCACCCACTTACATATATGACACTTCTGGAAGTGAAATGGCTATGAAATCACTAACTGATTTACCCTATGTATAAAACAGCTAGTTTGTCTTGGTGACTTAACAGGTTATGACGAGCCATTTAGCTTGTCTTTATGGCTGAGGTTCTCAAATTCAAGACAAGGAAAATTTGACAATTGCAGAATTACTTTTCTTCATGTGCAGAGCTAAGTATTGGAAGAATTCACTTACAAATCTCTTGGATACAGGCTGTGTATAGAGATGTTGATGTGGATACTTCCTAATGACTAACTAGCATACTTGAACTGTGTTTTCCAGAAAAGCCATTTTCACTTGTGTGAAAATGGTACACATTATTTCAAGAATTGGGGTAATCAATTAGATAAGCTGAGTAAATTTTGCTTTGCAGCTTTTCAAGCTGTGGCAGTATCCCTCTCACAAAGAAAGGAATAAAGCCATGTATCTTATTTTTCATTAGTGTAAATACAAGCCCTTTAAATTTATGTTAAGATTACTGGAAACAGAAATTGTCTTACTAACACTTAAAATCTAAAGAAGAAATACTTTAAAGAATACTTGAGACCTGAGTGAGCACGATTCTGTAGTTGACTGAGAGGTACGCAAAGCGGTCTTAGAAGTCATTAGGGGGTTGACCTTTCCTGTTCCTGAATTCTGATGGTTTGGATAAAATGGGAACTAGATCTTGCCAAAAAAAAGCCTGTGGTTTCTGAATACCTCTAATGAGAAAGACGTAAATCCTTCACTGAATTCAGTAACAAAACTCTCATCGACTTCAACAGGGAATTGAGGGGGGTGAGCAGCGACAAGGTTTCGCTAGGAGCACTTAGTATATGCTTTGGAGAACATATGACGAGTAAGGGCATCAATTCATACCGAATGCTTTTGAAGGGCAATTGTTCAAGCAGATTTTTTTTTTTTTTTTGTGAGTGTTAAAAGCCGTGGATAAAATTAAAGAGTTTCCTTCTTCCCGAGAAATTCTAACTAACTTTATATTATAATAACATGGAATGACTCGAGTGAGGTAAAGCAACCTGAAGCCCACTGAGCATTCAGTGCCACATAATGAAATCCTGTTTCTTGTTCCTCGGCCCATCATAATGTAAATTGCCAAATCTACATGCTATCATTTCTGATTAAATGTTCATCTGATGACCATGGATTTTAATGATGTTTGCATTAATGATTTGATAGAGCCTCTTTCTAAGATTTTTCTTTGTGTTGTTTGGCCTTTAAGAATTAATGTTTTCATGCATTTGTCCTGCAGCTGCAGCACCATGCTTCTATCTATTGGTATTTGCGTGCAAAATGTGCAGCAAGAAATTGATGGATGCCACGTGTGCCCAATAATGACAAAAAAAAGGAGGGGAAAAAAGTAGGATAAAACAAACTTCTCCACCCTAATAGGAGAATTAAATCGTAACTGCCTCAGGAGAGAATTGTTTCCTCCTTCAGTAGCAGTCTAAACTCTTGATCGTAGTGCAGCCAAGACATGTCCCCAGAAACACAGTGACTGAGTGTTGAACAGTGCTACATCTCTTTTATGAAAAACATTCTCTGAAAAGCTTGCATAAACAAGAAGCACACATGTTCAACTAAACTATTTTTTGGCGTGCTCATGGTATTTGTTGACTCATTTGGATTTTTGCATGTGTGTAACTCTTTAACTTCCGCGCTCCTTACACTGTAGGCAGGTTTTGATTTTTCTTTCTCAATCATCTATGGTTCATGAATTTCCAGAATGAGACTCTACAGTTTATTGTTTCAACGGTTGCATTAAAATGTTAATGCATGATGCTTGTTTTTGCAATATTTCTATAACTTTGTGAAAAGCAAAATTTTAACAATAGTTACTCTACATTAATATGTATGTTAAATCTTATTAGTATTAGCAATGATAAAATTATTTATTACATTTTCAGGTTTGAGATTATGATTAGAATTAATGTTGCAGCCCTTTCTACGCTTAAAGCAGGAATTGAATATCCTTGTTTTCTATTGAAAAAAATGGGTACAGTTGTGAATGTTTTGAGTGTTTTGAATGAAAACATCATTTCTTATATACGGTCAAATCAAGCATCTCTCTTATTAACTAGATGAGCTTTTTCTTTTTTTTTCTTTTTTTTTTTATGAACCCAAACATACCCCTTCCCAAAACCCCAGGGTTTGCCAGATGTCAACAGCAGCAGCAGACAAGGATTCAGGAAACCTAGAGCCTGTTCCCGGAAGTGCCAGTCCTGTGATGTACAGCTTAGTCCAGTTCCTTCTCTCACTTTCGATTTCCTTGCTCTCTTTTGCTTTCTTTCCCTTGCCAGTGAAGTTTCTTCAGAGTGGAGTTTCGTTCCATGATGTGTTCAGACAGTAGATATAGAGCTGAGTCCCAACCTTCCTTTGGGCTTCTACTGCTTCAAGTCTTTGTTTCTCAAATGAATGCGCACATGTATTTTCAGGAAGAGAAGAATAGTAGAAATGAGACTGTTGCCCCTCCGTCGTTGCTGCTTTAGAAGTTCTTCTGTGAGCTGTTAGAAAAGTTGGCATAGGCTGTATTTCAGGGAATTCCAACTAAAGTAAGGAGAAGCTCAATAAAGCCTTCCAGGATTAGATACCTATTGAAAAGGCATTTAGTGGAGGTGATGATCTTCCAGTTGCTGAAGTCTATGTTTAAGTACTGATTTGGTTTTTGAATTTTCCTGTGACAAGTGGTTGCCTAATTTCAAGGTGCTGCTATGCTCACACAGGAGTAGCCCATCACTTCGGTTCTGATCAGTAGTAAATGACCACTTCATTTTTTTTTCCATGTATCAACCAGTTTTAAATATTTAGTATCTATGGTACATGATAGATATGTCCCATAGAATTTTTTATGCATTTTAATATTTAGATTTCCTGCCTTGCATTCCAGGTGTGCCAGTTCAAGGTAGTCAGTAGATTTAGTAGAGGAGTGAAAGGATAAAAGGATGTTTTCTTGGTTATGGCACGGGATTGTTGTATTTTACCATAGTGTTTTCATCAAATCTCAATCAAGCTATGCTTTTAAGGAGTCATTATTTGTCTGTCTTTTTTTTTTAAGCATCTAACTCAAGACATGATGCTTTTATCTGCTAAAGTATGCATAGTCGCAAACGATTGAGTGATATATAGTGTTAGATAGTCTAAATCAGGTACTTTGAACCTCATATTTAGAACTAAAGTAGAGTAGATACCTTTAATCTCTGTACTATATTTTCCTGTCTTTAAGAGCTGATAATATTCCTTCAACTCGTGGAGATGTATCAATGTGAAATCCTGGAATACTGTAATGATAAGTATTACCAAAAGTCCAAAGAGGAATTAATTTTTTTTTTTTTTTTCAAAACACAACTTGGACAATACTCTATGTAGTCAGAGGCAGTACCTTGAACAACACGGAGAAAAGGAAATTCTGCTGCACTGGTAATCCTTTGTATTCTTTGATGTAGGACCTTGTAGAAAATTGACAAGTGACGTTTTAAGTAAAGAGGCTGAAATAAGTTTATGCAGGCAAATTTCATTGTTATTTATAGCTTTGAGGTCTTGAATTTTCACCCTTAGTAATACTCTTTTAATGCAGTTGCTTAGAATACAACACACAAACAACATGAAATTCTCTACTTCTGATTATAATGTTCAGAAAGTAGTTAAATGTTTATGTTCCTGAAGAAAGAGGCTAAGTATATTTGAGATAATCTAGTTTATTTGTTTTTAAAGATTGCTATTTCTGTTGCTATTTGTATGTTCATTTTGCCAGCAGGATGTATCTAAGCAGAAAAATATGTCAAAGCCTGAAGTGGCAATTCCAAGTAATGATAGCTTTTTCAACTGTACTGTACTGTTGTTGATACATCTGATGTCTGTCCAAATCTTTATGGATTCAGTGATGCCTTAGGCAATCTTGTATCTCAAATGCACCAATCTGCCACACATACAGACAAAAGGTTTGAATACCTGCTCTAAATATCTCTTAGGCTGCAAGTTCACGATCCGGTGCCATATACTGTTGTGAGACTCAGCATGTTGAATGTGAGAAGAGCTTAAACAGCCTGCACCTCATAGGCAGTGCATGCTACAGGAGGAGTGGCCTGATTGAGGTGGCTGGGTGGGGATTAGTGTCCCAGTCACGTGGCCCTACAGATGATGTGATGGACTTCGTATCTCTCCTTTCTGTTTTCAGGGCAAATAGTGGTCCTAGATTCATTCCAGCAGTGGTCAGGAGAGAAAATTTCCATTCTGCTGACTTGTCAGTCCTAAATTGGTTCAAACAGGATGTTTACCGACATTAAGGTAAATCAGATGATGAATATGAAAATACTGTACAAGATGAAATAGATATAAATTAGTTATGAATACATTTAGACGAAGTTCTGAAACAGTTTTCAGCAAGGAGGAAGCAAAGCTGTTTTAAAATTGTGGAAGAGATTTTGTGAGAGAAAGCAATTTTTCATCAAAAGTATTTTGCTCTCTTGTTGCATGTAAAAAACATAATTTATAGTAATTATTTGGCTTGTTTTATATTGTTTTATATAAGTAGTTCATTGATATTCTTTTAGATATATAAATGTCTGTGTGGGAAATATGAAGAATGTGAATCATGTAATGGCTGTCACAACAGTCCAGAGTGACTAGTCATTTATGTGCATGTACGTTTTGGCATCCTGCATAAACAAATCAGAAACAAGTATTTGACAAATATTCTATACAAGCCAATATCTTGCTAGTTTCTCTTTTTCTGACCAGGTTAAAGAAGTTTTATGGGTAGGAAATAAATACTTGAAACTGAATTTAAAATAATTCTTCACTTGTTCAACTTGAAAATAGAGATGGCACAATTTTATTGTGGTGTTACTTGAAAAAGCTTTTCCTGTACTCAAACACACCAAAGCAAACATTTGCCATAGTGCTTTAAAAGAACACTACAAATAGATGCTCTAGCACTGATCCATATTTCACTGCTGGTGGATTCACAGATTCATAGATTTCTAGGTTGGAAAAGACCTTGTAGATCATCGAGTCCAACCGTCCCTAATCCCTATTAAACCATATCCCTAAGTAGATCATCCACCCTATTCTTAAACACATCCAGGGATGGGGACTCAACCACCTCCCTGGGCAGCCTATTCCAGTGGCTGACAACCCTTTCAGAGAAGAAATACTTCCTAACATCCAACCTGAATCTCCCCTGACTAAGTTTATACCCATTTCCTCTTGTTCTATCACCCATCACTAATGTAAAGAGCCCTTCCCCTACCTCCCCACCATCCCTTCTCAAGTATTTGTAGGCTGTAATCAGGTCTCCGCTCAGCCTCCTCTTCTCCAGGCTAAACAGCCCCAACTCCCTCAGCCGCTCCTCATAAGTTTTATTTTCTAGCCCCTTAATTCATATCGGTTAATTTTAAGTAATGTCAGTAGAGCTATTCCCAACTGATTTACACTGACAGAAGAACAGAACCTGCTCTCTACAGCAATGCAGATAATACCTAGTACCTATGAAAAAGAATACTGCTCTGCTCCATCTATAGTTATCAGATATATCAGATATCAGAGTTAGATTTCAAAATTACAGTCCTGTTCCTGCAGCTCTTCTTCCTGTCTGTCATCTCCTTCGTCCATGCAGCAGCTCTCCAGAATAAGGTCTGAGACCTAAGTGTCTGCGTGTGTTCCTGACGTGTCCAACACAGCTACTGCTTTTGAGAGTAGGTCAGTGCCTCTTTAGATTATTGCAACTGAGTGCCCTAGGGATGCAACTTTTTATTAGCTACAGGCAGTTTCCATAAGCACTTTGATTAAAATATGACTAAAGAGGTATTCTGGCAATTTTGCTTTTGTTTCTATTTAACCAGAAAAGGAGGGTAAAAAAATATTTTGATGAATTGCATGACCTCATGGACCATATTTCACGTTCCTCATTGAAATGTGGTTAAAATAATCTTGTGTTTAACCAGTTCCAAACCTTCAAACAGCAACATGTTTGTTTTTCTTTAATTGTCAACTTAAAAGACAGGCTATTTTTTTTTATTTGGCTGTATTTATCAAATACTTACATATACAAAATATTCATCATTAATTAATATGAGCACTGTAATTCACATAAAACAATTAAAGCATTTTGAGTTTTTAGAGGAGCTACTATTGCTGCCTTAGCCCTTTTAAAAAATATACTCCCCAAAGGACAAAATGTGATCTATTAGTATGTATGTATTATTACTTTTTTGTAACTCTAAGACTGCTGATGTCTGTGAATATGGAAGCATTTATAGGTTATAGGCGGTCTGTTAGTTGACTTGCATTTCTAAGTGCAGTATTTTCTAAAACCTAAAAAGCAGTATTAATTACCCTCTGTCTATAGTAGAGAGTATAATATATTTTCTTCTGGAGATTTCACATTTCCTGTGATCCTGCAATAGCAACACTTGAACTTGTTAGGTTATTGAGAATAATTGGCAACACAGGGATAAAAATTTCTGGTTGACTGCTAATTGCACAAATTAATAAAAATAATTCATCTTACATCACTCTAGCCTTCAAGCAGCTTTCTTACTTTTTTAGAATTCAGCAGTTCTGAGATAATACATTCCCAGCAGAAGGCGTTTACCCTCTTGTTGTGTTGCCATTGAAGGGTAGAATCTTTATGTGCAAAGGCTTGTAAAAGGAAAAATAGGGCTAATTCAATAGTGTATACCTTCCTCCCAAACTAAAATGAGGTATTTTAAATTTATTTTCTATTCTATACTTTATTCAGCCTTATTCAGTATCTTGTGTCCTAGCTGTTTAATGAGGTTGATACAAAAGGTGTGTTACACAGGTCTGGAACTGCAGGGAAACGATTGGATCCTTTTAAATGTATTAAGCGTAGTCAGTTTGCTTTTTATAAATGAAATAAAAGAACTACTTAAAAATTTTCAATTCTTCTCCATGATCAGTCTATTGTCACATGCATTTGGCATTCATTATACGTTAGCCCCAGGCGCCTCCAGTCTTGTACTCAGGCCAGCAGTAATTTGGTTTATAGAGATCATATGGCAGGGAAACAGACCTTGAAAGACAGAACTCTAAGAAGCATATTTGATGAATTTCCTATGATTTGAGTCTGGGTTTATTCTTTCCTGTTGTGGAGCAGACACCCTACAGCACACGCGCTGAGGCCCGATGCGCCCGAGCAAGGGGCCAATTAAATGACAATATGCGCACTGTTTTTTCGCACATCTCGGGTTGCATTTCCTAGCAGAGAAAGGGAAGGGATGATGGGAGGGGAAGAAGAAAAAGGGGGGCCTTGTAAAGGATCCAAATATGGGCAGGAAACCACACAGAGTGAAGGTTGCCTTTGTCATTAACAATTAATGTAACCATGAACGCTGGAAAAAAATACGCTGTGGCTGCTAGTGGCAGTGGCGTAGCCAGCACAGCATGTCTCCTGTCTGCCCTCTTCCCAGCAAGGCTGGCATCCTGGTGCAGCCAGGTCCAAGGCCTCTGCTACTCTAGCAGATGAACCAGAAACTATTGAACCCTTATACCCAGATGGGTCCCAATCCTTACTTGAGTGTGCCTGGCAGGTTGTAGAAGTGGCAGAAATGGATCTCAGAAATTTCCGTAGTCGAATGTTTGGGTTTTTTTGCCATTAGCTCTTACTCTCTTGACCTGCATACTAGTGTCCCTTGTGGCTTTATTGGCTATAGTGTGACCTAACGCTCTTGGATGACATGGGAGATGCTTTTATGTAAGTCACGGAATGCCAAACTAGGCACCGAGCTGAGTGGCACTAAGCTGATGAGGCTGGATTTTTATCCCCTTTGTTATATTTAGCAACGCTTTGGTCACTGGCATTGATGGGATGCCTTAAGTAGGAAGCTACTAACCACTATGAGTGAACAGGTACAAACGTAGACCTGAACAGGCAGTTATACTTCCTACTCAGGGTTCCCTGGGTGCAGCCTTTACACCAAGCAAGAGCACAGACATATGCACACGTGCACGCATATAGGGAAAATTTCACTCTGGGCTTTATTTCATTTTAAGGTCTTAAATTCTTTGATGATGTCCAGAGACTGTCCAGGTCCCTTTGGGAATTTTTTTTTTGATTGTTTTTAATTCCTTTTTCCCTCCTCACTTCTCCTTTCCTCTCTTTTTCCCTTCTCTTCCCTCAACCCCCACCTTTTTGTAGTAGTTTATAAACGCCACTTTTCATTAATGTGACCAAAATGTCATCAAGTAGTTTAATGCTCTTTAATGTCCTTGTATCGTTTACGTTTTTTGAACAGTGTGGAAATGAATCCCATCTGTGGGTTTGCTAACATCAAAAAAGTTTGACAGGCTATTTAGACGTGCTACTTCACATTGCATTAGCGTGTACAATGTCAGAGAGGCAGGAGCCAGAGTGAGGCCATACCGCGCCACCTCACTCCTGACCCCTCCTATAACTGCTCTGAAAGTGACAGATCACTTACCTCAGAAAATCAAAGTCAATTGTGAAGTATCTTGGCCTGGACACGAGCCCAGAGGCCCCAGGAAAAGTGTGAAGCCTAAATAAAAAAAGGCAAAATCATTCTGTAAAAAAAAAAAAAAAAGAAAACCAAATCAAACCCATCTTCTCTTCCTTGCTAGTGCCAAGAGATCCTTATAATATCATTTGGGAAAGTGGATATGCTCTAATGTTGTCTGATGGTTCATTTTTATAAAAAAAAAATATTTATTTATTTATTTTAAAAAGGGATTCTTTTTTGTTTTTCTTAGGATGGTTAAATGCTTCTAAAGTAATCTGGTTACTCTGGTTTTCAGAGTTCTTAATGTATATTTTAATTTTGCATATTGGCCAGCCAAAAAACGTTGTTTCTAAAATAGGTGGTGCCATACCATCTTATTAAGGCCTGCCCCTGCCCTTGGAAGGGCTTATCATGCTCTTTTTTTAACACATAGACTTTCTGAGGTGATATTTAGAGCTTGTATGTACCCCCTCTGCAATCCCCTATGCAAGTTAATACATATCAGGAAAGTATAATTTCTTATTTTTTTTAACCTATATTTGTGTTAATGTCTCATAAACAAGGCTCCTGGCTTTAACTTACTCTTTAGGATGTGCTGGGTGTATTTTAAATTTCTCTGGCTTTGTGCCATGAGAGTGACGTGCCCCCCTTTTAAGGCATTTACTGTAAAAAGAGATGTGGCTTTTTATTTCAGGAAAACAAAAGCTTCTGTTCTTCTTGAGACACAGGGAACAGCAGAGTGCTTTTTAACTGTTAATCATTATGGATAAATGGATAATAATTTTCACCTCTGAGTGCACTAGGATTTACTTGCCAGTTTTTTAAACCCTCCCCCATAGTGCATTTGCATACACAAATATAATTTAATTTTAAGTAGGAATGTAAATAAATAACCTTGTATAGTGGCATCAAGTTTTCAAAGCCAAGGTAATCTTTTATAAGCATGAAATAAAAATGCCTTTAAGGCAATTACTATAAGTGCACAAGTCCTTTAGTCTTTAAGAATTGGGTTTGTGTGAGGTAACATACAAATCTGTTGTTGTTACACTGAAACAGTGAAACACGAGGTATGGAAACAGTAAATAATACACCTTATTTTACTCTTAAATTGGTGGGATTGTGATAATTCTGCTGAAGGCAGGATGAAATTGGCACCATTTCATGTTCTGATCTAAGCACTATTTACACAGAGTCAGGATACAAACATGAAGGAGGAGACAAGGTTACATTTAAATTCATTTAGCAAACACATGCATTTGAGATGCAATTCTAATTGTTCGATCTTGTCATTTTTATGCTAAATGAGGATAAGCAGGATGGACACATTTTTCAAATGAATTTCAGGCAAAGAAGCACATAGATTTTCCTTAAACATTTCATAAGAGACAAGGAAAGAAACCCTGAAGTTTATTTTAGAAGTATTTTCCAAGTAGCAAAATCCAATCTTTTCACTCACGATGGCTCATGTTCTCTTGCTGTTTTGAAATGTGAAACAAACTCCAGATCTGTCCAATCCAGGAAGAGCAAACTGTGCAGTCACAAAGCTGTAGTTCTGTAAGAAAGCCGTGAGGCTTCACTGAAAACGTAGAAGGCGAATTATGGGTGCGCTTTTAGAATGAGAATTTATGTTCTTCGTACACACACATGAAAAACTCATGTATAGAGAACAGATTCCTCTGAAAAACTAACCCAACCATGAAGACATGTCAAAAATTACCATTGGGCCAAAAATTAAGCAAAGCTTCAGTGTAAGAACTTGATCCTGGACAAGTTGTACTCAATCACAATTAGAATCAATGAAGTGCTTGTGTCTTTCCAAACATGCCTTGGGGATTTTGGAATAATTTAGCTGGGTACTTGCAGCTATGTGGGGCACTGAATACAAGGCCTGAAACAGCATGCTGCTCTTGAAGGGGGTGGGGAGGGGCAGGGCATGGGTAATGTGTGTAGCTGTTAATACTCATCAACAGTAAGATCAGAAAGGGACCTTAAATATGCCCTTTGCTAAGGGCTAGATGACAGATCCAGCCTCGAGGTTGGATTAATTGTACCTAAACTGCTTGCTTGAAAAGCTATCAGGCTTGGGGATTCCGCAGATTTCCTAGTTATTCAGCTGCTAGGCTACCATCACCACTGAACATTGTATTCCCTAATGCCTCACCTACATCTCCTTTGATGCAATTGAAGCCTGTCAGTTTTGTCCTATCCAGAGTGGACAAGGGGAACAATTATTCCTCTCGGCTTTGGAGGTATCTTTTATGTATTTGAATATTGCCTTCATGCTTCCCCTCCGTCATCTTTTGTCTAGACTAAACAACTCTAGTTCCTTCAGTCTTTCTTTAGAGAATGTGTTTTCTGGATCACTCTACTTGTTCTCCAGCGGGTCAAACGGAGGCTGCTTTCTACTCAAATGTGATGCCCCAGCCCTGACACTGTATTTCAGTTGTTGCCATGCCACAAAGTGAAGCGTAAAAATTCTCTTACGTGTCTTTCTGATGATACTCCTGTTTATGCTTATCCCCGCGGACTGGTGTTTTTTTTTTTTTTAATTTCTTTTTCCACCGAAGCCATGGCACTGCTGACTAATATTCTGCTTGTGACCCATAATAACACCAACTCCTTTGAATCAATTTTGGCAAAATTGCTATCTCTTGGCTTTTTCCAACACGAGTTTAGAACACTGGGCATTCCCAACCATTATTTTTATTTTTAGGTCATTTTATACCAGGTTCATTCTGAACCCTAGTTCTGATGCCTGCAGCCTCTCCTCCTAGTTAGGTGGCAGCTGCAAATTTAGTGTGTGCTAATTCATTGTTAAGGTCATCATCTTTGCATTGTGTACAAAACTGGCTAGATTTTACTTCTCTCTGTGACTTGCTAGAAAGCACCCTCAAATAGGGTTTTTTTGGTGCACAACACTTTCTCAGATTGTATTATGTTTAGGCCTTAAGTTACAGACATGACATGTAAGTTCTCAGACTATAGTGACAGTGAAAAAGAGAGCTGAGATCATATGTCAGGTAGATAAATACAAAAATTTTCTGTTGATAGATTTAAAATGAAATGGGAATACACTGGTCATAGAAGGCTATGCAGATGAAGATAAGCCATTTATAAAGAAGATATTATGTAACAAATCCAGGAGATAAGACATTTGACTGTGTTTCTCTTCGGTTATGTAAAACTGAGTCGTCATCATCAACAATTGCTAGCTATTTAGACTATATATCTATGGAGAAAACAAAAGAGGAAAAGCTTCTACCTAAGTTGGAAAGACTTGCTTTTACCCTTGTGCAAAATTTTGATAGAAAAAAAGAAAAATAGTAATGTTTGTAGCATTAAACAGATAATTTGACTTTCTGTGATGAATGAGCTTGCTGAGAGTTGAATGTTGTAGAGAAAAAAAATAATTTACAAATGAAAACATGATTTTCATTTAAAAGTTCCTATTAAAAGTATTCAATAGGATGGTTATTTATTGAAAAGCATTCATCTTTGAAGAGAGTATTTGTTTAATCAAAAGCTTCTCATTAGATGCCATAGAGCACTTGATTTGAAGCCCAGCTCTACTCTATCAAAACTTAAAATGTGAAGACAGCGTGTCTTTTCTTCTTCCCCCGAGGCTACTGACAGTAGTTTGGTCATGGCACAAACTAGAGCCACTTCAGAATAGTTCATACAGGTAAATTCGTCTGTACTGGATTAAGGGGCTGTTATGGGAGAAAGCTCTTGAAGTTGAGCAGTGCTTTGCCTGTATCTCTGATATAATGGCAAATTTTGATACTTCTGTGACAGATGAAGAGGGACAGGAAAACGGTTTTAAACCCAGTTTTAATACTAACTTCTAGCAATATCTGATAGTAAAGGAAAGTGGCAAGAAAACTGGCATGGTGTTCTCTCTGTAGTCTTAATTTTTGACAATATTGACTACTCCTTTTTGTATCAACTGATGGGTTTTTAGGTGGCTCCTACTACTGCGAGGTACAGTTTTTATACCTACAGGGAATATTTTAAGTGAATATTTTCACTGAATGTAAAGCAAATACTCTCATCCAAAGACTTTTTTGATTTGCTTTGGGGAATCTGTAACAGATATCTTGTTACAGAAAACTGTTGAGGAAAAATAATTCTATTTCATTGCTATCACTGTATAATAGTGAATGTTTTTTGATTGGTCTACAGCTGTCATCTCTGTTTTTCACTTGCTTGCCTGCTACTGTTTTCATTTTTATTTTTTTCTTTCATTTTTTTTTTTCCACAACACTTACGCTTATGATTTATTTCATTTTCATACAGTTAGCAAAATATTGTGCTAGGTGTGAATGCCCAGTAAAGTATATGACAATGAGGTTATGTAAATGAACTGTAACCCTAGAATAATCAGGATTTATTATGTGAACGAAGAGGTCAGCCACTGCCCATCTGACCTTAATTCTTTGACCAATATTGCATGATGAAAAGCCTTGGTTATAAAACTAGTTAGGAGGCTAATGTCGCTGTAGTTCTAACAAGGACAAGACAGGGAGGGCTTGGAGGGTATACAAAGCAAATGCAAATATGTGGCTCTGTCAGTGGCTGTTTTTTGCTATTTTTTTTTTAAATCAGTGAAAGTCTCATGTATCTCAATTAAGAGGTTTGCTTGACAGATATAATATCCGGTCAGGCTTGGATGTTATTTGCAGTACACTTCAAATTTCTGGAAAATATAATACAAATGAAACAATTGGTGAAGCAGGACACAGCTGGGGATATAAAAGGAGTGGTTAAGGAAAGAGAAACATCTCAAGTATAAAAAAAACAACTTTGTGACTGGGTGCAGTGAAGAATGTCTCCTATCACAATGAACCTGCACTGACTTAGCCTGGACCTCTGTTTTGCATCATATCGAGTACAACTTTTGCCCTTCGGTGGGCTTAAAATAGTCTGCTATATCTATGAGGACATTTAATAGAATAACTTAGTTAAGATACTTGATCTTTCATGCTTAATGAGAGATGACTTTCTTTTCACTCTAGTAATATTCTGAGGACTCATTACGTTATAACAATCTAAAAGAAGCAATCTTGAAGGAAGAATCCCTCTTCCTTACTAGGACACTAAAGCCGGTAGTAAATCCAGATTTGAAAAATTATTTGTATTCCGTATATTTTGGACAGCAGATAATCTTTTCTTTCTGTGATGATATAAGAAATGTATTAACTTATCATGCTGTTACAACAGTAGAAATCATCTTTCATATTATTTTATACTTTAAAATATTTATCCTGTTTAATTTAAACAAAATAATCTGTTATGTGACCCTATCATGACATTTCCTTGGGAAAAATGGTACATGAATGAATGGTGCTTGAAGCCTATTTCAAATTTTTTTTTTTTTCAAGGAAAACACTAAAGAAACACAGACCTAAGCAAGGTTATGTAGAACATTAAGTCCAGTGTCTCCCCTCTACTCCGCAGCTGCACATGGATGTTCAATAAGCATTTAGTCCAGAAGGTTCCATACAGCATTGACTTTGCACTCCTTGCATGGCCACAAAGATGCTTCTTAGTGCTCTACAAAATACTTGAGACTTACAGTAAAAGATCAAAAGTTTTTTTATACATATATGTAAATGCACATGCACCATGAAAAAAGGTAGACTATAAATATTTCCCACGTATGCATTCTTTACAGTTGTAGAAGATTGCTTAGGCAAAATTCCACAATGTTCATAGAAAGAACCTGGTACATAAAGAGAAGCAGAGAAGTATAACATTTTAGCTGTATTTGTTTTATATAAAGGTCTCACAACACAAAGTTATCACAGCTCTGTAGATTCTTATATGATCCTGAACATTGCAGTATCAAGGCTCATAGCAATCCCAAATGGACAAAAAGAAACTCAGTATCTATTGCTGGAATACTTATTGAAGAGGCAACTTTTAGCCCAGCTGGCAAAATACCTAATTGTGGTGAAAATATAAACACCTATGACATTCTAACAAAATGTAGCACTATTTAGGAAGTTCAACAGTATCTTAAAGGGCATTAGATTCATATTGAAAGGTACCCTTGAAGTCTTAAAATGTATTGGTTCTTATTTTGAGTTATATTCTCTAATTAAGCTGTCAGCATTCTGGCTTCTTTTTTTAGAAAAACTTTAAGCATCTCTGTGAACTGGTCTGGATTCATTTTGGATTGGAGATTCTCTCTCAATCCCAGCAGGGATAGTAGGCTTAGCCGTAGTCTCTTATTCCTATTTGGACTTGTCAGTTTACCTGAATAGTTTTCTTTCTTGTAAAATGCCATAAAAAGCCACTTGATTTACTGAATTCTTGACAGGATTCCATGGTTAGTATTAGATTTCCTCTCTAAAACACAAATGTAGTTGTAAAATTGACTATAGAAGAAGTTGGTTATTGTGAACACAAATGTCTAAGGCATGAAGAAAGCATCAGGAAATACACCCTGAAGCTCACAGCATTTGATTTGAACTGTGCTTTCTTCTTCTTCTCTGCTTGGGACTCACTGGCTATTCATCTTGAAATCAATGCCAAAAATCCCAATGACTTCAACAAACACTAGGCTGCCCATATTTTATGAAAGAAGCTAGCATGCATAGCAGAAACTTGGCTAAATTCTCTATGCTTTAGTAAGGTAAAATTTCCACTAATGAAATAGGTCCTTCTTCCTGAAAGCCGATAAATCCAAACATTGCAAATCTCTGCACTTTCAAGGTCTGAAATGTCTTTTTGTCTTCTCCTTCACTTGTGGGTATTTCCAATGGATAAGATTGTCTCTGAAACTCTGTGATTTATTTCATTTTAGACCACAGCATTTCCCTCTTCTTTAGAACTGTGGCTATACAATATGATAGCATTTCAGTAACCTTTCTTCTTCCTGTGGTTTCTTTTTTTAAGAGGGCAAAAAAAAGGAAGAGAATATGCATCCTTGTATTTTAGAAATAATTACAGCTGCATTATTGAAACTGTAATTTTACTAGCCTTGTGCAACCAGAATGTTAACACTGCTCTAAAGATGTGCAGAGATATACATCTGCATTTGAGTTTAACTGCTGGGAAAACTTTGGAATAAATACGAGGGTTTTCCCCCGTTTCAGGAGCATGATGTGAGTGCTGTTACAGTACTAGTTTTGTTTCAATACAAGACCTGTACTGTAAGCCTTTGGTGGCTGAAAGGTAAATTACATTAATGCAAAACAAAACTGATGAACTACTGAAAGCTGTAGCTGCTGAAATAAATTCCTGTGTGCTAAATTTATGGGAACTATGCACTGTATACACCACAGTACATTCACTCGCAGATTCAACTTTCAGACAACTTTCATTAGTAGCAATATTGTGAGAACAAGGTCCACCAGTGATGAGTAGAAAGGCATAATTTTGTTCTTGGAAATACTGATGCTCATCAGCATATATTATACCTTGTGTGGATCAAGGAGTATTGCTTGTGTGTTTATTTTCGTTTACTTGTCGTTACTGATGTAGAGGTAGTAACAGGGCCTAAAGGCTCATTTTAAGAGGTACCTTAGTGTATTAAGAGACTTGATCTTGAGGTTTAGGGCCTCCAGCACCAAGGTTTCCTCCTACAGGCTGGATTTGCGTTGTCCTTTATGAATGTACTTATTTCCTCAACTGCAGCAACTCCTGTTTATATTCTTTATGTTTCTACTTATTACAATGACCAGCTTACTGAGGGAGGCTGAAAAGGAGGAGGCTAAAGAATGGGTCATGTGTTCCTTTCTTTGCACAACCTTCTGCAGCGTAGAAAATTTTGATGTTTGGATAGCAGATCAGGAAGATGGTGATTTTATGTTTTCTCAAGGTTTGTGCTGAATTGGGTAACTGTCTACCATAAAAGTGTTCAGTATGATGCTAAAGTGTGCTGCTTGTCCTTCTCACAGCAAATAATAGGAAAGACAGCAACTGTTGGTCTTCCAGATCACATCCATTTAATACAGTTGTCTCACATGCAATTTCTTATTTCATGTTCTAAAAGCAGTGAGTCCTTAAGAGCTTACACACATATTAATGGTTGAGATGTAGTTGTTAAAGAGCAGATACTTCACACATGACATTCTGCATAGTTGATTGAAAAAACAGAGACTACAGGACAGCCAAGACAAGCTTAAATTTGAATCCTAACCCTGTTACACAGAAGGAAGTTCTCCTTACCGATGGACACCCATTAAGTGAACACAATTGTTCTCAGTAACATCGTTGGCCCACAAAAACAAAAAGGATCTTTATTTTGATTATTTTTAAAGTTTAATGACAAATCCTTTCCCTTCTTCGCATTAAAAAATAAAGGCTGTGCTGAAGTCCCATTAAGGGACTGCTTTAGAGCCTGGTTCTCTGAGGCACTTACATTGTTTAAATTTTAATTTCTAGTCTGAAATTTTTATTTAAAACAGTACTTACAAACAAAAAAAAAAGTTTTTCATAGTCTTTGGCTTCTACTCTTGAAAAATCTTCTAAGCTTTTACCTGTCCCAGTGAATTCCCTGCCAACTCCCAAAGGCATGTTTTCCCTTCTTTGGCCTCCCCTAGTCAGTGCTACAGTACTGTAGGAAAGCACTCTGCTTAATGCCTTCCCATGATATTTTGACTAGGAATAGAAAATATGAAAAGACATAAGACTACATGCACCTTTGGTGTAATGTCATAGAAGGCAATTTGAATGGCAGTCAATGAGGTAGCATCACAGATAAATTTGTTTCATACAACGCACTGTTTGGGGAAATTTCTGATGTGGATACAAAGTTGGGAGAAGGGACTTCTTTTAGGGACCAGTACTTTATTCTATGAGTCTCCACTTCTCTTCTGGCTGCAAAGTATGATTTTCTTCATAATTAGAAATTTTTTAGAAAGTAATTTTTTGGTCTGTGATTTATTAATTGAAAATATTTAGCCGGTACAAATCCGTATTTAAGTTGTTTTGAGTAAAGAAATGAGTCAGACGTTAAAATTCTGTTTCCTAACTGGATGCAAAATATGGCACCAATCATTCTTACCCAGCTGAACTGAGCTGAGATAATGGAACTAATTAATTACTAATCAACTCAAGGTACCTATCCTGCCTACAAGAGGCAGGCCATTTCCTCCTGGCTGCGGAGGATGCAACAGCGTCCCTGGTGCTGCAGCCCAGGCTGGTGAGCAACAACTGGTGACCCCGATGTGATACATCCGTGAGACCCTGGGAAGCCCCGACTCCCTCGCCGAGCCAAAGGAGCCCGAGCCAAAAGAGCCGGAGCCAGAGCTGGAGCCGGGAGCTCGAGCGAGAGTCCTTCGGAGAAGAAGGTAAAGCCGCAAGCCCCGACGTGGTATTCGCGGGAGGGAAGCGTGCTGGAGTTGGATGAATGGGCCGGGTCTCTGCTCACCCATAAAGCCTTTGTGAAAACAAAAAATGATAAAACAAAAACGGGGAATTATGGCACCAATCATTCTTACCCAGCTGGACTGAGTTGAGATAATGAACTAATTACTAATCAACTCAAGGTACCTATCCTGCCTACAAGAGGCAGGCCATTTCCTCCTGGCTGCAGAGGATGCAACAGCGTCCTTGGTGCCGCAGCCCAGGCTGGTGAGCAACACAAAAAATCTCAGAATTAAGTTTTTAATGTGAATAAGATGCTACTGAATTGGAAGTTCTGTGAATGCAGTATTGTGTATGAGTGCTTCCAGTACTTCTAGTGTTAGTCGGATCAAACTCTGCATTCAATGAGTAGGTGAACATTCCTGTTCCTTGACTAGCCTGCTAGAATGTTCACGAAAATCCCACCAAGCAAACATGAACAAAGCCAAAATAAAATGAGAAAGAAAAAAAACTCCTTCCTTTTAGAATTTACGTCCTAAGTGGCAGCAAAAATATATTTATTATCCTCATCTTCTTTGTGCCAAGATCCCTGAAATCAGAGTTAGATTTACACTGCACAAATCAACATTTAAACACAAATTTAATTTCAATTTACTTTTCAAGATGAGTTTAGCTGAAGGAGATGAACTGGATGCATGTCTCTTGATCCCTATTCAGATACCATAATGAAATCTAGCTGAGATTATAGCACTTTTCATCTACAGATCTCAAGCCGCTAGGGCAGCTGTGGCTAATTTCTGCAGTTGGGTGGAGAGCTCTATTACATACGCACCATTGTCCAGAGCATTCTGTGCTAGACTTCAGCATCTCCTGATTACTACCCCATCTCTCATTTTGAAACACTGTAGGTGGATGGACCACAGACATTTCCATTGCTCTCTGCTTGCGCACCTCTTGCTTACTCCTAGTGACCAATGGGGTGCTGTAACTGAGATAAATAAGTCAAATAGTTTTAAAGTATTTCAAACGAAACCTGAACCTGCATTATTTCCCTCTATTCTTACACAGAAGATTCTCTAGGCTCAGGGCTTTTAAAACTACTTTGCTTAAGAAACAAATACTGTAACTTGTTTGCAAGATCTTGCTAATTCCCTTTGTTGGTTCAATGTCCTCCAGAGTTTTGATATATTTATATGATTTTCCCTTCTTGCATGGAGTCTTTACAGAACCTGCAGTAACTCAGTAGGTTTCTGTCCAACAGATACCCTTCCAGATACCTTTAAAAAGAAAAAAAATACCAAAAACAAACAACAAAAGAACAAAAAAAAAACCGAACAAAAAAAAAACCAAACAAAAACCAGACCAAAAAAAAGGTGCCTGGATTAGAGAGACCAGGTTAGGTTTGAAATCTGCAGATGGCTTTCCTGAATATTGGTTAATCTATTATGTGATATTCCTGAATACAGATAGGAAAAGAATTCTTAGTGCATTGGTATTCATCTTCAAACTTAATGGAGTCTACGGAGTGCATTTTTTTGCTTCTCTTCAGAAACACCTTATTGCATAATGCTTACAAACTAGCTTATTTTTTATAGGCACTGTGCTATTCAGAAACAGGGCTGTAAAGAATGCTGTAGTCATACAGTTATATTAATGTCAACAAGAGTGAAAATTACCTAATTAATGCAGACATTCTCAAAGAAACCTGTTTGTCATTTCTTTTTAATGTTTTTAGGTCTAACTGTTGGATGGCTCAGCACAAACATGCAACTATCAACGAATACTTAGCACTTGTAACTGCAGGGAAATAATTCTTTTTATTTGTTTAAGGATCCCTGAGTGGGCCAGCCACAGGTATTTCCTTGAGTTTTGTATGTGGAAGAGGAGTACGATCAGTGAAAGGCTGAGCTGGAATTGGATGGAAATGGAATGACCACATGAGCAACATATTGCTTTCATCCTGTGCATTGCCACATTATGACCCTGAGTATCTATAACGTTATAGTATTTTATTGCTTCCTATTTATAATGGAATACTTCCAAATTAATGGAATTATTTTTAAATTAGCCATGTATTCTTTCTGCTCTAAATCAAAATGTATCTATGGTATAATACCAAAACCACGAAAGCTGTGGGAAAGACTGAAGACGCTTTTAAAAAAGGATTGACAGAAAACTTCATTTAAAAAAGGTTTGGAAGTAAATGACATGCCTTGCTAGGATTCGTCACACTCTTCTCCCGTCCTAATGTGAATGACAGCAATATCAATAATTCACTAATGACCTCAGTAGTCAGAATCTCTCATCTGCCTCCTGCTGAAACAAGCATGGGTCTTGAGGCATAAATGGAATACAAGAGAAAGTCAGAATTTGTCCTCCTACTTTTTGCCTTCTTAAAAGAACTTTCTAGGAGAAAGGGCCAGTAGAGGAAGCTGTGGAGAGTTCAGGGCCTCGTCCCCTTCTGAACAATTTGAGCAGCCTAGATTTCCTTAATGCCTTTCCCATATATGAAAATATTTGCCCTCTCCCAGTATTTATTCTCTCAAGGATGGATATATCATGAAAGCTCTATGGATTTTACTCGTACTAAGCCTTTCAAAAATAATCATGATAGCTTTAACTGTCTTTAAAAAACAGTATGTTTATCTGATGAGGTACAGTTTAACTATTCATTGACTTCTGACGAACTATAGCATAAGTGAATATGTAATCTATACTGAAGTGAAAGACATTGATAACTAAGGAACCGTGCTAATGCACAGCCACCAATACAGAAAGTCTATGAATAGAAATACAAATAGAGGTAATTTATAATGTTATTACATCTTGTTGTTGTCTTAGGACTATATTGTTATTTTCAGCACATAAATTTTCTGAAAAAAATAATTTGTGACGGTCTACTCTCCACTGACCTGTATCCTCTGCTTCTGTTCACTCTAATTGGCACTTACAGGTTTGGGCCCTTAAAACTGGCACGAGAATGAATTAATGTGATGTGTTTTAAGCTTCTGGTCTTATCACAGTTTAATTATAAGAATAAATTAATTTTGAATATTTTTCTTTCCTTAAAAAAAACCCTTACTTTAAGACCAAAAAGGAGTGATCATTCCATTCTCATTAGATCCCCAAGATTGCCATGAGAAATAAAATAATTAATATCTGTGCTTATTCTTTATCATTAGTCTTTGTCCTAAGAATGGATTAATGAGAATATTCAATGAGAATCAGAACATCCTGGCATTCACTTCTGTGAAAACTCATTCTTGTGTCAAAGACTGTAATGAGGACTGAAAGAAGCATAAAATTAATTCACAGCAACCTTAAGGTTGTAGTGAGAAAATAGTACATCATTCCAGACTGATGACCAAGATCAGAATAAGAGAAGATGAGGAATGAATATGAGAAGATTGAAAAGCATTTTAAGTCTGAATTATAAACCCTTTTTTTGAGTGTATCGTTTTAAAATCCACATTAGCTTTTATTGACTACAGTTTTCATTCCATTAGTGGTATTTTTTCACCTCTCTTTCCCAGATGTTTCTTCAGAACTAGGCAATTGCCTATCAAACCGCGTTTTTCCACCTCTCCTAGGTAACAGGTTGGCAAGAAACAAAAGAAGATGAAACTACTTTTTGTCTTCTACAACAAAGGCTAAGAAATACAAACACTATGGAGCAAAATGACCTTTCGAGAAATTTCCTTATTATCTACGAGTTTGAAACAAACATAATCTGGTTTTGGCCCAGTATATATTTCTTAGGTATTCTTTGCTGTAGTGATTAAACCACATAGTACTGATTGGGGTGCTCATTTTCTGAACTATTCACAGTACAGAACAAAAGACAGCAGCTCATGTAAATATTGAGTGCTTGGGTGGGCAAAGCCATGAGAAGGAAGAGACACCAACACAGGAAGACAAGAAGATTGCACAGCTGACTAGGTCAATGTTTTTGCTAGGCCTTGTGACATGTGCGTTGTGGGTATTATTTCTGATCAATGTCCTCGCAGTTGTGTAAGTGTTGCTGGCTTTGAATGACAGTTACTGATATAGAATAATATATAGTAGCAAGAAATTAAATGAGCACATCTCCGTGAAAATGTTTAAAATGGGTGCTTTGCTTTTGATTAATAATTAACGTTGCTTAGTTTCTGTAGGCTTAAAAGAATTATTACAGCATCTTGCCTGCTCCATTATACTTTAGGTAGTGTCAGGTTTTCCATTATTAAGCCCTGTATTTTTAGTTTGTTTGGTAACGTGGCTATAAAAATTGATTCCAGCCGTGAACTTGCCAGGAAAAGATCTCAGCTTAGCAGAGACTTAAAAAAAAATTATTTTAATTTTTAAATAGCTCAGCTATTTGATGGTTAGCAGGGGGAATGGAAGCCTGGGCTAACTCTTCACAGAGAGAGCAGTAGTGATCAGAGCATGGCCTTCTCACAGAATGCTGTGCTTTATGCTGTTTATCTCCTGTCACATAAATGCTGCCAGAAGATAAGCAGAGAAAGTTGTAGTAGAGAAGCCTGATAAAGAAGAGGAGACTTCATACTCTTAATGACTATCTGGTTCAATATTAGCATACGGCAATTCTTACTGTAGTTCTTCTTTACGGCTCCTGATTTGGGGGTCAGAGCTGAAATTCAGTTGGGGTAGAAGGTAAGAGAGAGAAAAAGCACTGGGGAAATAACAAGTCCTTAGTGCTGTAGTGGCAAAATACAGACCATCGCTAAGGAACACGGCATCCAGTGAAAGGATAAGAGGCAGTGAGCACAAACTGAAATATAAGAAATTCTATTTTAATATACGAAAAAATGTTTTGACTGTGAGAGTGGTCAGACACTGGCACAGGTTGCCTAGGGAGGTTGTGGAGTCTCTAGCCTTGGAGAAATTCAAAGCCCAAGTGAACATGATCCTGGGCAACCTGCTGTAGCTGACCCTGCTTTGAGCAGGGGAGTTGAAGTAAAGAACCTGCAAAGGTGCCTTTCAACCTCAGCTATTCTATGCTTCTATGAAGATTAATAATACTACTAATAAATGGATATGGAACAAGATTAAGACCTCGGTGCTTTCTTACCCAGCTTTACATTGTTTTCTGCCTGGTGGGACAGCCTCAGTAAGGGTAAGGGTGTACATATATCTTGGTGGATAGTTACGCCTGTAAACCTGGTTGTGAAGACAACCTTCCTGTTAACCGTGTTAACTATGCAAGTAAGACAGAGTGACTTTTCAGTTTTGTATGTCAGACTGTCTTTGAAAAACTGGAGAAGGGTTGGGCTTTTTTAAAACTGGCCTTAACCTTGCTGCTTTTTTTTTTTCTTTCACAGTGATTCCTAGTGGGATCTGTCCTTGAAGTGAGAAGGAGGCAGGGAGAGGAGGCAAGCTTTTCATAACGGTATTGGCCAGATGGTTTGGAGATTTTCTGCACTTTTCTTCCTGTAACAAATCCCAAAGGGATGCAGAATATCAAAGGTGTAACAAGCAAGTGGGAGAGGACTGAGCTCAGTTTTGAATCCTGCTGCTATATTTGTTCATGCGTTGAACATTGCCCTGTCAGTGGCTAAAATGCAAAAATAGCCCTAAGAACAGAGACTAGCTGTGAGCTGAGTAAGTAAGATTCCAGAGGGTTGTGGTTTAATGCAGTCTTTACTGAAGTAGAGTTTTTCATACCATTAACTGCAGAAATGCCTGTTCTTTCCTGTCATTCCAGGTACTGAAGCGCTGACATCACACACAGCCACCATTCAACATGATAGCAGCTTGCTGAAGAGTATTTTCCCAACATTAAACAACTCAACAAGGCCTACTTAGCCAGTGATGTTAGGGAGGCTTACATCTTCACATTTGACCAGTAGCTTTATATTCTGAACTAGTAATTTTACAAACATGTCTACCTTGACAGAAGCCTAGCGTGGAAACCTTATGAAGAACTCAATCTGACATACGATCTGCAAGAAATACTACTATGCTAGGGAAATTTAAGAAACCAAACTCTTTGCTTAGGACATCAACAAAGAAAATGTGAAGTGATGAACTGGTTACCTCATATTGGTTTATTCTTTGACAGCAGACCCCTTGGGGGTGAGGTGGGAAGCAGAGGGACACCAGCCTGCATTCAAAAGGTTGAGACTTTTTTACTGCCTCCGCAAATTAAGAGAAGGAGGTGAACTTTGCAATTGCAAATGTGTCATTGCTATCAAAACCCCCACTTCTGTAACAGTATTTACTGCCAGGGAAGAGTGGATGGAAACAGTTCCTGAGCAATACTTTGTTACAGGGCCTCCCTCACTTGCTCAGCTGCAAGTGTTCAGAATCTCCTGCAGCCAGTTAGTAGGTCTCAACAATTATTTAGCTATTTTCAGCAGGAGGTAAGTCCCCTCTCAGAACATCCTCAGAGCACTAAGAGTTGGTTAGGTCCCCACATGGTTCCCAAAGATATATAGAGTATTATGGTACCTAAAACCCTCTTTTGCTTCCTCTCTGTGCCTGTCTCTAGTGCAAAAACATAAAGCCTTTGCAAGTTGGACCCCAGTCCTTGTAGGAATAAACCCAAACCACAGCCCAAGATGACCTTTGAAAACTGAAAGTTTCTTAAGACCACAATAGAACTGGTGAGTACATTTTGACACAGCATTTGGATTTTTTCACTTACATTTTAAAAATAAAACTACTGGTAAAACCTAACTCCTCTTTCCCTCCCCGCCCCTTCCCCTTTTTAAATTCTGGAGTAAGACACACAGAGACAGTGTCGCAAGTAAGGTTTTGTGCGTGTGCATTAAACTGATACATTTAATTAATGAAGACACCTTAGGGCTCAAGCCTCATCTTGAAATTACAGTATAAAAAATTAAATACATATGTAATGTGTGTGAATGGTTGCCACTGAAATCTGTAAAAGAAGCTAGTGAAATATCATCTGCACTCCTGCTTAAGAAATAATTTTAAAAATTGCTGTGATGATACAGTGTCTCAGCCCTATGACTTTGGCGAAAAAAGGAGCTATGTGGGTTTTTTTAACCATGAAGTATGCAGTACAAGCTTCTTTTCATTGTTTTCCTTGCATGCACACATGGTTAGTTGAAGTGAGAACTATTTCTTTGTGTGCTTATGTAGTGCTTAGCACAAAGAACACAAAAAATTATTTGAGGCATCTATGCTCTACTTTAAGACATGTACAATTGTAAATAGTAATTGACGTGTCAAAACCAAGATACGTTTAGTAAGGTAACTACAGAGAGAATCACAAATTTAATTTAGGATTTTAACTTTTCTTTGTATTGTAACACAGTTCTTTCAGGTACTTTGCCAGCTTGGAGAATTCATATCACATTTAGGGTCCAAGCTCACTACGGAATGCAAAGATTGAATTAAGTACCAAAGAGTAAAATCCATGAAGAATGACACTTGCTTGAGAAAATGAGAGTAAGGTGGATGAAATTGGACAGACCAGTTACTGTAAAATAAGAAGAAAGGCTCAAGCCTTTAGTCCTGTCCCTCAAACAGAAGTTCCTAACTCTGCTGCACTTGAACTGCAGTTAGGTGCTTCGACTGGCATATTGTTTTCTCAGAAAGGCAATGAGGGAACCCTGTTTACTCTCCTGCCGAGACAAGGCCTATTCAGTTTTGCAGAAGTAATTATTCATTAAAGTGAAGAAGAACTGGAGCCTGGTTATGTTTTCTACATCCTCCACTAAATGCCCTAAAACAATGGGTGACAGAATCCACGCTCTGTATTTTGTTTGGCTAATTTGTTGTATAGCGCGCAGTAAAAATCACATCTTCTCTGAGCTGTAGTTAGTTACCTTGTCATACACGGATCAAACCTTGGATGGCAAAATTTGGAATCTCACCTACAGTGAGTAGGTTGATTATACAGCTTTCAGCTACTCTGCTACTTTCCAGCAGGGAAAACCAAGTGCACCTAAGTGCAATTTTGGATCGCTGAGACTGTGGATTTGTCAAGGAAAAGATCTCTAATATACTTTCCTCCCTTCACAATATTATCACAGATTCCTCCATTGTATGTATATAGTTGCATTTTGATTGGTACTGGAATGACAATAGTCACTCATATTAACAGAAATTAATTTTCAACTTTACTAGTATTGAAATCTAATCTTTGTCTGGAAACGGAAACATTTGCTGAGCAATACTTTCCAGCTAAGTTG
Organism: Tauraco erythrolophus; assembly: GCF_009769465.1. Classification (NCBI taxonomy): domain Eukaryota; kingdom Metazoa; phylum Chordata; class Aves; order Musophagiformes; family Musophagidae; genus Tauraco; species Tauraco erythrolophus. The sequence continues at coordinate 13,758,631 of NC_141470.1, forward strand.
CAGAAGCCTACCTGTGTGGGTTTCAGTACGGAACTGAAACACCTTTGACTGTTACATACCAAGAGAGACTCTGTCTTTAAGTCTGTTTCCAAAGAAGGAAATATACTTTTTATGTAATCTGATGAAGCCAAAGAACTGATGTCAGGCCTGAGTTATCCATACGGACGCTGTTCAACACTGTTCTAGTGCTATCATAGGAAATGAATACAAAGAAGTGCTTGGTCAAAAAAATCTTGTTCACCACTGCTCTATAAAGACATACCGATGTCTTCGTGAGAGACACATTCTTTTAAAATATAATAATAAATTATATGAATGGGAACTGTGAGTCTGAATCCGTGTGTTAGTTTCACATTATTCTTTAAAAATTCTTCCCATCATTTTTGCAAATGACATCCCAAGCATTTCTGACAGAAATGTAGGTATCTGAAAAGTAGTCTAAGGAAATATAGTACCAAATGCAAATATCTGTTCCAGTGCTCTTCTGAGAACAGACTTATTAAAGAAAAAGAATAACTTGTTTTGTGGAAGGAAAAACATTGCCTACCATCAATGTTATTAAGAATAAAACTCAAATTGTTGTTTTCAGTTTTTATTTCAGTTTATTATATTTTCATCAGTTAGTGGCATTCTGGTGAGCGTGATGAAAATCTTGCCGCCTAAAAGAGCACGTGAGTGAACTGTAACTGAAACTCATTTTTTTCAAAGTTTTGGGAAGTCTGAATGTTCATACAACTGAATAGTTTGGCACAACCTCCAGCATGAACGCACATGAAAATGCTAGTTAATACTATCAAAATGTGACATTTTGTTGTTTCTGTTTTTATTTATAGATCCTGCCTGCTCTGCAGCTGTTCCTTATTATACAAGCTGACTAGAAGCTGAAGTACAAACACAAGGGAGAACAGAATAGTAGTACTATCTTAACCTGCTCATTTGATTTTCCAAGTTCCATATATCAACCCTTGCAGTGACTGTATGTCTTTCCAGTACAGATCAAGTCCAAGAGCAGTTGAAGGTAACACTAGTCCTATTAATAGACCCAGCAGGCTGATATTAGTCACAGAAGTCAGAAACTATCAGGCTTCTGTTATTCCTGACTGTGATCTTATTGTATGTTAAAACAACCTAAAACCTTAAATCTAAATATTTCTGAATCTACAAATACAATATTGCTGGAAGTGTGCGGGGAGAGGGGAGAGGTGATTAGTTTGGCACAGAGGTGCTTGGAGAATAAAAATTTCTAATGAGAAATTATTACATGCCAACTTCTTTTGTTGTGAATGTTTTTGCAGGGGATTTTAAAGGGCAGAACTTCCCATCTATCTTATCTTGTGCTATAAAATACAACACCATAGCTCTAGATGGGAATTAAGTGTTTTGTCCACAACCCTGTGGACTGTACAAGGGTTGATCCTTATTAGATGAAAACAGAAGTATGAGAATTGTTACCTGTAAAATGGCATTATTTCGTATCACCCTGATAGTGCACCAGCAACAATTCCTAAGCTAACTGAGCCATGCCACCTGGATGAGAATGATCCTATTCTTCACATGCACCTGCTCAACACCTGTACTACAGATAGAAGTTATTGGAGCCTTTCAAGTAAACTATTAGAAGCTTTTGTCTGGGGAAACTGGGGAAGGGGACGAGATGGAGAGAACAGCTTGAATATTTCTTGAGTGCAATCTGCAATGTGCAAGTCTGTGGTCTTCAAGACAATGTCCAGTTCAGTATTCTAAAAAGCTAGATGAGGAATAATCTCCTTTTCCTTCATTAAATGAGGGCCCTCTTGGACTGGTGGTTAATGAAATATGGAGGAAAATGTCTGTACCTTCACAACTATCAGATGGAGGTTCTCCAAATGAGCTTTTTCTAGAATGATACAATTCTGGTTCTTAGCAAATGGTCTTCAAAACCACTATCAATGTCAATCAAAGAGCACTCAAATCAAACTGAAAGTGATCTTAGTTTGTGGTTCTGAGATGTCCATTGTAATTACAAGTACCAGACTGCTTAGTATTTTTTTTTTCAGACGGGGGTGTCATGCTGTATGATGTTTGGAAAGACAATCTAGGAAGCATTTTACTGTCCTGTTTCAGTCTGCATTAGGCAAATGTCTTGCTAAGGAGTCAGACACTGAAACTTTAAAATTCCTTTTCTTCTTTCTGGAAAGACAACATCAAGCTGCGGACTCCAGAACTGTTCGGAAAAAAAAATAATGGACAAAGAGGGAGGGATTTTTTTTCATTCTATAAAGAAAAGAAAGTTAGGCATGGCTTAATCACATTTGCAGCGGTACCCAGAGATCCAACTGAGAGTGAGAATCTGTAATTTTGTACACTGTTTGTACATATAGTAAGAGACATTCCTGCTCAAATAGACTAGAATAAGCAGAGGATAACACACAGGGGGAAAATGAAACACTGTTATTAGCCTAAATTTTAGGACTAGGAATTTCTTAACAGATGAAGTATGTATCAGACCTGGGAACTGAACCCAATCCAGTGCCTCAATCACAAGGTCAACTGTTCTGATCTCAGGAAAGGAATTGTATGGGTAACCTTCTAGAGCTTCAAATAAGTATCAGATTTAAATTTCTTATTCAAACCAAACCTGAATTCCAAACTTCTTGAGGGTCTCTCAACACTGTTAACGCACCGGTCAGTACATCTTCCAAACAGCACGTGTATTCCACAGACAATAATGATTGTTGTGGTGAGTGGCAAAATATGCAGTGGGTTGCAGTAGCAGGGATTACATCCTGTATCTTTTTAATACAATACATGGCTCATATTTCAAAACCTGTTTATAATCAGGGTATAAAATATGACTTTGATTAATATTTGCATCCATTCTAATGCCTTCATTTGTTCCACAGTTTCATTTGAAACAATTGTATGAAAAGGTTCTCATGTTATGTCACCTGAAGCTTAGCAACTGTTATTATTGATTATAGCCTTGGAAACTTCTCAGCAGTTTAAAATATTTAGTTAGGATATTTGAAGAGTTCTGAAGTATTATTATAAAGAAGCAAAGCTAGGTTTGGCAAAGAGCCCTTCTTTTGTCTCTGAAACTTTCTGCCATAAATTTAGAACAGAAGAGCATTTCTCTGGAGTAAAAATATATGTATTGCTGGCTACAAGTGTGTGTTTGCTGCTTCACAATTTTAGAGTTAGATGATGGACTTATTTAGTAGACATTGGATAGTAAAAAGTAAAACCCCTAATTTAAAACATTCCACATTACCGCATTCCAAGAAAAACATGGACCAGTGAACAAAACCAGCAGTATTGTAATAAGAAAACAAGTAGGTGCATTTTTTTCCAAACCTAAACCCAGAAATCTAAATGGATGAGTTACTGGCTAAAAATGCCATTTTCATGTCTTAATTTCTTCATGAACTGAAAAAAACCCAACAACCTAGACTTGAGAAAATTAAAAAATAAGATCCAAGACTCCAGGTCAAGGTTTAGAGCACTGTTCTAATTTTATAATAATCTTTTTTGAATCTTAATGTTGCTTTTTTAATTTAAAAATGTACTTTTTTTCTTTGTAAGAGACTTATCATTACAACATATTTTTAAATGTAACGATAAGATACTTTTGGTAATTTTTAAAAAGCGTTTTAATAATTCCTGTGACCAAAGGATTTCTATCATTGTATTCTGTGCACTGGCTTTGTTATCTCATCTAGGGAAGGGGTGACTTTTGACAAGCTACAGAAGGCAACTGCTGACATGGAATACGAGCCCCATTTCAGCAGCCTACATAAACCTCTGGTTGCTTGACATCCATTTCTGATTACTATCAATTTCTGAACATTGATCGTAAGTCATGACTACAGTCAGATGCTCATATCTATGCTCAGCTTTAAGCACATTCTAAAATTCCAGCCTAGCTTTCTACATCCAACTTAATTTGAGTTTTACTGAATCATAACTGTAATAATGGTTGGAAGTGAGAATGGTAAACACAAACATGGCACCAGCAAAGGTTTTTGCACTCTGCATGTAATCCTATGTGTAAACTACACTAATAATCAATTTAAGGGCATAGTACATTTACATACAGTTCACCTGCCACTGAACCTTACAATTCTTCAGCTCTCTATTAAAGATGATCACTGGCATGTTGGTGATCTGCACATGCAATAAATTTCAGACGCAAAGCCTCAAGAGAAACCTACAATGAAAAAGTTGATTAAAGGGAGAGAAAAGTTGAGGCAGATTCTTCAGTCCCTCTTTGCTCTTATGAAGAGTGCTAAAGCTGCTTTGCTTTGACTTTCTAAAGGGTTTTGCAGAACAAGAGAATCTGTACCTATGCAAGAATGTTTAGATAAGAGGAAGAGAGGATGGACATAACTTCAGAGATACTTGTTCAAATTAAAGGAAGGCCCTGACAATAGAAAAAAAAAATCATTGTGAGGAAGGTAGGGCATGTACAGGCAAGATTTTGGAAATCTGAAATGCAATTTCCTCCTCCTGGACATCAGTGTGCTGCGTGGTGTAGTTTACCCTCTGTTGAACATTTAAGAAAAGACGTGTGATCAGAGATAAGAGATTGATCAAAGCAATCAACGACTGTGTGGGTGACAGGCTTGGTTGTTGATAAGGATGAAAGGATGTAGCAGTCAGGGATGCTGCTGCATCTACAAGGCTTCATGCTACTACTGTGCCTTTGGGAGGAGTATGTCCTCTTCTCCTAAACTTGTACAGCAAAATCATGCTCAAGTGACTTATAAAGACTTCTGTCCTATAGAAGTCCATGCTTCTAAATAAAAAAACCCATCAGAAGCTTTCTAAAGAGCAATTTCTCTTGTGCCTAAATCTTTATGGTTTATCAATGTGGAAGAAATAGAACAAGAGGATTGGAATGCTACTCGCTCGCTGGTACACTTGTATGATGCTATTGGAATATGCTGATATGCAGTATTTCACAGTCACTTCCTTGTGATAGCACTGGTTCAGATTTAATGTTTAGTTATCTTCCAATAGCACACAATATCTCATGAGGGCATGAGATTATTTTTAAATATAATTAGTTTTGATGGGGTGAGGGCAAAGGGGACTCCTGGATCCTGGACTTGCTTAGCTGTTTGGGCTCTTGCTGTTTGTGGATAGTCCAATATTAATCAGAAGGACACTGCATGTAAAATATAATCATCTTTGTGATTAAATCTTTTATCTCCCTTTTAAAAGCTAGGCAAAAGGCAGCCTCTTAACTACGCTCAGTGCTTTGTACAACTCCATGACAGACCATAAAATAGCACCAAAATGTGGTGTGTCAAATGCATCTCCCTTAGGAGGTTTGGTGTGACCACTCCATTATGTGCCCTGACCTTCATTGCCTGAAGGACAAGTTTTGTTCTTGTGTCTGTTTCTTTCGACCTCTGCCTTGCCCCTTTTGCTTTGGTATGCATTATAAATATAAGTGCCATAAACAGCTGTTTAAGTAACTAGTGTGGATTATTTTGTTGTACGTGCTTGCATGTGCAGAGTGTAGAGCTTTAATCCATGATCAGAAGTACATTAATTGAACTATAGCCCATCAAGGTAAGAAATGTTGTTTGATGAATGATATTTTCATATTTTAAACATATGGAATCTGATTCCAACTTAGCCATAGATTTCTTAGTAATAATAGGATGAATCACCTAACAGTTATTGCTTCACCTAATAAAATGGTGGTATGAGTTAAACTGATGCTTCTAAACTGCTCTGGTATCCACATGGCATGTTGCCAGTATTCAAAGTAGTCTTAACTGAAAAATCTTCACCTGAACATCAAGAGAGGCACATTGCTTACTCTGCAGCACTGGAGTGTAATGCCACAGAGGCAGTACTGTGAGCTTTTCCGTGTTGGAGCTTAGTTTTGGAAACATGTAGCATTTGCTCAACAAGGCAGTGGACCATATGAAAAGCAGGTCACATCTACTGTGATGGATAATAGGCATACTTCTTGGAGTCTGAGTTTCTAAACTGGGTGACTAAAGTCTCGGGGGTTTTAAACATCTTTAAAGACAGTCCACATATACCTTAGGGTTATTAGCACCATGCAGAACCAAAAACTGGAAGGCAGTTCATACTTGCAGGTTTACTGAGTTATTGCATTTATTCAAAGTTTTCTCCTCTAACCTTTACCCTTTTTTTTTTTTTTTTTTTTTTTTTTCCCTGTTCTGTTTTCACCTTAATTTATATGTGCTCTGTTTGCCTTCCGTTTCTTATTTCCTTTCACTGGCTTCTAAGTAGAAGACAGAACAGGGTAGGTTGTTTGAGTTTGAATAAACATTTTTGATATGTGATGTTCCGTTGTTTGAAGTTAGGGAAAACTTGTTACAACCACAAAGTGGAAGCATCTTTAAATCAGCAGATGCACAGGCTATTGTTATAAGTACTGCATCTGTAGTTGATATCCTGCTAAGTGATATGATTATTCCATGCAGTTGCTAGGAAGACTGAAGTGTAAAGCACACCCATTAAAAGGCTTAAGGCATTGTGCAGTATAAAACCATTTTGAAATATGTTACACACTAAAAGACTAACCTTTAAAGAGAAAAAGAAATTTGATCCATGGAGTCCGAATGAGGGGAAAAGCCTACACAAGAAAATTGTAAAAAAGTATTAAGTGTGAAGCCAATAAAATAGATTTCTGGTTGTGGCCTAAGAAACGGTTATGATTATTGTATTACAGTTGACTAAAACAAGAAGCTGGGTTATTGTCTGAATGATAAATCTTTTTTGAGGCATTGAAGATCACTGTACATTATTCCTGTGTTTCCCCTCACATAACTGTGCTGCGATTTTATGAGTTACGAGCAAAATCTGCACCTCAAGTCACACAGTCTTAAAAAAAACAGCAATATAATCCATTTAGAGAAGGCCTGAAGCATTTTCAGAACAAGTGTATCATTTTTAAAGTTTTTCCATGGGGAATTATTTATAAAAATATGTATCTTTTGGGATTCGTACCAGGATATTTCTTAATTATTGCTGACATGCCCCCCATAACACCATGAGCTCCCTCAAAGGGCAGGAAAAGAGAATCAGTCTCCCTTAATCACAAAGTATAAACCAAATAAATTTAGCAACTACTTCATGCTATTGAGGCAACAAATTGCTGCATTCAGAGTTCCCTAATGACTTAAAAGTATGAAAAAACTAACAGGAAAAAAAGAATACTGCATGTTGCCAGGATGAAACCTCAACTTTTTTTTTTTAGGGCACTTTTTAGAGTTACCTAATGTCTTGGAAACCTGCAAGTCCTCTGTGACCAGAGATTGTCTAGTCAGTCAGCAGAATCATTTGTATTGTGGAGGCAGCTAAAGTGAGTTGGAGGTGTAGTAAATGAAGCCTTCAAGGAATGAGGATAGGGGTCCCATCCTGCATGTATTAACTACCTAGAATAGCATTTAAAAACATGAGTTATCTTACTGTTTTGGGCAGGTTTATTAAAAACAAAGAATGAACCTAAGGATTTCCACAAAGAATTAGTAGAGAACATCCATTCAGAGTGCTATATATCATCTTCAACTTAAGAGTACAACTCACCTGAACAGCCAACCTATGCTAAATCAAGTATAACATCCAATTTTGGCCTATATAAGTATTTTTCTACTGCTTACTCTCATCCATTGATTTGTGTTGAGTTTTTCAGGTTTGAATAAAATCAATACTCAAAAAAGTTTTTTTAGCATGACTCTATATTTTTATACATTTATACTATGATAGCTTTGTGGAGTCCCAGTGGGCACTGAGGTTACATCGTGCTACTTGCTTTATAAATTTTTAAAAAGACAAAGTCACTCCAGGTAGTCCTTTACTATTAAAACTGTAGTTGGCCATGAGAGGAAAGAAACATAACCATGTGCTTCACATATTATGTATCAAAGCCATCCATCAACACCAGCTCACTTGAATCTTGTCTCAGATTCAAGTCTTGTGTTTTGCAGAAAAGGGCTTGAAACCAGATGAGTTTTATGACAAATGTTTCTCACAATGTTAGATGTAACCCTTGTGGATTTATTTATTATTTTACTCTGGAGAATGTTTTGGTTCTTACAGGATTGGGCACTCATATCCAACTGACTTTAAATACAGTTATGACTCTTATGACTAGTGTCCAATGACCCTTGCACATAGGGTTTTAGTACAGAGACACAAAATCACTGTTAAATTACACACAAGTCTTCACAGTTGCACATACTAGTATGAAATTCATCCCATGCTTTTGCTCCTGTGATTATTTTCTAGTAAACATGATGAAATTTTAAAGGAATAATTTTTTTTTATGTCTTTTAAGTATGTACCTATACAGAGACATATGTAAAAAAATTATAATTGGTGTGGTTTTATTCATCCAGGATTATTTAATCTAGTGATTTGCTTTAAAGAATGTATTTTTAAATTTTAATTATCCAGTGCTTCAACAAAGAGATTAGGGAGGCTGAATGAGATCCTTGTCCTGCTATAATCTCTAACTTTTGCAGGTCAAATTTATTAGTCTGTTATATTGATATAAGCACAGACTGAGACACCATAAACTTCCTCTGGATCCATTTGGCCCTTTTCATTTTGACTTATCAGCCTTTAGGAGTTGCGTAAATACCATTTTTTTTTCAGGTGTATTTTAATGTTCTCTGTAACAGACTTGAAAGACGTTTAGGGCTAGCTCCACAAAAAAAAAAAAAAAAAAAAGTATCTAATTTACTGTTTTAGCTTCAAAACTCTTCTAAATCCCTGTTTAGTTGTTTGCTCGCCCTAGAGCCAACTAAGGTTTACAGCTACCAAATTGTTATCCAATAAACTTCCAAACATGTGCTATTAAAAAGTTTTTACGTAAGGTCTGATGAGACTAAGCTTTAAGAAACCTCCCTCAGGTCTCTGTTTCTTTTGTTAAGAAGGTAAATAAGAGCTAGGTGTTACAATACTTAGCACTAACAGTCTTTTTTATTGATACCTAGTTTGGTCTCCATAAACACACTAACTTGCACATGGGAGGAAGGTGCCCTTGTGATTCTGGGTATTTGTCTGATGTGATAGCTTTGCAAACCTGTGCCTTGGTAGCTTGCTTCTGTGGATACTGAAGAATATAAGAGCACCACCATTAGATGACGCAGACATGACAGTAAAGTTCTCCTCAGATTGCACAGTAGGTTGATTTCATGTCTAGGGGTTGAATTTTGGAAGTTTGACTTCTAGTTTTCTTATTCAAAACTACTGTGTACTGTTTAACATATGTATGAGGAAACAATACATAGTAAAGGCAAATGACAATAATTTTTTGAAGTTCTTCGCAAAAAAGAAAAGATCTTTGTCAGCTCTCGAAAACATGATCTTTCATTCCTTTCTTGCTCTTCATTAAAGAAGCAACAACTTTCAACTGCAAATGTAATTCAAACCCTTTCTAAAACAAGAACAAAGACAAAAGTAGAGGAGGAGAAGTGGTTAGCTAAGTTCAAGTTGTTTCTACTGAAGCATTAAAAAAATCTTTATGCCTTACAAAAAAATTACTTACAAATCTTCTTACTCAGAACATTTTACCAACTTTTAAAACTTTCTCAAAACATTGTCATTGCAGACATCACTGATGTCAAAATCCTGCACTGTCACCAAAGCAATTTTAATAAAGACAACCGACATCTATTACTGAATGCACACTTCTGTAGCATATTTGTAAAGGCTCCTGGGCTCAGATTAAACAGCAGCTGCTCAACAACTAGACCCCAAATCGGCTGCACCACAGTAACAATCATGCCTTGTCTTATTTTAGCAGACAAATACAACTGTCACCCACACAAACAGTGCAGCAAGATAAACAAACCATTCTTGCAAAACACATCTAATATAATGCTTACGAGTTCTTGAGGTAGTGGAAGAAAAAAAGCATTAGTGCTATTTGGTATTTATGATTATATTTGTGAGTTAAGCCATCCAATCTAACAAAATTGAATGCTTATTCTTCTGAAGTCTCCCTGCATGCGCTTCAGTGCTCTAACTGCTTTCTGGCATCTTTTTGTAAATTCACTTTCCTAATAATTTAATCTCCTACTCAGTATTTTGATTTGATAAACTCTGTTCATGCCAGTTGTAGCTCGCTTTTCATTCAAGTACGTATGTTTTTGACTGAGCAACCTTGTTACATGTTGTCATGAAACAGACCAAACTGTCCCCAAGGGGGACAGCTGTCTCCATTCTGGGAATCATAAGCAGCAGCCTTAGACAGGAATTCTAATTTTTTAAGGGTTTTGGTTGTTTTTTATTTTAAAGAACATCCTATGTAAGTGTATTTAAGTAAGCAAATAATCTTACAATCCCAAAAAGGTCCCAGGGTTTCTGCTACTGTTTCATATCTCACAACGGTGTTAGGCCCACTGCCAATGTTAATCCATTCCATATTAGAAATCTAAAACCTCTCACATGTACTAGGCAGCCTACCAACACTCAGCCGTTCTGTGCTGGAATTTGGCTTAATTCCTGATAGTTATCCCCTTGCATTTCTTCACTGGGGAAAAGGCTGACTTTTTTTAAGAACTTGTCACTGGTGACTGCTGAGACTTTTAGTGACAGTGAAGTTTCACTAAAGCAATTCCTGAAGCTGTATTGTTGCCATCTCACCTGCAGTGGTCCCTACTGAAAAACGAAAGGCCTTATACCACAGTCAGAACATCATGTATATTCCAGCATTTACCTCAATGATTTCCTTTTCTACGTGTGTGGAAATAGACAAGCACAACTGATAACTGTTAGCAAATGTCATATGCTGTACTATTTGCAGAGAGGCTCATGATAATTAATAAGCAGCCCAGAGGTACTGGTGTTCTTTACATTGTTGTTAGTTTGAAACACCTCATCAGCTGTTTGGGGTTTTTTATCTATCTTCATGAAGCTTTGAAAATGATGTTACAATGCCACCAACATACATAGTAAGAATGAGTTTTGTTTTTTGAAGCTTGTAGACTCAAGAGGAAAATTAGCACCTACTGATTTATGTAGAGGAAGTAAACATTCCCTTTGCAAATACAAATAGATGTTAACAAATGTTAGCCAGTCCCGGGTCTGATATCCCTGTTTAGCCTATTCCTGCTTTACATTGGCTGCAACAACAAAAAAGGATTTTATTGAAACAGGAATATCATGGTCCTAAAGTGTGAAAACACTAAAGCAAGCCATTCAAAGGGCTAGAAACAGTTTCAGAGCTGTTTCTCCCTAAAATCCCCTTAATGTCAGAGGTGCACATAAGCTAACTGAACCTCTACATCATCAGCCAAACAACTTGAAAAGCAGTTGCTATTTTCAGATAATTAATACTCTTAGTCAATTCATGTTTGTTTTTACCTGGCTGTCCATTACACAGTCTGTTGCTGCTCTCCAACACAACAGCTGAGTATAATTTGCTTGCGGCTTATCTGGCAGCTTACAGGCTCAGAATTTAAACTTACATATTCTTCAAAGGTGTTAGAAAATAGTTAACATGAAAGTAACCCCTTAAGAAGAGAGCATTTGCTGTTTGTGGCGTACATTTTGCACCTTTTTACCCAATCTGTGAGCCTCTAAGCACTGCTACTAGCCTGTAGTGTTTGTAGGACAGCAAAATACCATCAGATCATATTCACGGTATTTACGCAGGGAACAGCTTCATAGGATAGTGCTGACATTTTGGGAACACTCTAAGCATGTAATACTGACCCAAACCATTATGTTTCAGTCCTGCTCTTTCATGGGGGCTGATAGCTCCCAACTGTGTTGAACTACACTGAGTAGTGTAATTGCTTTATGTCACTTGTATGCACTTTTACTGTGCTTAAATGTGACAGACATTTAATTTTAAAAGATTTGTGTGTGTTTTGAAGCATGGATGAGTAAAATAAGTTTTGTTTAGCCTAAGCAATGGCTGGTTGAAAAATGAAGCAGTCCATTATTGGTTATTCAGCATTGCATGGGTGTACTTAAAAAAGGATTTGGCTGACAGTTGTAGAGCCTTGAACCATAAAGTCACAAGCATGACTTCAGTTAGGTCAAAATAGGGAAATGCTGTTAGGTGCTGTGCTGCTTAAAGGAATTTCCTGTGTCCACGTGAAGATTGAGATCAGCGTGGTAAATGGGGAGCTGACTGGTGAACAGGTGTCAAAGTCTGCCTAAGTCCCTCTGTAAATCTGGTCTGACGATTCTGTGCTATATGTGGAAAGCACAACAAAGCTCTTTCACAGCCTTGAAAGCATTTTTTGAAGTGGTCTGTGACAAGAGTGATGAAAAGCAAGTGCTTTACATTCATGGTTAATACACCTTATCCCACATGGATGTGCTACATCCAAGTTTCTGTACGTTCTGTAAGTGACCACTATCATAGATTCATACAAGTGACACTGTTAACAAAGAACTTTAACACACAGAATGTAACGTGCCTCTGGTTGTCACATTCATGTCTGACATGAAGTGCAGCACTATTGGCCATAAAGCCTGATCACCATTTGATGTTTTGAGGGCCAGGGCTCAAAAGGCAAAGAGGAAGACTGACCCACAACTTTTAATCAACAATAATGGAAAAAGATCTGTCCCATTCAAGGCAAGAGAGTTAAAAGTTAATTTAACAGAAATACTCTGTATTTATGAATATTATTAAATATACCAAAATATTAGTAAAGCACATTTTGAAAAGAAACGTGTATGAAATTAAAAATGTTTATATGTAAAAGTTACTGTAAAAGATTTTTGTTCTGTAAAACACATTTCTTAAAAAAAGAATATGGCATATAAACACGAACGTACACGTACACACATCTGCACTTGCCTACTTCCCAAACCCGTAAGATGTCTGTTTGAAAGATGTCAGTTCTTTCAGTGACTTAAAGTTTCTTCAAGGCAGAAAACTATGGAAGATACAGTATAGCTGAACATCTGTCTTGTCATGTAGGCAGATATTAGGATTAAATTAACTAGAAATGAATAGAATGATATATGACAGGGTGCAGATGTCCCAGCCACAGTGTGATAATTTCATTGCAAAACTATGTAATGAATTCCATACATTACAGAAACACAAATATACCACTTTAGGTAATTGTGATGAAAAGGTCTAATATGAAATAGATAAACAGATGGTGTACCCAAAGGCATTTTTCGTTTACTCTTGCTTTTAGTCATTTTAAAATTACTTTATTTGGTTTACTGTAGGTCTATTATTACATCCTTTCTTTTTAGTTTTTTTTTCCCTCTTAGCTCTTCTGAATCTGGATTGCATGAGAAGGATTAAGGACCATTTTGCATGTCTGCTCCTGATAGATTGGTTAGCTCCTATTTTCTTTTGTAAACTGTGCATTGCTATGCTACAGCTAAAGCCAACATTTCCGTGACTTCAGAACAAATTGAATTGATTCTAGAAGCCTTTTGGCTTTATGTAGTTTCTAAATTGGCACATGCTGCATCTGTGCTACTTGAATTAGCAGAATTGTTCATATTTGACCACAGATTATTGGCAAATTTTCCTTTATTATTTGCAAATGGGTGCTTTGGCTAGTGTGTGAGATTCGGTAGAGGTCTATTCATTTCTAATAGGTGTATTAAAACGTGATCGTATGAGGATATATTTTATGATATGATTATTAGACCATCCCGAAAAATAAAACACTTTTTTACATCTGCCAAGAGGTGTTTTTAAGTGCTGTAAATACTTAAATATACAACCTGGCTTTCCATCACTGGTCTCATTTGGAGCGTATCATTAGCCCTTGACTTCCTTACTGTCCAAAGCTGAACTGCAGGGAGACCAGTAACTGAGGGGCTAGCTGTAGACAGAAACTTAGTATCTACTCACTGCACCATTCATGCCTGTGCTTTTAAACCATGCATACGTCCCTGGAGGCTGGACTGAGGCCCATTTGAAAATAGAAAATTTTAGTTCTGCTGTTAGCTGCAGATTATTTAGCTAATGTCTCATTGGCCTAGAAAGTAATAGCAAAACATTTTCAAGTGCTGTCGAGATTAGAAAAAAAAAAATCCAAAATAAACTATTATTTCTTTTTCACTGTTATCATCTTTATTCATATTCCAGTATCACAGCAATAATATCCGCAGCATTGGTGTTCACTTGCAATAAATGACTTCCAAGGTTATCAAGTGCTTCAGCTTCAATTCAGCGTTTAATCACCCGCAAATATATTTATTGCCTTGTATTCTCCAATGCTGCAAACATTACCTCTTAATTATTAACCATGTCTCTAATTTTACATCTATTTTTAAAGAAAAAATCTTTAGTAATTGAAACAAAACATGAGAGTGTTGTCAGCTGATTTTATTTCTTTGCTAAAGCAAATCAGTGACTAAATATGGCAGTATTTTTATTAACCCCAGTACAAACAGATGGAAGCACCACACGTATTTCAATCACTTCTGCAGTGGTTGGTTTTATTGCTAGTTTTAATCGCTTTAATTCAATACAGTTTATATAGTGGTGTGCTGAAGGTGCTAGTACCAAGTTCCAGTTCCAGTACATTAAAATGTTAACACAGTGGTTACCTAATTTTGACTGAGTATCTCCTTGTTTCAATTTCAGTGTCAATGTTACTATTTTCTATTTCTTAAGCATTCAAAGGAAGTTAATCTATTTAGAGGCATATGTTTTTAAATACGGAGATAGCACAGTTCATTTTCTCATGATGAAAGCATATTTTGGATAATCATTTTTTTCCAAACAGATGCCCAGTTTATCTCACTTAAATCAACTGTTTCTGACTGGACTAATTCCTGGATGAGTTAATTGAGCATGGCTAAACTCAAAATGCTGGACTAATCAAGGAAATAAGAAAAGGTGATGACTATGAAGATTCTCAGCTTTCAGTAAAGGTGTTTAGTTGTTTACTTATATTCTCACAACAGAAGGAATGTAACAAACTCAGCCCACTGGAAATAATTCTGGATAATCTCACTCCATTACTTTCAGTGAAATTGAGTCTGCTCACTCTACGCTAGTGAACCAACATCTCAGGGAAACAAGAAGGTAATAGCTCATTCATGCAGTACAAAATAAGTGACAGAAGGAAAGGCAGACTGAAAACTGTATGTCTTTAGTTTTTAATTTCTATTAGTAGTCTGCCATTAACGTATTAGCTTCTCAATGGCTATATTCAGCACAGGAAATCAGTGTATTGGCAATGCTGTTCATTAGTATTGGGCAAATGCCCTGCTGTCTTGCACACATCACAGCTGTTCATTCATGTTCACTTTTCAGACTTGGAAATACTAGTTTGTTGAATGCTAATGTCTTGTTTGACTTTTTTTTTTCCCCTCCTCCTATGCAATCCTCTTCTGAAAAACGCACGCTAAAAGAAAATCAGATTCTTGGATATCTTAGCTATAAAAGAGGGTAACTTTCTATTCTCAATGCTTTGAATATACTCATCTATCACTTTCTGTGATATAGTTCATGGGCAGACAGCTCATGGGACTATGAATAGAAATCTATCATCATTGCAGTCTTTGTATATAAAAAAATAGTAAGCCTCTAGAGCTGATGGTTGGAACAGACTTCTTATGGTTCAGGAACTGTATTATGAATATTTTCGCTAATTATTAATTTTGTACGTGTGTGTAATTATACCACTTCTGAGTTCTGCTTTAATAATCATAACTAAGATGATAATGACTGATGCAGTTCTTTCAGTTACCATTTGTTTGATTGTTTCTGAAGTCAGTCTTTCATAGGTTGCACATTTAAATTTGGCCTTAATTTGAAGTAACCAAAAAGCGCTTCTTGTTCCAGATCTTTTGCTAGATCATCAGTCACCACAATTCTGGAAAGATATTCACCTGCTCAGTTGAAATTGGCTAGTATCATTACTGATGTGCCAATAATGATGCGGCTGTAATTAATTTGTACAGCATCAGGGAAGAATTTGGTTCCTCTCTCTAATGCAATAACCAAGTAGAGACTTTTGCAACTGTTCTCATGTCTGTGGAAAAAAGAGGACAATGATAAACCTCTAACTCAATTAATAGACACATTTAGAACCTTTAAATGGATGCTTTTGGTCTCCTGATGGAGGGCGCTGCAGCTGCTAGATAGCATGTGATGTCATTCCTATGGCTCTTCTCTATTGGTTTTGGAGTTGAAGCTCAGTCATCGAGTGATTTACCTGAAAAGTTCACACCTTTCCTGTGCAGTAGCAGGCCAATGGTCAAAAAATTAGCTCAGGCTACGGGAATCAAGAAACGCTGTCAGGCATCTGACATACTAGAAGTGCGACTTACTTAAAATATACCTGGAATTATAATTCTACCACTCTCTGTCAAATTTCCATCTCTCTAAGGGTGAGAACTCCATCCCATTGACATGTTAACTTTCTGGTTTTTTCTTTCAGAAAATAAAAATTACTTAAAAGCTATCAGTCTACTGCTTGTAGGCAAGTTTACAGAAGCAATGTGGCATGCTCGTGTAGAAGAGAAATCTCAAAAATTGTCAAAGTTATTTGACAGACCTACTACAGAGTGAGCGCTTCCACTATGGAATGGTTCTGCTGATAGAAAAGTATGTATACAATTGCCTGCCTACAGCAAGCAGTCCTTGCAGGACGGCTTTGAATTGCACAAAAATGGTATTCTTCCTGTCCACTAACCTCTGTTTGTAATTTTGAAGTTTCAACAGGTTTTTTGTTTTTTTTTTTTACAAATTACTGCAGGTAAGTCCTAATTAGAAAAGCAGAAGCAAAAACGCCGAAACAAAAAACCCTAGCACCTCTCACCCGCTCCATAAATAATCCTCTCCCAACACATTGTTCACATTGTTAGGCCGACATGCAAGGAATAGGCTTACTTTTCAACAAGGCAGCTCGGCTGGAGAAGGAATCAGAAAAGAGCTGGCATACAGGAGGGAGAAAAAAAATAGCCTGGGTGATGACACCCTGGGTCACATGAGGTTATCAACTAAACAAGTTAGTGAAATCACACCTACATGAATAACAAGACAAGAATATGCTTAATATGCTTATGAATATTTACTCATGTGCAAAGGCAAAACCTAGTTTTTTTCTTGTTTGTTATTGTTTGCAAACACTGAAATACTTGAGCAGACTTCTGAGGCTAATAGAAATAATAAGAAACCTAGAGATTTCGGGTTTCAATTTTGCTTATTTCCTGTGTGGCTGTTTACTATCAGTACTTACTTTCCTGATATTAATGAAGAGAAGCTGCAAAGTGGATTTGTCACCATGAATGAGACTAGCCCAGCTAGGTCTTAAAAGTTAATTTCTTCCTGACTATTCATAAATTAGACTGGTCAGTCTGTTCTATGTTAGCTGTTTTATCTATTTATTCCTGGTCTGGATGTCTTAAACAAGGATCTGCAGCCTAATAATAATTTTGACTCTGTTCATAGGTAATTCATGAATGCAAAAAAAACTGGATAGCAACCGTCAAAAGCTATTTGTAGTGAATTCTTCATACAGCTGTACATGGCAGTCACTTGCCTTTGCATAGGTGACTAAGTGGGTCCTAATCCTCTGTAAACACATATATACCTTCAAACGAAGGTGGGTAGGGGCACAAACTGGCAAAAAGGACGTGCACTTTTCAGTGGTCACAATGAGTGGTGATACTCAGAAATAAATATTATCTTTTATCAGTGTGAGTTGTGTTCAGTAATGAAGACCTAAGACAGGGGCTACCGAATGCAATATAAGATATTACAACTGATTATAGAAGAGCACAAAATCTTTCTGCCATTCAAGGGAAATGTATTAGTTACCACATTTCTTCATTTCTTCTCTCTTTCTCCTTCCTCCTCCCCCTCGCCAGTAGCAAGCCAACCGTAGACATCAGGCATATTTTTCAGTGAAAGTAATGAGGAAATCAATAGGTTTTCCCCCCACGAATTTCAATATTGATCAAATAGCGCTGTATGACAAAACCGTTCCAGACAGGTTGAGTGTTAATCCGTTAATCCTTAAATCCCCATGCATGTGGTAGGGCTACCAAATTCCGTATGATGATTTCTGTCATTAATGTTATATATAAGCATACATCAGAGCAACTGACTTGTAGCATCTCCCCCATACATTGGCCTGGCATATCTATTACAGTGGGAACAGGCATTAATATCTGTGTCAGCTCACTGTGAGACAAGAGCCCTGTTTTCACTGTGAGAGATTTGTCACCTCACTATCCAATAGGGTTTCTGAGTGCTCAGTATGCTAAAACTATAGGCCAATGAATATTTAATATGCTGTTAAGTCCATGTATACATACTTAGAGCTTTTTTAGCAATACAGCAGGCAAATTCTATTCTCAATTACTGTAGTTAATTTTGTAGTCATGCTGTGTGTCGTTTTGGCAAAATGATAGTAGTAGTGTATGGATGTTTAAACTTTATTATCTGTAGCCTTGATTTATTTATGCAAGTGAGATATCTTTCATGAATTTTAGTCTAAAAACTTGATTTACAAAATATTAATGCATCTGCAGTCACCAATAAAGCCTCTTGGCTGAAACAAGGTTATGACAAGAATTCATGTAGAATATTTGTAAGCTCTGTTGAGTTTGTGTCTCGTCTGAGGCATTGTTGCATAAAATGCATTTCATGTTTTGAAAAAAATTATAACTACAGTTTTTAGTTATTTTTAATGCAGACTAGGGCACCGTAGGGAATACTGTGATTTCAACATTTTCTGATAAGAATGTTTCCCAGCCTATGTGGTGAAATACACTGCTGTAAGTCTTTATTCATTTATTTATCATGCTGCAATTCTCTAAAAAAGACAAGACTTACTCTATAGTGAAATCATTGCTCATATGTAGAACTAATCAAAGATGAAATTTAAATAATTTATATTTATATAATTGATATAAAATTAATTTGCCTAATGGTATAGGAGTTCAGTTAGCTATATGGCAGTTCCTAGAGGATAGGGGAGGAACTGGAGGAGACCCATTCCCAAACTTGCATTACTCCTCTCTTTTCAGTGTGACACTTAACAGCACTGCCTGCTGGGACTTGAAGCTGGAAATCTTGGTGTCAGTGGTGAGCTCTGCAAAATAGGCAGGCTTTGACCTCATTTCTTAATGAAAGAAACAGTAGGCTGCACTAGTGGGATCATCATAAGGTCAGTGATTATAATACTATTGTAAACAGTATTGCTCCCCTAATGCTATTCAAATTAGCCTCTCTCTGAGATTGACTAAAATTGCACAGGTCTTTGTAAAATTTGTCCAACCTGGTGTTAACAGTTTACTGAAACCCAGATAAAAAAAAAATCTTTTGCGGTCCAACATGCTAGAAGATGTATTTCTTTTAAAATACTGTCTTATGAACAAAAGCTTTCATACTTTAACGGATTATATGTATCTAATAAACTGATACTTTTGTATCTTGTGAGTATGGCTGCCCTTCCTGGGACACGGTTACTTTTATTGAGGAGTCCACTTGCATTGCTTGCCTTTTTTGACCTTAACAACCATTGCCCCAAGAATCAAACAATAAGTTAGGGAAATAGGGTAGTAATGATTAAATGGAAAGAAGAATTCTAGACCTTTGGGTGTGGAAAATAGTATTTATAGTTAAAAAACAAACAAAACAAACAAAAACTTTAAAAGGCATAGATTTGCATAACTTTTTTTCTCTTTAATGTTGTAGGATTGTCTTACTGTAATGATTCTGTGAAATGGAGACAGGTAAGAGATGACAAAAAGTCTCTTCTCCCTGTGTTAGAGCTCCAGTGTTTAGTCATTCATATTACTGGGACAGGACCGGAAAAGCTCCCTAACTCACTTAGACGATTTTTTTTTTTTTTTTTTCCTAGCTCAGTGAGGCTGAGAAGATTTTTTTCTGGAAATACAAAACCTGTACATCAACAGGCTGTTGACTTGCATGAGGCTGAGAAACAATTCTTCTCTATGCAAAGGACAAAAGTGGAAGGTGCCATGGGACAACGGTACAATTACCACCAACTGAGATGTTCCCTTTCATATTACACTAATATTCTTAAAAGACGGACTGTTCTGCTTGGCTTACTCCAAAACCAGGGACTGATGAATTCTAAACAAGCCTTCAGAGTTGCTCCATCAACACACATCTATATGCCCCAGGCGAAGTGAAGAAAGCAAGCAACCTACCTTGTACAGGCCCCTATTCCTATGGTTTAGTGAGCATCAGCTGTATACCGTCTTTGACTCTTGAAACATAAGGACACATCAGAAACCCAGTCACCAATTAGGTGATAAATTGAATGTGGACAAGAAGAGGAAAAGGAAACGATCCTAGCTGAAAGGAACACTGGTTTTCTACAGAAGATGGCAGTAAAGAACAAAAAGGCAATAACGACATCCAGAAGGTAGGCATGTGGTATACAGTAACAACATCACCTTTCGGACAACAAAACAGAGAATAAAGAAAGTGTAAAAACTCATGTCAGAATGGAGCACCAAACCCGGAGAGACAGGGAGGACAGTGCAGTGAGAGGTTATGTCTATTTACTCTCCAGTGATCTTGTAAACTCTAAATATGGTAACATGGGAATGTCAACCTGGTTCCTTTCATTGTGATCTTTTTTCTATTTTCTGAACAGAATTTAGGATAGCAGAAGTTTTACAGAGACATGAATGCAAGAGTCACCCTGTTTCCAACATCCTCTGAGTGCCAACCCAATCTGTGTTTCTACACTTCCAATCTGCAGGATCTTTTTGACCCCACGGACCTTTTCCTGTGCAGCAGTAGCTGGTAAAGCTTGGGTATCTCCCAAGGGCACCAAGAGTTGGAAGCCTTGCTGCGCTTGTAAGATCCAGCCAGGATCCTGCCAAGGGTTCAAAGAAGCCATAGCAGCAGAATCTGAATGAAACAGCTAGCTCTGAAATGGGAGTAGGATTAACGATGCAGCAATGCTACTTGCAATACCAGTAAAATCAACTAGTAACTGTAGTAAAGACATAACTGTTTAACAGTAAGGACTCACACAAAAGCAGCGGAGTACGAATGACTCTAGCAAATTGTGATCAGTGTGATCACAAGTCTAAATGTCATTCTCGTCAAGAGATACAGAATTCTGACTTTTGGATAAAGTCCTATAAGAGACGGAACTACTAGTGTTCAGACAAGCATGAAATAAGGCAAATTATAACAAGGCTATGCATTCTAACACAACTACAGCCGTGGATGTTCCCAAGGCATATTTTGCTCTGCAATTCTATAATGTCTGAGTGACTTCAAACACATTTTCCTATATATCACTAATGTTCAGCTTAATTAAGCTGACATCAGAGTTAGAACCGAGAGATGCTATTCTGCATAGGCGTTCATTTACTCTTCCCACTGCCTGTAACCAAGATCTACCTGCTGTGAGTTCCTCCCCCATTTATTCTCTCCAGAGAAGGAGAATTATCAAATTTGACTCAGACTTTTTTATGATACAGAAGATGGAAAAAAAAATCCTTAAAAGTGTGTGATCCACTCCATGTATATGTTAGAGGCTACTAAAAGAAGTCCCTGCACTTGTGCAGAATTAACAGCGCTGGTATAACTCACTGTTAGATGCTAACTCCTCCCATATATCCTGAAGTCATACCACCATCACTGCTGGCTCTTCTCCTGTGAGCAGAGAAGAAAGTGAGCCAGAAAAGAGGCAGAAGCCTGAGCTCCTTTGCTGTATATGAGCTTAAAAATGTGCCATCTTGTCTCCACAACCAGCAACCACATCCCTTTCCCACCCACCCTCATCAAGACGTAATCCTTTTGCCTTCATCCTTAGGATACTCGTAAGTTCAATGGCCAGAACTTGTTAGCTGGGGAAGTGAGGCTGTGGTCTGAGATGAGCAATGGGTGGGAAGCTCTGACAGCAGTGAGGCTCCCTCTGTAAGTTAGAGAGTCCTCTCCAAAAAAATTACTTTCATTTGGCCTAGGCTGTCCTGAGGACATGGCCACAAGGAACAAAACAAGGCCATTAGAGTAACCTGTCTCCAAACCCCTCAAAGTCCTTCCATGCCAATCCTGAACATTAAGAGGGTAGTAAAGCTAAGAAAAGCTACCAAAAAAATGTTCTCTTTTTTTGGTGATGGATTATATTAGAGAAGGTGAAAAAAAGATTGCATTAATTATGGTGAAAACAATATACTGTACAGAAGTACAATGCTGAAGTACATGCATGAAGCAGTGAGGAAAAACATTCAGTTTATACCACACATATTCTAAATATTTCCTGCATTGACATAAGGTGCATCTTTTTTCACCACAAGTTAGGTAAGATCATGTAAGCTGTTGCACATTAATTTCTTCTGTCCTTGGGCTAACTCACACGCTTTCTCTTTGAACAGCATTCAAATTTCATTCCCTAGAATGTTCATAATGTGCAAACAAGCTGAGACAGAGGCTGTTCTGGTTTTGGCTCATTGTAGGCATATGTGTGTGTGTAAATATATACATTTTATATTACACACAGAAACAGAAAAAATGATGTGAACACCAATGTTAGAAGGCGCACTAAGAAACGTTTTACTGGGGAAGGGAAGGAACCCAAGCAGCATGTTGTTAGTGTCGGCTTCATTCAACAGGTCATTGCAAACCACCCAGCATTGATTTAAAAGAAAGATGGTGATTTGGTACACACTCCTGTTTTCCCAGCAAAATGTCAGTTTGTGACACAGCATCATAAAATGAGGAACCAAATGAAATATAATGTTGATATTTTTGTTGTTGTTGTTGTTAAAAGAACAGTAACAATAACTTTAAAAGAAGGGAGGTTGTTTTTTCCACTGTGAACGACAGAACCCATTTTGGGAATAATTCTGGTCTCAATAATTTCACTAAGGAAACTCTGAAGTAGCATCAGCTTCTGCAGAATAAAAGTAAACTAGATCCAAAAGGAGAGATTACAACCACATCTAGTGTTAATACCATCATTTAAATAACATAATGTGTAATAGATACAGGCCCTATATTTAGACCACCATACTAGGTAACTAGAACAGTGCAGATGATATACCAGATGACAAAAGTGTAATTTTTATATGAATATGTATGTATGCATGTGTATAAAAATAAATATATATGCATAGTCTATATAGGCAGGCACACACACACAAACATCCCATGTGTATGCAATATGCAAACACACCTGTCAGGTAGCACACACTCATTAGCCATAATTAAGCATAAATGTTCTGTAGACATTTCCTATGAGACATTTCACTAAATGTAAGTATATTCATTTTTAAACATCCATACAGTATTTTACACTAGCCATAAGGACTCTACTAAAAGTTGTAGACAAACCTCTACAATTTAGAATTTTCTTCATGTTACCTCCATTACAAATGTCTTTGCTCCTGGAAGAGCTGTCAAAGCATTAAACCAGCCTAAAGCAAGTTGCTCAGATGTGATCTTTAGATAGGAGCATAGAGTTCCTGTAGTATGTTTCTTTAAAAAGAAAGAAACCATTTTAGATTCTACACTTTGAAAAATCCAAACACCTTTAGGACATTACTGAACAATAAAAATAAATAAAAATAAATAAATATCAGAAAAGATTTTGTGTTTGGATACTTGTCTTCACAGGGATTTGGTTCACTTTCACTCTATGTTTCCTGGTTGATAAGTAGGAGAAAAATACCAGCAGTCCAGAAAAGCAGCAGCTGCAGCAACGAAAAGGTCATGAAAAGTAAGTGCTATGCAAATAAAGGAAATAAAACAAACAGATCATTTAAAGCATAAAAGAAATAGAAGAAACCACCATAAATCAACATGCTTGGGAAAGAAAATTAAAATAAAGGGCAGTCTGAAACAAATCAAAATGTCATCAAAACAAAAAATGGCAAAACCATAAAGAACTAATAAAATAAACAGTAATTGAAAGAAACTGCAAATAAAAATAATATGGAACTAACGGGAGCAACAGGTGGTTGCTCTTGTTACACAGAAGACTCAGTGGAAGCAGAAGCTTTTGGATTTCCCCAAAGATGGGATTACTGTTAGACCACTGGCCCTATCTCATGACACCGCAAGAAGAAGTGATCAACCCATGTCAAAGTTTTAATCCAAACATATTTGAATTTTCTGGCAGTCTGGATGCAAAGTTGATGCCTGTTTCCTCCATTTATCTAGTAAGCTACAAAATTAAAAAGAAACGAATCAATCCCCCCGCTCCCTGCCCAACCCAAAAGTGAACACCTCAGAACCTGACACCCAACTAAATCTTTGCAGGTGTCTTCTGTGAGCAGAAATCACATTTCAAGTCTGGACACGAACTGGCACTCAGTGCTGTTGGAGTTAGCCTGCTTGTGCTACGGAGCGAGCCCAGAGCTGGCACTAGCTCAGCTGCCTCTAGGAGACCTGTGGAGGACAGGACAGGACACAGGGTTCTGTGAGACAGCCCCGAGATTACAACATAAGCACCACAAAGTGTGCAGGGAGAGAAGAAAATAATCAGCTAGCAAATGACTGAGCAGGTAGCATTTCGCTTCTAACTGGACACCAGCTCCTGAAGGAGGAACTCACCAAATTAACGTGGTATATCTGTTTTATTAGCTATGACAAGTGAATGACAAAGAAACAGTTGTAGCCAAAATTTGCGAAATAAGCTTAAATTAATAACAGGCCTAAGAAAGGGCCTTAGTTGGGCAATACACAGGTGGAGGAGAGGGGCTGCTGGTATGATGTATTGCTCAGTAATGGCTTAAATCAAATGGTAAGTTTCACAAAAATGGTTGAGTTTGATGTAATGTCAACACCAATGTGAGTAGCTGCACGCTGCCCGCCTGAAGTTCCCCTGACACCTCCCTCCAACAGGCCAGCTGCCGTGGCCACCTTCCACGTGCAGTGGGCTGCAGGGCTGTGCTCTGTGGCTGGGTAAGGGACAGCACGCTGTGCCTGCAGTCTGGGCAGCTGCATCCTGCAGTACCATGTTACCAACTTCTCATGCTGTGCAACACCTGCATCCTGGGCTGAGCAGGCAAAACAACCCCATCACATCAGGGCACAAGAATTGCGCAAAAGAGACTCAGGACTACAGCTGCAATAAGTTGCAGATCTGGATCCATTTCCTAGTGTCAGAAATAGATGAATGAAGTAGCTGAACAGTGCATGTTCATCAAGACTACTAGAAACCTAACACCCTGCTTCAGCAGTTCATTTTGCTTTTTTTTTTCTAATATATTTGTTCTTAAATGGGCCCTAAACACACGCTGTGCAGTAATTTATACAAATATTCACAGGCAACTCTGCACTCAGTATATATAATTTTATTGTTTTGACTTAAAAGTCACAAGACTGAAATAAAAATGCACAGGTGGCACTTTGCCATACTGCCCCTAGAGAACAAGAGGCTGTCAGCCTGAGCTCTGTGCCAACAGGTTGCTGTGTACTAAACTGAACAGCAATAAGTCTACACAGCAGAGCTTTGCTGAAAGATGTGATCACACCTCCTAATGTGACTCCATGGCTCTGTTACTTACAGCTAAATTACATTATTATGACTTCATTGTTGAATCCCAATTCTCCTAATTATAGCCTAGAGATCTATTATTTGATTTTGTAACACCAAGTGCTTCTTTTCTAAATCATGTAATCTCTTGTAGCTTATTAATGTCAGGTTTGTGCACACGCAGGGACTTGGTTGTTTGCCAGGCAGAATCAAATTTTCAAATTTTCACTGTGTTATGTTGCAGGGGTTTGCTTGTTACAATCTAATTATATTGGCACTGAAAGCAAATTTATATTATAAAGCACTTTAACTCTTTCACAGAAACATATTTGCATATGTAAGTGTCTCACCATTGGTCTATTAGCTTTTTCATTGGGAAATTTTTATAGGATTGTGTGGAAAAAAATAATTCTGAAACCATTAACTATTTATTTTCCTTTGAAAATGTGAATGTTTTCGTTTAAAGTGATGCTTATTGTAATAAATCCATGAGTTAAATGCACGTAGGTGCCACACATGAAACTGCCTTTAAGCTTCATAATGACAAATGCAGAAAAATGGAAATCTATTGTTTTATTAAATGACATAAATTTTAAAATGCCATTTTAAATTGAGACTCAATTTCCCCAGTATAAAAATGTCTGTCAGGTGATCTGAGTTTTATTTATGTAATTCCCAATAATGCTACGTGTATCTGATTACAATTAGAGTATTTTACGGTATGAGCAAGCTTTAAAGTCCCCATAGCATTCACGTCATTAGCTTCTGCTGAATTCAATGGAAGTCGAAGGGACTCATGATCTTGCAGCCTCAGAGAGTGAGCAAGAGTGAAGTGAGAGACTACAATTCTCAATGACTACGCTCCCCTTGTTTGAGGGTTGAGGCCATGAGTGGTTTTTGAAGCTCTACCTGGTTGTGTAATGCATTCTCAGGACTGCAAGGGCTGTGCACTGGTCTGCTGTTCCCGTCACATAAATAAAAGGCTGCTGTTTCACTTTCTTCCTCACCTGATGTAGCTGTGAGCAGGCTCCTGAAAGGAATGAGTCTGCAGCATCCTTCTCTCCTGGTTGCTCCTGGCCAACAAGCTTCCACTTCTCTTGCATGAGGTTGAATGACTGTGTGGCTGCAGCATGTGTCATACAACTGGCAGTTTTCTGATTTATTTTTTGCCCCTGCCCTCCCTCCTCCAATTTCCATCAGATCACTGATTTGGACTGATTTGCTGTGCAGT
Organism: Tauraco erythrolophus; assembly: GCF_009769465.1. Lineage (NCBI taxonomy): Eukaryota > Metazoa > Chordata > Aves > Musophagiformes > Musophagidae > Tauraco > Tauraco erythrolophus. The sequence continues at coordinate 13,785,256 of NC_141470.1, forward strand.
CAGAAGACTGCAGCTCAGTCCAATGCAAGAGAAAGGGCAAAGCCTGCAGCTGGGGCAGATGGAGAGAGAGGGGAGAGCAGAGCTGCTGCTCTCAGCAAGAGCTTACTTACAGCTACACTGGATTAGGTATAATATGAAATGGTACCCCAAACTACCCTAATTGCCTGCCTCCTCCAGCAACTGTGACAGATAAAAAGCAGCTAGCCTATAACGTGCAGCCTCTCTTCTCTGCTTCTGATACTCGGCATTCTGTTGGTTCTGCGTTACAGTTAGATTCCCACCATACAGAATGAAATGTTCCATAGAGGATAATTCTGCCTCGTATGTGATATCACACTCTCTGCCATCAAAGAAGCAAAAGAGAGGATCAGCATTCAGAGACCAGCCTAGGACTGAGCAATTCGGATAAGATTTTGTCATTCAGTGTATATTTATAACAGGCTTAGCAGAATGGGGCACAACCTTTGTTGCTGTAGTGAGACAGATGTTTACAGACTAATATGAATATGGGATTGTGATGGAGAAAACATATGTAGACACAGTTGCCACTAGAAGTTAATGGATCACAAGATTTACTGCCAACAGAACAGTCTGCCTCTGTTGCCCTACCTAAGTAGGCCTGGATGTTTATTCCACAGAATTCAATAGAACCTTTCCATTGACTTCAGTGGATTCTATTTCTGTGTGCTTCAGGTAGCTAATGAGTATGGTAACGTATGTAGTATTCTTTGATGCACAGTGACTACGAGATATGAAATAGAGATGTTGTGTTTCTTAGAAATAGTTAATGAGTACTGAATCACTGCTTTATTTCTCCTTTACAGGGAGAAGTCCACCCTCCATCTTCTCCTTTTCAGATGCACATTGAGAGATACTGACCTGGTATACTGGAAATTTTGCTATAGGCTCATCCTCCTGTCATTTGAAGAAGATCCCTACCTTTAGTTCTGTGCTCTATGTTAGATTTTCCATTTATTTATCCAGTCCATGGTCACCAGACCAAATAGCAGTTGACATCTGTTTATGCAGTTAGTGCTCCTTACTGAATCAAATCCAATGTCAGTTCTACTCAGTGAATAATAAAGTGTAGCTTTCAATGCCTATTAAAAACACCCCATTGGTGGGCTTCCCTGCTGAAAAATGTGTAAACTCTACAGCCAGATTTAATGAGTTGGTTTATATGTGGATCACCTTACACTGCACGTGAGTATTTTTAATAGTTGCAAGGATTATCATCTCCATTCCAAGTAGGTATCTGGAAAGAGAGGTGCAGGAATAACTACTTTTTTCTATATAACAAGGTACCTTTTTTATATATTTTGATTCTGCAAAAACATCCATGATAATTAGCAAAATTGGCACCAGTCAAGTAGTTAATAACAATAAAAAGAGATTTCAATGACAGAATAAGATACCAAGGGGAAAACTGTTATCAAGATACAGTGGAACAAATGAGCATTACATGTCTTGAAAAGCAAATGTTAAATCTACTATAGTTGCAGGCATTTTAACCTCTTTGAGCTGATCCCTGTAAAATTCAGGCCTCCTATTAGAGTCCATTTGAAGCTGCTAAAATGAGAAGAGAATTGCAATTAGAATTGCACTGCAAGTGACATAGAGATCTTCCGAGTTTCCCATACAGTAAGTTTATGCACATACATAGACGCATATTACTAGCAACATAAGCACTATGAAATTTGAAAGAGCAACTCCTGTGTCTTCTGTGGTGTTAGTATGAGAGATTTGACCAAGGAAAGCAATAGTCCATGATAAAGTTAAGTGATGAAAAGCAATTACACAGCAAATTACCCTTCTGTACAAGTATTTAGTAAGAAATGCTGATCCGTGCCCACTTAATGTAATTTGCAGCAAATCATTGATCAAATGTATGGATACATCTGAGGGTCCCTCTTATTGTGGTATTAAAGTAGCACATTCAATAGTTTCATGTAGCTGTCTAATGAGGAGATAAGGTTTTGACCCAAAAGAAGCTCCAGAGCTTAGATTTTCCTTGTGGTAGATTCATAGGATTATGAGCAAATAATAGATTGTGGTATTTCTTGAGTACACAGTTATGGAGCAATCACCTGCCATGTTTGCCTATCCAGTTTACCTTCCTAATCAAGTCACAGTAATTGAAGCTTTTAATACAAATTCAGTGAAACTGCTGCAGAAATTGCCATGACAATTTTGATTCTGAACTTCATATCAATCATACTACAAACCAGTTTTCTTTTGCTACAAATACTAATGAACTTTGCTGCTTCTGTTTTTGTTTCAGCACAGTTGATACTGTAGAGGTTTGTAAATTGCCTTGAACTTTTTTTCAGCATGGAGTGTATGTACATCCTGGCATAAGCATATACACTGATAGACTTCATTTTTTGGAAGTAGCACAGGCAGATGATACAACTTGCTGGTGGAGCTGCAGATGTTTGACAAACTTTGGAACAGAAGTAAAGTCTCCCAAGCCCTAGAGCTGTGGTTTCATTGTTGCCTGTCTTACCATTTATAAATATGTATTGGATTTCTGTCCGTTAGTGTTTTGTCTCAGAACTGTGCTGTTTCAGCTGGATTTAATGCATGTGTGCTCATGTATTTTTTTCTGGGGAACATATTTAATACATAATCAATTATTAAATGGGGGAGTGTGAAAAAATGGAACCAAAAGGAGACTCCCATACAAAACCAATTTTTGTTGGCTGCATGACTCATTAATAAACCTTACTCAGTGCTGCTATTGTGCTGAGTGCCTTATAATGAAATATACAGGGTTAATGGCTGCAGTGCACTGTGTTTAAGTAAAACCACAGCAGGTGTGTGCCTTAACGAGGTGTTAATGGGGAGACAGGTGCATGTAAATACGGAGCAGGAGGTCACAGGAATGACCAGGAGACAGGGCAGAGCAGTGTGACCACAAAGTGCTCTAACAGTTACAGAGTTAAGTGCTAATTGTGCTGTGGTCTTTGATACTGGCAAGTTAGACCTGAAAGATTTCATCTATAGTAAAGCATTCTCTCTTGTTACCCTTTCCATGGAAGAGGCTGGCACTAGGAAAACTCCAAAGATAACTGTATCTTTATGTATTTGCCTAAATGAGTTTTGCTAGGAAATATTGAATTCTCCTACAGGAAAAAAACAGATATTGATAGCCAAGTGACCTAAACCATTGAGTGAACAAGCAATAAGGCTAAAACCAAGCATCCCTAAGTATCTAGCTTCAGTGCCATGGAGATGCAGGGCTTCTCAGATGAAATCCAAGTTTTAAAGCAGAAACTGATTCACATGTTCTCGAATGGTAAGAAACAACATTTTTTGGATGCATAACAGTTGACAGCGTAGGAAGCAATTGTCAGGAGTAGCCATACCACAACAGTTCCAGAACTGGCAGCTGTGCAGTGACACTCTAGAAAATCACTTGCCCAAACTTAGAAAGTTGAAGCCCGCCTTAGGCAAATTAAACTGTTTGTCTTTTCTGCTAAAACTGTCTGTGACCTCTCATATTCCTACCCTAGGAGTCCAGTCACCTTGAGTTTTGTTTTACCATCTTTTTTTATTTGGTTTTGCAAACAATAATAGAAAAGTGTTAGTGTTGATGGTATCATCACTCTCACGTTAGCAACTATGACAGTAAGAGGAATAATTCACATGTCAAAACTTCTGGCTAACACCACCACAAAGATCACTGTTTTTCTCCAGGTTAACTTCTTATGATGGAGTCTGATATTAAAACAGTTTTTCAACCCTGGAGACAGAGGCTTCCTTTTCAACAATAAAATAAATAGTAAAGCTCTGATTCTGCGAAATAACGGTCCCAAGAAGTATATTTCCCAGATGCTGTGAAATACCGTCTTGTTGCCTATTCTACTCTGTTTGCAGTACACATTAACAATGTTTTGGGCAAATCAGAAGATACTTCTTTTGGAAGATTCAACAAAATCCTTAGCAAAACAATGTTTTTGTTAGCACTTTTCTTATTACTCCTTAAATTTCTGACAGTTTCATCTCTGTCTTAGTTGTGAAACAGGAGTATATGATAAGTTGGCTTCAAATGTCATCCTCAGGGTATTTCTTTAGGCACCTGACATGAGCACCATTAGCTCAGATTACTCAATTACCTGCTGGCATTCTGAAGGTGCCTAAAGAAATAATATGAATATATTGCTGGAATTTGCATTAAACATGAATGGGTAGTAAAAAAATTCTGGATTCTTTGACCTCTTTGTGGTTTGTATTAAAAAAATAGCTAACTAGGATCCCTTATGTTAGAACAGCTGCATGCTCTTAAAAAAGCTCCTAAAAGTTATTTACTTTTAAAAACGTCTTTATTTATAACTTTTCATGGTTGAAAATTAAAATAGTCTATTTCCATTAAATTGCACTGCAGAAAAATTAAAATGGAGAAACAGAAAGTTTAATGACACTGCTTGAGTCTCATGGAAAAAGGAAAAAAATTATGCTAACCTCTGAATATTGCTTGCTACTCTTTAAGGTAATCTTTTGAGTTGCTCATTTTTTTCAGTTTATAAGGCAAGCTGACAGGCACTTTGGACAACTTATCATGACACTGTGTGCCATAAATGTGATGCAGTGCTTCATAAATGTGACAAAGTACTTCCAAAAGAACTGTTGACTTTTAAAGGCATCCTACTTCTCTAAAAGTAGAATATTTACTGTAAGTGCAGTTTGTTGAGATTCTCAGCTAATTTGCTACCTGTGCATCTTTAATATGTTTGTGAATTCAGAAGAAGTTTATAATTTTAAGTGTCTATGAGATTACTGTGTTTTAAACCAGGCTTGACAGCACAATAGAATCTAATAAAAGAAAGCATCAGTTGTACAAGGGAAGCTTGTACAGAAAGACAACGTGAATGCAAATAAGATAAAAAAATAATTGACAAAGAAACTGAAACATAAAAACTGCATGTGTATTTCTGTACTACATCCTCTCCACATCACCATCTCAGGAGCCAAACATAAAAATACTATTGTTACAATAAGAGTGGTTCTAATGAAAACTGAAGTGTATAGGAGTTGAGATAAAATAAAGCTGCTTCCCATCAGATTGATACATTAAATACTCTCTAAAAGATGACACATATTTAAATCTTTCTATCTACTTAAAACTCTTTCACACTATAAGCTGTTGGTGTTCCATAAAGATATTCTTATTCTAGTCTGTCAAAACAAAATACACTTCCAGCTTGATGGTCATCTGTAAATTCGAAGTTTGTTTCTCAGTAGATTGAAAAAATGTCAGCTGCATCCAGTCTTACACTGTAAGAGATCAAGTGATCTTTCAAAATTTAAATCCAATCAACATAACTGCCTCAACAGAAACTTCCCATTGTACTTGTCTGTTATTGTCATAGTGTACCAGATGAGCCAGAGGTAACACTATTACATGAAACTTTTTAATGTGAGAACAAGCGATAGCAAAATGCAACTATGCTTGATTATAGAAATGTACTCACCACTGTAGCTGAAAACAAAAGAAAAGAAAGATCCTTCTATTCCAGTATACCCAAAAGCTACTATCTGTGTGTTTTCCAGGTATGGCCTGACATAAGACATTACCCAATTACATACGACATTACATGTGAGACGATGCAGGGAGAAAATCAGAAACGCAAAAGCCCAGCTGGAGCTTAATCTGGCAGCTAACATAAAAGACAATAAGAAAAGTTTCTACAAATACGTTAACAGTAAAAGGAGGGTTAGGGAGAATCTCCACCCCTTGCTAAATGCAATGGGAGAAATAGTGACTGAGGATGAAGAAAAGGCTGAGGTACTCAATGCCTTCTTCGCTTCAGTCTTTAATGGTCAGACTAACTCACTGGGTGATATGCCTCTAGAACCAAATGGTGGAGATGGAGAGCTTTATCAAGGTTTCTTTCAAGAGGAAATGGTAAGCGAACTGCTGCACAGCTTAAATGTCCAGAAGTCTATGGGGCCAGAAGAGATCCACCCAAGAGTTCTGAGGGAGCTGGTGGAAGTGCTTACCAAGCCACTTTCCATCATTTACCAACAATCCTGGCTAACAGGGGAGGTACCAGCTGACTGGAGGTTGGCAAACGTGATGCTGATCTACAAGAAAGGTAAGAGGGAAGACCCAGGGAACTACAGGCCTGTTAGTCTGACCTCAGTGCCAGGTAAACTCATGGAACAGATCATCCTTAGTGTTATAATGCGTCATGTACAAGACAGTCAGATGATGAGGCCCACTCGACATGTATTTATGAAGGGTAGATCTTGTTTGACCAACCTGATCTCCTTCTATGATAAAATGACCCGTTTAGTGGATGAGGGAAGAACTGTGGATGTTGTTTACTTTGATTTTAGCAAAGCCTTTGACACTGTTTCCCATAACATTCTTCTGCAGAAGCTGGCTGCCTATGGCTTGGATGGGTGTACGCTTCGCTGGATCAAAAACTGGCTGGACGGCTGGGCCCAGAGAGTGGTGGTGAATGGAGTTAAATCCAGCTGGCAGCCGGTTACCAGTGGTGTTCTGCAGGGCTCAGTGTTGTTCTCTTTAACATCTTTATCAATGATCTGGATGAGGGGATCAAGTGCACCCTCGACAAGTTTGCAGATGACACTAAATTGGGAGGTAGTGTTGATCTGCCTGAGGGGCGGGAGGCTCTACAGAGGGACCTGGACAGACTGGATCGATGGGCTGAGGCCAACTGTATGAAACTCAACAAGACCACGTGCCGGGTCCTGCACTTGGGCCACAACAACCCCCTGCAGCGTTACAGGCTTGGGGAATTGTGGCTGGAAAGCTGCACAGCAGAGAAGGACCTGGGGGTGCTGGTCGACAGCTGATTGAATATGAGTCAGCAGTGTGCCCAAGCAGCCAAGAAAGCCAATGGAATCCTGGCATGTATCAGAAACAGTGTGGCCAGCAGGAGCAGGGAAGTGATTGTCCCCCTGTACTCAGCACTGGTGAGGCCACACCTGGAGTACTGTGTCCAGTTTTGGGCCCCTCACTTCAAGAAGGACATTGAGGTGCTGGAGCGGGTTCAGAGGAGAGCAACAAAACTAGTGAAGGGTTTAGAGAACTTGTCCTATGAGGAGCGGCTGAGGGAGCTGGGACTGTTTAGTCTGGAGAAGAGGAGGCTCAGGGGGGACCTTATTGCTCTCTACAATTACCTGAAAGGAAGTTGTAGGGAAATGGGTGTTGGTCTCTTCTCCCACGTTACGAATGACAGGACGAGAGGGAATGGCCTCAAGTTATGCCAGGGGAAATTTAGGTTAGATACCAGGAAGAATTTCTTTACAGAGAGGGTTGTGAGGTATTGGAACAGGCTGCCCAGGGAGGTGGTGGAGCCCCCATTCCTGGTGGTGTTTAAAAACCGTGTAGATTTGGTGTTGAGCAACATGGTTTAGGGACCCTGACAGTGCAGGGTGAATGGTTGGACTCGATGATCTTGACGGTCTCTTCCAACCAGACGACAATTCTATGATTCCATGATTCTATCTCTCTGTAAAACCCTTGGCAGCTGGAAAGGGCAATTACTCTGCATTCATTTTACACTGCAGTACATTTATGTATCTTCAGCTATCATCACAGGAAAAATTTAGGAATGGCAATATCTACCTCTTGAACCACTATTGAAGGTTCCTTTCTGAATCTTTTTAAATTGAGCTTGCCTAAGAAGTTGACCAATTTAAGAAGAAAATTTATGACCAATTTACGTAAGAAAAAAATTATAATAAAGTCAACATGCAAGTTACTAAAAAATATATACGCTGAACTTACCCTTTACACGCATTTTTGGTGTTAATATTCACTGCGAATGTAATTATCATCTGCCCTGAAAAGCACACTTGGATATCAATAATAAAGCAATGACAATACTGTTGGACTTGATGATCTTAAAGGTCTTTTCCAACCTAAATGATTCTATGATTCTACAACACTCCCCTCACCATTCCATGCTTCCTTGCCACATTTTTATGGTGCTGCATCTGAGCTCCTATGCACAGTTGAACCTGAGCAGATTAAACTTATCTGTGTTTATAAAATCTTTGGTTCTTCCAGTGATTTCCAGAAGAGACCACCAGAATAAACAGGGAAAGAGACGAATACCTCAAGACACAGATTATATTGATGTCAGGGCTTTAACTTCAACAACAGCAGTGTTCCACAAACTGTCTGCTGTGACAATTCAGAGAATTCATCCAAAGGCATTGACCTATTAATCTAGATTGGAAATTTTTAGCCAAGGCTTGAAATAAGGTGATGGTAAAAGTCCATTCATCACTAAAAATATCATAACTCCTAGAAGGAAATGTGAATCAGAAGAGAGACAAAACAGAGTATCAGGACAACCTGACAAATATCTGTTAAGCTTTTATATAAAAGTAATACGGAATAAACTGAAACCTTATAGCATAAAGAAATGGACACTTAACTGGTGTGTCAGAGATAAACACATCCCAGGGTGACAATACTGATCTAGAATGGTACAGTTTCAGGCAGGAGGAGCATGGGAAAAATGAAAAGCATTTCAATATATGCCAAGAATTAGTGCACTTTTCCTGTGGTCCTGGAATGAGAGAGAGAAAGATAAAACAGGAGGACAGGCACGATTTCATGATGAGTGTGGACTGCTTAATCTGAATAAGGTGGTTAATATCATTTGTTTGAACAGGGAGAACCATGGTAAGAGGGAAGGCAAAAGGGGGTGGAGATGAGTTTTAATCACCCAAGTATCTGTGCCAAAATAGCAAGGCAGAAGCAGGTCATTTTGGCATGTACTATTGACATGCTTCAGAAAGTGGAGAAAAGTTCCAGAGAAACAACAATTTAGACTTGATTCTAACTAGTAAGGAGTGACTAGTCAAAAATCTAGAGATAGATGTGATAGCAAACCAAAAGAGTTCATGATATGCAAGAAGAAAAAGGTGATGAGAATAAGAGGAATAGGACAATTTTTTTTGTAGGTTTACAAAAAAAAAAAAAAAGATATCTAGTATATAGACTCTTTTGTGAAAAAATTTTATGGAAAATAAGACTTCAGAGAAAGTGGTGGTTATGACATTAAATATGAAAAGCCTAGTAGCCATCTGTCTCAATGGAAGAGAAAAAGAGGGCATGTAACAAAGCAATATAGAAGCTTCAGGACCTCTATAGTATAAGTCAAAAGAAAATAAAGACTAATAATATGGAAATGCTGATAACTAAAGATGTATATAGAGAAATAGGCTGACATGTAGGGTTTAGACCAAAAGACCTGAAGTACAAAATGACTTATCAGTACCAAAACAAACAAAAGGTGATAAGGAAAAAAAAAAGTTGATCCATCACAAATGAGGAAAGAAAAAAGGAAGCATCCATTACTTAACATGAAAAAAGAGAGAAAAGTAGGTGTCATAGAACAGACTAAAGTATTTTCTGCCCTTTTTAATTCATTCTTCATCAAAAAGGTTAGCTGCAAAGCCAAGGTGTTTCATTTTAATAGAGGGAGATGTGTAGAATCTGCAATGGAAAACGCATGAGTTAAAGTCTGTTCAGATGAGTTAGATGCATTTCAGCCAGCACGGCCTGATAGAAAATTCACCTTAAAGTCCTTTTTAAATGAGTCAAGGCAATCTCTGAACCAGAAATGATAATTTTCAAGAATACGGAAAGGCTGGGGGAAGTCCCACAGGACTGGAGAAGGCAAACACAGTAACTGTCTGTAAAAAAGGGAAAAAAGGGGCCTTCAAGTAGACTGGTTTTAGAAAGGCATCTGTCTCAAAACATCAGGAAAGTGTAATGTGTCCTAAACTAAATACACAGAAATCATTGTTCAGTTCTGAAAGCTGCACCTCAAATTTACTGGATAGACAGCAATTTTCTCTTGGTACATTCACAGATGTAATTTCCTGGATTGGCGCATTACTATTTGTGAGAATGGTGACCAGCAGAACTTAAAAAGCTTGCGATGTATTCCCGACCAAATGCAGGACTTAGGCTTCAGTTTGAAGACCTTAGTCCTGAGGGCAGATCTAAGAGCATGGCATTACAGCAGGAGAAGACGCATGTCCTTTCATTGGGGGATCTGAATCAAGCTGGCACAACATGATTAACTTTGAGTCTCAGATTGTTTTTATTTTTATGTATTTATTTTTCCTTGCCACAAGATACAGACTAGTATGTTTAGTTAGAAAAACATGTTTAATTGTACTCTGCATAAACTCCCATTTAGAAAGAAAATGTTTTTCAAATAAAGTCCTTTAAATGTTTTGTGCGACATCTGGACTTTTTTTTATATAAAGGATCTGAAAGGAATTTAGAATCCCAGACTCCTTGTGGTTCTCACATCTCCATAAAAAGGCAGCATACTAGAATCCGCTTGCTTCTGGGAACTGACACTCCACAATTAAAAAGGAAGTAAAAGGACTCCTACTAAGTACAGGTTTGATCCTGTACTGCCTAGGAGTTTTGCCTGAGGGCCTTTCTGAAAGGACTGTGAATTGTATGCAAGGTAGGGAAGATTTTTAAAAGATTGTTTCCTCCTCTTACCTCCTAGTCCAGGGGTTGACCACATTCATTCTGCTGTGGCCCGTGTCAGGATGCACATGCAACATTCACACTGGGCAGTGGTGACAGGAGCGTGCCAGAGCCATTCCTCCTGCAGTCACCATGAAGACAGATGCAGCACAAGGGAGAAGCTCATACACACAGCATATTCTCCAAATGTAGATCATATTCTTCAGACTATTTGGAGGAATTATAAATACAGTATAATTTGGTCTCCTAATTTTATCACAACTCTTAAATTTGCTTCCCTGGAAGATCTGATTTCTGGAATCATGTGATGATAAAAATTGTAATCTTTGGTAAAAAAAAAAGCAAGCATGTTTTAAATTCTTAGACTTCCAAAGAAAAGACGGAAAGCATAAACCGTAAGGATTCAAAAACAATGAAGGCAAGAACCAACAGTTTTTATTATTTCTTCTAATATTTTGGAGTTAATCTTACAATTTTTGATGGTCTAGGTTAACTAGAATATTGTCTTGGGCTTTCGCTGTATGCTGTTCTCTTATTCTCTGTGGTTTAACAAATCACAGTTGCTTTGAAGAAAAATGAATTCTATTCCAGGGCTATAGACAACTATAAAGTTCCAACACTCTTCAGGAATACCTAAAAATTTAGGTGCCCACCTCCCATAGAAGGCCAGTGGCAGCCTAGTGTTTAACTCTTGTAGCTCTTTTGCCAGTGGCAGCCTAGTGTTTAACTCTTGTAGCTCTTTTGCCAGTGGCAGCCTAGTGTTTAACTCTTGTAGCTCTTTTGCAAATCTCACCTGAAATCTGTTATTTTCAAGTAAATGTTTTGCCTGTTGAAATAAAGGACCAGAATCGACTCTTGCACAGTATGTTTCTTATAATTACTCACAATGGGAGACTGCACTCACAGCCAGCTCTGGGAGGTATTTCTGAGTCTCTGATTTCTAACATTCTTCACTTTCTCACCCTATGGTACGAACAGACTGCCTTATATTGCTGAAAATTTATGTTTTCTTTCTAACACCCACCTACGTAACATCTATGCTGAGCATTTACGTTTACACTAATAGCCCCTGAGAATCAATTACTATAAGAAGATCTGTTTCTTTACACTTCAACTGATGAATCAGTCATAGGTTAAAACAAGAGGAGGTAAAAAGGTAGCATGTCTGCACTGATTTTTTTAAAACCCGTCACTTAAAAATACTCTGGATACAGATTATTTTTTTTTTCCTGTCGTGTGCATGTTCAATATTATTTTACCGGCCTTAAAATATGTGTTCATAAATGGACTGAGCAAAAAAGCACTCAGGTTTAACCGTATTTTTATACACTCCAATCCTGTCTTGTAGCCCTATGCAACAGAATGCAGTCTGTTTAGTTGGCACACCCTGGTGGAACTAAGTATGATAGCAAGTTGTTGCCCAGCTGAGGCCGACTCCAGGCCCAAACTGATCGTACAAAGATGGTGCTACGAGGAGGAGAGAAATAATCTTCTGAGATCCCAAACACTTGTGATTACTTACCAGACCCGGGTAGAGCTCTGCCATGGAGACTTTGTCCCTCACACACAGTGATTTCTGAGGCCCAGTGATCACTTTCCCCTCTCTAAAAAGCTTTCAGTGATAAAACTCTGCAAAGATGAATCCTTTCTACCCTTTTCCAAAGTTTCTGCAGAAGTATGGAACTGTCACCTGTACAGAATCTGATGTCCGTCCTGACTTGTCTTTCACAGTCCAAGGTGAAATGATAAAGTAATGGCTTAAAGAACCTTACTCAGATTTCTAGAATAAATCTCAGATGGCCAAAGTTGCCCAACAGCTGATTTTCTTTTAAGGTTTCCAAATGTTTTTTAGAAATTGTCTTGTTTTGAAATGCCTTCTCTTTCTCATTGTTGATCAAACTGACATCAATACTGTTTATTAAAAGTTTATTTCCCATCAGGTTCTTTGCATTACTGTACATTTCCAGAATTCTTCATACTCTGGTTGTAATGGTCTGAGAGGTCTATCACTTCACACTACAGCAACAGCTGCAAAGCAGTCTGCATGCAGAAATCTCAGGGAGAACCTGTTGGGAATGGGTACCTCTACAATGGCCTTTTCTCTGCTGTATCATTTTCCACAACAAAGGCAACCCTGATCCTCAGTTTTTGTCACTTAAATGGCACCCTTCCGCAAGAAACCTTATAGACGAATGCTTATCACATCCTCCTGGGAGCAAAGAGCCTCCGTCCAGAAAGTAATGAGAAGAACCTGGATATTCATTGACAGTATGGACCTTTTGATCAAACACTGCCTTTCTAAACTGTGATTATATATGTGCAATAGCAAAAGAGACACCGAATGAGCAAAGATAGACATCAAGAAATATTGGCAAAATGCTTCCTAAGCACAGGCAAAATTAGCAAGAAAGTCATATGAAAAAGCAATTTAAATGCCAATCTCAAAGCTCTTGAGATCTTCCTAATTCTGAAGTTCACAGTGAGGAATTTATAAAACTATCAAAGGAATCCTTTTTTTGGAGGAAATCCATTTCAATTTAATTAAACATCCCGAAAAAATATTTTGTAAAAGACAAATATTTTTAAAGTTAATGCAAGGCAAGATTGATACGTATAATTTCCATCTGAGAAGTATAAAAAACATATGACTCTAGTTCTTAGTTACAGTCTCACAGTGATTTCCAAATTATAGCTCCTTATTTTAGAAGTGAAAAGACTTTATTTTCAAACCACTTGTCTCTTTTCTTATACATTACTATCAGTATTCAAAAAGAAAAAGAGAGGTTTCATGGTCAACTTTTAGCCTCGTATAAATGTATATAAGCCTGGTGTACTGACGATACACAGAAAACACATAAATCAAGCCTCCCTTTGCAATGCAAGCACAGTTAAAAAGAATTTGAGAAATATCTGAGTCACCAAAGTCAGTAACATCTTTGACTTAAAGCACTTGCGGGACACATCTGCTAAGAGAGAAGATTGCCTTTTTATAGAAACGCATTTTGGAGTGGAACTACAATGCAAATAACCCAAATAAAGCAGGGAGACAACCAAACATGAATGAATGTCTTGCAGAATCAAAAATTTATGACAGCGGGAACCAAACTACAACTATAAACAAGCTTTCAGGCAGCACCACGCACAGCACTGAGGCACTGTAGATGTGGCTGTTTAAGAAACTGCAATGTACAGTGTCGTCTCAGCTTCCCGCCAACTTTCCTGTATTGATGGAGTGCCTTGGGCAGCAGTACTGTGATTCTGCTTAGGGACTCATGGGAAAGGTACATCTCTGGAGTTGTCATGCCCCATTAAGTGAACTCCATTTTACTCCTAAATCAGTCAGAAGAGGCGAGATGCTAGCCTCCTATACAGTGATCTAGCAAGATGTTATCCTCCTCTTTGCTGCTAAGTAGAACTGTATTTCAGCTGCAAACACTCAAAGAAACCCCTATTGTACTTTTGTCTGTTAACTCCATTTTCAAGAGAAAAAACTTTCAATATTTGTGTTTCCACAATGAGCAAGCCCTTATATACCTGCCTTTGTCTGGTACTAATGACAGTCTTAATTAATTCCAGACAAATATCAACTATGCCTCCCTTACAAGGATTTTGGCCTCCCTAAATGGATGTTTTCTCTTACATTCCATGGGCATGGTCCAAAGTCCATAGAGCTAATTGAACTCGGTCAAGTGTGCTTTGGCTTGAGTCCTGCATGCCCAGGTTATCTGGCATTCATTGTCAGTAAAATTAGATCTCTGCTGTGATTCTTGTATCCCATCTTCCCTTCATAAAATTATTCATTAATCTTTCCAATACTTATTTACAGGTATCTTTCACTTTTTTCATACGGTATGTTGAATTAGCTCAAATTTAGATTTGCTTAGTGATCACACATTGACATTGTCCAGTTGATGTCCTCCTGGTAACATGTTTAACTGGGGTAACTTGACTGTCTATCTGACCCTTGATTTTTCATATGGTTACTACGTAATTTGATCTTTGCAAAATTTTGCTTTGTTATGATTTGTATAGATTTGTATAGGTCTATATTTGTATACATTTGCAGTATAGGTCTACTATCCTTTGACCACAAAACTCATGTCTTAGGTAAAAACAATGAAATTTAATCCTCAGGGCCACTAATTCCACAGTTTTTCATAAACTGCAGGAAGTTTCACTTTGGTCCACTTCTTCTTCACCATTTTGCTGATACTCATAGTTGAGATAATGCAGAGTATTTTAAAGTAACATAAATAAATGGGAAAATGACACTACAGCAGTCTAAGTGCTGCTAACAGGAGATCAAGAACAGTACAGAACAAATAGGGAAAATATCATATATGTAAATCATTTGTGAAATCAAGTTAAAACTAATGACAAACAAAATTGAGTTCCCTTTGTGGTTGATTTCCATTTAGCTGCACCCAACAATAAAATAGTTATCAAAGAAAGCTACCAATTAGATTTTAATTCAAAACATTTCCAGAAAACAGTTCCCAAATCTCAATTGATATCTCTCCAACAGCCTCCTAATTGCAGCAAGTTGGTGGTAAAGAAAAAAAAATGCTTCAAATGAAAAAGATGTATTCCGTCTGCTGGAGCATGCAGTATCCTTTTCTTAATTATTCCCAGAATTTCCTCTATATATGAGCTTCCGCTAAAGATTATATTTAGACAGATAGATATGTGTGCGTGTGTCTGTGTGCACACGCACATGGATGTATGCTAAGAGAAAGAGACAGGAAACATTATCATATCAAAATCTAAGGAATTTATCTGATGTTCTATCACTTTTTCATGAAGTGTACTTTTGGGCAAAGGTAAAAAAAGATCACAGATTTCAGAGTTGGGGAATTTTTTCCATTTAGTTTTACCAAGTGAGATGCCTTCTTGAAAGGATCTTTAGCGTAACGAGGAATCCGGAGTCACCTGTAATAAGACTCTGCAGAGCCTGTCTGATCTGAAAGCCTTACATACTTTTCACTATCCAACAACAGAATAAAATACGTCATCTTACCCAGGAACTGCAGCAAAAGTTCATTCTTCCTCCGCTTACCTGCATGAGGTAGAGACAGACCATCCCATGATTCTGCCTTCATCTAATGTGAGACCATACTCTTCTGAATCCCCTCGGTGTGGTTCTCTTCTGTGCACAGCTGAAGCCTGTTGACAGCCCTCTGCAAAGTCCTAAAAACCCAAGAAAGATGATAGAGACATCTGAAGCCTATTCTACACAGCAAGAATATGATCCACATGACAAGAGATGGAAAAACTTTAAATTACTGAAGTTTTATGTTTCAACCAGAAACATCCAAGTAAATGATCACTGATGTCTTTGAGACCTGCAAAATCATCACTACAGTGTCTAGAAAGCGCTAAAGATACCCGACCATCTTCCATGCTGAAAGCCCAGAGCGCTTTTCCTTATTGCAGGTCAATGGGCAACAGACAGCTTCTTACCTCTAGCCTTCCTGTTTGGAAACCATATTACCCTCTAAAATATGTTGATCCCTTCTGAACTGGATTTTTAAACATCATCTGGCAGTAGAAAATATGGTTATACTACACATTCCAGACTGTGCAGTATACTTTCACTGAGCTACCAGAGAAGATGGATAAGCAAACTAAAGATGAGGCAAAGGTTCTAAGACGACAGTGCAGAACTACATGTAAAAATCAGCATGCAAGGAACGTAACAGACATTTCTTAGCTGACAGTGTCATAAAAGCAGATTTTTCTGCACAGTTCATGAATGCTGTCACACATAATCTCAGTAATATTAGGCAATTCACCTCCTGACATCCCTCTCACATTGAACTTCTCGAATCTGGTAGAAACCCTGGAGCAACTGGTTCCATTTATGTTCTCAGCAGCTTTCTGGGAGATAGAGGTCTCACAGAGACTATTGTAATGGTCTTAATGAAAATTATCCAGCGTTGCTGCAACTTGTAGCAGAAGCTGAACTGTCCTTACCACTCAGGATAAATGAGAAGAAATTGGCTCTGCAGATCCGCCTAGCTCTTCTGAGCTTAGACTGAACAAACAGGTTTAGGTATATTGTATGCGTGAATTTAAAGGATCCTATTGTCGTTAGTTCCTACATAACATATCTGAAAGAGCAACTGAGGTAAGTCTGAGGTACTATGCATCTGTACCTGAAAATTGTATCAGTAAATAAATGAACTTTGGGCATGTTGCTTTTTACCTCAATATACCTGCCCTACTTGCATTATAAATTCAACCAACGTGAAGATGCCTTGATTTTCTCCAAAAAGCATTCGAGAGAGTCTGGCATCTTCAGCACACATTATATTAACTCTCAATACTTAGAAAAACTCAGGGTTAGTATAAATGTTTGTGGCTATAAGACACATTCTTTGTTTTCTCAGCTTGCTTTGCCAATTTAGGGTTTTATTTCCATAATTAAGAAATGCCTCTTTAAATGTCAGAAAGATCAATAATTATGTGAAAGGATTTTTTATAGAACTTTTTTTCATTTTCTTTTTCAGAAAACAAACCAAAACAACCTCAAAGAAACAAACTAACGACAACAACCAAAAAAAAACAACAAACAAGAAAGAAGAGATTTGGGGTCTCCAGTAGAGTAATGGAAGAGAATCAAAAGGTGTCAGCACAATCTCTGGCACAATCAATTTAATGCTTTTATCCATTTGAAGAAGTTTTAACACTCTCTTATGTTATGCTCTATGTCTTTGACTTCCTGCATCTTTTACTTGGTCAAATTCACCCACAGAAGAGTGTAAATGATTTCCCGTCCTTGTAAAGATAAGTTCAGCAAGTAGAAAAGCAGAGAACTTTGTCTTTGCCCTGTAACATCTGCAAAAGCTGTTTTAACAAGGGATTCTACTTGCCTGCCCCATTCTACAGTTAAGGTCAGCAATGAAATTTTCTTCTAGATTCAAACCTTCATGAAGTTCTGGGTTATTTCAGTCCAAGTGTTTTGATCAGAACTGCCTTTGGTGTTTCAGTGAACGCGATAAATAAGGAGCCAAAGAAACACTTGAGCTCTGGTCGAAAGAGAAGGTTGTTACTTCTCAGCAGAAACAAAATTTACCAGCTACTGTCATAGCCACACGCAAAACAAATGAGAGGTGGAGCTGCCCCTAGTGAATATTTTTTGTCTTTCATCAGTGAAGTGTGGTCTGAATAATAGCTCTGACAAAGACCAGCATCTAGAAGATCAAGATTACAACACATCAACAGCCCAGAGGGGAAAATACCTCAGCTAAAGACCAAACAAAAAAGTCACTTGTAGCTGTGATTATCAGTCAGCCAGAGAACTGCTCCCTGGAAGGTTCCTGAGGGACACTGTCCCACCCTCATACTATTACATTGTATCTACAAGAAAGACACGGAAGTCACACACCAGTACCCACAGACATCCACATATGCTGGCTTCATTAAAATCATATTGTGCTTTTTACTGTCAGTTTTTTTATCTGTAGGAAAGTGTCCTCTCCCGGATGTTTTCTCCCCCCATTTCCCTTTTTAAGATGCTGAGGATTCTGCCTCCTTCTTCCTGTGGCTAAATGAAAAAAAAAAAAAAAACAACCACAAGAAAGGTCATAATTCGATCTCTGCTTTGTCTCTTACTATAATAAAATGATCTTCCTTTATATCACACTTTTATATGCTTGACAGCTATGCTTGACAGTTAGTAATAAAACTCAAGTCATAATCTGCTTTCAGTTAGAAGAGTCATCTTGAAACCCTTTGGTATTCTTGTCAAAAATAATAATTGCTCATTGTCAACATTAACCTTCTTGAGCCTGCAGATCCATCATTCCCATTGCTCAACTTAACAAGGGTTACTGCCTACAAAAATCTGCTGTTGAAGTAACGGATGGGACACTGTTGCTGCTATATCTTACTAGATATTCCTTCAATTGTAGTTCATGGTAATGTTAACCAGGAATGGTTCAAAACAAAACTTTTGTTATAGTAAAAATATACTGGCTTTGACACAATTAAAATCATTCACAAAAGTCTGCTTTTATTAAGAAATGCTACATATATTTAAAAAAAAAAAAAACCACAATTTTTTTTTTTTATGTTTTTAACCAGAAAGTCATATCTTGTTGTGCCACATACAGTATTTAGGGCAAATGGGGTAACACTTGTGATGATAATCTTTCACAGTTTTCCATAAAACTTTTCTTGTTCAGTACATTTTAGGTGCTAATCTCTTCACTTGGATATTTTAGGATGCCTGAGCTACGCGAATAAAATTGGAGACATGGCAGAAGAGTCAAGTATATGATTAATAAGATTGCTTTGGGAAAAAAACTTTTAAATTAAAAACAAATTTATTAAGCAGTTAGAAATCTAGCTAGATCTCCATTTGGATAAGTAAGAAAATAAAATATACATCAAGGTAAAAATTTTCACACCTTTGTAAAAAACAAATATTATGAATGCTATCTCCATAAAACAACCTGAAAAGATAGTAATTCTCTGGAGGGAAAAAAAAAAAAAAAAAGAGAGAGAAAGAGAGAAAAACCTGCTAAGCTGTATAAGTTGCTCACCAAATTTCAATCCAAGAATTACAGTGCAACTAATTTGCTTCCTCATTACCCCATTTTCTTTATACTGGGTAAATTACTGGGTATTAAATTACTGGATATAAATTACTGGGTAAATTACTGTCCTCTGCTGTGAGGACAGGTTGCGGGAGCTGGGATTGTTCAGCCTTGAAAAGAGAAGACTTCGGGGGGACCTAATAGCTGCCTTCCAATACCTGAAGGGAACCTACAGGAAGGCTGGGGAGGGACTTTTTACAAGAGTGTCCACTGACAGGACAAGGGGAAATGGGTTTAAGTTGAAGGAGAACAGATTTAGATTAGATTTTAGGAAGAAATTCTTCAGTACGAGGGTGGTACGACTTTGGAATAGATTGCCCAGAGAGGTTGTGGATGCCCCCTCCCTGGAGGTGTTCAACGCCAGGTTGAACGGAGCCTTGAGTAGCCTGATCTAGTTGAGAGGCGTCCCTGCCCATGACAGGGAGGTTGGATTAGATGATCTCTGAGGTCCCTTCCAGCCTATGCCATTCTGTGATTCTATGATTCTACGAAATTGAAGGGAAAAGCTGCTGCTGCTGTCCAGGCACTTTCACTAGGACCTAAGAAGTAGCTGACTACTAGAAATATGTTTTTCTTAGAATCATTTGTGACTCCATGACTTGCCTTGTTACCTATTTCAAACACATCTTTGAGTGCAGGGTTCCTAGTTATATTAATAGAACTACATGTACAAACATCTATCAGGGCTGTGTAATGCTGGAATGGGTTACTTAGTGACAAGGTAGAGTCATTCTTGTCCAAACGTTCTTAAGAAAAGACCAGGTAAACAACTAATGTGGGTAGTCCAGGTGCATGTGAGCCTGCTTCAGTTCAGTGACTTGGATTAAGATTTCTTCTGGTCTCTAAGAGCTCTATAATTCTGTGACTATTGTTCAAATCCATATTGCTCCATCGGAGTCCCCATTTCTCCCTATACTCAAGTTCATATTAACATTAATAGTTGTACCTATTTCTTGATGTAATGCAGATGCTTTCTATATGTCTTTCTATACTTCCAACAAATGAGCTGCAGGATTCAGTGTTTGACAAAATATTCAGTCCTCGTTAAAAGGACTAGGAACAACAACAACTCTGAGAAAAGCTCTCTGAACACACTAAAGGGTTATCCACAGAAACACAGCATATATTAAAACAGAATGTTATGTCATGGTAACTAATTATTTTAGTACAGGTTTCCTCAAGTAGCTTTATGTAACTCTGTGCTCCAGCCTACCTCCTAGTACAATGTTCTATCAATTATCAGGTCACTCTTCTGTGAATCGGTGATAATACTGAAATCCTTCAGAAGTGAACAAATAACGTAAGTCTATCTCCCAAAAAACAAATGGAAAATTTTGACTAAATTAATCCTTGATCATATTCAACTACATCAATGTCAAACATATGTATATGTGTAAATACTTACAAGATGGTATTGGTGTTAGTCACTGCCTAGCAAGTTACCTCTCTATTAGTGTTCTTGTCCTTGAATAGGAAAGACAATGACAGTTAATCTCTGTTTTGGATCACCATGAGATTAACCATAACTTTTGAACAATATAAATAATTTCCCAACTTTGCCTAATTATGCTAATGCCTGTAAAGAAATGTGAAACTCAATCCATGTGTCAGTCAGAATATTCTGAATTCACACCATTTGCTCCATTTTAACCACTTCATAAATAGGTTCTTCTGTATCTATCCTGTTAGCAATGTACACATTTCTGAATCATTTAGTCTCATCTTTGGATAAATATGACATTTTATGAAACTGTAACATTGTTTGTGTAGGAGATCACAATGTAACTGGTACCACATAATATTAATCCTAAATGTGTTTACAATTCTAGAATGTAATTAGTCTAAAAATATTTCTGCTTAGCACAAAAGTATGATATTCATGATGAAAATCACAATACTCATCGATTGTTACTGACCCATAGTAATTGTTAAAATATGAGAATTTGATTGGAGTTAACATGTGAAATGAATGTTTCTGCATGTAATGATGCTAGTAGCATTTACGGTGTTATAAAATATCACATTAGGCTTGTATTTTCCTAACTAGATGAGTGCCAGAGCAGTGAAAAAAACCCAGTATTTTTTGTTGATGACAAAAAGTGATGCAGATTTGAAGATATCCTTAATATATCAACAGCAGTAAAAGAAGTGGTTGAAGATTTTGTTCATCCATTGAACATGAGAGCAGAAACATGATCCGAGAAGGTGCATTTTAAATCCTCACTTTGATCAAAACAACAAACTTATCCTGCACTTTACCCAGGTTCATTGCAACTAGATCGTGTATTTTATATTAGAGAGAATAGTATATGATGATTTCATCAGCCTGTTGATCTTACTATGTCCAATGTATCTCCTAAAAATAGTAAAGAAACCTTCTTTGATGCCCAAACATGATGCATAAATTGCAACTACTGGGAGCTAAATGACAAAGCGCAGAGATTCACATAGTAGCTACACATGCTTTTTGACCTTGTGGGCATGAAGCACTGCTGGTCCTGACACTATTAGACAACTCAATGCACAGCGATGCCTATACTCAAAAAGTTCTGCCTGTACTGTGGACAGAGTTGTGTGGACAAAGACCCATCTGAAACAGTCACTTATACTTTTTTTTTGTGGCTATTCTTACAGATTCCTGGTTGGTTTGAATAAGGGGAGCGGTAATTTATGATTGCTCTTCACATGCCTTGGAAGGTTTTAGGGTTCCAAGTAAGATGTATCATTTCAGTGCTTACTACATTGTCCAAAAGACTGTGAGTGCAAATTGCTATAATTAAATCACTCTTACACAACCAGTACAGAAACACCACAACACCATCCTTGGGCAAAACAGACTTCCCAAAGCACAATGTCCTTTAATTTGTTGGAAAGGGAAAATAATAATTCTGTGGATGCTAACAGCCAATATTGCTATTCGCAAACAATTCAGTTCTCATGCATCTGCTATTCTGGGCGGGTAGAAGGTTTTGAGCATTGTAACTCATAAGCAGTATTGGCTGTGGACTAGGGATGGGCTGGGATAGTTCTACTAGTAAGCTATTGGCATCTTCTTGCTTGTAAGGGAAAGGCTGCCATAGTCTTCACCTCATTTTCATATCTGTGTAGTTTTCCCTTTTCTGTAAAAAATACAACTCATCAGGATTGCCCTCACACTTATTACTCCTGCTGCTGTGATCCTGCTGCCTTCTGATGACAGGCCAGTACGTCCAAGTGATATGCAGAGTTTTTGATATTTAAAGATCTGGTCGGCATAAATACAGCTTTACAGGGCAGTTGATCTACATGTTTTTGGCTTCCAGGAATGATTTGCTCATGAAAAAACTACAATCAGAAGATCAGCTGCCCAGGATATGAGTATTGGCTACATTTTATATCTGTCTACATGGCATTATGTATAACGCCAGGATTCCCACCTAAAGGGCTATCAGAAAGCTAGAGACCTTTCTATACATACTTGTAAAGCATCTTGCACTTTTTGGAAGTATGGAGTAGACTGTGTTGTCCATGAATACATAAACAAAGGTTCCCTCTTTGTTTCTGTAAAGCACTTCCAGCCTGCAAAATTGTATTGAAAAACCAACACAGTCAGACAGGTATCTACTTAATTACTCTTGGCTACCAAAAATACAGTCCTGGCCTAAATAATTTTTTAGCAATATCTGGTGGGCTTATTGCACAATTGTGGTTTCACTGATTTTCAGTCTGTTTGAAAAGAAAAGATAAATGTCTTTAATAAGGGTATCTCCATTATAATGAGCCATGACACTGATATTACTAAAGCAACAGTCTCTAAAGCCAATTATGTTAGTACAACTAATGACATCAGTTGGCCCACATAATTAAATTCAAATTATATGTGAGAGGAATCTGCAGTTTCACAGCTAACACCCAAGTGTACATTCTGGGACTCACTTTATTAGAAATCTTACATACTTACTAAAGGAGTCTGTTAGATCAAAAAATTCAGGCATAGATTTATCCTGGTTGAGAAAGAAAGGGCTGCATCTGATTAATTCCTCTCCTCCTCCGCATATCCTGCCCTCTTAGCACTGGTTGGGATGTCAAACTTTCCTATATGACACATAGCAAAGCTATGCAGATGCATAGCACATCCATTTAGGAGCACAGCTCCCCAGGATATTTTTCTTCATTCAGTGTTTGACTCTCCTACGTGCCTCTTTTTTGATCTGAAAGACAATCAGCAGTGTTGACAGCCTGGACAGACGTACACTAGTCGGGAGTCACCACTACTCAGAGGACTGCTGTTCAGCATGTACGTTCCTGTTACTCTAACTAGTTCTTGAAGATCACTTCCAACGCAGCACTAGAGGAATCAATGTAATGTAGTGAGTATGTAATCACAAACTACCACTCTCTTTAAGGTCAGTTTTCAGGCTAAAATGGCTTTAGAGACTTTTGTGTACGGTCAACTACTATTACCCATTTTTTTGAGGAAGAAAAACAGTTATCTTGTTAAACTCACATCCGTATTCCAAACACCACAGAAAGGCGATTGTAGCAGCCAACTCCATGTAAACTTTTCTCTGTTTCAGAGATGGGTTATATTCATGGTTTTAATGTAGTGTGTCCTGGTTTTTTATTATCTGTTTGCTTAGAAGTGGACAGACTAGACACTGTCTTCAGAGGGAACTTCAGAATCACAAAATACCCTGGCAAACATCAAGACTTGTTCTCAGTCTAGCCAAAGGCAACGTGCCCCAAAAATACACTCAAAGAAAGCTGTATTCAGCTACAAAAACACATTCAATCCACTTCACAGAGCATTTAGTGTTGATTTGGTTAGTGCGAATGTGATATTTGCGTCAAATTCTCGTGTCTTTAGAGTAGGTAAGAAAAAGGTCAGCCAGGCATGAGTTCCTTACTTTTTTATAAGCAGGACTGTATGCATGTACAGTATTCCTTGCGGAAATAACAGAAAAAATGAAGTTAGATGATGAAACGATATAAAGAGTATCCAAATATATCATCTCTCATGTTAAATCTTCTATAATTGCATTAGGAATGAGTGACTTGAGTTTCTGCATCAACTTACTGAAGTTCCAAAAGAGTGCCCAGGTTACAACATACGTCTGGAACTGGTTAGTTTTCTCTTGAATTCTGAACCAAAAACCCATCGAACACTAAACTCTCACTCTCTCCAATCACCACTTCTTATGAATAGGATCTTTCTTACCTTTTTCCTGCTGTTGTTGTGTGCTAACTGCCCTGCCCCCTTCCCACTCTCTAAACCTATGTGAAAGGCTAATTCATCTGGGCAAGGGCAAGGGAACCCTTTGCATTGAACCTGTGGTGAACTTTAATAAAGTGACTGAGCAAGGTTTTTGAGATGTGCTGCTGCACTACAATCTGCTTTTGTTTTATTCCTCTATTATTCTTGCATTTTCTCTTAAATACTGAAAGACTTTTGTTGGGGACAGACTTGAACATAAGCCTAAGGCTGATTAATATCTCTCTTCTCTTTTCTGAGCTAGTATTAGGTGAGATTGGAGGGGCACTGAATAATACAAAAACACTAACTACTCTCATAATGACAGCTTTGCAGCTAGCCTCTGCAGAAAGATTTAGAAATGCTTAAATTTTTAAATTACGAGTGGCATAAAATGGGAGCACAGCAGCCCAACAGAAAGATTTACTTATCACCTACTTAGTACTGTATTAATCTTACAGGTATTTGACAAAACAGACACAAACAGGCCCTGAAACATTTTGAGTACGGGGATTTTTCTTTTTCTTTTTTTTCCCCCTCCTCCCTCCCTTCCCCCCCCCCATTTGAAGGGAGGAAAGCTGGGAGAAACAAAGAAATTATATTGACTGTATTCACCAGCAGGCCAAGATCATATCTTGTGCAGGTAATACCTGAAACTTCAGTGTGTGTGTGTGCGCGCGTGCGCACGTGTACGTATGTGAAGAAGCTAAAAAATCATCCAAGGACCAAGACATGAGTAACAAGAACTTGTCACAAATATTGCTAATACATATTAACTGCACCTTCATCTATCAGTTCTGACCCAAAATCAATATACACTGAAAGGTTTTATAGATGTTACAGATACGTTTTTACCAAAAAAGTTCATGGTGTCAGAATAATTCTTGTTATCCATACAAAGTGTATGATTCCAATGATATTTAGAGGGATTATAAAAATATTTCGACTTTGTGGATATTTGAGGGTTTCACATCAGCCTGCTGATTTTTAAAACTTCATCTATAACCACTGACTACATTACAGGTTATTGTACAAGCCACTTCATAACAGGCAGATCTGTCACCCAACAGGGTGCTGATTTTAGCTGGTTTATTACTTCATCCTTATTATACAAATATTGGATGCTTGGTAGAAAGAATATGATCATAAATAGAATCATCATCATCATCATAATCCTAGTAATGGAAAACGATTTTCCTTACTAAGAATCTTATCTGAGTAGTGCCATCACAGAATTGCAGATCTTCCCACTTCCAAAATGTTACTTCATATTTTTGCAGTGCTGTATTTTCTTATTTAAGTTCCACTGGTTTAACTGGGACCAAGCTATCAACATGCATAGCTGACTGCATGAGGAAACTAGATATATATGAAGAGTTTTGTGTACTGACTTCTACAGCTTATGCAGATCACTGAAGAGAATCAGTCTAATCACAAAAGTAATTTCACTGGTGACAGCACTTACACGCAAAAAGACATGAGGCTCAGAGATGTAGGTTTTTTGCCTTGCTGAGTTACCGTGCATTAACTAAGAGTTAAAGAGCTAAAGCATATTACTCGTTTTTTCTTTTCTACAAGCTAAAGCACACAGTTTATTGTGAGATACCTAGTTAAACCGCAGTATCTTCCTTGGCTCTGTATATATTTACCTAAGCATCCTATAGGTTAAGAATGGTCATAAAAGTTCATAAGATGACTGGTGAGAAACAACTAATCAAGCTTTTTTAAAACAGCACAAGAATAGAATTAATTATTATATTTAAGGCAGGGAGTTAGATTTAATTTTTTAGCTGTTACCATGTTGTTCTCTGATTGTGGCTGGAAGTGGACCTAGTTTGTGTCTTTGGAGGGTGTTAGAGTAGGTGATCATGCAGCGTGAGGTCAGATCTCCAGCTGGCATTAACTGATGTGGTTCCACTGAAGTCCCTGCTGCTGAGTTGATCCAGGATGGCTGAGGCTCTGACCTAGTAACCAGAAAGACACGCTCCAGACTGTCAATACTGGGCAACTCTTTCCTGAAACTTACGATGGGAAATAACTATGTTAATTTGGATTCCACTTTGTGATAACTGTTGGCACATGTCAACTTTCTAATGGCAAAGCAAGAAAGAAGCACCATCAGCACAGTCTGCTCATGCCGCTGCTGCTTCTGATGCTGACACTTTTGATGTCCTAAAAGCTGTTCTCATTGCATCCTTCCCTGTTGATGCCACTGCACATCCTTGGGTTATAAGCCAAATAGCACTTTCTTTGTACTCTCCTGCCAAGATAATTTTAACCTCCTACACTCCCTCAAAATATAGAACCACTGATTCAGGTTGAGAAGAAATTTTTGTAGAACTTACAACAACTTACTTAAAACAATCATTCCAAAGGCATGGAAAGGACTCACGCATTATCACAAGATGGATAGTTAGATTAATTCATGGTGTATTAACTGAAAAGCTCTTGTTCTGTAGTGAAAAAAAAAACACATTACTTTTCAATTAATAAATTGTTGCATGTATTATTTAATCTTTTCAAAATACTTTCACTTCTGTGTTGCATGCCTGGCTTCCTGACTCACTAGTCACAATTGCATATTCACCCACTGACGTTAGACATAACTGTAGTTTCCACTATATAGCTTTTTCATGGAAAATAAGCTGAGGAAGTTAGGAGTTCTGCTTTGTGAAGCCTTACCAGAAGGATTTTGGTTTTTCCAAACCAAGATGAAACATGGAATTCATATGCAGGTATTCGTTCTGACTTACTCATTGAAATTGGGACTAGCAAGTGTCAGTGGAATGTTCCACTTCTGACCCATCTCTAATTTTTCTCAATACAGTCTTAACTCATACATCTTTCAGCCTCCCTGCATATTCTAACTGTGTTCATTTATGGTCAGATTCCTCCACTCTGCCAACAGTACAGTACTTATACTGATTTCTAAAGCACTATCTATTGAACACGGTACTATTCAATGGAATTGTGGCTGTTTGACTCTTGGGACAAGTGAAAATCAAACACATTTTAAAATTATATGTGGTTGAAAAGGTTTATAACACACAAAAGCCAGAAACATGGTGATTTTCAAAAGTCTAGAAGAAGTAGCAAATGTCGAAAAAGATTCGTAAAGATATAGCATGCAAAACTATGAGCAAATAAAGGTCAAGTCCATTGTAGCAGCAACAGCAACTTTAGAAAATTCTTTGTTTCGGACTCTGGTGGCTATGCCACCAGCACCACTACCCTTAACTGTGAGTGCTACCTCTGTTTATCTTTCCTGTGACTATTTCTTTCTCTCTGTGTTCTTTTTATCTTCCTGAAGGACTTCAATAAAGCTTGATAATCTTTTCTAAGTTTAAAAAATATCTGTCTGGCTATAACAACAGAAGATCTAAATTTTTCAAAATCTTATTTCCCCAACTGGGGACTTTGGAGGCAAACTGGCTAGGCTTTGAGTTTGCTTGGAGAGCTTGAAGTGGAAACAGAGTATCTCCAGACTCACACAGCTCTTCCATCTGCTTTGAAATTTCTTTTTAAAATAAGCTATCTTATCATGCCAAGGGAACTCCGTGAATGGATCACAAAAATCCTGTTAAAAGGTTTAGTGGACAAATGCAGTTTTTAAATCTAGACTTATATGTGATCGTTCAGTTAAAATAATTTTGATGTTTTGGGTTTTTTTCCGTCTCTTAACACGTATGAAGCAATTGTTTTTCCGTAAAGCACAACAGCTTTGAAGCATTGTAAGACTTAACAGTTTGCTTCTCATTACACTGGTCAGTAAACATCAGGGTGAAGTTAATCTATTTTTAATGGAGTAAGAATTTCTAAATTGCAGTTCTTTATCAGTGTATAATTTTATTCAGCACAAAACAAAACCAGTAAATATTCTTTTGGCTGATGCATTTCCAGGCAACTTCTTAAAGTACTGCATCTGAAACATGCTACACTGCCGTATGAACATCAATACAGACATTTGAAATCGATGAAATTGATAGAAAGAACAGGATTTGGTCTGAGTCACATCTCTACTAAGATTGAAACACTGAGGAAAGAGTACTTAAAAAAAGCTCAGTTATTTTAATTATTAAAAAATTCTCGCAAAAGCACTGAACAGATACTTTGAATATGTAATTGAACTTAATGCCCCAAATAAAAAAGAAAGGCACTGGGGCTGTTAACATCAAAGCTCGCATTCACAATCTAGGCTTTGCAACTGATAAGCTCCTTCTGGAAAAAAAAAAAGAAAAAAATTGGAAAAATCTCCATATTTCAGTGTCACTTGAGTAAAACTGACATGATAAAAGCAAATATGTGAAGAAAGAAAAGGCAAAGTGGGGTCAGGTTCCAGCTCCCAGCAATACTGTATCATACAAAGTCTTAAGTAATGAACTTCATTAAAAAATAAATTAAGTATTTCTAAGGCAGCTACAAATGAGACTTTTTTTCTATAGACTTTACTGAAGTGTTTCTACCACAGTATCAAAGCAAATAAGCAATATGAACATTGAAAGCAACACTGTTCAGATAGCTGTTTCTGTTGTTTCTGTTTCTGTTGTGGCAAAGCACAAATGGTTAACATATAAGCCTTTTTCTTCTGGTGGATAATTTCCATTAGTTTTGGGGGTTTATAAAAGAATTAATTTTCATTATGATCTACAGAGGGATTCTATTAGCCAAGTGATATGTTAAGAATGACTAAAAATTGCTAAAACCCACTAATGTTACTAGAAAATTTTCAGAGCAATTTTTGTATTAGATATACAAGACAAATCTTCTAGGCCCTAAACTCTTTCCAGAGATGCTGAGGGCTTTCCCATTCTCGATATTTTTGTGGAAGCTGATAGTGCTTATCTTCTAACATAAAACTTTTAATATAGGTACAAACTTGTATTATAAAATACATACACACACATACATACTTCCTCTTACCTATATTCAATTCACATATTGATTGATTGATTCATCAATCTCAGATGTGACCTGCATTAAAGATAAACTTGCAAAATAGGTTAGTTTTAGCCTGGTTGTTTCAGCGGTCCATGTTTGTGTAACTGTCCTTCGAACA
Organism: Tauraco erythrolophus; assembly: GCF_009769465.1. Classification (NCBI taxonomy): domain Eukaryota; kingdom Metazoa; phylum Chordata; class Aves; order Musophagiformes; family Musophagidae; genus Tauraco; species Tauraco erythrolophus. The sequence continues at coordinate 13,814,643 of NC_141470.1, forward strand.
GCTGTAGCAGCCCACTGTGAAGGCCACAAGCTGTACTCGCTGTAAATACAGGCAGGCACTTCTTAAACTGGCTTAGCATAACAAAGACAGTACCATGTTGACCTGCAATCTCAAGTACAGAGATACAACACATATTTCTTGATTCTGTTAAAAGACTGCTTTATATTTGGGTGCAATAAAGGAGCACCATCATTACAGATGTTTGTAAAATCATACATGTTGCATGAATAGACCTAGAAATCCAGATCTCTCACCCTACTTGTTTTTGTGCGCAAATTACTACAAATATTGACACAGACTTCAAACTTGAACTGTGATATTCTATCATTATTGATAGTAGCTCAGGTAAAGTTAATTGTAAGACATACACACCACCTGGGTTGATGGAAAATGCACATCTTCTGTAGTACAGTGAAATATTCTCAAGCTAGACATCTAAATACTAATACTTCCCTCTCAAAAATATACATGCATTATATGGTTTTCTGCTGCTTTACAAAATCCAAGAACAAGAAATAAGGTAGAATAATCTCACTTTTAATAATGAAAAAGAATAATTGAATAATAAAGATACTAGAATACATACGTTTCAGAAAACCTTTGCTCTCCTGATTTGACCTTGAAAGCACAAGCAGAGTACTTTTATGGGTTTGCCTTTTTTTTTTTTAAATATGAAAAGGAATAAAGATTGATTATTTACATTTTCCAGAATTCTCTTTTTAACTTTTAATAGCAGATTGTTTTTCCTCTTTAAACCATTTTAGTGCTGTTTCTAGACTAAAAGTCAGTAACACATAAACCATGCAATCTTCCAAAATAGGGTTACACATATACACCAAACAGCACAGAGTAAATCAGCTTTTAATGTTTCAGTTACACACACCACCCATTACCCACAAAATGAACAAATCCCATGGTACACAAATATCAGTAAAAGGTAGATTTAGTGTGGTCAAAGAACCACGTGGTCTTTCAGAGGGCAGGATCTCAAGAATCCTGACAATAAATCATGAATACACAACTTCCTTGATGCTTATTTCTGAAAAATGGAAAGCTAAGCTGAGCCATAGTCTCTTGATGACAATGCTCAAGTTCATTTCCTCTCTGCACATTGAGCAACTATTCTTATATATTTCATAGATTCATAGATTCATAGATTTCTAGGTTGGAAAAGACCTTAGAGATCATCCAGTCCAACCGTCCCTAATCCCCCATTAAACCATATCGCTAAGTAGATCATCCACCCGATTCTTAAACACATCCAGGGATGGGGACTCAACCACCTCCCTGGGCAGCCTATTCCAGTGGCTGACAACCCTTTCAGAGAAGAAATACTTCCTAACATCCAACCTGAATCTCCCCTGACTAAGCTTATACCCATTTCCTCTTGTTCTATCACCCAACACTAATGTAAAGAGCCCTTCCCCTACCTCCCCACCATTTTTTCTCAAGTATTTGTAGGCTGTAATCAGGTCTCCCCTCAGCCTCCTCTTCTCCAGGCTAATTTCTTCCTGTAAGGCACACAGTTCATAATGTGGGTTTTTTTTCACAACTCTAGTTATGATAAAAAGATTCCTGCTATCATTTTTAATTTCTGATATTCTATGCTAATATATCTGAAGTTAGATAAGAGAATGATATAATGGCTATTATCTTTTATATGTATATACACATAAATAGAAAAAAGCTATACTCTGGCTTGACCAATAGCATTGTCTACAGTGAACAGCAACAACCAATCAGTATGTAATGCGTTTGAAAAGTATCTATTGGTTACTTTTTTCCTAAACAAAAGACCACACCTTTACTCTTTCTCACAAAAAAATGATGTGATTGAATTTATTTTTAAAAAGACAGTCTCTAAGTTTGCAGGTAGTTGAACTGCAATTCAATCCTCACCAAGAAACAACTTGCTATTCATCCAGAGCAGTAATTCTTTACATTGACCTTAACTCAGCAAAATACTAGAGCATCTACTGAACTTCAGCATGTATTTAATTGATTTGCTGGGCAGGAATGGAATTTTGTTTACATGCTGTGTTTAACTGAAATTTCATTCCTTAGCAAGTGTATTTCATTCTCCATCACTTTGTAGAGGCCTATGGTTTTATGAGTGGAAATGCATTTCCTCGACGGCAGACACTCTTATTCCTTACAAGTTATTAATTGATCTTAAAATTAAAATTACTTTACCCATGAGCTAATTTTCTGAGGACATACATACTCTCTCTCTCTCTCTATACACACCATATATATATACTATATGTGTTTTATATATATAACACATACTATATATATTGGTTGAAAATACAGCTCTGTATTTCAGTGCAAATTTTGCCAAAGACTACAGTAGAGTCATGAAAGTGATGAAGCAGGTTCCCTATATTCTAAATGAACTGCTGGATGTATATAACTTTTTTAAAAAAATGTATTTTAAAAGACATTCAATTGATAATCCAGTCAATGCCCATTACTGATTCAAAAGCAGTTTCCAGTATTATATCTATGTCTGAATGCTTGAGCTTGCAATCGTGTTTCACGTATGCTATAATCACTTTTCAAAGTTGTTGTATTCTTTCATGCTATGTGACAGACCTTGTGAAACTGAAAGAAAGGAATAATTTCTCACAATATACAGTAAATTACACAAAATACATTGCAAAAGAGAATTTTTTTTTAAAAAAATAAAAATTTTAATTTTTTTTTTTTAAATTTGTGTACACCATTTTTTTCAGATAGATTTTTTTTTCAGAAGTAATCAAATTAAATGTGAAATTTCTACTGCTTTCTGAATTTATTTTCTTAATATACCATCAATCTCTTCAAATTCACTAACACATAAATATGATTGAAATCAGATTATCTTTAGTATTTCTGCCAACTGGCACATGAAAAAAATGTGGATGATCAGGGCCTGATCTAGTTTCCATTAACTTCACAGTAAGCTGGACTACATTCTAAACACATAGTGCAAAAAAGAGAATATAATTTTAGGTACTCACCTGTTAGTAAACAGTTACTACCTATTAATACTCACCTATTAGAAAACAGTTGCAGCTTGCAATAATTCAAATGACTTGATGTGCAATATAACAGATGTGTGCACTACATGCAACAAACCAGATGTGCACCACACAGACAGGTGGTAATGGCATGGTGTGGTGACAGTGGTGAGTAGGGAAGACAATCATCCCAAAGTGTTCTGCAACAATAGTGCATTCCAGATGTTCAAAAGATCCTACTACATTTATAGACGTAGTAGTGGCATCGATTTCTAGAATGCTGTGAAAAAGAAAATTAGGCAGGCTCACTCTTATAGATGGATCTGACATGCGGTACCCTGGTAAGCACCGTGGCATGCAAACGGGCTGGAACTCTTCTCTAAGGTCAGTCATTTTATGCTCTTCTTTCGAGTTCTGAGACACCTTCCTCCACAGTGGCACTGCTCTGGATTATGCTATCTGAGCACAGAATCCTTGGTGAAACCCTGAGCAAAGCAACTACCAGCTTCCCTGAGACCAGGCATTTCACCTCTCCTGCAGAGCCAGTCTACCCACAGTTCCCCTCTGACAGTCTAACAAGACACAATAAAAGATGTTGACATGCTGTGTAAGCATTGTTTCTGGCTGTAGTTATCCCAATTATTTTTTTATGTTTTCCCCTTAAATGAGAAAGACATCAGGTGGTAACTCAAACACTGAGATACCTATTTACATTTTAGAACAAACAGTTTAAACAGTATTATATACAGATGTCTAAATATTTTGAAAGTATCTGTTTATGGGAGTAAAATGAAACTACCTGTTTAAATTTGGAGAATTTTATTTTAAATCTGCATGTAGAACTGAAATCGCTTGTTAGTTGATACACTGTGGCAAACGAGGCTTATTTGCAGAGTATATGAAGTGCTTGGATTTCTGTTTGAATCGGGAAAAGCAATACATTTGAATTTTCATTAGACTGCTCCATTTTTACAAAAATGATTCATTGTATAAAAACAGTAGTAAGTGGCTTACTCTCTGTCTTTGTCAACAGACAACTGGCAAATTGCTGGCTGCATAATATTTCTGTTAGACTACTTGTGTATGGAAATCTGACTGCTTTGCAAGCAATTTAATCAACAGTGTAAATAACCTACGTAAAATATCCAACAGCATAAATGCCTTTAAAAAATCAAGGCTCTTTAATGTACATAAAATAGGCTTTTGTACCTACAATAGACTTGATCTTTATAACTGTTGTTCATTCTCACCTATTATACCACATTGTGCTCTATAGTAATCAATGCATATAGAAGCTTGATTCTCAAACCTACTCTTTAGTGGGTGCAGTTTTTTACCCGCAGAGAATTGTGTCCACTATTTCACACTACTAATAAATTGCCAGGAAAAATAAGATTGAATTACAGATATAAAAGCTGGAAGCTTGGACTGAAAATTGGACTGTGATGCATAAACAAAATCAGTCTACAGCAACAAAAAAAAATCAGGTAATTTGGTAATATTCTTGAGAGACATCTCCCATTTTTCTTAGGCAATGAAAGTTCCCTGGGTTTTACAATGTGACAGAAGTTTGATAACGTCAAAATTGAGATGTTTTATGCAGCATAATGAGAGGAATAAGAGCCGGAAGACTAGCAAGCAAGTAGAAGAAAGACCTTAGGATATGATGTTAACATTAAAACTATGGCAAGGTAGCAAATTAAAATGGGTGCAAATATAATTGAAACCTACTTAGAAGTTTCTTTAGACTCTCAGAAAAATATAAAATTTGAGACCAAGCTATTGTGCTCATTTTGCTTTAAAGTGTCCTTAGCTGCATATTTTTATCACGTGCATTTAAAAAAAAAATGCTTTAAAATTTTAGAAAAAGCATTTTTAGCTTTTCACTAATTTTTGAACATGACAAAAGTTGTATGCAAGGATAACCTTACTCAGTCTTGAATTTTATAGATAGCCAGAAACAGGTTTTATTAAAAAGGAAATTATCTAAGTTGGACAGATTTAAAAGAAGATGCTTATGAGGAAATTAACCTCAGCTTTAGACAACCTGAGCAGTGGAATGTACTAAGCAGTATGAGAGTGCTAAAAAGATTCATTACCGGTAAAGAATTTACGTGAAATAGAAAGTGTTTACGAAGTGGCTTGGCTTCCTAATGTATAATACAGTCAAGTACATATTTTGTTGAAATTTAATCTTCAACCAATTTACTTTTCATACTTTTTCATTCTATCTTCACCACACTTTCTCCTTCCAAGTATAAGCAAGCACACAGTTCTGAGTCTAAGTCAGGGGCCAGACATAGGTTAGCTTTAAAATTTGTGGTGAAGCTGCAGTACTTTCAAAGGCAGTATTTTGGAAATGGATGCTCCTTAAAGAAACTGACTAATAAGATCACCCCATTGCATTTCTATCTTTCCTTTTCTAGTGGTTTTGGTGTGTCTCATCTATTCTACATACACATACATGCAAACAAACAAACAAAAAAAAGAGATCCAGTGAATTTGATTCTTTAATTCTCTAGCTACAGAAAATTATATATAGCTATATGTTTATATTTATACCTCCAGATCAATGAATCTGGTATCAATTCACAATTCATTGCAGTGTACCTGCAATGCAGTACTATTGCAGTGCTTGAATTGTAGTGTCACTAATTCATAGGAGTTCCTGAGAACCCAGAACTGCCATTAGAGGTTACTAAAAGGTTTTTCTCCAATGTTCCAGCCATTCAGACACTCTTACTCGTATTCAGTAGGTGAAACATACTTAATTCCAGATGGTCATTCTGTTTACCATACTTCAACTGAAAATACTACAGTAGAAAATAAAGACCATGACAGATACTTCTATCTGTCCACAAATACTGCATGTCTAACAGGAGTAAATGAAACTATTTCACATTTCCATCATGGGTTTTATCATGAGTAGGACCTTAAACACCTCTGTGTATAGGTAACATTCAGTTCAATCAGTACAGACAATTTTGGTTATTGTTACAATAGTCACTACAGTGAGTTATTTCAGACAAGGCGTTACAAAGTAGATTATCATCACTTGCATTTATCTTCATGATCTTTACCATTAATCCTCCAGAGGTCATACCAGAGATCTATCAGAGAGATATCTGCTCATATCAGAGGGCACTTTCTTTCATGTAATTCAGTCTTGTAGCAATCATAGCACTTGCCTGTTGTATACTTTTTCTCCCGAATTCATTCACCACATAGCACCAGAAACCAAAGCTCTTATTTGAGAAAAATAATGGAGAGTCATTCCAAGTAGCTCTAGACAAAACAGTGAAGTTCTCAGTTGAATTGGGATTCATCTCATCTAAGCTTAGATGTTCACATTACATATGTCCATTTCTGAGCTAAGGTGTCTGGACTATCTCTACAGTCAATGGAGAGAAATAGGCCTTCCTAGGATGTGGATCGTCCACCTATTTCCAGTGTTCCTTTGGATGAAACTAATCACTCTGAAAGGATTTATTTTTCTTAAGGATTAATCTTACTTGTGGATTTTTATCTACATTACATGACCATCCTCTGCAACCACTAATAGGAATTATGCCATGGTAGTCCCTGGGAAATAAACCAGTGTAGCCATAGAGGATGAATGTGTCCTCTGCCCTCACACTGAGCACTGTCTCCTTTCACAAGTAGCTCTTTCATTGAAATGGAAATTCTCAAAGGGCGATACACTATTCACAATGGAAAAATGGTAGTGTTTCAGCTGGCCTCATAAAGGACAGATGCAAACGAGAGAGAAAGCATCTTTCTGGAAGTTTTTAAGACCTCTCTCCTTACTTAGATAACTGCACTTAATTTGAAACTACTATTGAGAAAGGTGCATTTGATTTTTGAATCTGTACTAGATTATTTGACTTAAATACACATTTTAGTATGGTCATTACTGGTATATCACTTCAAAAGGGATACCATTAAAAATGCAAGCAGGTAATTCAGAATGTTGTATTTAATATGTACTAATTAGCACTCTTGCTACTTCCCAAAAGTTACAGCTTCAACCTAACCTCAGAAAAAAGTAATGAAGAAAAAGTTTGGTTTAAGTTGACTCTACCTGAGAGTAACATTGGAGTTCCTTTCTTTTCCTGGGGATGTGGCCTGACTTATGTGGTCTTTCAACATGAAAAAGAGACTGTTGTTGAGAAATATGTCAGTTAAACAAACTTAATTTTCTGTTATGCTTTAACGTAGCTGAATCCCCTTCTGACCTTTCTATTAGAAGCTCTAATTAAAGGCAAATTCCTGTGTATCCTGCTGAGATTTCTACAGGACTCAGAAATAAGGAGTTCATTGTAATGTTTGTTTGAAGATTGCAAAAAAATCCCAAAAGTTTGTAGGTGGAGCTTAACAAGCTACAATAGAAGGTATGTGGATTTTAAATAAAACAGAATATTCTCCTGTGTACCGTCAGAGGCTTAGCATTAGGGCTATCCATACCTAGTCAACACAGGATGAAGACTTTGCTAAGAATATCCAATGAGATATATAGTGTTTGCATGCTTAAAAAGACTAGAGGGGAAGGTGGCAAAGGGGAGATGTAGATTAATAATAAATAAATTTGTATTTTTCTTACTTCACAAATACTTTGAAGAAAGAATGAGATTTACCCTTATTCCATCACAAAGTTTCTGTTCAGCCTTTATTCTACGCCTATCCCTTGCATAAATATTTTCAGTGAATAAACAACTTACATAGTAAGCTACTGTTGAAGGATCAAGAATGCAGAGTGGCTACATTTTTTTTCTGATCAATGACAAATAGTTTAGAGCTCAGTTATGAGTAACGAACTTCCATTTTAGATGAAGCATTCTATTTTTGTCCTTAATTAGAGAACGGTAAAGACTGTACTTTATTGCTTTGTGGGTTTCGTGGGTTTGCACAATAAAAGACAGTATTACAATAAAACATAAAAATAAAGAGCATTCAAAACACAGCATATACTCAAATGTAACATACTGCTTCTGTCTACAATATGAATACTTTTCTATCATTACTAATATTTGAATTTTATCTGAATATTAAGTTAAAAACATTTTGGTTTGGAAAACTAGATATTTTCTACCCAAATCTAATAAATCATATTTTATCTTTTTCTTTTTTAAATCCTTCCTATGAAATTTTACTGGAGTTGGATGGTTTATCTTTTTCACATCTCATGTTAGCCCGTTATGACTTGCTTCATCTTACTTGACAGATGTTTTCTTTGTCAACTTAAATCTTCCCAGACCAAATTTAAAGCCTGTTACTCAACTTTTAAGAGGTTGAGAGAAGGTAAACCCAGTAAAATTCAAAATAAAACTTCCCAACAGGAGAAGGGATTGTCTCTTAAATAAAAGCACTTCATATCTTCTTCCCTTTATAGTAAATTATGTTCCATCGAGAAAAAGAAGATGCATTTTTCTGGATGGATTTTCATTTCTAGTAGAGAGACGTCATTGAATAATGGCAAGAAGCTCCTCTTCTCTATCAACTAATTCAATTCAGTGGAAATTAAATAAATATTTATAAAAATGATGAAGGTGGTTTTGGAAGGATAAGTGGACGCTACTGGTAGTCATGACAGAAGAAATGAAGCACTCTGGAGGTGATCAACCCATATTTAAATGCTAGCAGAATATTCACTTAGATTAAGTAGTTTGAACTAAATGACTATGAGAAGATTCTGTGTGATGGGTTTACTTATTTTTCACCATAGAATCATACAATATCTGGAGTTGGAATGGACCGGTAAGGATCATCGAGTCCAACTCCTTGCTCCTTGCAGGACTACCTGAAACTATGTCTACGAGTGTCGTCCATACACTCCTTGAACTCTGACAGGCTTGGTGCCGTGACAATTTCCTTGGGGAGCCTGTTCCAGTGACCAACCACCCTCTCAGTGAAGAACCTTTTTCTAATGACCAATATGAACTTCCCCTGATGCAGTTTCATACCATTTCCTCATGTTCTGTCACTAGTCACCAGAGAGAGATCAGCACCTCCCTCTGCATTGCCTCTCTTGATGAAGTTGTAGATTGTAATGAGGTCACTCCTCAGGCTTCTTTTCTCTAAGATGAACAAACTAAGTGACCTCAGGCCCTCCTCATAAGTCTTGCCCTCAAGATCCTTCACCATCTTGGCCACCTTCCTCTGAACACATTCTAATACTTTGATATCCTTCTTATATTGAGGCACCCAAAACCTCACACAGTACTCAAAAGGCCATTTTTCTGCCTGCCATATGGCTATGTAAAATTCTGAAAGAGCAGTTTTCTTTTCAGTGGCTTTTTATCTCCACCATGAAATTAACACGTGAGTTTAGGTGAATGCAAAAATTCACATCAGGTATTTGGTGTCCATAGAGAGAAACACTGAGCTTATGAATCTCAGATGCGATACCTCTGACTTTGTGAGCAGAAGTCTCTGAAGCTCTTGGCTACTTTACAGTTGTATCAGCCATGAAACTACCATAGAAGCACATGTAGAGAGCAAGGAGAGACAGAGGAATGCAAAGAGAAGGATATAATGAGAGAGTTTTATTTAACTGTTCTCAGTCACAATGAAGGGCCAGGATCACTGGTTACAGGTGAAGAAGAAAAAGAAGAAAATTATTTTTGGATGCTACAGATATAGGTAGCACAATCAACAACTTAAATGTTTCCTTTGTAAGTCAATCAACTTCTCTGACTCTCAGTTCCCATTGGATGACAGATATGCACAAGACTCCACCTGTCAGGTTTTAAGAACTACATGATACTTAAGGTATACTTTAAGAGTAGGAAACAATGCTTCCCATTTTGCAACTTTCATTGTGAATCTCCAAGTTTTATGAAAGGTATGGAAAGGAAAGACTTCAGTCTCCAGAGCATTAGTGTGATGATGGTGACATTAGGCTGCCATGAACACAATAAACAGCATATATCATGTATTATTGGTTACTTGGAAGATAAAGATTAAATAACACAATATAAGCACAGACATCTTGTGTAAATATAAGCTCAAACAGGGACTTAGAAAAACCCAAAGCTTTCAGAAACTTTGCTTTATACAATGTTGCTCTGGAATAAAATCAAGTGCAAATTTCCCATCAAAAATAAAATATTAGAAAAAAACAGGAGAGCAGAGCACAAATTATTAATTTTCTTTCTTCTAGCTAACCATATAGTGCAGAATTTAGGGATGGGAAAAACAAAACAAGGCTCTACTCCATGTTTCTTTTGTCCCTGAATCAGTACTTGTGCTCTCATATACATCTTCAAATTCACATTTCAATGAATCTAGTAAAATTGTGAGTGAGCTCCTCTGTGAGAACAAATGAGCAGAGCTGCACTTAAAGAGCTTAGAGACAGATTACTACCGTTACTAGCAACTTTGGAGTAGCTAAGAATTAATAAAAGAATAATATCTGGTAAAATCCACATATGGTGAGAGAAGCTAATAAGTCTTTTTGACCAAAACTTTAGGTATTACTTTATTTATTTATGAGCAGAAGAAATAGGTAAAGTTTTTTATAAGATCTGCAAAGGCTGTTCTGATCCAGGGTCATTTAGGACTTACTCCTGATTTCCAGCTACCAGGGATTTTTATGAGGTAGATCTGGCAATCTGCATCAAACAGCTGTTCAGGCAGCTTCTATGCAGAATAAGCAGATCCTATGCAGAACACATGTCAAGAGTAGTTTTTTGGCTCATGGCTCAACAAGCAAGGATTTGTATAAGAAGGAATAAACAAATATTTTCAAAAAGCCGCAAATCAGAGAGGAAAGAGGATACCTCTGTTTCAGAACTGAGGATAACTACAAAAAAAAAACAAAAACGAAAGGGAAGACTCACATTGTGATGAAATCAGACCATCATCAAACCTCTCTTGTCTCTCTCATGATCTCATTCAGTATGGAGAAAATATAAACTAAAACTGTATAAACAGTGTATTTCCAATGACTTATAAATGAAAACAACCTGTAAACTGGTGAGGTACCATAAAGGGTGAGAACTACATGGTTTTGGGAATCCTAATTAAGCTGAATTTGAATACATTTGCCCTTACCATACTTTACTCCATATTTAAAGATTCTCCAGAAATAATAGGGTCTGTATGGCTGATTGATCTGTTTCCAATTCTTTCTACTCAGTCTTTGGACAAGATACTGGTGAAGGTACCAGACATCTTCCACACTAGCAGACAGCCAGCGTACTTTAATTAATAGCCAGTAAGAATGAGTGTCCTTGTTCTCCCAGTTACAGGCTCCAATCTCTGGCTTAAATATTAAGAAAGGCATCAAATGACTGTCATGGATTTGGTGAAGTATCCTAAAAATTCAACTGTAAAGCAATTGTGGTGGTTGGAGACTACGTTTACTTAACTGAATAGCCCGGCCAGCATCACAATTTGAAACAGGCTTTGTGATAGGATTCAAATTGGACTATGTTGAAAGAAGTGGTGTTGGAACTGAAATGTGGTAATGTAGAACAAAGTGTCTTTTCAAGTGTGTTTCCTCAACCTCATCTTTACAAGAGTCTGAAAGACTCGGCTTCTGCCTAACCTAGGCTCCTATATTTGGCCAATATTGTTTCATTATATGACCAGATAAATGAGCAGTTCTGGAATAAATAAAAGTACTGTCGAAAATGTTAGAGTTCTGTAATGTGTTATAAAGCAATCACTGCTGCAGAATGAAAGTGAATGTCTTTGAAATTAGTAATTTTTAAAAGGAACAATTGTGGTATGTCTTTTTTAAAACAAACGTGTATCATGGCCATGCTGGGGCTTAATGCAATGACCTTGTTTGGGAAGGCCTTTATTTCAGCATGGGTAAACTTGGAACTATAGTGGAATTACTGAAAAAATAGACGACTTAAAAGCCAAAGGTGAGGGAGGCAGTATCCCAAACATAAGGCAAGAGAAAAGGACAGAAAAAGCTGTGATGAGTTTTTAGTATATAAAGGATAAAATGAAGAAATGTTTATTGAGAAATATGTGAAGAAACAAAATATAAAAATGGAGCATGCTCTGTGCATGTATATGTGAACACATGGATAAAAACGCATATGGAATACGTACAAATTTTTCCCTTCTTCTCAAGTTACCAGTGTGACACAGAAGAGTAATGAAATGGCTGTAGAACAGCTGGGTAAATCCTTCATTCATACAGCCTGGAGCTGGGGCTCAGAACTTAAACATATTAAGCTGCACTTTGAAAATCAGTTTCATAAATTGAGGCTATACTCCATCACTGCCATGAAAATATGTAATGTCTCCTTTCCTCCACAGCTTGTGGCTTGTCTTTGCTTTGTTTCACCCTCTCCATGTGCCAGCAAAAGCCTGTTCCAGGCTGAACACGCAGTCAATGGCTCAAGGTCCAAATGGAGATCAGTGATGAGTGGTGTCCCACAAGGGTCTGTATCAGAACTGATACTGTTCAATATCGTTATTAATGACACAGAGAGTAGGATTGAGTGCACCCTCAGCTGCAGTCCAGTTCTATTTGTACTTCTGTAAAGCCTTTGGCACTGTCTCCCACAACATCCTTCCCTCTAAAGTGAAGAGATATGGATTTCATGGATGGACTGTTCAGTGGATGATGAACTGGATAGATGGACACACCTAGAGAATAGTGGTCAATGGCTCAGTGTCTGGATGGAGATCAGTGATGAGTGGTGTCCTTCAGGGGTCCATATTGGGACCCGTATTATTCAATATCTTCATCAATGACATAGACAGTGGGATCAAGTGCACTAACAGAAAATTTGCAGATGGCTCCTAGCTGCGTGGTGCAGTTGACACACCTGAGGGACAGGATGCCGTCCACAGGCCCATGTGAACTTCATGAGGTTCAACAAGGTCAAGTGCAAGGTCCTGCATATGAGTCAGGGCAACTCCCAGTATCAATACAGGTTGGTGGAAGAAAGGATTGAGAGCAGACCTGCAGTGAAGGACCTAGGAGTACTGGTGGGCGAAAAACTGGATGTTCACTGGCAATGTGTGCTTGCAGCCCAGAAAGTCAACTGCATCTGGGGTTGCATAAAAAGAAATGTGACCAGCAGGTTGAGGGAGGTGATTCTGCCCCTCTACTCCTCTCATGAGACCCCATCTGGAGTACTGTGTGCATTTCTGGGGTGCCCAGTACAAGAAAGACGTGGACCTGTTAAAGTGGGTTAAGAGGAGGGCCACAAAAATGATCAGAGGGCTGAAACACCTGTTCTATGAAGACAGGTTGAGAGAGTTGGGGTTGTTTAGCCTGGAGAAGAGAAGGCTCCAGGGACACCTTATAGCAGCCTTCCAGTACTTATATGGGGCCTACAGGAAAGATGAGCAGGAACTCCGTATAGGATGGGGTGGTTTTAAACTAAAAGAGAGTAAATTTACATTAGAATAAGGAAGAAATGTTTATGATGAGGGTGGTGAAACACTGGAACTGTCCAGAGAAGTTGTGGATGTCCCATCCCTGGAAGTGTTAATTAGGAATTCAGACCTGAGAGATCAGTTGCTTGAAAAGAAAAAAAAAAAAGATTCTGAAAGACATCAGTTAGCAAATATGCCTTCTACAAGAATACACTAAAACAAGACAGCAATACAGAAAGAACACAAGAGAGAAATGTTGTATCGTCATAAAGTACATAAAATGGGTGTGTAGTTTGCTATGGTGTCTTAGGATACACCAAAACCAAATCCTAGACATTTCATTTGTGGGAAGGAGGGGATATTGCTGCAATTATTCCACACTCAATTTCAATAATCTATAATATTACAATGCTTCAAAATCTAGTCATCTCTTTTTTTGGCTTAGAATTTAGGAATAAGCAGAACTGAAGCAGAACACACCCAATGTTTACCATTTAGGATTTAGATGTATGACTAACACATCAAACTAAGAGGCACTTAGGTGGTTTTGGTCCTCAGTACATTCCTGTGCTTGAAATTAAACACATGCATTTTTAAAAAAAAAAAAAAAAAAATCAGAGCCACAATAATGTCACGGACAATTAAAGTCAATACTGCTTACAAACCAAAAAAGCAGACTCAGTATTCCATCTTACAGATTTTAAATTACATTTTTCATGTCTGATTAACAAGAAACCTTTCAGAATTGCAGCATGGTATATCTACTTTTTTTTTGTTTGTTTTCTCAAGCATGACAGAGGGTCAGGTACAGGCATCTCTTAATGTACAGCAAAAGCATATGAATAACCAGATAACTGAGGCAGTATGGAGAGCAGTTCTCCACCCTTTCATCCCTGTAGACAGTATTTGTCCCTTTGATCCCTGAGCAGATCAAACAAAATCCACTAATCAATTATTTCTTTTTTTTTGTCTTTCAGATGCTGCCACAGGCCTTCAAACACTAAGTACTTCAGGAATATTTTATTTGTTTACTTTTATAAAACAAATGTTTACCACAAAGGAATATATTTTCCATCTTATTATTTCTCTCCCTATCCAAAACCGTAACTGAAAACATTCATTTTAAAATGGTTGTGAAAGCTTTCCATTATTATTTATTTTGAATATAAATTTTGAAAACACGTTGGAAAGTTAACTTATAAAGAGAAAATGGATCTCTTACACTGATAAGTTTTTCAAAACTGCTGAACTTCAGACTTGCCAGCATCTTCAGTCTCACTAGCAAAACTCTAGGGTTAGGCTTGAATGGACTATTTGAGGGGTGTCGGAGGAGAAAACATTCTTCTGTAACATAGGCTTAATAAGACTGTAAGGAATAGCTACTTGTCTGCATGCGAATGATAATAACAATTAGTGGTTTCAGCTGCCCACTTTTCTGTGACATTGAAAGGATCTGAGGGACTGACTACCTGGGTGGTCAGTCCATCACATGGCTACTGCTTATGTTGTGGTTTCTTGCACGTTATGTACCCATCTCAGTGTATTAGTCCTCTTCAGATGCTCACACTGTAGTACAACTGCTCAGTCTGATCTAAACCACTTTATTAAAACTCACATGTGTCTATTGTAATTCTTACTTATGCACATTTGTTTCTTCAAGTAGGGTTTCATTGATGCTGCAGCTACATCCACAAAGGTTCATCAACTACTAAATCAGAAAATGCTGACCTGAAAAGTTCAGTCCTGACAAGTCCGATATGATGTTTAATACCAGCAGTGCATCAGTACCACACTAACAAGCTTTTATTAGTCATTAAAAACAATAAACACTTAAAACTTGACATATCAGCCAGTTTTGCTCTGTTGGGAGCTTGTGAGAATAGAGACATCATTTCTTTAGACTCTGAGTAGCAGAGATCAGAAAGAAAGAAGAAAACTAGATTAAGAAGGAAGAGCAGCTGAGTTATTGCCATGTTGTCTTCAAATGAGAAAGGATATATCTTAAGGATGGAAGAAGTCATCTGGGAAAAGGGAGGAACACCAAAGTGAAACTACAGAAAGTGGATCTTGGATGATAATAATCTGATAGCAAAAAAGGTTACTCACCAAGTAAATGTTGAGAGAAGTTCAGAAGCTGTTGTAGGTGAGTGTCACAGAAACACCAACTAAGTGGAAGAGAAAAAAATACACAACAAACTGAGTAAAGAACAAGCAACATATGAGGGGAATTATTTCAAAATAGTGGAATGAGAAAAAATAGAGATGGTATGCATTACAAAAACAAGACTAAAAAAAGTGGAAATACTATTTATAATAAAAATGCTTTATCCCGCAAGAACGGTGTTACTTAACAGATCTTTGGAAAATTTTCCATTAGGCTTCCAATTTCTAGATTTGGTTGAAACACTGTTAGAGTATAAGATAAGTAGATTATTCCGCAAGTGAGGTTTACCCTATTAAATCCTTCTGGCCCTATCTCAGTTATTGTGCACAGACATCTTTCTTAAAATTCTGCACACGTGTATATGATACGAGAGAATAACAAAAAAAGTTATTCATTGTGAACAGGGTAACTCTAAACTTTTCAAAGCAATAGCACAGAAGACAGCCTGCAAGTGTCATTACTTAACTCTTAGATTTTATAATTATCAAAGGAAGAATAGAAATTAAGCACCAGGGTGGAATTCATTGAACTGGAAAATTATTTAGGTTAGGAAGGCCCTATGGAGGCCATCTAGTGTAATCACCTGCTCAAGGGAGGGTAAAGTTCAAAGCTAAATCAGATTTCTCAGGACTCATTCAGTCAGCTTTTGCTTCAAGGATACAGAGTCCCAAACCTCTCTTGTCACTTTCAGATAAATATATGAGTATATACACCTTCTATAACCACCTTAAATATCTTTAGACATCAAAACATTAGTTTTCTAATTCGGTTACCTAGTTTTGCCCAGCGGATGATTTATCCCTAACATAGCCGTCTAATAGAGTTGGAAGCATTTCTTGTCTGTAGGTGCCTATTTGCTGTAAAAGAAGAATAATTTATGTGAGACAAGTAACCTTTAGACAACTGAAGTTATGTAAGATGACCCTAATTGTGACGTTCAGGCTTGAACTCATTACCACTTCCTCTTACAAGGGGTCCTTTCCACTATTCTATACGACTTATCGAATCCTTGCATTGATTTAAAATAGAATTTCTTTTGGGAAGAATCTTGTGTTGCCCAAGATCTTGGAAAACCTTCCACATACTACCATGCAAACAGTCACCAGCAACCCTATGCTTAAATAGTGATAGATAATGCTATGCTGCATTGTTCTGTATGGAAACCTGCACGTTGAGTTATGTTTTGCTTTTCTTGATATATTAGTATAGTCTGGTTTTCCACAGGTTAAGTCATTCCTGGATGTATTAGGAGTTAATAATATGTTCTGTCCCTCTTTCCAACTTGAATGGACTTCTTTATTCCTCTGTATATGTATGTTTTTACCCCTGCAGTAGCAATTCTATGCTACAAATCCCTTTGTTAAAAACACAGACTAAACTGAGGGTGAGTACATCAAAGGTCCTACTTTTCAGTCCCAGAGATAACAGCACTGTGACTGGCTTTTTTCCTAACGGACATTTGAATTTCTGTGTATTAAAGGTCTGAATATTGATAAACTAGGCTTGTTGGCAGTGTCTTTCCAGATTCTGAATTAGCACATTTGCGGCATTTTCTGAAGCACTTTCATAGCACTTTGTGAAAAATGCCAGTGACACGTGTTGAAGTTCCAGTGGTGCTGTGATCTGAACAATATCGCCTAAGATTAGAAACATGCATGTCTTTAACAAATGTGAAAAAGGATGACTGAGTTGATCACTGTAACGCATGGTGCAGCCACACAGCAATATGGTTGCATGTAGCCCACTCCTCTCTCACTCCTGGAACAGAAAGTAAAATCATGAACTGGAGAATAAGGAAAAGATTTCCATTTATCAGTAATGATTTCACAGGAGAGGTTCCAGTAATGCTTATCCCATCATCAGGGAGAGCCAAGAAAATTTAATTTCTGCAGTGTGCTTTCCTACTAGTTTGTGATCCAGGAACTAAGAGACTAAAATACATAACAGGTAGTCACGGCTCCATGAGAATAAGGCAGCTCCTAGAAGAAAGTAAGGGGAAATTCGGAAGTGATTTGAGGATGTCTTTTCTAATGAGGAAGAATGGATTGTATAAATTAGAATTTTATCACAGGGAGATTAAAGGAACTTAAGAATTTAAGAGAACTCAACTGAGGCACCACATTGCCCTGGCACTATGCTACAACATTATAACTCCATATGAATAAAGAAAGAGGCATCAATATAGGTCATGGACATAGCTGTCTATCTGGCTAGCACAAAAATTGATGGCATTAGAAGAGCCCAAATAACCCTTTGATGAAGAATTACTGAGTCCACTTGGACCAGCAGTGTCCAAGCTGCGAGATCTGTAGATACACTGGGATTGAGTTCTCAAAAATGTCGGCAGGCTCCAGTAGACACTTATACTCTGATAAAGTTTTTTGCTTAAAAAAAAATTTTGATATCATGGTGTCATCACACAACTCTCAGAGCCAGAAACCATTTTGAGATATCTATGTCCTATGATGGTGTAGGTTGATTGGTTACAGTCAGAGTTAAAAAGGTGAACCAGTTTGCTGGGGTGAAGGGAGAAGTAAATTATCTTGATGGAACATGGGAAAGAAGGCATATTGTTTGTAGTGGGAAGGCAAAAAGAGATTTTCAATGGTGAGAAAAAAACAGACTATAGAATTTTCACACATTTCAAAGAAAGAAGACTTTGATCTCATCTATTAATATTTGTCCATTAAACTGCAGCATATCTATTGCAAACTTTGCATTTTCCAGACAGATGGATTGACTCTGTGATCTAAAAGATAAAGGAGAGTGACAATTAAAAAAAATAAATACAAGACCCTCATAAAAGATTCGGATGATTATCGGCTTTCATTTTATTATTTGGTATTTCCTTCTTTGTTTTGTAGTTTCAGCTATGATCCCTATGTGACAAGAAGCACCTTTAGCTGTATGTTTGTAGCAGGATTTTATCTTCAAACCTATTTGAAACTACTGTATATCCTCCGCATTGCTGCTCCTCTGTCTAAAAAGCAATTTCTGCTGCAAATATCTGTGATAATTATGAAAGTTCTTAGTTAATAGTTCTATCTTTAATAAATACTTTCTATAAAATCACTTCATCATATCAGCTACCTTAAAGATTAATAAACATCACTAGCTTGGAAGCATTTGCTATTTTCTGTATTGTTTATATATATTCTCAATAACTTTCTATGAATTAGAGAGAAGTAAATCTTTTCTTCTTCCCTTGCTTTTCTCCCTGCAGTTATTTAGAAGTCCAGTTCATATATTGTGCCCTACTTTGATAGGAAAGAAATACTATTGATATTTTTTATTTCAGTTTGATAAAAAGCATGTTTGTTTTCGTTCATAGATTTAAAGCCCCAAAATGGACCAGTACCGTAAATAAAACATGCAATCTCATTTTAAAAATTTATTACAAGGAATTTTGTTTATGATTTCATGTTCTCCAGTAATAATTAATTGGAGGTCTTCACTGGTCCCCACAGACTAACTATCATTCAAAATGCACTAAAGGATGATCAACACACAGCAGCACATCTTCAGCAGTGAAAGTAACCATATGTATTTTTGCTACCAGTTTAACATAAATTTAAAAATAAGTCATTTTACAGTGTGCGTGTTTTGCAAACACTGCCAAGAAAATAGCTAATTTACCAGTTTCTAAGAGTTTGAATATTTTTTACTGAAGTTACAATCATTACTAAATACTTGAATGATAATACTTTGTATTTTTACAGTAACTTCCATTGGAGTCTCTGGAAAAGCTGTAAAACTATTAATTGATTAATTAATAATTATTATTCGCAAAAACATATTGAAAACAATTCCATTTGTTATTCTGTGTGACTTCAACTATATTTGAAGCAAAACTACAATACAAGCAAAGCAATACTAGCAGCACAGGAGTTTTACCTCAACTGTACAAAGGAGAAATTTTTAGGGTAAGAATGGATTTGGTAGCACATCTTAATCCAACACAAATGGTCCTCTAGTGCAGTGAGACTGTATTACCCTGTTTTACAGCTGGAATGTTCCTGTATGAAGATTAGGGAAGTTAGGAAGCCTAATACACACTGAGGACTATTCTGTACTCACAAATCAGACCTCATTTTGACTATCACACATGACCTATGTGCTTATTAGTAGTAATTTAGATAATACTACAGAAAAGTAGACCACAAAAACTATCTTAGCATCCTGAGCCTCTCTTTTCCAAAGTGAATTATTCACTGATTGAAATTACAATCCTTTCATGAACCTGTATTTTTAGCCTTTCATTCCATGCTTATTTCCTATTTATGCAAATTCTTGAACTTTCATGAATCACTCATGTAATTCTGTACACAATTTCCACATATCAAATAATGTCTTTACTGTCAGGTCTAAAATTTATTTTGGAAATTTTAATTTATTCTGCTGTAGAAGCTTCCATGATCTTCTCTTTCATTTTCTTTTTGAATTTTTCCTCATTTGGCTACTTTTGTTGAAGCAAGTGAACCAGTCACAGCATGCCAGGTGACCATGTGCCACCGAGAATATTTTGGAATTACAAAATGTGGAGTATTATTCTCTCTTCTTCGCTGATAAAGCTGAACTTATATTTGCATTTTGAAATGTTCAATCTCTTAGGTGGACTGGTGCCTTTAACAAAATAAAATAAAATTCTTCCTGATCACTTCTATCTCCATGAATTTCACAGATGTTTATTCTGACCGGAGAATCAGAGAACAGCTGAGATTGGAAGGTACCTCTATACCGTCCTGCTCAGAGCAGAGTGAACTATAGCAAGGCCATGTCCTACCAGGTTTCAAACATCTCCAAGGACAGAGACTCCACTAAGTCTCTGGGCAAACTGCAAATTTTTGACCACCTTCACAGTTTAAAAAAATGACAAAACAAAAAACCCCAAACAACTAAATAAATTATTAAAAAAAAAAGTCTGATGTTTAAATTGAATTTCCTGTATTTCAGGAAAAAGAAACAAAGGAAAACAAATCACAAACGTTTTTCTCCTTTATCTCTGATGAAGAACGTTTGCTGTGCACTAGCCCCTAATGTTACACCGATTTCAATATAAAGTAAGAAGAATAAACCGCAATTGCTGAGACACTAGGATTGTTCTCTGCCCAGCATCACTGAGATTCAGTTGTGACCTAACAAACTACAGAGAGAGCACATGATTACTTCAAACAAAGTCATCTGAGTGTGAAGTATTTGTACTTTAATAGCACAGACTCTGTATTTCACTAAAGGGCCAGGAGAGTTCTTGCAAAGATTAAATGATATTGTCTTAAGATCATCATTTCACTTCTGTAACTTCTTTGTGTGACTGACAAAAGCAAAGGTTCAGCACTTCACTAGGAAAAGAATTTGACTCACTGACAGTAAAGAAAATGAGGCAAGAGGTAACAAAACATAGGTCACAAGTCTAAAAAGCCCTTCATCTTTGCAATATTCTTATTTAGATCACTGAAGGCTGTGCTGTATACCATAGAGCTTTTAATGACTGGCTTGTGGAACAAACTCCTACAATTTAATCAGGTTAACCACAGTTTTAAACATATGGAATTTACTTAACAAAGATTAACTATATTTTTGCAGAATTGCCAACTTTAGGAAAAATATGTATTTTCCTAATGAAATAGTCTATGTCTTATTCCTATTTTGCTGCTGCTTATTAAGGATTGTTTTTAACAAACAATTGAAAGAAGCTTCCATTATTAGTCTTAATGCTGTAAGGTACATAACCTACACAAAGGTTTTTAGGGGTGAGAGTTGCCCATTGATTCTAATGAGATTTCTTTTTAGTTCTGTACTAGGGAATTTAGTCCAAGTGCAGAAATGTAAATTTCTCTGCAGCGTCTTGAATGTGCATCTGCCTTTAACTCCTCCCAGGGCATTATGTTCCATTCATTCCTTACCCTTTATGCTCATACACTTTAAAAGACAAGATTTTAGTTGTAAGTACTAATTAAGAAAATAGCCTCTGATATTCAGAATTATGCCACTTAGAATAAGATGCAGTATAATGTATTTGCTTGTATATTCAATGGCCATTAGACAACAGTGTCTTTCATGCAGATCTCAAGTAGTATGAATTTGTACTGTGAGTTTATGAGTGAAAAACTGCCATCTTCACATGCCAGGCCTACCATTTTTAAATTTATTAATCCCTGTTAGTATCAAACCTTTCCTTACCATGCTTCTAAACCAAGCTCCTCATTAAACAGAGGCAGAAAACTGAGTCATTGACAAATCTATAATTTATTATACTAAAATTAAATATTTGATACGTTATGTAACTTACTAGCTAATTTAGTGATTATCTTACAAGATATACAACAGTTGATTTTTACTACACATATGCATTTAGAAATTCAAGCAAATCCTGTAAAACTTAAGGACAGCCTGTGTGGAGTATATCAACTCTGCACAGCAACAGATTTTGCTCATTAATGGCTAATTACACTCCATTTTAAGAACTTGCATAATTTAATTATTTAAGAATCTTGCAATACATTCACTACAAAGCAGCAATATTCGTAACTCCAATTTTGCATTATCTTTGAAGTGTATGCAGTTTAAAAAAAAAAAGGATATTACAGTGAAATAAATGAAAATATGTTGTTAAGAAGTCTCTACTCACCCTAGTCTTGCCTCTAACCCTCCCTTCCCCCAATCTAAAACACATTATCCTTCATGAATTTTATTTAGCCTCTCTGCTGCCTGCAGACAAGCAGTGAATGTCCAACAAGAAGCTATGGAATTGTAGACATACATCATGTAGTCTATCTACCCACTGGGATTTAACAGAAGGTGTCTATAAGGTAGATCTTAAAAATGCATACAAGATGATGTGAAAAACTTAATACTCTCACTTCAATTTTGCTGTGCAAATGTAGAGAAAACCAGTTTTATCAGACACATTTGCCTTTTTAATTTTTCTGATCTTTGTCTTTTAATTTTGGAATGGACCTTCGGAAACTTTTTCTTTCTTGTTTTTATGTATCTTACCTAATAAATGCTATAATGTTAAAGTATTTAGCAAGCTATCTGAAGACCTCTGTAGGCTATTTTGGGGTCAGAAAGATGCCATATTATTCTGGAACATCAGAAGTGTAAAATGCACTGTTCTGGAGACTGACAATGCGGCTAGCATTTTATACAATATTAATCTAAAAGACAGACAGAGCGGCAGCCATTCACTTACATTTCAAAATGTTAACCACATAATTGTACTTTCGTACACAACAGGAGGGATTCCTAAGGGCATCTTTCCATTTAAGAGTATTGCAATGGATTTAGATGCTTCTGTTCAGCCCCTAATGGAAGTCACGCAGGTCACAAAATCATAAAATACAATTTGGTATTTTAAGTTCAGAGATAGGTTCACACACTGCAGAGGAGGTTAGCTACACAACTTTCTCAATTCGATAGAGTTTTTCACCAACTATGCAACAGAGATCTACATATTTCTAACCTAAGCATCCATTTCTATGATCTTTTTTAGTCAGAAATGACTTTGCTGAGATCTTCAAAATATTCTGTCCAGCAACTACCAAAATTAAACATTAAAAGTTGCCCACATTTCTAACTGATTTTTACCCGTCTTGCCAGAATATGCTCCCGTGCTAGAAAAGGGGCATGTTTCCAGACACAAGAGCAAAAGATAGATCCATTTTGAATTTCCTACTCTCTAATCTTTCCCACAGCAGAACTGCTACTGACACACAGGATCATTTGATCACTCACACCTTTGTCCAAATATGCCAGTAGTGGCATATTGAGGATTTACAAAGCTTATTTTAAGTTTCACTGGTCATGACAGCTGCTATACAGACAAAAAGATATGCTATTTCCTTCTGAAGGGTGACCAGCATGCACACTGTAGCAATATTTACCCTGTTGCCATATAGGCTTCATAGAGACGTTTGCTCATTTTAAACCCAAGTAGCTGCAACGAATACGTGCTGTCTTGCTGAAGTTGCATCCAAAACTTGCTGCCATTTAAATATCAAAACAAAATAGGCATATACAGAATGGGAGATAGAGAAGAATATTTTTTCGTGATTTCTCAGTGATGTTGGCATAAATGTACCCAGAAATCAAATGCAGTAATGAAAACAGACCTTTGTAAAAAAGACCTGTCAGTCTTGCTTTCCCACATGTGCCTCTTCTTGCTTCTTATTCCCATATTGCAACAAAATATTAGCTGTCTCTTGAGTCCTTTACTTAATAAACCTTCACTGTTGTTAAATGACCCTACTCTAAAATAATGTCTATTATAGGTAACTTTAAATATTGTCTTTTTGAGTTGAAAGCACATCACTTAAAAACCTTTTTAAAAAATACTTACTGTACTGTGCAGATACATTTAGCTTTTCTGCCAGTCCCTGACTATCAAATCCTTTTACAGTTCTTTGTTGTTAAACCAAACATAGTGTTACATTGTCTGTCCTTACACACATTACTGCTGGATAAAGCCCTTGGTTCCCTAGACTAAATCTGTGCTGTTCTCTGCCCTGATTTCTCAATGCTATCTCATTGCAACAGCTCACATTGAAAGCACGCTATTCCCACACCCACCAACACAGCTCTTGGGATAAGAACTGCACCATTGATACAGTGTGTATTCTTTTCCACAGGTTCCCACCAGCATGTCGCTAACAATTTCCCGGGCCTTATCAAAAAAAATAAAAAAAGGAAAAAAAAAGGGAAAAAAAAAAGGGAAAAAGAGGAAAAAAGCCTTTGAAAAGTGGAAACAAAGAATCAGACTCCATTGTTGTTCTACTTTCACTGCCATAATCTGTGTTTTCCATCATCCTACATGTAGAGACTACAAACATCACCTAATACAGATACTCCAATCAACAATTTACTGTGGACGGTTATTGCTCAGTATCTGTAACCTTTCATCCCAGTATTTGTGGTTTTCAAATCATCCTTTTCATTTCCTTTTCAGTAACCTGAATTAAGTTAAACCCCATCTCCCTGCCTCCCCAAAAAAACCTTTTCCTTTGCCTGTCAGTAGGAGTAACAACTGAGTCAGTTTCAAACTTTGGACTTGATTCATGAAAGAAAAACGTACAGATCACATGAGTTTGCTACAGAAATTACTCAGAAACAAAGTGTGGAGCATGCCACTTGGATTAAGAGTACAACTGGGATCCCTTACTTCTCAGCATGAGGCTTTTCCCCCGAGTGAAACTAAGGGCTTTCAATCACACAAGAAAAATACTGGTAAATGGGTGGGGGGGAAAGGATGATCTTGGCTCCACTGCAGAAAGTAATTTTTTTAAAAAGAGGAGGTCTTTCTTTTATTTTCTTTTCTTCTCCCTTCCCCCCTCCCCCCTTAAAGATCCCTATTAAAAGTAAGCTCACCCCAGGGGACATTCTGTGGTTCAGCCATCCTTCACAAGCCCTAATTTCATTATTCAATACGTTGGACACACTCAGAACTGAAGTGATATAAAGCAGTAATAACATCCACAGTAGTCCTTCAAGAAACATTGGCCTTTTTTACAAAGAAAATAGTAGGTAATGTGCTCAAGATGAAGGACCCTTCAGTTCTGTTCCTGAGACTGACACGGACTTGCTGTGTAAACATGGCAAAGCAATTTAACTCCCCCCATGCCTACATTTACTCATCTACGAAGCCGTCTAATAATACATAACAACAGCTTGTTTGTACGTTTCTTATGAGGGTTATCTAATATTGTGGGCTGCTGTGAGACAAAGCCACTGTGATGATGCACTTACTCTGTCGTATGCTCTGAATAGTCTGAGGGGAAGATGAAAAGTAAGTTTAGATTAGGATATTCAAATGGTCCAATTTCACCATTGAAATCCTAGATCCTGTAACTGTCAAATTTTTTAATAGAACTGTATTAATATAATGAGAAAAACAAAACCCCGTGATAATTTTCAAAATTAGAACTAAAAATATTATTAAATGCTAGATTTTTTCAAAAGGCAATGGAATTTAGTAATACATAAAGTCTAATAGAATCCATGCTCTTTACTTCCTTTGATTGTGTGTGGAAATCTTCCTCAGGAAATTGTCTGAGATATAAAAAATGAAAAACTGTCTTTCTTTTAATGAGTTAGTTCTATTACACTTTCTGTGTACTTTTCCGCTCAAACGTAGAGGTGTGCCCACGCACCCTGAACAGCAAGAATAACATCTGAACCATGGATTGTTCACAAGAGGTTTGCTTAATCTATTTGATCTTTAGTGTTAATGCTTTTTAACAATAATTGAAGTTATGGAGCCAAATTTCTTCTCTTTGTTCAGAAGAATTAAACATTTGGGAAAGATAGGGAAGGGAAGACAAATACCACCATTTTCAAAAGGGAATGAAAGATGGGGTTAATGGGGGAAAGACAGGAAATAAAGTCTCTTTAGCCCTCTCCCCATTAAATACTAAACTGTCAAGAAAGACAAGAGAGAACAGAAACAACTCAGATGTAGCTACGGACTGCTTTTGCCATACAGAATAAAAGGTGATAAAAGAAAAATATTTATATTTCTTTGACGGAAATCTTATCAGAGAGGTGTAAAAAGTATTAAGTAGGCATATAAAACATGGCATTATTATATCAGTAATATAAGGCTAAATAAAAACATATTGTTTAGGAAGGCTTCTACAGTAGTTTTACATTGCATTTCCAATAACAGAATCATCTAAATCAGTTAATCAAAAAACAAAAAATTTAATCTCACAGTATGTTTTTTGTCAAATTTTTCCCCCTTAATTATTCTTACCAGATGAAACACAATATTGGAAATTTTTAATCTAAATACGTAACTCATAAAACTAGTTAATCACAAGACAAGCACTATTATATAGATAATATTTCTCCATAGCCAGATGCGCTGGGTTTATGCAGTGGGGGTAGCTGGAGAGGGGCTGCAGAGAGAGCCCCTGTAAGGAGATGCAAGAAGCTTCCCTGGCTCCAAAACCAGTTGGACCTGTCTGTGGCCAGGTCGGACTCACCTCTCGCCAGGGCTGAGCCAATCAGCACCTCTGTGAATGCCATATTAAAGAAGGGGAAAAAGGAACCTGAACCATGCAGGACCTGCAGTGAAAAGAGGGGAGGGAGGTGGAGGGGTCTGGCCTCCCCACCCCCAGCCTCCATGCATGTGGCTGCCTGCGCTGGGCCACCACCACCCAACTCGTGATGGCTGAGGTGGTGCATCTCGGAGAGCTCCAAAGCGCCCCACTCCAGGAACCACTGAGGTTCATCAGGCCAGTTGGGCCTGGAGTGGCTGCAGCAGAGCAAGGACTCAGATCTGAGAGAAATGGCTACGCAGACACCAAGGTCAGCGAAGACGGAACAGGAGGAGGTGTGCTGGAGCTGAGATTCCCCTGCAGCCCATGGTGAGATGGCAGGCTGTCCCCTTGCAGCCCATGGAGCAGAGATGCTGGCACCCGAAGGAGTTCATGGAGGACTGTCTCCCATGGGAAAGGAGCCCATGCTGCTGGAGAGTGACGGTGGGGCAGAGATGCAGCTGCAGTCTGTGGGAAGGGACTCCAAGCTGGAGCAGGTGGCTGTACTCTAAGAAGCCGTGACTCCATGGGAAAAGCCCATGCTGGAGCAATCTGATGCATAAGGATTGCATCCTATGGGAAGGACTTATGTTGGAGAAGTTTGTGGGAGACTGTCTGCCGTGAGGAGGGACCGCATGTTGAAGCAAGGGAAGAGTGTAAGGAGTCCCTCCCCTTAAGAAAGGAGCAGCAGAAACTACGTATGATGAACTGACCTGCAACTGCCATTCTCTGTCCCTCTGAGCCACTGAGGGGCAGGATGTAGAGCAGGGAAGAAGGGAGAGGTGGGGGGGAAGGTGTTTTTAAGATCTGGCTTTGTTTCTCTTTATCTTCTCTGAAGTAACTGATAACAAATTAAATTGATAAGATTTGTCCCCAAGCTGAGTATGTTTTGCCCAGGGCTATGGTTGATGGGTGATCCCCCCTGACCCTCAGGCCTTTTGTTACGTTTTTTTCTCCCTCCACCCCAGGGTGGGGGGAAGAGTGAGCAAGCAGCCCAGCCCTGGGGTAGCTTAGCTGCCGGCTGGGGCTAAACCACAACACAGGCTTCTCAACTGCTGAAAGTACTGGCACAAAGCAGCACATGCAGGATATGTTATGAAAGGCAAAAATGGCATGCTTGGCAGGTCACATAGTAAGTATGCACATACATGTGCTAAGCCACGTGGTCAAGGGTGCTTGCATGTGCGTGTGTGTGCACATGTTGGCGTGTGTGTTTACACATGAGCTAGATCAAGGGACAGGAAAGGACCTGTGGTCTAAGGCTATTGCACAACAAACCTTGGCAAGCTGTGTTCTGTGTGCACTCTGCTAACACAGACATCCCCCAGAGTAGTAGAGCATTACGACCTGCATCTCACTGCTGGGCTCCCACGCCAGGTGGTCCTTGCCAGCCCTGACACACACAGGTTCTGCAGCCGTGCAGAAATCAGCACGTTGTTCAGACAGGTACCAAAGGGACGAGCGCAAGCCAGAGGCCGAGTGACTCTCACACTAAAAGGATGGGACTTGGCATGCCTGTTTGTCAGCTGAATGCTGAGCAAACACTTTTGCTCAGTTGATTTGATTTTTCTAAAGATGGTGCCCACACATTTCTGTGCCTTCTCCAATGCCATACACTTTCTGTTCAGAAGGATTTTTAAAATCCACCTCTTCAGTATTGCTTACTGACCCTTCCCCAGCTCAAACTCCAACATTCAACTTGAATGCTCTTTTTGTTAATTCTGTGAATACCATTTATTAAGTGAAGCTTCCTCTTTTCAGATACAGTTGTTTTCCTTCCAACAACACAGAAAACAATGAATGCAAAGACCCTGTTTCTTCTAATAAAATGTTTCTACAAACTTAACCTACACGAGCTACAATTTCAAAAATGGCAAAGACTTTACTACTAAACAAGTACTTTGAGTATTCCAGAAAACACAAATGGAGAAAAAATGCGAGTCGCACTCAATTATTAAGGATGCTAACAATGCTCTGTGCCATATTTGACCATGCTATTATAGTTTAAAAAATAAAAATAGTCTAACTTAAGATCATTTCAAATTAGTAAAATGAAGACTAGGAACTGGACATACAATGTAAATGTATTTAAAGGCTAAGTAAAACAATACTACGTGAAGAACTGCGTGAATGCAAAGTTAAGTTCTTTCAATAATAATAATAAAAAAAAAAACTAATAAAGTGTGTTATTAGCTTTAGAACTGGTCTTTTGAGTCCATCAGCAAACATACTTCAGAAATTACTGCTGCATACCTACCAGCTTCTGCTTTTTTATGTGAAGAGAATACCCTTTCCCAGTCCTGAACCTGGTATAGCACATACCCCTGGGATAGCAGGCAAAGACA
This sequence comes from Tauraco erythrolophus, assembly GCF_009769465.1. NCBI lineage: Eukaryota > Metazoa > Chordata > Aves > Musophagiformes > Musophagidae > Tauraco > Tauraco erythrolophus. The sequence continues at coordinate 13,843,534 of NC_141470.1, forward strand.
CTTTCATTTTTATTCACTGTACCTGTGTTTTCACAAGTAGATGTTTCAGACCCAGAAAATCTACTCTCACTTCCACACAGGCAGGTATAGTTTAAGGCAAGCATAATCCAGACAGTCCCACAAAACCCTGTGCCCAAAGAAATATTGCTGAAGTTGTCGAGGTGAGCAGCTCAGAGAGCAGAAAGTAAAAATTGGGACCAGTACTGTTCAATATCTTCATCAATGACATAGACAGTGGGATCAAGTGCACTCTCAGAAAATTTGCAGATGGCTCCTAGCTGCATGGTGCAGTTGACACACCTGTGAGGTAGGATGCTGTCCACAGGGACTTGGACAAGCTTGAGAAGTGGGCCCATGTGAACCTTGTGAGGTTCAACAAGGCCAAGTGTAAAGTCCTGCACATGGGTCAGGGCAACCGCTGATATCAATACAGGTTGGCAGAAGAAGGGATTGAGATCAGCTCTGTGGAGAAGGATTTGCGGGTGTTGGTCGATGAGAAGCCCAACATGAGTCGGCAATGTGCGCTCGCAGCCCAGAAAGCCAGCCATGTCTGGGGCTACATCAAAAGAATTGTGGCCAGCAGGCCAAGGGAGGTGATTCTGCCCCTCTACTCCACTCTTGTGAGACCCCACCTGGAGTACTGCATCCAGCTCTGGAGTCTCCAACACAAGGACATGGAGCTGCTGGAGCAAGTCCAGAGGAAGGCCACAAAAATGATCAGAGGGCTGGAACACCTCTCCTGTGAGGACAGGCTGAGAGAGTTGGGGTTGTTCAGCCTGGAGAAAAGAAGGCTCTGGGGAGACCTTATTGTGGACTTTCGTTGCTTAAAGAGGGCTTCTAAGAAAGATGGGGACAGATGTTTTAGTAAGGCATGTAGTGATAGGACAAGGAATAATGGTTTTAAACTAAAAGAGGGTCCATTTTGATTAGACATAAGGAAGAAATGTTTATGATGAAGGTGGTAGAACACTGGAACAGGTTGTCCAGAGAGGTCATAGATGCTCCATCCCTGGAAACAATCTAAGTCAGGTTGGATGGGGATTTCAGCAACCTGATCTAGTTGAAGATGTCTCTGCTTATTGCAGAGGAGATGGATTAGATGACTTTTAAAGGACCCTTCCAACTCAAATCGTTCTATGATTCTGTGTGTCCTGGTTTTGGCTGGGACAGAGCTAGTTTTTCTGTTTCAGCAGCTAGAATAGCTCTGTATTGTGGATTTAGTATGGGATTTCTTATGAGAAAAATGTTGATAGTGCACTGATGCTTACTGTTGGTGCTGAGACATCAAGGACCTTTCAGCTTCCCAGGTTTTGCCAGTGTGCAGAAGCACAAGAGGCTGTTGAGGAGCATAGCTGGGAGAAAGGGCCCACAACTCCTCTTACGATTTGAACTTAGACTTAGGATTGAGGGCCAAATTGGCCAATGAAGTATTCCATATCATGCAACATTATGCTTAGTATATACATGAGAGTTGACAAGGAAGCTTGGAATTCTCTTCTTTGATCTCTCAGAGATCTATGTATCTCTCACTCTCTTTTTGTCCCTCTCGCTCCTCCGAGATTGCGGTGTCGAGACTTATTTGTTTTGGGATTGCTTGCCAGGATGGGACAGGTGTTTGTAACCAGGTGGTGAGCAACTATACTAAGCATCATTTGTTTGCATATATTATTATCATATTATATAGTAATTTATTATTTTATTACTATTGCTTTTAATTTTATATTATTTTTATTATTTTTTCTTATCTCAACCCACAAGACTCCTTCCCTTTTCCCCTTTAATTCTCTTCTTCATTCCCTGGGCATGGGGGAGGGTAAGCAAGCACCTGTGTGGCCTTTAGTTGCCTGCCAGGTTAAACCATGACACTATGATGAATAACCAGAACTCAATGTGTTAAAGCAATATTCACTTGACACATTCAGTTGCAACATCTAGGACTGTGTAAGAAGGATAAAGATAGGCACAGGTCTGTGTTACTGAACCTAAATTGTTTCTGACATAAAGCTCACTCATTTGATGCAACCATGTATAGCACTTGTGTACAATACTGCAACAGAAATTATCAACATCTCTTTACAGAAAACGGAGAGAAAGAGTAGGGTAGAACCACATTAACAGCCTGGTAGTTCAAATTTTATACATTGGTCATCTTGTGGCCATTGCGGTTACAAATTACATATTTGGATTTCAGTAGTGATTTAGAAGATCAATAATTAACCTGAGGACTGGCTTTCAGGTAAATTCGGAACACCTCAAATTGTGCACCACTAGAGCTGAGAAGTATTTGGGAAGGACAGAGAGGCTGCTGTTTCTTTTCTGCTTCTGGAGAACCAAGGTGACATACGCTAAATATTATGATCACTATAAAAAGTCCAAAGAGCTAGTTTCAGACACAAGAAGAAAAGACCTGAAATTGTCTTGGGAGTTCCTTGTCCCTTTACATGAATATTTGAGTGACTGCATGTATGCAGGAGTTGCACATGATCAAAATGTGAAGAACTGAACTGATACGATGTATTTTCTATGATTATTTTTCACCAGTGTTTTCTGTAAAGAGCTACTGGTGCAAAAGGAGATCTTTAGCCCCTGATCAGAGAGGTGAAGTCATTGCTCACAGCTCCCTCTTATATGTTTCAAGCTTCTATGTGACTTCCTCCAACTAGCTGTCTTAGTTTTAGCTGAAAGACACTAGCCAGTGCATTTATACCAACTGAAATAGGTTGAATGAATGCATCCTTTTCAAGACATGCTATGTCCTCAGCTCACAGCCATCACTATTCACTTTATTGCTTCTCCTGTCTCCTTAACCAATTTCTCTCATCTTTTATTCCCTTCCTCCCTCTCCATTTATTTATTTTTCAAGGAATCCCTATGTCTTAGATTATAGAGGTAGAAGGCAATGAAAAATGAGAGAGGGATTAGTTTATTTCATGAAGAGATTTTTTTTTGGCACTAAAGCAATGGGAAAGGCTAAGATACTAAAGCACTAGATTTATGCTAAATAATTATATATTAATTTACAATGATCTATAAATTGATGAAATGGTGTGATACTAAACTTCCTGGTTCAAGTTCACCTCTAGTATAAGTCTACTTGATCCAAAATGGAGTTACAAGAATGAAAATGACACTCTATGCTTGATTAATTTTAAGCACCCTGGGCTTAAAAAGCTACTTTTTTGTTTCATAAACCTTTTTTGAACAGAATATTTTAACAGACTCCAAAAAGGTAAAATATTAGCAAGGTGAAAACTATTTATGTCTAACAGCAGTAGCTAGACAGCAACTTCTGTACACAGGAGGAATTTAAAAATTAAAATACGTTGGTATTTGTTACTGTCATAAATGCTGTTGAACTACCCAGTATTTAAATTAATAATTTAAATGTTTGCCTAATGAACTGGACTTGATTACATTAAGGCATTCTCAATTAATTCTGACAGATCATCTTCTGAATTAGAATACAGAACCAAAACGGTTTATGGATTCCTGGTCAAAGTGTTTACTGAGTTAATATTTCTTCAACAATTGAAAATAGCCCTGTTCTAAAGCAAAAATGCTTAAAAAGTAAAGAGTGAGGGAGTTAGAAAAAAGAAATAACAAGCAAGTGCTGCAAATTCTCCTCTTAGCCATCCTGTCAGCTGGAAATTGGCAACTACAGTAAGTAGCAACAAGAAGTGACAAGTAGTGGAAAAGACATGCTACCTCCGGCAGCTATTAAAAGCACGTTAAGAGGTTAGAACTGGCTGATATATAAACCTTTATAATACCATTTAAGAAGATAACTGGAAGCTATGAAGAAAGACAAAAGAATAAGCCATAGAATTCTGTCATATTACAAGAAAACAACGCACAATTTTGTCTCACCAACAATATAGTAAGACTATAGATAGATTTTTTTAAATTTAACTAGGCTAGCTCAACCTGTTGTTCTTACTCACAGCACTGGTAGCTGCTTTACGTATTGGACTGGACATAGGAGATTTCACTTCACTTCAGAGCAGTTTACAGACCTCATTCAGGTCTTTGATTTTCACAAGGAAATGAAAAGTTTTCACCAGCTAGAGTTAAATTTTTACACTGTATGTTAACATTACTTTCCATTCTCTTCTCTTCTCTTTTATTCATGTAACAGTTTATCTTTGGACAATCTCTGTCCTTTGGACACTCAAATCCTTCTTTTTTTTTTTTTTTTAAAAACAGTTAAGCATCAAATGCGTATACTAAGACTGGATCGAGGGACAATTACAAATGGAAAGCAAGGAGAAAAGAAAAGATTACTTACCAGTCATACCAGTGTTAGGAATGAACAAGCTAGTGACATGGTGGTAGCTAGGAAGGCAACTGTGGATTTTAGATTCAGGAAGCGTGGTTGGAGATATTTCATGCAAAACTAGAACAGTACATACAGAAAATAGACACATTAACCGAAGTCACCTTCTTCTCTTTGTCTTAACAGTATCTTTTTTCCGAAGCTTAAAATGTTAATACTGTGGCTTTTTTTCAGAGGAAACAGCATCCTTATACCTCTGTTTAGTGTTTTACAAACCTATGCTACTGTTCACATTGTGTCAATAAGGTGAGTCCTCATTAGTCTTCGTGGTAGTTTGCCTCATTTCTTTTTTTTTTTTTTTTTTGGGAGGGGGAGAAGATTACATCCCAATCTTATCCTTTGGGAACTTTCAGAAAAAAGGGATAATTGGTGCTAATATTAAGCCACAACTGTCTTTCCACTACCAGACAAGTAGCCACGTATTCACATACACATTTAAAAACTGAGATCGCGTATGGAGGTGGGGAAGTATGCTGGAGAACTTTCTGTTCAAGAACATGACACCTCCTACTCACATTTTCTACCCAGCTCTAAGCTTATTGCAGGTTTGCAAAAATGAAGCTGTCTCATCGTTAATAATTTTCTCAGATATTTTCATCTGCAGATCCCCATGTAGAAGACTTCCAGTCAGAACACTTCTCTGTCAATACCATGCAGTTAACCTGGATATTTATTGTTCCATATCTGCTAAACTGGTTATGGTGAATCATCTTCTAAAGCTGACATATTTCACTACTGAGAGTCATACTAACGGCCATTTCATGTAGACAGTGATTAGGCCAAATTCAGCTCTGTTCTCATTTTATCTCACCAGGGAACCTGACACACGGTGTCTTATCTCTGGCAGACCAAGAAAGCACAAAGGAAGGCATTGAGAGAGATATTTGGGTACTCAGAATTCCACAGAGAATTCTACACATGTCAGTGCAGAAGAGCTTCAAAGCATAAAAGGTGCAAAACATTTGTGACTTGCAGGAGGCCAGTTCAGAACTTCTAGCCTCTAGGCACTCCCTTACCACTCCTGGGATTTTCTCAGGCTTTAACTCTTTATGCTTGTTTGGTTGTACATAGGCAAATTAAGCCATACCTTGCCTTCAAGTCTAATCCAGACCAGATGTTCAGCTAATGTTCATTGACACAGCAAGCACAATTCATGGGTCCTGAAGAGTTTTTATCTGCACTCTTCTGTACAAGCATAAAGATATTGGCAGGTTAGCAGTAAATAGAACAAAAATTACCATTTGCCTAGCTTAATTTATTTACATTAATCTACTAAAACCATATATAATCAATTACAGCACTTTTTCTTGAAAGAACTAAACCACATTTTATTAGAAAGCATTTTTTTCTTCCATTTTTCTTATATTTTCTACATATATTAATTTCATACTTGATTCTTTGACTTACAGCCCAATTCAGCACCAGGGTATTTTACCAGACTTCTTCTAAGGAAGAGTGGAATTTTTTCATACTGATTTTGTAAAGTTTTACAAGGTGATCAATTTGAAAAAAACAAACCCAAACTCAAATCCCAACACATAACACAAAGGAAACAATGCTGCAGTTAGGTCTATTTTAAGGTCAAAAACTATTTGTGAATGTCAAAATTTGTATTTAACAGTGAATGCTATACTATGCCTCTTTTTTTCCCCCAAGTTACTTAGAAAAATTTAGAGACATTTGTGGCATTGTTCATGAAAGAATGAGGAACTCCTAAATACCTAAGAATAGTAACTTCCTGATTTTAAAAATTGCTAAACAATTACAATTATTCACAGCAAGAGTAGTCATTGAAAGATTGCAGAAACATTGATGGTAAAGTCGAATAGAAATTAAATTTACGGCACTGAAAAGTAACCTTTTACTTACAGGAAAAAGAAGAAAACCAAATTTCATCAAACAACCAGAATTCAATATTTCTAAAAGTGTAAGAAAAGCCATGAACAAAAGCATAGAAAATGGAAAATCCAGACATATTTCAAAGAGAACTTAGACTTGTCTTAGGAACTGTTCTTCAGCATGACTGCACATTTATCACAGAGATGTCTACTATTCAGTTTGCAAGATAACAATGCAATGTTTGATGCATCTTATTGAACATGAATATCAAAGAGTAAGACACAACACACACAAATACAATCAAAGTTATTAATGCATGATTTCAAACTTACTAGCACAATTTGATTGAGAACATTCAATTTATCAGCATAAAACTAGATAATGCAGAAATAAATCAAGAAAGTATTCAACCATGGTTTCATAGGGTCAATGATTTCCTTTTAGTTTAAACGTAAAATGGGCACTTTTTAACGGAAGTACTGTTACTTTGGGGTCTAACTTTGGAGCCTTTCCTTCAACTGAAGACACAATAAAGTTCTTGCAAGAGGTAACTGTAATTTCTTGCATATATTCCATGTTTTTATTTTTTTGAAACGCATTGTAAGTAATTCATAATTATCAGTTTTATCAAAATACTATTCTTATTTTCAGTTTTCCAGATAACTAGATGTTGAGTAACTAACATAATGAGATTACAATGATCTTACTTACTACTACTGAATCAATAGCAAAACTCCCACTGACTTTAAGTGAGTCAGCATTTTGCCTCTGTTTCTGCTGATTAGCTTATACCTATTTGTAGTATAAACTACTAATTCATACAAAAGATAATGTCTATTAATCACTGGCAAACCTTCATGATTAGAGAATTAACATTAAGTACAATTATGTTGTTTAACTTAACGTTTTCTTACTACTTAACTATGCCAAATCTTCAGAGACAGAGTTTGGCCACAAATGCACAAACAAAAAAAGTGTTGCACAGTTTCAATAAGAGATTTGCCTCGGCTAGCCCCAAAATCCAAGTCCAGCAGTATGCATGACTGGGCTTTTCAAAACACGGTGCACTCAATAGCTTCCAGCTGCATACTTTTAAAAGTTGGAGATTAAAACAGGAAACAAAACAAAACAAGAACTCCTAATTACTGGTCAGTTCAAAGTATTTGAGATGTGAGCTAGTGGATGCCTTGCACTTTTGAAAGTCTTAGTCTCTCTATTTAGAGCTCAAAATACACTGGTGAAAATGTGAGAATAACCAACAGTGCTGACTGAGCGCTTTCTATATAAATCTATCAAGCCAGGTTTTCAGATAAGTAAGAAACAGGAATCAATAAAAACCAAGACTTCGAATGTTCTTCTTTGACAGGCTTTTCTTCCCATTTCACATTCTGTATAGCCTCGAACTCCCATATTTCAGGTGTGCAAGGAATGCAAAATCAGAGCTCTGTTGCAATCTTCCCAATTTATCCTCCCACACAATCAACCTATCGAAACTCTATTAATATTCCACACTGCCATGATCATGCCTAAACTCTCTTCCATCCCACTGTTTTCAATTTCATCAATTACAGGGCTATTTTCAAAAGCCAGCACAACACTGAAAATTAATGCAAATTATTTCCAAAGAAATACAGACAAAACCGAAAAATTTCTTTTTCAATTTGTGAATTGAGTTCACTACATTCTCCTTACAAACCTACCCTGCAGAACTTTCTTCTGAGTTTAAGCTTTCCATTTAGATTTTTTTTGCATGGACTCAGCTTCATACTTATTTGCAGAAATGTGTGCTGTATTTGTATCTTCATTTGACTCCATTATCAGTTTAATTCATTTTCATAATACTTTGCAAAAGCTACTATTTAACCATGACAATTTAGTAATTCTGTTTGACAGTTCCTTTCTGTTTGATATATACATAACTCAAAACTAGAAAATACTTGGCCATTTTTAAGCTTCCCTTAAAAATGTGATTAAATCTAAACTGTATATTCTCCACTACCCACTGCCACCTACTGCAGAATTAGGAGCAATGCAAATAGACCTACTTTTGAGAAACTCTGAAGTTGAATTGTAAATATAAACTTAAATGCTTAGTGTATAATCTATGCAGATATATGCAGCGATATATATGCATTATGGACTATTTTAGACCTGAACTGAGTAGAATAGTTAGAATAACAAATGGTTAAGCAGTGTTAGCTTAAATCTAAAAGCTAAATGGTTTCTCTGAACACTTTTTTTCCATATATAATTAGTTGTACTGGTTCAAAAACATTTGTATAAATTATTGGGGTTTGTTTTATGTTTATTTTTCAATTTAAAAATCCTTTGAAGTAGTCACCCTTTCTGAGCATCTTTAGAGTTTAATGCATTTGATCTCTAAAATGCAATTGCAAAATGAAACTACTCCAGCTGAGACAGAAGGCTCGTACAACTGCTTCAGCCCTATCATTTAATCAGTTGAATCACTTCCTAGGACTTAATGTCAAATGTCATAGGTTATGTAAGCATCAATGACATTTTAAGTTTATTTTTGGATCAAAGAAACAAAAATCAAATTTGCCAAGTTAAACAGACAGCAATTTAAAATGCATTTTTAGTTTGTCAATATTCCAACTGTAAGCTTTTTGAACCATAGCAATGAATTTAGCATATTTATCTATGGTAATTATGCAAACTTATTTTCCTTTTAAAAAAATTTGGGGAAATTTTAATTTTGTGGCAAAACGGATCTCCCTCATCCTCAAACCTACAAGTTTTGTTACATCCAGTGGTTTATTTTACTCTTCGAAAACATGAAAAATGAATTGATTGCTAAGTCAGTATTTTTCTATAAAACATGTATTCTTCCAGGTACAAAGACACGAAAGTTTACTTTTCCATTTCTGGGCTTCATGTTGGCATACACATCAGTTTTGACTTTCTGTAAGTGCTTTTTGTTTTTAATTGCTTCTTCAGCATAGAAATTTTAAGGACATTTTATCTTGCACGTTTAAGAAAACTGTATGTCTTACTGCTCAGACATAACACTAGTACAGCAATTGTCAATCACAAAAAGAATATCTGCATTAAAGCTTCTTCTTCTTCTTCAGTTTAATGCCTACAGGACTACATCATCAGTACCTCGAGTAAGAAATAGCTATAGACTAAAGCCTCTTAACTATAAATTGTTTCAAAAAAATCCTTTCATCTAAAAGATAAAATATTTGTTTGCATACAGACCTAATAGGTCTTTTAAAAATGCTATAAGGAATGAAAAAACCCTTACGAAAACCCTTTTTGAGTGTTTACAATCTCATGCTTGTTATTGCTATAGACACCTATATAGGTGTTTAACCTATAGGGGCTATAGGTTATAAGAAAATTATATAAATTAAATATAAATAATAATATAAATTATTATAAATAATAAAAACATTTCTTATATTAAAGATTTTAAAACAAATATCTATTGATTCCAGTTGCAGTTTCCTCTTGGAGACTCTCTTGGTTTGAGACTTTACTTTGGACAGAAGGCTAAGTAAAGCAATTATTTGTATGCTATCATGAGACTTCAGTTTTAAATATCAAAGTTCTGAGTGTCTGGCAGGTACACACATTGGAGTAAAGAGGTTGTTCTGAACACAAATTTTTCTTTTATTCAACAAAGCAGAAAACAGAACTAGTAAAGACTATTTAATAGATTTGAGCAATGTTAAGACTACACCAACTTGAAAGAAACAAGAACACATACACTAAATCTTAATCCCATTGGGCTCAATGAAAACTTTCCTCTTAACATCAAAGAAATCAGGATTTGGCCTTCATGTCAACATTAACCCCTGTACCTTTGTTTTCCCACTGGACTTTGCACAAAGCAGTATGTCTGCTGAATGCATGTGGTAACAGTATACATTTGTGTGCTTAACACATCAGAAAATTGTAAAGATCTTGCACAAAGCTGGATTATGTTTTTTTTACTGGGTGCATCAAAATAGTCTTTCTTTATATTTTGTACTCTGAATTTATTGTAGATTCACAACACTTCATGTGAAGTAACATATGAACATAATACCGAGTTTAAATTTACTGAAATACATGATCCTCATACTCAGCTTCAACACATTTGTCATGAGAAGTGATGGGTTTCCTTCTCTTTCTGGTGCATATGAATAGTATCCTACTACTATTCTACTGCCCTTTTTTGTGAAATGTGAACAGAATGGCCAGAAATCAAGACTGTCTTCCTCCTCTTCCTCTCTTTACACTATTCCCATTCCCTCAGACACATATCCCAGCCCAGAAGCTAAGATTTAGTCTACACTGGAGACTTTGGTATATTCTCACTATCCCATCAGGCTTTTCATTGCATCTATGTGATTTTATTATACAGCACTGTGGTAACTAAATGACTCCTAAGATTAAAAAAAGTGACTTGAGGTGAGGACTGTTTCTGTGGTGGGGTGAGATCAGGGAAGAATTCTTACCCTTATCCTGGGAATGGAGCTACTCCAAAGCTATTACACCTTTCTGAAGATCATCTTCTGGCTGGTTACCCTCAGTACAAGATGACATGACTAGTTATTTTTTCCCAGTTGTTGCCATTGACTAGGCCCAGCATTTTACACATCCTGAGCAGAGTCAGTGGTTGCGAAGAATAACTAGAGAAACTCAAAGAACACCTTTTTAAGTGCGGATAAAGGACTCTTTCTCCCTTTCTTTTTAAATGTGCCCTGATACGATGCTTATTCATTTGCTCTTGAAACAAGTAATTTGAGGGCACCCTCAGCAAGTTTGGATGACAACAAGCTGAGTGACGTGGTTGATACTCTAGAGGGAAGGGATACCATCCAGAAGGACTTTGATGGGCTAAGAGAGGTGGGCCTAAGTGAACCTCATGAACTTCAACAAGGCCAAGTGCAAGGTCCTGTTCTTGGGTCAGGGCAATCCCAAACATCAATACAGGCTGGGCAATGAGTGAATTGAGAGCAGCCTTGACAAGAAAGACTTCGGGGTACTGGTGGATGAAAGATAGAATACAAACTAGAAATGTTCACTTGCAGTCCAGAAAGTCAACTGTATCCTGGGCTGCACCAAAAGAAGCGTGGCCAGCAGGTCAAGGGTACATTTAGATTAGATCTACGGAAGAAATTTTTTACTGTGAGAGTGGTGAGGCACTGGAACAGGTTGCTTAGAGAAGCTGTGGATGCCCCATCTCCGGAAGTGTTCAAGGCCAGGTTGGATGACGCTTTGGGCAACCTGATCTAGCAGAAAGCATCCCTGCCCATGGCAGGGGGTTTGGAACTAGATGATCTTTAAGGTCCCTCACAATCTAAATAATTCTATGATTCTATGATTTAGATTTACTTCTTACTTCCAGACACATCTACTATCAGCAAAATCCATTTCTCTCCAGTTTGGCTGCTTAGTTTATCCATTTTTTTCAAACAAATTTCATTTTGGAAAAGATTGCTATACTGCCTCAAAAGTGAATGATTTTTTCTGAGTTTGTCTTTTAAATATAATTTGAATCTTTTTATGTTTTACTGCTTTTTAATCATCTATGGATGAAAATAAAAAAAAAATCCCATAAAACCAACGTAACATACTAGTTTAATTTAGATTCAGATTAAATAAATTTTGAATTTGCAGTAACAACAAGTCTGCGAAAGTGTTTGTAACTGTCGCGGAGCTGTTTGAAGATCAAGATAATTACAGTATATAGGATAACAGAAAATATAATATACTGGTATCCTATGTCTGTTCAGCTAATCTTCATCCCTTGACAGATGTTCAAATAGAGTATTTTCACAAACTGACTTAAAAAAAAAAAGATGATTCTCTTAATATATATAAACAATATGATAAAGAACTAAAAGTATAGAACCATTTAAATCATATTCCACACAAAATAACCTTAAAAATGCGGTGGAGTCTCAAATGTTAATGGGCTATGCTCATAGAAGACTTTAAATTAAAGATCAAGATGTACACAGCAAAACAAAATCTGTTATGAAACAAGCTAATATAAATTAGAGTGTCACTTCTAATAACCAACTAACAATAAGTTTTATTGCATTTACTGTTTGATCCTTGTTTCCAAAGGCTTTGACATTCAAACTGAATTTACCCCACACACCATTTTGAAGACATAATTTTGTATAAAACCTTACAAGTCTGGGAAGGAATTTACTGCTGTTCATGGGCAAGATATCCCTGCCCACCTATAGGTGCTGCAACACTGTTCTTCTGGAGGCATCTATTTTAATACACAGAACACTTACCATTCCAGCTTATCTTCTACCAAACAATTTCTAGGAAAGGGAAACCATGCAATAGTTAATGCCTTGCTTCTGTCCCATTCTTGTCTTGGATACCTGCCTATCTGGGACTCACACAAAAAGCTGCTCTGCGCTGCAGAGATAGATACCATCTTACATCTCACTGCATGAGAAACAGAAGCTGAGTTCAGATGGACTTGTTTGGCAAATGTATTTTGGGATTGGGTTCTCCTCAGTTATTTCAAAGATTCCAGATAGACAAACAATAGTTTTATCAAAAATTTGTGAGGTTTTGTTTCTTTTCTTTTCAAGAATAAAACATTTTATTGAATAGTTATACTTCAAAGAAATACATATTTATAGTAAAAAGTTTTATATTTTGCAATGTTGTTTTTGATGAAAAAGCTTTATTAGTCCTAGTTTTTAACATCGGATATCTTTTCTTCACCTCTCGTCTTTCAGCATATCCTTTGTTTGTTTTTATTCTCTCTGTAGGCAAATGTTACCTAGAAAACATTATTTGAAGAGACAACACTTTTTCATGTTGTGCCATAAACCAAACAGTATTTTAAATGCATATACCACAAACTTGAGTATAAAATGCAGTGGCAGGAAACAAAGACAGACTCATCACCTTTTTTGTTTCACTGATTTTAAGATTGACAGCAGCCTGGCTGTATTATTACATACATACTTAGTCTTTCTAATGACTGCCTTCATCTCCTTCTGACTTTCCACAGATCCATGTAGCCATTTCAATAACTGAGGATCCCATTTCAGCACTGCCCTTTCTTCTTTGAATACCCCCTACCACAGCCTTAATCATAGAGTAACTGAACCGACCACATGGACAGCTTGATTTCAGAAAATGCAAATAGCATTTCACACTCTTCATGCCCAGGTCATATCAAAGCTTGATGCTTTTTTTTTTTTTATTAGGCTTTAATTTTATGTTAGTAATTCTCTGAATTCCCTGAGTTATGTTGCTTGGGATATTCTGTTTCTTTCCTCCTTCCACTTCTAACTCCGTGCGTTATCACAGGTTGGCCTGTGCATGAATTGTTGTATCTCTTTCTACTCTGAAGTTACTGGCACACATTCATTCAGACTCATCCTAAAAATTTACATCTTCCTCATGACCAAATTTCAGTAAATTCATACACAATTCTAAAAGCCAAACATTTAAGCAGTCTACACTAATGGCATTGGCAGTATTTGTCCTCCACTACTGACTGCACCCTAACAAGAATAATTCTATTGCTCTTAAACTGAGGGATTTAGATGGAGAACCACAAAATTCTTTCAGATCCTATCTTCTAACAATTTATTTGGAAAGAGACAACAAAACAGATTAAGACCCAAAGACTTTAAAGATTTGCAATCAGGTCCTTCATCTGAAACAGAACCTGTTGTTCTAGACTGAGGTCATCTTTTAAGCAACAATCATCGGGAAAACATCAATAACAATTCTGAGTCAAGGTGCAAGTATTAATAGCATTCAGTTACAGCCTGGCCACTCTTCTATGGTAAGGAGAAATATTTCTCAGGAACTATATAACAGAACTTTTGTTCCTACTGCTTATTAATTGCCTTCTTCAATCACTGCAGAAAGCTTTCTACGTGGTAAATTTATAGGGAAATAATACCCATCTTTGTTTTAATCAGTGAAGAGAAAATTGTTACACATAAGTTGCTTGTACAGTGTGCAGTTGAATTTCAGATAGAGACTGGAGACAAGACTAGAAAAGTGCAATTCATATGACCATGAATGGTAAGTAAGAGCCATTAAAAACTGCAAAATACAAAGCAAACCACAAACCCCCTAAATCAGATTTGAGTTTGACTTCTATCTTAGTCTCTGCCATGCTGCCATGGATCTGAGCTGAATATCTTTTTAGATTTAGTGTAATTATCTACAAAAATACTTAATATTACATCCTGGAGTTCTGCTTATTTTAAAGAAAATTTTTCTCAACAGTCCACATTAATAATACAATTCACTTTTTCATTTGTGCAATACTTGAGTTTATCACATAAAACCCAAACCATTGACTATGGAAATACTGAAAGATGCATTTCATGATAACCTAGCAATAATTTATTCCTACTAAGATCTCTCAGCAAGTAAACATTCGTGTGAGTGTAGCTGCTTGGCAAAAAAGATCAGAGCTATTAAAAAGGCATAAGCATACAGCTTAGTTGAGGAAAATCAGAAAATTTCTAAATCCTCTTGGATCTGCTTTTCATTCTCCAGTGAACAGAAACACATATATGCACAGAAGCTCATCTTTTACTCCCAGGTCTACCTGTCCTGCAATCCACAATCCCAGTCACCTGCTCACCAAGTACTTAAAATGTAGGAATTCAGAATATATCAACCCCTTCCTCTGAGCATCCTGGCTGTATGTACTGTGACAGTAATCCAGAGTATGTGCGTTGCTGAGAGCTGAGCTTGATGTAAAGTATTTCTGATCTCAGATGTTCTAATCAGGTGATAATCTTTTAGCAGATGTGAGGCTATTTCCCCCAGCTAAAGAAGGATAAATCTAGATTTAGCTAGTTATTGTGGCCAGCTCTAAAAGGAGCTATCTATAAAATTAGTAATATTGTAATTGTTCTAGCCTTTCCTTTGAATATATGTTTACTAAAACATATACCTGAGGGACATGTCATGTTTTTAAAAAAAGAAGCTTCTCTCAGATGAAAGGGATAGAGAACTGATAACAATTCACGGCTTACAATCATCATTCAACTTGGAATAAAAATACGTGTCTGCTGATTGGTAGTACTATGTAGTTCAAAATTCAAGAATACAGCAGACAGAGCTGACAATGAAGTAAATGTTTCCTGACAGCTAAGATCTATAATATTTATAAAGTGTGTGTGTATGCTTGCAACTTACTGAAATAAATGCACTGCATTAGAAACCTTACACAGTTTTTACTAAAACACATAATCAGACAGTCCAGAAAAAAACATGGATCTCATCAGCAAGGATATTGTGCATTTAGTTTGCCAATTGATCTTATTCTAGAGGCAGGTTCAAGCAAACTTACTTCATTTCACATTGTTAGTCCTAATTACAATTCAAAATGCAGGGCACAATTTAAGGGGGAAAGTAGTGGGGGAGGTGAGGGGAGAACAGGCCCAGTGCATTCAGTGTTTGGACTGATCATAGTGCCAAGTTACAAACGCCTTGGTGCCTTTGCAAAGGATTTCTTGGCACTTCCAACCTTGTAGCAGGCATATCAGGAGACTCTGAGAAGCCACCCAGCAGGATGAGGTTCTGGGGTAATTACAGGTCAGGTCAGTGGCGGCCCTAACAGCTGGCTGTTGATTAAAGATGAAACTCAAGCCCTGTACAGAGGGCCTGAAAAAGAGCTATACAAGACTTCATACAGTGCTTGAGCCTTGAACAATGTAACTACACATTTGTAAAGCCAAATACTGTAACAGCTGTCTCTTTTCTGGGCAAACCAATCATTCTTTGCACTTCTTCCACTTATGGACAACTAATTTAAGGCCTGAACTTGACCATGACACTAATTTTTTTGTTTGTTTGGTAAATACAAAACAAAAATCATTTTCTAAGACAAAATGGTATGAGTAATTTGAGATGTTCTTTTGTGGAACTTTTACAACAGAGAAGTATAACAAGTTTACTGCTTTGTTTTTCTGTGTTAATGTTGTATCATTCACTTATCTTGGTGCCTAGACATATAAACCTAGAAGCCGATTTTCTAATCTGTTCATTCAGGCATCATTTTCTCTTTCAAATATATGTGCAAGTTCCTCAGTGAAGAAGAAGAAAAAATGTAAACAAACACTTCCAAAGTCACTCCTGATACTACAGCAGGAGCTGGAGGTGATGAATGATATTCTGAGTATGGGGTGCTGTACATGCAGACACCATGACAAGCAAGTCATAGCCTTTATAAACAAGATTTACAGGGGGCAATAACTCTCTAACAATCACCCAGTAAATCAATGGAAGAGTCAGACTTAAGATTTCCAGCCTAATGCCCTTTCCACATGATCGTTGTACCTCTTTACAGATCTGCCCGCAAGTAACAACGGCATTGCAACAGTATATGAAAAGTATGCCATCTCAAGGGATTACAGGTAGTAATGGTCTCCATCTACAAATCGAAGTATTAGTTCCTTTGTTACAACAGCTTTCAGAAAGAGCCTTTCCAAAAAGATTTTATTTTCTATCAAACTAGTATAAGAACTAACCAGGAATACAGCATAAGAACAATATGTATTGAAACATATTCAGACATTGGTTTTGGAATACATATAGGAGGCATTTTAATTTGCAGGCTCTTTTGTAAAAGATTTAGGAATCAACCACACACTAACAGCAAGGTATGAAGGCACTTTACTGGTTGAGGGATAAAACCATGCATTTGTAACTGATGGACACAAGAACATTCACTGGAAACTATATATATTAAAGTTTTATGCATGTGGAGCCCAAGAAAGAAGGATAAAACACTGCATTAATGTTATAGATTAACTTGACAAGACAGCTGATCCCATTGTGCTCACATTAAATGAATATGAGGTTCACTGAGAGTTAACACAGAGAAGGAATTATTTTCTGTAGAGACTGCTCAGACAAATTCTGGTCAAAGTATTATTATCCTTGCATGTGAAAGCCACCTCTTGAAATTATATGAAAGTTACATTTTCATTTCTCTTTAATTTTTCTGACATTGATCTTATTAACTTCTGTTTCGAGTCTACTCTTATAGGTATTTCTGTGATACTCAGTAAAAACTGTGTTTTTCCTATTTTGTGTTTTTCCTATTTTGTGTTTTTCCTATTTTGTGTTTTTAATCAAAATGAGAAAATAATGTAAAAATCGTGAGTAAAATTAGGTAACTAAATTAAGTAAGTGTGCAACTTTCGAGTAAGTCAAATAATAAAGAAAATTCTGAAATAACTAATTTTTAATAAGTTCCTCTTGGAGCTAGATGTGATCACTAGCAAAGGCACTTGTCAGAAGCAGTTTTATACAATAGTTATTTGTTAACTCCTAAACTTATTCATATACACACTTTCATAGTTGGTATGACTTATTTCCCTTTGGACTATTGTCATCCCCTCTGGATACTGAGAATTCTTCCATAATGTATGCTTATATTTCATTTTTCTAGTGTACACAATTCAATGAGATTACACATGATTGTGGAGTTAGGAATGAGCTATTTTTGTGGTCACAAATCTATTCTTTACTAATTTTTTTATATTTCAGTAACACGATATGGAAAGTAATTATCTCATAAACTTAGAAAAAAACAAATATTAAAAAATAAAATAATAATAAAATTCTTCCCAAAATTGTCTTCCCATTATTTTTAATGACAAGATAGCATAAAATGCATTAGATCTAGAAAGTAAAACTGTGTAGGAAAGGAATTGTTCCCTTTCAGTGTGTTGGCTAACTTAAAAACCAAAACAAAACAAGCATTAGCACTGTGAAGGACAACAACAAGGAGTTTTTTTAATATGTTAACGGCAAAAGGAGAATCAGATAACATTGGTCCGTTGCTTGATGAGGTTGGTCACCTCACAAATAGGGACATAGACAAAACGGAGAAGTTTAATGCCTTCTTGGCCTCTGTCTTCAACAGCAATGATGAGCCCCAGGATCCCCAGAGCCCTACGTTGGAAGACTGTGACTGGGGGAATGACAAACTCCCAGCCAACCATGAACTTGTTAGAGACTTTCTGCTCCAGCTGGATGCGCATAAATCTATGGGGCCTGATGAGATTCATCCCAGGGCACTGAAAGAGCTGGCTAATATCATCAGGGGACCTCTCTCGACTGTTTTTAAATGGTCTTGGGAGTCTGGAGAGGTCCCAGTCAACTGGAGGCTGGCAAATGCTGTCCCAATTCTCAAGAAGAGTAAGAAGGAAGACCCTGGTAATTACAGGTCTGTCAGTGCCTGGTAAAACTATGGAGAAGGTTATTCCAGGAGTTATTGAAAAACACTTGAGAGGCAATGCAATCATTGGTCCTAGCCAGCATGGGTTCACAAGGGGCGAGTCCTGCTTAACCAAGTTAATTTCCTTTTATGACAAGGTCACCCATCTAGTTGACCAAGTCAATACAGTAGATGTGGTGGGTACGTTAAATCAGTTTGCCAACAATACTAAACTAGGAGGAGCTGTGGACTCCCTTAAGGGTAGAGAGACCTTACAAAGAGATCTGAATAGACTAGAGAGCTGGGCAACCACTAATCACATGAAATTTAACAAAAGCGAGTGATGGATTCTCCACCTGGGAAAGGGTAATCCTGGTTATACACACAAACTAGGGGACAAGAGGCTAGAGAGAAACCCCGTGGAAAGAGATCTAGGGGTTTGGGTTGATGGCAAGTTGAATATAAGTCAACAGTGTCCCCTGGCAGACAAAAGAGCCAATGGTGTCCTGGGGTGCACCAAGCACAGCATATGTAGCTAGCTGAGGGAGGTGATTAACTCACACTACACTGCACTGGTGTGACCCCACCGTGAGTTCTGCGTGCAGTTTTGGGTGCCTCAATAAGAGAAGGATATCAAACTATTAGACTTGTCCAGAAGAGGGTGACCAAGATGGTGAAAGGCCTCAAGGGCAAGACTTACGAGGAGCAGCTGAGGTCACTTGGCTTGTTCAGCTTGGAGAAGAGAAGCCTGAGGGGTGACCTCACCACAGTCTGCAACTTCCTCAAGGAAGGCAGCAGACAGAGAAGCTCTGATCTCATCTCTCTGGTGACCAGCAACAGGACATGAGGAAATGGCATGAAGCTGCACCAGGGGAAGTTCAGATTGGACATTAGAAAAAGGCTCTTCACTGAAAGGGTGGTTGGTCGCTGGAACAGGCTCCCCATGGAAACAGTCACAGCACCATGCCTGTCAGAGTTCAAGGAGCACCTGGACAATGCTCTTAGTCATTTGGTTTAGTTTTAAGCAGTCCTGCAAGGAGCAGGGAGTTGGACTTATCAAATACTTGCGGGTCCTGTCCAACTTAAGACATTCTGTGATTCTATGATTCTAAATCTGTCAGTAAAAGTTGAAACAGGAAAGCAGAACTTTGAAACTGCAGAGAAGTTAGATTTTAACTTGAATTTGTTCACTGTTTTGTTCCAATGTTTGTGCTAGTTTACAGGGCAATATATTTTCCATAAACTGAACATTTGTTTTTCCCTAAACCCCACTGTGATCCAGTTCATGAGTATACTCTGATAAACTGTAAAGTCTGACAATGGAAAGTTGTAATGCACTTGGATTTCATGAACTTTTTAAAGACTGTACTGTGATCTGACTGCTACTTTAAAGAACTAATATGACCACACTAATAGGTCCCAAATGCATCTGATTTTACCCAAGGACTGGGTTAGCTCCAGAAAAACAGTCCTATTACAGATTTAAGATTTCATTACAGCCCAGACAGTAAGTCAGCAATACTGAAAAAGAAAAATGAAAGCACTACACTTGCTTTCTTAAAGTGCTTCATTTACTGTGCTATTGTACTGGCAAGCCTGGTACATTTTGGGGTTTGGATTAGACGATCTTTAAAGGTCCCTTCCAACCCCAGGTATTCTATGATTTTTCACTTAACTGTGCATATCCTTGCTTTTGCCATTTTGTGACACAATCTTAACATCCATTCAGTGTTTTGGATATTATATATTGGTCATATTTTTTGACCAGACGCTCCAAGAACTGAAGGAAAACCCCACAGATTGAAGGAAAGAAATGTCACTCCTAACTCAAAAACAGCAAGAAGGAGGACCCAGGGAACTACAGGCCAGTCAGCCTCACCTCTATCCCTAGGAATGTGATGGAGCACCTAATCCTGCAAACCATCTCCAGGTACATGAAGGACAAGAAAATCATCAGTAGTCAGCATGGGTGCACCAAAGGGAAGTCATGCTTGAACAATTTGATAACCATCTACAATGAAATTTCTGGCCTGGTGGATGAGAGGAAAGTAATGGATATTATCTACCTGGACTTGAGTAAGGCTTTCAACAGTGTACAGTAAGATGCTCATAGAAAAGTTGTTGAAGCATAGGCTGGATAGGCAGACAGAGAAATGGACTGAAAACTGGCTGAATGGCCAGGCCCAGAGGGTGGTAATCAAAGGTACGAGTCTAGTTGGAGGATAGTAACTAGAGGTGTACCCCAGGGGTCGATACTATGTCCAATCCTCTTTGAAACCTTCATTAATCATCTAGATGACGGGGCAGAGAGCACTGTCAGCAAGTTTGCTGATGACACAAAACTGGGAAGAGTGGCTGATACACCAGAGGGTTGTGCTGCCAGTTAGAGGGACCTCAAAAGACTGGAGAAATGGGCTGACAGGAGCCTCATGAATCTCAATAGGGGAAATGCAAAGTCCTGCACATGGAGAGAAGAAATCCTAGACACCGATGTATGCTGAGGGCCACCCAGATGGAAACCAGCTAGGCAGAAAAGGATGTAGGGGTCCTGATGGACACCAAGTTAAACATCAGACAGCAATGTGCCCTTGCAGCAAAGAAGGATAATGGCATCCTGGGCTGCATTAGACAAAGTACTGCCAGCAGGTCAAGGGAGTTGATCTACTCAGCACTGGTGAGGCGACACCTGCAGCGCTGTGCCAAATTTTCATTCCCTCGGTACAAGACAGACATGGACATACTGAACAGAGTCCAGCAAACAGCCACAAAGATGATTAAAGAACTGGAGCATCTCTCATGTGACAAGAGACTGAGAGAGTTGAGACAGTTTAGCTTAGAGAAGAGAATCACAGAATCATAGAATGGCATAGGCTGGAAGGGACCTCAGAGATCATCTAATCCAACCTCCCTGTCATGGGCAGGGACCCTCTCAACTAGATCAGGCTACTCAAGGCTCTGTCCAACTTGGCCTTGAACACCTCCAGGGAGGGGGCATCCACAACCTTCTCCGGGCAATTTATTCCAAAGTCTTACCACCTTCGTACTGAAGAATTTCTTCCTAAAATCTAATCTAAATCTGTTCTCCTTCAACTTAAACCCATTTCTCCTTGTCCTATCAGTGCACACTCTTGTAAAAAGTCCCTCCCCAGCCTTCCTGTAGATTCCCTTCAGGTATTGGAAGGCAGCTATTAGGTCCCCCCGAAGTCTTCTCTTTTCAAGGCTAAACAGTCCCAGCTCCTGCAACCTGTCCTCGTAGCAGAGGTGCTCCAACCCCCGGATCATCTTTGTGGCCCTCCTCTGAACAGGCTCCAACAGATCTATGTCTCTCTTATGGTGGGGACACCAGAACTGGACGCAGTATTCGAGGTGGGGTCTCACAAGAGCAGAGTAGAGGGGGAGAATCACCTCTCTTGACCTGCTGACCACGCTTCTCTTGATACATCCCAGGATGCGGTTGGCCTTCTGGGCCGCATGAGCGCACTGCCGGCTCATGTTGAGCTTCTCATCTATAAACACCCCCAAATCCTTCTCTTCAGGGCTACTCTCAACCCACCCTGTACCCAGTTTGTACTTGTGCCTAGGATTGGCCCGACCCAGGTGAAGGACCTTGCATTTTGACTTGTTGAAGCTCATGCAGTTTGCACTGGCCCATTTCTCAAGCCTATCAAGGTCCCTCTGGACGGCATCTCTTCCCTCAAGTGAGTCCACGGCACCACACAACTTGGTGTCATCAGCAAACTTACTGAGTGTGCACTCAATGCCGTCATCCATGTCACTGACAAAGATGTTGAACAGCACTGGACCCAGAACAGACCCCTGAGGAACACCGCTTAACGCTGGTCTCCATGTAGACATTGCGCCATTGAGCACAACTCTTTGAGTGTGACCATCCAGCCAGTTCTTTACTCACCAAGTGGTCCATCTGTCAAATCCGTGTCTCTCCATTTTAGAGACAAGGATGTTATGTGGGACAGTGTCAAATGCCTTGCACAAGTCCAGGAAAATGACATCCGTTGCTTTACCCATGTCAACCAGCACTCTAGCTTTGTAGTAGAAGGCCACTAAATTAGTCAGGCATGACTTGCCCCTAGTGAAGCCATGTTGGCTGTCACCAACCACTTGGTTATTTTTTATGTGCCTTGGTACAGCTACCAGGAGAATCTGTTCCATGATTTTACCTGGCACAGAGGTAAGGCTAACTGGTCTGTAGTTTCCCGGGTTGTCCTTGGTCCCTTTTTTAAAGATGGGGGTTATGTTTGCCCTTTTTCAATCTGTAGGAACCTCACCAGACTGCCAGGACCTCTCAAATATGATGGCTAGTGGCCTAGTAACTTCAGCCGCCAGTTCCTTCAGGACCCGTGGATGTATCTCATCAGGTCCCATGGATTTGTGCACCTTCAGGTTCTCTAGGTGTTCCCGGACCTGATCTACTCCTACCCTGGGTGGTTCTTCACTCTCCCAGACCCAGCCAACATCCTCTGTGATTTGGGTGGTGTGGTTTGAGTGGTTGCCAGTGAAGACTGAGGCAAAAAAGTTGTTGAATATTTCAGCCTTCTCCACGTCCTCAGTAACTAGGTCACCTGTATCCTTCCGGAGAGGCCTCACATTCTCTCTCGTTTTTCTTTTTTCTCTCACACACCTATAAAATCCTTTTCTGTTATTTCTAGTATCGCTGGCCAGATATGACTCTGTCAAGGCCTTAGCTTTTCTAACCTGGTCTCTGAGTACAAAAGCAACTTCTCAAGACAAGGCTTGAGGGAATATACCTGGACTTGTGCAAGGCATTTGACACTGTCCCGCATGACATCCTTGTCTCTAAATTGGAGAGACATGGATTTGACAGATGGACCACTTGGTGGATAAGGAATTGGCTGGATGGTCACACTCAAAGGGTTGTGGTCAAAGGCTTGATGTCCAAGTGGAGACCAGTAACAAGTGGCGTTCCTCAGGGGCTCGTATTGGGGTCAATGTTGTTTAACATCTTTGTTGGTAACATGGACAGTGGGATTGAGTGCAACCTCAGCAAGCTTGTGTGGCATTGTGGTTACACTGGAGGGAAAGGAAGCCATCCAGAGGGACCTTGACAGACTAAGAGAGGTGGGCCCATGTGAAAGTCATGAAGTTCTACAAGGCCAAGTGCAAGGTCCTGCACATGGGTTGGGGCAATCCCAAGCACAAATACAGGCTGGGCGGAGAACAGATTGAGATCAGCCCTAAGGAGAAGGACTTGGGTGTTGCTCACCAGCCTGGGCTGCGGCACCAAGGACACTGTTGCATCTTCCGCAGCCAGGAGGAAATGGCCTGCCTCTTGTAGGCAGGGTCGGTACCTTGAGTTGATTAGTAATTAGTTCATTATCTCAACTCAATCCAGCTGGGTAATAATGACTGGTTGCCATAATTCCCCCTTTTTGTTTTACCGTTTTTTGTTTTCACGAAGGCTTTAGGGTGAGCAGAGACCCGGTCCATTCATCCAACTCCAGCACGCTTCCCTCCCGCGAATGCCACGTCGGGGCTTGCGGCTTTACCTTCTTCTCCGACGGACTCTCGCTCGGGCTCCCGGCTCCGGCTCTTTTGGTTCGGGCTCGGCTCAGGCTCTCGGCTCCGGCGAGGGAGTCGGGGCTTCCCAGGGTCTCATGGATGTATCACGTCGGGGTCACCAGTTGTTGCTCACCAGCCTGGGCTGCGGCACCAAGGACACTGTTGCATCTTCCGCAGCCAGGAGGAAATGGCCTGCCTCTTGTAGGCAGGGTCGGTACCTTGAGTTGATTAGTAATTAGTTCATTATCTCAACTCAATCCAGCTGGGTAATAATGACTGGTTGCCATACTTGGGGTGTTGGTTGACGAGCTCAACATGAGCCAGCAATGTGCACTGGCAGCCCAGAAAGACAACCATATGCAGGGTTGCATCCAAAGAAGTATGGCCAGCAGATGAAGGGAGGTGATTCTGCCCCTCTACTCTGCTCTTGTGAGAGCCCACCGGGAGTACTATGTTCAGCTCTAGAGTCCTCAACGTAAGGACACGGACCTGACCTGTTGGAGTGGGTCCAGAGGAGGGCCACGAAGATGATCCAAGGGCTGGAGCACCTCTCCTATGAAGACAGGCTGAGAGAGTTGGGGCTGTTCAGCCTGCAGAAGAGAAGATGCTGGGAGATCTTCTAGCAGTCTCCCAGTACCTAAACGGGGCCTTCAAGAAAGCAGGAGTGGGACTTTTTACAAGGGCATGTAGTGATAGGACAAGGGGCAATGGCTTTAAACTGAAAGAGGGGAGATTTCAATTAGATATAAGGAAGAAATTTTTTTCATTGAGGGTGGTGACACACTGGAACAGGTTGCCCAGAGCAGCTGTGGATGCCCCATCCCTGAAAGAGTTCAAGGCCAGGTTGGATAAGGCTTTGAGCAACTGAGGTAGTGGAAGGTGTCCCTGCCCACAGCAGCGCGATCAGAATTAGATGATCTTTAAGGTCCCTTCAAACCCAAACCATTCGATGATTCTGTGATCACTAGTAGACATATTATGAAGCGAGACAAAGCCAAGATGGTAGTACGTTTGTATTAGACGACATCACTGAAGGTTCCTGTCGTATTTCGTATCAGGAAAAAGAAAGGCATCTTAACCTAAATGTTCCTTCTTAGAAATGTAGACCACTGTATCTTCGCTATTGCAAGGCAGGGAGGCTCTCCGTTGGGTTGTTACTTGGATTTTTTTCTTGCATTCAGAAACGTTCCAACCCACTATTGATGACTATAGTACAGATGCATTAATACACAATTCTACACCACAGTTCAGCTCAGCAAAGTTCAGTCTTGCCTTTCCAATACACTGTGAGGTTTTCTGTAGAAACACTCTGTTATTAATTCGACTCGATTAATTTGAATTCACAGTGTCCAAAGATCTCCTCTTGTCCTGTAATCACTAATCTCGTTGTGTTAGCACTAATGCTTTCAGAGGATGTATTTCCCTCAAACAGTAGTGCAACAAACAATTATACTCGTAGATGAGCCAAAGCCATTTTCATACAATGAGTAAAATTTCCAAAAGCACTTCAATGATCTGGATAATGTCTACAGTGCTTCTCTACGAAAAATACTAGGCCTTGCTGAAATCTGTCTCAACAAGGTTCTTACCTGTAAATGAGCTAGAGATGATAGCCCACAGATAGATCAAAACTCTCACTGTATCAAACTGTACTTGCTTAAATATGTGAACACTCTGCATGTTCTTATGCCATTTCAAGTCGAAGCTACCTACAGTCTCTAGATATGGGTAAGGACTTAATGGACTGGACATTCAGAAACCACTTTTAGAATCTAATTTTTCCATGAAATGCCTAGTGAAGTTTAGGCACAGAGAAAGAGATAAGATGTAGAAAGATAATAACAGGGTGATCGGAGCTATCCAATAAGAAAAAAAAAAAAAACCACATGGAGAGCTTTTTCTTAACTTTCCCTGCTTTCTAAGACTTCAGCATCACACTCAGAGACTGATGCTTATTTTCAGAAGTAATCTGGGATTTAGATTACTGCCCTAGGCAAAGAGAGAGTTGGATTAGTTTCCTAAGAATTGCTGCGTTGTAATTTTTTTGAACACAGTAACTATTCAATGTAAATTACAGGAGTAATTTACAGACAGAGGACTGAAATTCCAGGCTCCTTTCTCTCAATAATTGGATTAAACCCTGAACTACAGTGTCTTGACCCTTCATGTCCTCCCTCTATTTCCCATTGAATTTGGAGTTCTTTACAGGAAAGTGATTCATATTCAAAAGGAAAGGAAAATGCTGCCATCCTCAAATTGCCCTAGCATAAGAAGTAGGAGATGAAGGCTCAGAGAGGTTCTGTTTGCAAAGAGAACTGAGTGTAGGTTACTCACTTTCTGAGCATTAAGTACTGCTATAAAAAGGAGGACACCACCAGCATCACCGGATTCACTTTAAAAGGAAAGAGCAAGATCAGATCAATTCACTGAAAGAATGCCTGGAGTCACCTATTTTCTGCAAAGATGAAGTCTATGAAGCTCAAGAGAACTGAGATCAGCTGTAAGCTTGATTCGGGGCCTAAAAAAACACATCTGACATTCTACATTTAGATTTAATAGTTATAATTTATAACATTAGTTATTTCTTAATCCATGAGATATAATTTATAACATTAGTTGTTCCTTTATTCCTGCATTTCAATCATGGTATGCCAGCCTTTCTCACTCAGTGTGGGAATACAGGCTGTCTGCTATTCTCAAGACATATTTGTGACTTGGTCAAAGTCAGGGTATTTTATTTACTTTAAGATGCCAACATCACTCAGTCGTTACAGGAGTTAAATCAAAAATGTTCCATGGCTTTCACTACTATACTAAAACAGTAATTAAGGATAAAAAAGTAGCAGCTTTTATAATTAAAAAATAAAAGGTATCCATAAAAATAGGGAAAAACGCTGCTGCTGTGAGAGTCCACTGATTCTGGTGGAGCTATGACTTAAGACACCAGAAAAAAATTAGGTCCAAAAAGTTAATCTTAATTGAATTATGTTCATTAAACACAAAAGCCCTTTCAACCTCCCCAGGTCACTCTGGTAGAGAATAGATGATGCTTAATAGAGAATAGAGAATAGTCTGTGCTTAATTAAAGAATATTGTCTGACATAAACCAATATCAAATCATTGCACGTCTCTGTTAACTAATGAGATAGAGCAGATACATTTACTCTTCTCTCTTGATTTTAGTCAGATGTTGGAATGAATTTTTAAAGTAACTGCTAAAGTAAATAAAAGTGAAGAGTTGACTGATAATGCCATCACTGAAGGAATCCTTTAGGAATATCAGCACCAGATTGGGTGGAACATCATTTACAATTCTGACCCCTATTTTGTATAATAGCTAATCCTTTCCCTCCGAAAAATTAAGCTCTCATCCACCATGAAATCAGTTGAGAAAGGAAAGAAACTGGGTACTACGCAAACAAATAACCTTGTGAAATAGAAA
Organism: Tauraco erythrolophus; assembly: GCF_009769465.1. Lineage (NCBI taxonomy): Eukaryota > Metazoa > Chordata > Aves > Musophagiformes > Musophagidae > Tauraco > Tauraco erythrolophus. Next base: position 13,870,879 of record NC_141470.1, read on the forward strand.
TCTTCAGATAGAGACACTCACCTGTCAGTACTGGCAGGGGCTAATTTAGTATGTTTAGTGATTGCTTTTTCTAATTGTAGATTGTTTCAATCATGTCTTGAGATAAAGAAGTGCTAGAACAGTACGGCACATGTCATTCTGCCGTGCTACTTCCGCAATTCACTGGAATTAACTTGTGTCTTACCTTTTTTGTAATACCAGCATTTCCTTCCTTCTGAGCAAAAATGAATGCACTGCACAAGTAGCACATCCTCTCCTATTATGATCTTTCTTTTTTACTCTAGGGATTATCTCACTATTTAGATTAGAACACTCTGCGCCTTGTCCTATTTTTAACCAGCAGAAGCTAACAGAAGTAATTCCATTACAAAGTTTTGAAAGCTTTCAAAAAATGCTATAGGAAGCAAATATTTTCAGAAAAAAAACCCAACTGTGGAAACAGTTTTCCTTCCAGAAACATCTGATAGAAAATGTGTTTATCAGCCCTAGTGTATATTTATAAGCTAAAATAATTAAAATACAATATCAATTAAAGAAACAGATGTAGATGTGGGAAAGGACTGCAGCATATGTTTAGAATCATGTGAGCATGTTCCCATTTGTGAAAGATACTCTGTCAACATTTTTTTAAATGTAAAGCCAGTATTTCAACCACAATTATTGAATGTGGCTACAGTCAGAAAAAGTTACTAGGCAGAAGTCTTATTCAGTATATCTGTTCTCCATATGTAGTGAGTCCAAATGTACTCACTTAAGCGACAAAAATAAATTGTCACCGTTTTTTACTCCTGTTAGCTCTGTATAGCCAAACACAGCTAAGAGGAAGTGAGCTGTATTCTATTTTAACTCCTGCACCACCAACAGATGATCTAGTTGTCGAATCTGTATTATTGATGATACCATGCAAGCCAGAAAGCACACAGCTTGACTGTGCAGGAAGACATGATGCAAAGGATGTGGTTTAATTAGGCGATGGCTTTATTAACTCATCTGGCAACACTACCCAGCAAGATGTCATACAGAGCAGGTCATCATTCTTTCATTGATTGTTCCAACCTATTTTGAAGGTTGCTGTCAACTTTCCCTCCTTCCAGACTAATTCCAGCTGTTGCGGGGCCCTCATTGTCTTCTCCTTATATGCACCCTCAAGGATACTACCTGCTAAGCTGCCATATTTTGAACCTAACCTCCTGGCCTATCCAACTGTGGCCTTTAGAAATGTAGACAAAACTTCCAAACCACCAAACCATCAGACTTGATCAATGTGTGTCAAGGAGTCAGGTTTTTTTTTCCCCCTAGACCTCATGGAAGGCATGGAAGGCAGCAAACAGCACATATACAATAGGTCATAAGAGGCAGTTCTGCTTTGACCTGAAGGTAATGGTCAATGATGAGCAGCAAAAAGACCCATAATGGTAAAGAGCTGACTATATTTCTTCAGGCCCAGCATTCGATCCTTCAATGTCTTTTCTCCAAGTAAGGTCTCTCAGTGATTCATTATCTCAAGGAAGAAGAGAACAATAGAAGAACTGAGTTAGTTAGATTAAAACTTCTTTATCCATATATTTCAAAGAACAAGTCTAGATTTCTGTTCACAAATGGGCACTAGAAAATAGCTTAGTTTCTCTATGAGCTTTTACACAAAGTGATTATAGCCTTCCCTTCTTTGTCTGGCAATGCTCCTTGAGAAAGGAATGTCTGAGAGACTAAATGAGAAGACATGTTGAGTTCAGGACAGAAGAATGGGCAAAGCTTCACTACAGCTATTCTCATCCAGCTGATAGATACTTACAAGTGAAGCCAACTGATCATGGAAAACCAGTCCTGACAGATATTTCTCTAGTCTTGTGGTTCCAAGAATAATTCTCTCAGTGGAAGATCTTGCTCCTAGTGTCTCACTGCTGACTTTCCAGCCTCTCCCCTAGCTCTTACCTTCATTTTTTTCTGAAATAAATTATTGTTTTCCCCTTCTTAAACTGGATATGTAAAATGTTAAATGAAAATAAAAATCACAGAATCACAGAATGGTTCAGGTTGGAAGGGACTTCTGGAGGTCATCTTGTCCAATCTCCCTGCTCAAGTAGGTCCACCTAGAACAGGCTGCCCAGGACCATGTCCAGACAGTTTTCTAATGTCTGCAAGGATGGAGACTTCACAGCCTCTATTGGCAACTTGTTATACAGTAAAGTGTTTCCTGATGTTCAGACTGAACCTCCTGTGTTTCAGTTTGTGCCCATTGCCTCTTGCTGTCAGTGGGCACTGCTGAAAATAGCCTAGCTCTGCCTTCTTTACATCCTCCCTTCAAGTATTTAGATATATTGATCAGATTCCACCATGCATTCTCTTCTCTAGACTAAACTGTCCCAGCTTTCTCAGTCTCTCCTCACATGAGAGATGTTCCAGTCCCTTAACCATCTTTGTGACCATTTGTTGGACTCTGTCCAGTACGTCCATGTCTATCTTTTACCAGAGAGCCCAGAACTGGACACAAAATCATTTTATAAAGTAGGTTTTTATATTAGGTCAGGTTAGAGAAGAGAAGAATTAAACTGCATTGGACACTTCTGGATGTAAATACAGATTAATTTGTTCTTACAAACCATCAGGGATGGAGATTCCACAAGTGTCCCCATCCCTAACTACATTAGATCAGCTGGGCTACCAGTGGCTAGGACTACTGTAAAGAATGAGGAAATAGTACTGGATGGTTCATCTTTGCTATGCAAAGAAGCCGACATTACATGTACAAATATTTGAATGCGTACAAATAGATGAAAAGTGGCCATAAAGAAGATGGAGCCAGGCTATTTCCAGTGGTGCCCAGTGACAGGGCAAGAGGCAATGGGCACAAACTGGAACACAGGAGGGTCTGCCTGAATATCAGAAAACACTCTTTTCCTGTGAGGGTGAACAAGCACTAGCACAGATTGCCCAGAGGGTTTGTGGAGTCTTCATCCTTGGGATATTCAGAAGTCATCCGGATATGATCCTTTGTAGCCTGCCCTAGGTGACCCTGCCTGAGCAGGCAGTTGGGCAAGATGACCTTCAGATGTCACTTCCAACTTCAACCATTCGTGATTCTGAGTGCAAACACGAATTGGTGTTAAGTGGCAAAACGAGCACATTTGTAGGTGATCAAAGGGTAATACATACATTGCCTCAAAGACAAACTGCCATTCTCATTTTTATATCTTATGCTTTCTAATATTGTTGCTTTCCCTAGCATCTGAGAAACTCAAAATTTTCACATTCTCATAGCAGTTAGATGTCCTGAAGAATAATTAACCTTTTGTACAGATAATGGAAAGCAATTGGCAACTGCTTGGGAATTTAGTTATAACTAGCAGCTGGCTGGAAGTAATTTGACTGATTGAAAAAAACAAGCAAACAGAAAATCAGAAATCAGATCTTCTGACAAGGAGTTCTATGTCTCAACCTCAAAGCCTTGTCTGTTATGCTTGGGAACAATTTTTTGTTCCTTTCTACTGATTATTTGCATATAAATATGTGTATCCATTTTTTTTATATACATAAGAAAATATTGTAGGAACTAGTCTGGTATTTGAAACTGGTATCTAGAAGCCAGCTTCATATGCACCACTGCTGTTTCCTTCATAACATATATAAAAAACGTGGTAGCTACAATATACTTCCACATGCTTAGATGGTTTGTGTTTAACTTGCTGTATTTTCAATGAGGTACATTTAAAAGAAGACGATGCCTGGCACCATATGCATAATTTTGATGAATAGACAAAACATTCTCATCTAAAGTATGCTCACTTTATTAAAAAGAGTAATCTAATCTTAGCCTTTATTCTGTTAAATCAGTCATGTGTGACCCATTACTAACCCACTAACATGGAATGTAACTCGAGAGCCAAAGAATTATTCCCACCATATTGCTTATCAGGGAACTGGAAAATAGGTATATACTGTATTTTCTTGTTTAATCATCCTCGTTGGTGATTTATTGGCAAAGACACCACATTTGTGCATCTCTCTCAGCCTCTCTTCATCTGTTAATTCTAATTATCTTCCTTCCATGTTTGCATCATTCACATGCCCTATTTGTGTACATATATACAGAAACAACATGTCACCAAAGAAATATAAAAACTATTTAGAGTCTATCCAAGCAAAGGTGTGATACTGGAGGAAGGCTTGCAGAAACAAAGCTAAGAATCAAACACTTTTTTTTTTTTCTGCTCTAAAGAGTCAGTTATCTTGAAATACTGGACAATTTGCCTGAGGCCCACTGAAGTTCCTAGGAACACAGAAAAGCTTGCAATAGAGGTGCTAGATTTCTGGTTTATGTTGCAAGAAAAAAAAAATCCTAGTCTTGCTGAAGACAGCACTTGCACTTATTTCTTTACAGTTTAGTAAATGCTTTGAGACAACCTTAGAAGAAATGTGCAGGAGAAACTTACTACAGTTAGAACAAGGATCTGTATAGTCTGGATCTCAGGAAATCATAGAACTACTAATGTATCTTGGGCTTTCCTTTGGGAATCTATTGGCCAAATATCTGGCAAAAGGGCAGATGAATACTGTAATACAAATATTTCAAACTAGCATTTTAGAATATGTCTTTCAACCCACAGAAAAGAGATGTTATAAGGGACAACTAGGACTAATCTGAGTGAAAAATACAAGTTGCTGGTTTTTTTTGTTTGGTTTGTTGTGGGTTTTTTAAAATTTCAAAACATGCTTAAGACCTTTACCACTGTTCCTCCACTTTCTACCTCTCCCAAGCCAGAAATGCAGTTTGAAATTTTGGTTGCTTCAGCCACGATCTTAGAAATTGCTTTTGAGCAGAGAGACCTATGAATCTTCACACAATATAAAGGTAAGGTCAAGTTAGTCTATGAGTTTGTGAAATACCATGGATCCTCACTTTCTTTTTATTTTTTTTAAAAAAAAGATAACCTATAAAACGTGCTCATTTTACTACTAAAGGCCCAATTCATATGAAGAAAAAGACAATAAAAATTATTTTACTAAATTATAACTGTGAATGGACAGTATTTGCCAAATCAAACTGAAACGTTTCTTCCCAAATAGGTTTGCTTTCAAATACTAGTTAGAGAAAGGTTATTCTAACCCAGTAAAGCTTAAACTATGCAAGAATCTAAAATAGTATTCATGCACATCTCTAAGAATGGCACTACGCAGTACAAGTAAAATAAACAGGATAAACAGGTTTCCAGGATTCTTAGCAAGCATAAAAAGAGATGCATTACATGTTGTAGTGGAATCTTTTTAGCTGTTCTAATCATTACAGCTGTAAGAGACTGTTATTTATTCAAAACAACTTAAAGCAACTCTAAAGGTCCCAGTGTGATGTTTTCACTTCTAATTTTCATAAAATGTTGATAAGAGTGGAATCAAACTAGTTAGTTATCAGTCTTGACGTTGGCATAATGTGACTGGAAATGTACTATTTGTAATTACTTGAAAGGAAACAAATTACCTTTAAGAGGAAAACCATAGGTAGAAATTGCAGAAATTAGATGTGTTAGGCTGCTCTTAAAAAAAAAAAAAAAGTAGTGTTATTTAACTTGCATTCTATGAGAAGGAATATGTATGCAAACCAAGGGCAAGCAAGTACTAGTAGAAGCATGAACTTGATGACTGAACAGACACTTTTAATCTATAATTTCTGTGAAATACACTAACAGCAAGTGACCTTTTTATAGGATTTTCTCCATGTCTGAGTTCTTGGAAATACAACAGCAGATGGAGGAACTGACTGATGCTAAACTTTTATTTAAAAACCCTCAAAATCACGGCTTTGGAGTTTAAACTTAGAAACAAAGCTTATAAAAAACTTTGTGTAAAATCTTAGGTCACAGATTATTAAGCACATGCTTAATTGTAAGCCTATTTTCAGTCCATCCTAACCAGTATAGTTAACCTTTAAAGGTACGTTTCAATGGAGTTGAGATCCTATGCTAAGTGGAAATAGATACTAAGGAAGAATGTGAATCTCCAACTGCATCTGAACTTGCATTTTTCATGAAAATAGATAGGCATTTTGCTGGCCCCACCACTATTATCTGCCTAGCTGTCTTAAGATGAGCACGTGGAATAAGTATGTTTCCTGAAGTGGAATCATCCCAGACAAGTCAGTGCTGTTATTGTGTTTTACATTAGCAGACAACCTAAAGAAGAAATCTTTTAAAGTAAATTCCAGTTAGTTACTGTATATCTCTAGACTCCAAAGCCAGAAAGGATCATACTGATTTTTTCATCTGACATAACAGTAGAATTTTCCCCCATTGCAGAACTAAAGCAAATAATCTTAAAAATTCAAAGAAGTAGTGAGCTTATAGCTCCTCTGGTTAGCTGTTTCAGTGAGCTACCTTCAACATTAAAATACCGGGATCTATATCCAGGTGAAAATATTGGGACTTCAAACAGTAGAGAGAAAGGAGTTGAAATCTAATCTAATAATCCTGATCCAAGATGGTGAGCTGCTTTTCTTTAATAGCTGCTCATCTTTCCCAGGAAATACGTCATTAAGAGCAGGAAAATTATGGCTGGAGAGAATTTCTCTATATAGTATGGGGCTGCAAGTAGAACTGAAAATGTTGAGAAGAGTGTATGGCAACCTCATTGTATGAAGTTTTACTGGATTATAAAAGTGAGAGACTCTTGCAAAATACAGCAGTTGTCCTCTAGCCATACCCATCCTAGTCCAGCCATATGCTGCTGAACATACAGTGGTGCATAGACAGTTTTCACAGCGTAGAATAGGATGGAAATGATGTCGTATTGCTCGCCACACTATGACAGATTGCTCGCCATGATACTATGTTTTCCACTACATGTTTCATGATTTAAAAGCAAAATATGGCCCTTTGCTTTCACTAACCAGAGACTATGACTCAAGAGGACTTGGACTGTGAATCCATCTCCTTTCCGTCTCTCATACTTGGCTTCTTAATTGGAAAACTAGGTCATTTCAAATCTAAGAAATGAATAAAAAAAAATAACCATAGCAACATAATAACCCCAGGACACTTAAGAGCAACCATTTATTTTTACATCTAAAAATACAACTGGCCTGGGTTCTATCTCTCTGAGGGACAAACGGACAAAAATATTGCATTACTCTTCCTTTCTTGGTACCTATATTTCTGCAGCGTATGGGCTCTGACCCCAGACTTCTCTATGGTGGCAGTCAGTGAAATAAAGTGTTACTGCCCTTGCAATCTTGAAAGCCAAGAGGCTAAGTAAAGCAAGGATCACCACTCAGCAGTATCATGCTCTCAGACAGGAACTCTGAAGCTAAATTTCCTCTGGCCTGTGCCTAAACTACAAGGAAATCCCCCTTATCACAAAAAAGTTTAGTTAGGTGATAATAACGATCTGCTTATAGCAAAACTTATATGCCTACACAATATGTTGCTGAGGTGTTCTCACAATGGAGAAGGAATTATCATAATTTACATTAATTGCAAAGGAAGTCTATACTACCAGGGCAAAAACTCTTTCAGACACAAATTCAAATCCTTTAAATGCCATATTCCCATTTCAACATTTGTACAACAATACACACATACATGAAACTTTCATATTTACAGATAGAATGAATGCTACTGATGAAAAGGGAGACTAAAATTACATCTTATCGATATCAAACTCCTCCATTAGATTTCTTGACAGCCTTCGATATTTCTTTTCAGGAAAGTGACTGCTGTTAGGTGATGTTATTTACCTGCATTGTCTATCTAGCCTGGGCATACCTACGGGTAATACCAAGCCATTCGTTTTTCTTACTTTCTAATGATAAGGAGGGTTCCTTTGTAATGACCAGATTGGCCTCACTTTAATCACTTCCTATTGTTTCTGTGCATGGAAAGATTTAACAACTTATTGACTGTGTTGTCATAATCTGTACAGGGGAAACAATGGTGTAGCTCATCAGACATAATCAGCTGCTAATTGAAAGGAAATTAAATTTTAAAATTACATGGCACCTTCAGTGTAACAAAGGCTATTTATAGGTTCTATGAGCCAGAAGCTCTTCACAGTCTCCAACTGTAGTCACCTCAAGGGTGGACATCAGTAGCCATTCTGTAGCAGAGGAGAGCACAAGTATTCCTGGAAAAAGCATATCATTTTACTAGGCAAATAATTTTGCTTTCTAAAAAGAACAATCACAGGAAACAAAGGCACATCAGAATGGATGTGATTGTCCTGAAATTCAGCCAAAAAGAATAGGCCTAATAGTTCTCCTTAACAATAAAATGTCACTATAACTCATGTTTCCACAAGTTATTCCGCATCTTCAAAATAATTTCTCTTGATCAGCATCAACTTTCTTAATATCAGGAGACAGGACAGCTTCAGAACACATCATCAGCTCTACTTCTACACTTTTGTTCATGTACTTAAGAGTTGTCTCTACTCAATAGCTTAATCTAATAAAACCATATTACATCCCAATATAGCTAGGTTTTCTAAAACTGATCTGCTTTCTTTAGCCGAATTGAAGGAATCACACTTTTCAGAAAGCTCTGAAAAACTCCTGTACGAAAAACATGCACGTTTAATGTTCATCAGTTTAAGCACCCAAAGACAGTAGTCACGTATGAACTTTTAGAGCCTTTCGCTTTGCAACAGGTACCTTTCATTTTCCCATATTCCCTTAATTCATGGCTGTTCGTGCAGACCAACTTGTATTGATGTGTCAAATGCTACAGAAGTATACCATCCATTGTGTTAAAACCAGTGAATCATCATGAAGCGATTTAATTTGTTCCTAACTAGCATCCTCATTCCTGTTTTTTACGAACAAAAAAAAGGAAAGAAAAAAATACCAGCTCTAATCCAGGGAATCAGTCTATATTTCTCTACTTAGAATGAAAATGACATGTAGAAAATAGCGACAATGATGCTGTTGCAGATGTTCTTTCCTAGATCTTCGAACCAAAGACACATCATGTGGAGTATGTGTATATTGCCGTGTATACATGCTATACACATACGACGTCCTGAAACTAGAATGTGATGTGAAAACTGTTGTGGGAACAAACCCAACACTTTTTGCAACTTAGCTGCAATGAAAACTACAATGAATTATAGCCTGAACTGCAAGAATTACTCATGAGTATTTCACTGTGTCTTATTAAAAGTAGTCAAAACATTTTCAACTTCAGAGAATGAGCAGATTTTGAAAAGGCTGTTTTATCAAAGCTAGAATGCAGAGATGCAACTGGTTTGATAACAAAGTTTTCTGTGGCAACAAGTGAGAAAAGGCGTCTTCAGACATCTCAACCTACTCAAGCATCTTTCTACTTTAACTCAATTCATTTTTTTACAGAAAGTGTTCAAGAGACTTGTTTTCAACATATTGAAGAAGATAAATTCTGAAATTTCAGATGTTGCCACAAAATTAGATTTTCATCTTTTGGTCAGATTTGCCCATAATTTCTGGGTTGAATCCTTTTCAGTGGCAATTGAAAACAAAAACTTTCATGATTACATGCAAACGGGTTTTGTTGTTTGTTTGTTTGTTTTTTTAAACTGTTGGCAGTTTAAAGGAAGGAAAGTTAGGGGCGTATTACTGCTAACAAAAATTCGCATGTGGTATTAACTTTTACTGCATGAAATTTTTAGCAGGGGAAACTGCTTGAGGCAGTGCCCGTAACCGCACCATTTCTGAATGAGATTCATATTCAAGTAACTTTCTTGAGCAAAAACGATGGTTGGTATTTTGAAAAAGAGCTGCTGTCTCTGAGAACAAGAGAAGACACAGATACAAGAAATATTAAGAACTTGATTTCATAGATTTCATTTCAGCAGAAGAAGGATCCACACAAAATTAAATCTATAGAGATGTTAACAGTAGTGTAGCCTTCTCTCTGAAAAAGTATTACGATTGATATGGTTTGATAACACAGGGAGTTTAGTAACAATGCTGGTTTAATGCCTCTGGGCTTTTTTCCTGGCTCTTGGCAAAGTTTGGTACCAGCCTCATTGTCTTGACAACTCATGGAAATGTGCTGTGAATGTTTCGTAGAACCTGAAAAAACAGTCCTTTCCCTATTCCGCTTTACCTTAGCTTTTTTTTTTTTTTTTTTTTTTTTAAGGCTGGCAAGTTATGCACTCTGACTTGCCGCAAGAGACAGGAAATAGGAAGCAAATGCAGTATCAGATCCAAACCCAAGCTTCACAGTAGTATCATCAAACCTCTATGGAACTTCAGCTCAGAGGCTGACCCACGCAACACGGCCTTTGCCATTTCATACACTGCAGGCCTGAATAAATGGGATGTGTCATGGTTTGATGGGGGGGGGGGGGGTGTCTAGTGGCAGGAGAGGAGCTTTGCTCCCTGTGACCTCCCTGGTTTTGGAACCAGGTCAGACCTGGTTCTGGCCACCAGATCGGACTCCCATCCCCCTCGGGGTTGAGCCAATAGGGCGCCTCTGCGAATTGCCCTATTTAAGTCGGGACAAAGGAACCGGAAAAGGTGCTTCGCCCAGGAGCGAGGAGAGAAGGGAGGAGGGCACTGCCCCCGCTCCCTGGCTCCCGGCCGGGCAGCTGCCTGCATTGGGCCGGCGCTGCCCACTGAGGATGGCTGCGGCGGAGTCGGCTGGGGAACTCGGGGAGCGCCCCACTCCCGGGGTGCCCACTGGGCTGAGTTCACCCGGAGAGGACTGAGATCTGAGAGAAACAGCCGCATCGACATCAGGTCAGTAAGAATGGAGCGGGAGGAGGTGTGCCGGAGCTGAGTTTCCCCTGCAGCTGGTGGTGAGATAGCAGGCGGCCCCCCTGCAACCAGGACGGCCTCGGTGGAGTAGAGACCCACTTGCAGCCCATGGAGAGGAGATGCCTGAGCCTGAGGATGGTCGTGTTGGAACACACGACAAGGCAAAGAGGCATCTGGAGTCTGCGTGACGACCCATGCCGGAGCAAATAGCTACAACTCCCTAAGAAGCCGAGACTGTGGTAAAGCCCACACTGGGGCAATCCGTGGGGAAGGATTGCTTCCTGTGGGCTGGACTCACGCTGGAGAAATTTGTGGATTTTTCCTCGTGAGTAGGGGATCCACTGGAGTAGGGGAAAAGGGTGTAAGGACTCCTTCTCCTTTAAGAAAGAAGCAGCAGTAACAGCACAGAATGAACTGACCTGCACTCCCCCAGTCCCTGTCCCCTGCGCTGCTGGGGGGAGGAGGTAGAGCCGGGAGGAAAAGGAAAGGGGGGGGGGAAGGTGTCGGTTTTAAGATCTGGTTTTGTTTCTTTTTATCCTCTCAAGTAACTGGTTTTGTTTTCCTTTGTCCTTTTAAGTAATCGTCAATAAATTGTTCTGCTTTTAAGAAAGCCCAGTCTGTTTTGCCAGGGACCATGGTTGGTGGGTGCTCCCTCTGTTCTTGTCTCAACCCTCAGTCCCTTTATTATATTTTTCTCCTCTCCACTTTACTGGAGAAGGAGAGACTGTGTGAGTTTTAGTTGCTGGATCAGCCTAAAACCACGACAGATGATAATGTCAGACTATCTCAGGAAGCACAAATGTGAGACCAAGCATCACCACACACCCAAAGCACCCCACCTACTTTAGCAAGCAAGTATAGTCCCATATTCTCTTCACAAAAGACACAAGGGCTAGGCTTTTCCACCTCCTGCTGCACTCTCAAAGTGGGAGGGAAAGAAAAACTTCAGCCAACCCAGGACAACATGAGAGAAGAGAGCCAAAAGGGATGGCATGGGATGAACAGCATAAAGAACATTAGAAATTTTCTTAGTGAGTCCACTAGAAGCAGGAGGAGGGAAAGATTCAACCAGCACTACGAGTTTCTGACAGCAGAGGTAAAAAAGTACTGCTGCGCACTCTTAAAATGTTACAGGCACCATCTCTCTTTTTTCAAGTACTCATCTTTGAACAGTTCTTGAGGAAACTGTTTTTTCTATACAGGCAAGAATTTTTGTGAGGAATAGCTAAGAGACTTATCAGACCTAAGTGTTTGAACAGAACGTGCCGCTTTGAGTTTTTGTCAGAAGGTGGGGAATAAAGAAAGGCTGTATGTAGGATAAGAATTAGATTGTATTGCATACTGGTGATTCAAATAGGAACCTTTGTGACATGGTTATCAAGGTCATTCCCAGGAACAGTGCCTCAGCCCAGCCAAAACACAGACACAATTGTATAAATGACTCCGACCATTATTTGAATTATAATAAAAGATATCTGTAAGGATAATATAAGAGGGGCTGTCTCCAAAGGGTACCACGTAAGAAAGTGTATTCTGGCCTGAAAAACTGAAAGTGTCGTGCTCTTGGAATACTGTTTTAATATACAATGAACCCTCAAGGTAGTGATCTGAAAGTAAAGCAGTTATACATCTTTGATGAAGATTATTGTAGTAGACATACAAAACTGCTACTTTAGAGATTTACAGAAACCTGTTTAATTCTTCTCTACAGTTTCTGTATGAAATAGTCATACAAGAATGTTCCACTCATATTTGCAGCTAAAGGTTCAAATGGGTTTAATCTAAGTATGCATTCTCTTTTTTTGTTTGTTGCTCTTTTCCTCAGAGGGTCAATAATAAGTGGAATAAACATTCCTTAACTGTCAGAAATCAATTCTGTAGCTACTGGCTGCAGTTTTACTTAAAAAAAAAATCTTAGTCACTTTGCAAAAGAGCATTGTTGTTACATAAAGTTCTCTTTTAACTATCTGTCAGGAGAACAATATTTATTGGCCCCTGCTGGAAAAAAAAAGCCCAAGTACAAAGAGGGACTACTATTAGACATTTCAGAGGGAGGGGTTGCTTTTGTTTTCACGTTTAAGATATGCAAAAATTTTACTTCAAAAGAAAAGTTTGAACTGACTACAACATCCATTTACTGAGAACACAACAAAAAGGTCTAAAACATAGAACAAAGAATCCATTTTTAATTTAATTTGTACTAGTGAATTCTATAAATTTTACACCACGAACCCATCGTTCTATAATCAGAAAGTGAACACTGTAATTTTCTTGTAGATATGCTTCTTCATCTAAGAAAGCAGAGAAGTTTTGTCTTTAAATGGAAAAAGTCAGCTCGCTGATAAGAGAACAGTGAGTAGGACTTCCAAGATGCAGCTGAAGGCAGTCATATTAGAGGAGGAACAAAAAGAAAAGGTCTACTTCATGGGACCATTTGCAGGAAATAACATGTTGTGATATATTCTGGGTGATTTATTGCTTATGTAAGAAGACCTATTTGTTACATATGAATATGTTAGTCTTAATAGCTTCCATTTTTCTTAGGCTCTCCTATCTTCCAAAAGGATTCTGACTAACAAAAGGACAGAAGATTTGTTATGATGAAAGTGGTCTATGTTGTAAATGCCTTAATTAAAGGAAAATGATCAACTTAGAACAATTTGTACATAGAAATACAACAGATTGTTTTATCTGTTGTTCTAAGCAACATTTTTATAAATATACATTAAAGGTTTTAGTGGGAAACCACAGTGTATGTATTTTGTTTACTTTGTATATTTGACAGTTGTTTTGTTTAAATTAATTTCACTAGATATTCTCTGTGTAGCACAGCACAAGTGTGGTCTCCATTTCTCATCTTCTGGTAGAACTTTCAAAAAGTAACAATGAGAGAGGATCTTTTTTTAAATAGAAAAATTACCATAAATCAGCAAAAAGTGGCGCACAGACTTAAGGGCAGAAAAGTACCTGCAAGTTCTTTTAACAAAGTTGACAGTATACTTTCCATGTTGCAGTAAATTTCAACTGAGATAATTAAACTATTATTTTTAATGTTTCCAGCCAGTGTATGAGAAAAATACAGACTAGACTGCTAGCCTGAAGAATAGTGTCCAGAAGCAGTTTGTAACCCTTGACCTTGTCTGAAAGCTTAGTTTCCAGAGACTCCTTGTCTTCTGAGAACTTCCTAGCCAAAACGCATTAACAATGAGTTCTGGTCTATATCATCCTGCAATACCACTCGTCTTGCACAGAAATGAAAACAAAAATGCTTACTTGCATAACCCACAATGCCATTTTCTTTTTGTTCCCATGGTCTTTGGTCTTGGTTAGTATGCTTATCAAAAGAACATTGGAATGTTACCAGCTTTGCTTGAAATAAGCAATATGGCCTCCTACAAGAAAATAAAAGACTGTCCACTACTCCTTTGGTTTAGCTATTTATTTAAATACTCAAGCTTTTTATTAATAAATGAAATAAATTCATGACTCGCAAATCAACAAGGCAAGGATGAGGTTCTTAACTAGAGTTTACTCCAGGTAAATTTGACTCAAACACTTCTTTTATGGTATTTGCAAGAATGTGTTCCAAATAAAAGCTCTCTGCAGCCCTCGACATCAACTACGATAATTTCCACTGACCTAAGATTTGGATCCAGAGCGTATTAAAACCATGTAAGTCTGGAGGCCCTTCAACACTGAGTCCACTTCCTAACAGTCTGACCCCTTTTTAGCCACGTACTCCAACCACTGTCATTTCACATGCATTTCTGTCGCAGGTATGGATAACATGGAGGGAGAAGCCAACACACCCAGAGTGCTACTCCTCTGGTCAGTTCCTTTGTTTGAATGTGCTCTCATCCCTCCTTCCTCCTCCTTTTTACTCCATTACCATATTAAGTGGATACTAATCTTTAAAACATAGATACAATTCAGTTAAAAACATAAAGATTTCCTAGGAATCTACGTAACAGCTTGATCTAATGTATCTTTTTTTAAAAAAAAAAAAATAATAAGGAAGAGTCTAAGACACTCCAAAGAATTTACTTAAATAATAGAAGGGTGCAGCAGTCTGCCCTGAAAGTGCTTTCTTGATGCATCTGTTTTGCTACTATATCAGACTATCCCAGAGTTAACGCCATTTGTGTGATTTGATGAACATTAGAAAAGATAGATTGTTCCTTCGCTGTATCTGTGTTTCTGAACTCTAATTGCAGCTATTCTGGATTCTGCTGGCATAGAAGTTGAGGATATAGTTAGACTTTTCCCCGCCTTCAGAGTCCATTCCGATGTAGCACTTACATCATCCTGTCTAGTAAGGCAGGTTTTTCTGGCCTATATTTAAGCAATAAGACATGACAGGTAGTGCATTTTCAGAGGATTATTATATGCCTTGGGTGGTGTGATAAGGCAAGAAGCTGAAGACTTTCCTTTAAGTGTCTTTTTGCTATTATGAAATGGAATTTATAAATCAAAAAACAGAAAGAGAGAGTCAGACTCCTGCACTTAAAGGGCATTATTGACATAGCCATGACATCATTGACAGCCAGTTAGGAAGCTCTGACTATGTTTAGACTTTTAAAGCTATTCCATAATCACAATAAAAGGAGAATTTTACCTTCAAACCTTGCATCAATATAGAAGTGATAATCTACAATGGACTTTTTACCCAATTAATTTTCAAATATTATCAATGAATCTAAACACAACTAAAGTAAGGCTTTGATTATTTTTGCGTTAGTAGTGTGAAGTGGTCAGAGTTTTAATATGATTAAGTAAGATAAGAGCAATCTCGGCACTCAAAGCTTGATCTTGAATCTATGGGTCAGCTACTACTAAATACAGGAAAACAGGATGAGGAATTCAGTTTTATCCTCAGAACTTGAGCTCACTTTTTGACTTTCTAGAAAATTACTGCTAAAAATCTGAAAGCAGACTGTTAGACTGATGAAAGAGCAGATAACTGTCAGTGTGCAAGGAACTTATTTACCCACTATTTGCTTTATTACAAAATTTCAGTTGAGCTTTTTTTTGTTTACCCGTTTAGTTAGATATGTTACTGATTACAGCTGTGTTATTTTCCAGATACTGTGACTATAAATTAAAAGTGAACTAGGGTTTCTTTTTTTACGTATATTCATTAGCAGCAATATAGCAAAAATAAGAGATTCTGAATATAGCAAATTCATCAATCAAATGAGGTTATTTGGTTAACAAATTGGAACCTGGAGTACAATAATATTATCTTCTTCCTCAGACCTGTGCTCAGATGGCCTTCTAGCCTAAATTTACTCTAATAAATTGGTGGTGTTTTTTTTGTTGGGTTTGTTTGGTTTGGTTTGGGTGTTCTGTTATTTACAATGTGGAATCAGACAGAATTTAGAATACAAAATTGCTTTCAACTGTGTTTTCCAATTAATACCTACCCCCTTGCACATTTCCCCTCACTCCCCAATCTTTTATTATGAAAGGTCAAACAAAACTTCTCCCTTTGGTTTGTGACATATAATTTTTCCATTGGGATAACCTAAAATTAAGCTTGTACTCTGCAACCTCATTTAACCAAAACAAACTATGCTACAACAAACCAGCATTTCCGTCAGGGTTCTACAACCATTACACAGGACTCGAGCCACCACAGAGTTAGGTCATGGTGAATGCTGACCACAAACGTTCTAGAAGTTCAGCATCCACAGAACCCAGCTTCACTGTGGGAGAAAAAAATTTTGTTTTCCTACGGTTGGTAACACTGGCTTTCACTTTTCCGAAATCTGCCCACAGGATGGACATTTGATATCCTGTCACCAAATGTAGTTTAGATAGCTTTACAAAAAGAGGAGCTTAATTTCCTATAATGTGTGATTAAGGAGTATCTAAAGATACTGTAGCATCACATCTGTGAAAACATAGAACAACTGGTGGCCTTTCAACTCTACGCCTACTTTTCTTGTTGAATGTTGCATTAAGAAATTCAGCTTTTATAATGTTCCAGTAAAGCATGAGTGGAAGAGAAGGAAGCTGAAATTCTAGTAACATCTTTCAAAACACAATTTCTGATGTATCTGTAGGCCAGAATTCTTGGTAATCTTCATCTGTCTCGGTACTGAAAGGAATAGTCTCCTAATCCCTCATAAGTGAGTTCCCTAAATTCTTTGAAGTTTTAGGGGGCGTTGTTTGTTTTGTTTTAAAAAGAAGGAAACTAAAGTAAAAAAAAATCTTTGGATTTCTATATTGGTCTGAAATACATTTATCATTGTTGAAATTTTGCCACTAAATTTACAAATAACAGCCAAACAAAAGCCTAAGCAAGTTGAACCAGGGCTTTGGTAACTATTTGAAGCACATTTAAACATTTCAAGTGCTCCAACAGACTTCTATTACACTGTTCTATTACACTTATATCCTAAGTAAAATTGCCTTCTACAGAACTTCCAAACTAAAGTTATATCAGAAGTTATGTCTTATTCTGTCTATAACTAATCTCTCTAGATCTTCCTGTATTAACTGTCTTATTGAACTGGAACTTAAACAAGTTGAACGTAAGATGATTAGGTTCAAAACAAACAGTTATGACACAAATTGTTAGTCTACAAGGATTTTAAGAGAGGAAGTAGTAGATATTGTGAGAATTATTGAGGTGAAGGAACAACATGAAATAATCAGTAAAAAAGGGTAATACACGAGCAAGAAAAAAATAAGTGCAATAGTAAGGAGAGTTTTCTGGGCTTTCTACTTCTTCCCCCGAACTACCACTTTGGATGCCTCACAATTATGTTTCCTAAATAAAAGGAAACTGCATGTTTATCTCCTAAAAGAGGCTTATCACAGCCCAGTAGGACTGATCCTGTGCCACAGAAAATCCTCCGGGGTCCAAAAAGATCACATCCAAAACATTTTACTTTCCACTCATCTTTGAGCAGATACAATTCATCAGATACTCCTAAGTATAAAGAGTCTATGCTTTGCAAAACAAAGGAAAACAATCAGCATGGCTTTGTAAAATGTTCTCATTATCTTACCGTGTTGCACAGGATAGTGTGTTTCAGGTTCAGTCTGAACTGCCAAACACTGGCTTTTGGCCTTTTAGGCCCAGACACATTATGCACAGTATTGAGCATCTATTAACACGAGACTACAGACATCGCTTACCATTCAGGTATGTGGAAGTGGATGGATCAGAGTCTGACTCTTAGTTACTTCTTTACAGACACAAGTTTAACATATTTTCAAAACAAATTTTCTTCAGCATGAATAGTGATTTAAGACATTACCATAACACATATTATGCATGCAAAATAAGAGTCTTTATAGTTTGCAGTACAACACCTACACTACTTCAGAATTCTGCAATAAATGGCTTTTAATCTTGTTTTTAATGTTCCATTAATGACTGAGGCATCTTTTAGCTGATCTTTATTCCTTAAAAGAATACATTACCTTTAGATTGGACAATGTGATGAAGAATCTATTTTTCAGGCTTTTTACTGGGATGGGAATCAGTGTGTTCCTACATGAGAGCACTGACTAATCATGTGCAAAATAGGACCACCCAACATCTGTCTACATTCACTTGGAAGTCAGTTTTATATTCCTCTGCTATAGGACTTGCAGGAAATTTATACCAAATACATGGGTGGGGTGAGATAGAATCCTTCCTCTTTGCTTAATCACATTCAGGGAAAAGAGATGATCCATTTTGTCTGGTTCTCTCTATTACTCTTTCTAAAATTAACTCACATCTGACATTATAACATATGTTAAATATTATGTAAGTGGTCTGTTCTATATTTGGTTTCAGTCATAAATCCTGGCATGCATACAAAAAAAAAAAAAGTAGTGCTGTGAGCGGAAAAAAAAAACAACCAACCCACACCAAAAAGCCCCCACAACCTTTTTGCAGACAAAATTAAATTGGTAAAAGTTGGATTACTCCCCTTTCCTCCCAAGTTCATAAAGGAGCTGAAATAATCCATTGACATTATGAAAGCTCACAAGATTTTACCCACTAGGGAAAATATTTTGCAGGTGAATATGTTCTTTCACTTTGCAGAAATGGAATTTTCACAGTTCAAGAGAGCTTAAGAGCTATAGTTATTTATGCTGAAATAGGCTGCAGTCTGGCAAGACTAAGGTGCGCTGGTAAGCATGTGAAAGCCAATACATAATGGCCATAACAATGAGTTAGGAGCTCCCTCCTTGCCTTTCTCACTGTTCTTATTTTCTACTGTTTTACAAGGGATATCAATCAATCTCTATAACTGGAAAGTAAGGGTTTGGCTGGTAGCAAACTTTGACTGGTTTTCTGAATCAGTCTTTCAGCTTTCCCAGCATATTTGTCACAACTGTATTTCCCCAAAAGCCATGCACAATGTGGTACAAAATTTCCAACACTGTCTAATATCAATATTATCTGTCTTATTTGATTTGGATTGGCTGAAATAAAATACAGAGGCATTGAATTATATATAGCAAAACATTTCCCTTTCAAGGCCACTGACCTTTCTTTATACCTACTGTTTTGAACTTTGTTTAGAGTTGAAGGATTTCATACTACAAATGCTTGCATTGCTGTAGTGAACGTAGGGTTTAACAGCTACAAAAATGCTTTGGTGGTAAGAGGTAGTGTATAAAATATATCTTCCCTTTCTGATCCTTAAATCCCATTTTCTGAAACTAGCTTGATAGCGCCAGACACATACCAAATTCAGTTCTGAAAGAATTTTCTTACAGGTGTGGCCCTCAAAGCACAGACATGAATGGCTAAACAGAAGAAGGTAGCAACACAAAAGTCAAGATTGTCAAAGAAACTGAAATCAGCTGACAGCAAGGTGCCTCCATATTTTCAGTAGAGGAGTTAAATTGACTTCAGGAGTTGTCAGGGACAAGAACAACTTAGAAAGTGGGATACCGTCTAATGAGGGGTTTTTGCCCAGGCAGCTCTGAACCAAATGCCAATTATACAGAAACATCAGCTATCCAGTTCTGGAAATTATTCCTCCTGACAGCTCAAAAGGTCTTGTTTCTCAGGAAGGCATACCTGACATTTCCTTGTACCGGCTCCAGAAAACAGCATATGTATTTCTTTGATATTAGCATCAATACATATGGCTAGTAGACTTAAGTGCTTTTCCAGTACCTTCTGATAGTATGGAGGACTGATACAATTACTTCTGTCTCAGGAAAATATCATCTGGATACTGTGGCCTCAAGGTCAGAATAAAAAGATCTGTCACTGAAATATTAGCACATAATTAATAAGCTATAAACCATCAGGAAGGATAGCTCTGTACTAGTTAATTCCTCCTATCAAAAATAGCTGGTTTTAAAATCTGAACAAAACTACAGGTAAATAAGGTTTTTAATGTATTGACAGTTATCCAAAATCTACATTTACAGCTCCCTTATATCAAATTATTTCACAGCCATAATTATCTCCTAATTATATGTTTACTTCTGAACTGAAGTAAGTCCAAGCCACATACAATTACTTTTCTCCTTGGTCATCGGTGATGGAGAAACCAACTTTATAGTATTTAAAGACACAAAGAGACTTTCATATGCCAAGGTTCACACTGAGATATACCAAAGCACACTTGCAAAAGAGCACTGAAAGACTTCTTCAGACCCACAATAACAAAGCAGGACATTGTGAGAGCCTGACTATCATGACAGGATATCTATATCTGATCTGCAACTGAGTGGTTGAACGGATGGTTCATATTCTAAAGTGATTCTATCATGTTGAACTACTGTAAAAATACTGGAAAACATTGCCATCGTTGTTTGGAATGAGAATTTCTGTTACCACAATATGACATATGATGGTCTAACATGATGGCTCAGAGCAGTGGAGATCAGATTTAGTCAGCACAGGCTTCAGGAACGAGAACTAAGCATGTAATAGCCTGCTTTATCTTTCTTGACAGGCAGCTGGGCCTTCTACAAATGTTATTCTCCTACTAGAATATTAGACACTTCAAATACAGCATATGTAGATTTCCCAATCCTCATGTAGCTGTTTTTTATGAATTGACATTACCTAGGCTATTACACAAGAACAAAAGCCCCTCTGTAGTTACTGCTGAAAGCTAGCTTTCCATTCTCTTGCTACCCCACAATCAGCCAGAGCCACTTGCACAGGCCTGTTTAGATTCTTGAGTATGCAGAACACTCACAATTATTATTATTAACTGACCTAACACTGATCTAGGCTGCATTGCTGCCTAGTGGGCTGATTCAGAGAGAAGGGAGCTAATTATCACAGGAGGGAGAACCGAGATGAAAGAGATGATATTGGAAAAACAATGTTGAAGAGCTACAGCCTGGAAGAACAAGATAGATAGATACCTAGAGAAAGGAAAAGGGAATCAAGAGCTCTGCTTCGAGTTAAAAATAATTTTTCTACTATTAAGAAACCTGCTATAGCATCTTATCAACACATTTCATAATATCAAAGAGACTAGGCATTCCGGTTTTACATATAAAAATATCCTTCTGTTCCAGCAACATAGCGCACTGTGGAAAAAAGCAAAACCCTCACAAACTTGAAACTTAAAATGTCACAGGAAAGTACTTCTTTTTAAGCCCTTCAACATATATTTAATGCACAATACAAAGTCATAGGAGGCATCAAAAGAACGTTTGCAGTATGAAACAAATGAAAGGAACAAAATTAAGACTGGATGTGTAGCATAAGTAGGGTGGAGTGACAATGATGAAGGATTGTACATGGCAGAAGGGAGCTGATTAGGTCCCTAAATAGTTCACATCCACATGCTTCGATATTTAGATTTCTTTCAAAGGTGTACAATGATTTTAAAGAAAGTGTAATTTTTATTGAAAGAGAGGAACGTTACTGAGAGCAGGAGAAGGAGCAGAAGCAGCCCCTGGGTGAATGCCACCTGAAACCGATTTTTAGCCTTTGTTCCTTTTCACTGAAATTTTCCCCCCCAACTCAACTGGCAATTAACAGACATACCTGAACACACAGACAACACACAAACACACACAGGATACTGTAAAAAGCTGCAGTCACAGGTGTCATTCCAAAACATACAGAAGGACCTTACTTGCTTTGTGAGCAAGTTAACTGTGTTAAGCAATAAAATCACAACTTGTTTTCTGGCTATCAAACTCAAAACAGCAAAGCCTCTATAGCCCAAACAATATAAAAGCACAATTAAAACAATAAAAATAAAAAAGCAGCATTATGGCTTAATCAACTCCAAGGTTTTAGCTATAATATCCTTCTAGTGATTTCAGTTACTCTTCTCCGTTTATCAGCTATCCACTTTAAGACACAGTGTATCTTGAACCTCTTTATTCATCTAAGGCTTTCTCTACACACAAAACTTGTATTGCCTAATGATTCTGATGCAATAAAACGGTGTAAACCCCCTCTTCCTCAATATATAAATGATCTTCTCCTTTATATATGTACATATGCTTTTAACAGTCTAGCTTCATGCCACATGGAAATGAAAACTTACGTCAGTGGTACAACTACATTCACAAGTATGAATTATTTCAATCAGCATCACTAAAAACCAACCCTAACAATCTTACTGTAACTCTAACGAGCTATACAAGAATACAATGTATACAGACCACCTTAGGCCACAAGAACTTATGCATAGGAAGATATGTATCTTAAACTAACAAAATGTCATTTTCCAGAAAAAGAGTAGTTAAAAATGAGGAAAAAACAACACAGGAAATCCATAATGTCCATCATAACTGATTTGTTTACTGAAATCTCCTAAAATGGAATAATTTAATAATGAAAAGTCAAACTCTAGAAAGACCAATAATGACAATGGTTATGAAATACTCAGGAAGAGGTAAATTTCATAAACTCATACCCAGAAAAATACAATATTATGCAATATTAGCAATGCAGTACTTGGATACCACGTGCTTCAAAAGTCTTATGTGTGGGATAGATATTTTGACTGACAGCAGCTCAATGCTGTCTTCAGCTGAAGTCCAGCAGTCCAGGAAAATACGCAAACCACATTTTTTCATTTCTCAGTTATAATATCTACTTAATTATGATGTTCTTGGCAGATTTCTTATTTTCACTTACATATGATTTTTGGAGTATTGGATTCCTATAGCACAGTACAGCACACAAATCTTTTCATGTTTGTTCTCCCATTCACTTGTAAAGCAGTTTTGCTGAAAGCAGGACCAAAGATTACTCAACTTTTTTCCTTTCCTATTTTCCCTGATGACAATTCCACACTAGCAATTTTTTGTTGTTGTTGGGCAGGAAATCAATTTGTGCTAGTCAACACCTGATCTGAATTTGTGTAGCTAATTAGCAAAATGTCTATAGGTGTAGAGCAAATTAAGGAACACATATTTTAGTTTTCCAAGAATGCTAAAATTCAGATAAACTCAGGATAAATCAAGCTCTCAGAAGTGAAGGCACATGGTGCAAAATTAGTCTTCTGATTCTCGCTATTTTTTGTTGGCATTATTAAAATAGGCTTCATATGACATGACTGTAGTTTGCACTGGTTGTGTACTGTTTTTCTCTATTCAGAATGCAAAACATGAAGGTTAAATGAAGATGGTGGTAAACAGTTACTTTATAGTTATAAAAACTTGTGTTTATTTTTGCACACTTGTGCACTCACAATTAAAAAGCAGAGAACTGTGGATTTATTATTTTGGTAGCTAAAAGAGAATATTGAAAACTGATTTAACTCTGGTTATCTTGCAATAAAATCCAGCAGTTCTGAATGACTCTTAGGTGGGAAACCATCTTTTACAACTATTATGCAAGTATAAATAAGCACTATAAACAGACTCAGAAAAACAAACTCAGTAAAACCATATCGTGGATGGACCTACTAATATATTTTTAAAAGGAGATCACAAGAAATGCTACATAAGTTTTATTGTCTCTTTCAATTGTAATACTCTCAGATCCCTAGTAAGCTACAAAATCATGACATTTGGTAGCCTGCTTTCAGCATTTTTGATGTGTTTCAATGAACAGTACAGTCCTGTAGCAGGAATATATCTTGTTCAGATCTATACTATTGCTACAAATAGTGAAATATTGAAAAGGAACAAGGAGGGGAAAAAAAGTTAATAAAATGTAAATTACATGAAATAATAAATCAAAGACCTAAAATCTGACATTTACATTTCTGGTGGTCCATATGTTTTACATATTATGAAACCATCATCATAAACAATTCTTGCTAAAGAATACAATTCACATTCTTCCTAAACCATCCTATCTCATTTGTTTACAGTTTCCTTCTCAAAAGCTTCATTAAATTGAAGACAGCATGAGCAAGTTGAAACAATTCATACAGAAAAAAAGATCTCTATTAAATAATGTCAACATCAAAGGCAACAATAAGTAATCTCCTGCAAAGGGAAGGCTGTGAAAGCATCTTTTGAGCCGGTTAAAAACTGGCAATTATCAATTTCATTTTGACATGAATGAGAGGGAGGAATGTTCTGTACATGCTTTAATCTTCTAACATATATTTTATAACAAAAAAAAAATTCAAAACACCTTAAGATATTTTTGGTGAATATTTAACTAAGTCTGTACTAGCACAAACAAGTTTACATCACTGAAAGCATTATGCCTAATGTGTTTGCCTTATCCCTCAGTTTTTCCAATGTCCTACTGTTTTTGTTAGCAGACAGTGGTCTAGTATTCATCCAGAAAAAAGATGTCAATTGGGAAGAGGCTACCACTGCATGAAACGAGCATAGCTTGCAGCCTTCTCCAGGGCTGAGTCTGAGGTGCTGTTGCAAAAGATGTTACCAGGGAAGAGAAGCATCAATGCTCTGCCAATGGCAGACCTCTTCCAAAGAGTTCCAGTACTCAAGAAAGGTGGAATGAGATAAAGATGACAGGGAAGTCTTCATTGAAGATTACAGGAGCGTAGCACTTGGCTTACTCGGCCCCTTATGAACAGTGAAACCACCACTTCGGAAAGCGGCAGTCTTTATCACAAGTGCCGATTTATCACAGCGTGCACGGGCTACGGGTCTGCTCACGTCACAAAGGGGAAACGCTCGTGTGCAGCCTTGCCTGTGAGACCCACTCCTCTACAGAGTTTAATAATGCAGTCATGAGATTTCAGCTCTATACTTCATTATTCACAAGACACTCTATCGAAGCAGATCTATCCCATGCACGGACCAGCTAATAAAATATTTTTTCGTCTTTTATGATCATAGTAGAATGAAAAACAGAGAAATGCAAATGACTCCTCTTTTTTTTTTAACACTTGGTTCTAGTCACTAGTTTGTAACAGTATCCTTTTTTTCCCACTTTTGTTCTTATCTACAGAAGAAGAATAATTCAAGACAAAGATTTTAATGATAGTTATGTAGAAGATTTTAATTTTCGAATAATGTTACTTTACAATTATGGCCAAATAGGTTAAATGTTTGTAAATTAACACAGAATACAATAACCATATGTAAAAAAGAGAACTATTTATTTCCAATTAAGAGGCATTAAAGATCACCATAGACATTTTACGTGTTTCCCAAGTTGTGTAACACAGGTTTTGCCTGCTTTCTAATTATATTGAGAGAGATTAATAGTAACGGTACCAGAGTCATTCTATTTCCTCTGCAGATTCCTGTTCATATAATACAGAAGACTTCCCTAGTAAACGTATTTCTGAAAAGCTGACATTTCCTTCAAAAATTCAAGATAGCCCAGACACATTTAGCCTATTGGAAGTTTATGAGGAAAGAATTTACTGTGTTGGAAGAATGTGATGCGATGGAAGAATGCAGAAGCTCATTCAGATCTGGAATTACTCATTTAAAACAATTCTGTTGAAGAACTTGTGTATAAAAGCTGCTCCTTTTTTTCAGGCTTTATCAGGTGATCTAATAAAGTGTATTATCTTTTCCCACAAGCCTTGCTAAGCAAAGGGCGTCAAACAAGCATTGCACACAAATCAATGCTTAAGGAGAAATATCCTGAATGTCACTATGCTTTTCATTTGACATTCCAAACGGACAGGATTACTTCAGTATGAGAACACAACTAGCATAACAGAGCTCCTCGCAGAGAACAGTCACACTTTTTTTGATCAGTTAATGTCACTGCTTTTCAAAACCTCAGAATTTTCAGTTCATTATGCTACGTTTACATATGACTACATGGTTTAGGGACCCTGACAGTGCAGAGGGTGCAGGGTGAATGGTTGGACTCGATGATCTTGAAGGTCTCTTCCAACCAGATGATCCTATGATTCTATAACTAAAATTGTTTCAGGATGGTTTTTGCTTAGTGATGCAGTTTGTAAAGACTGGTAATATCCTTATAATGACTGAGAAGATCCTCTCCATTTTTTTCTGAATCTAGAAATCCATGCTTGCAGAAGGAAAAGCACAATGCAGTCACTTTGCCAACCTATATTCAGAAAAGCATCTTATGTTCTTGTAGTTTGCGTACATACACCCACACGTTGTGTTGGGAGGTCAATCTGAGTCAAAAGCTGCTCCATTATACAAACTGGTTAATATGCCTTAAAAACCTGATTTTATTTAAATAAAATTTGTGACCACTGTACGATCTAGGTCAAGAATCAGCAGCCACTCAACATTTTCTATTCTAAACACATTCAGTTTTCAACCATTTTGTCTTTAACTCCCTCTACATAATTACCTCCTCCTTATTTCTATGCACACTAATTGATTCTCTAAGGATCAACATTTCTATTTTATCACATAGCCAAGATAAAATAGAAAAATACAACAAATCCTTAGGTTTTCCTAGATCTCTCTCTGCTTCCTACAGCATTCAATGTTACTGTTTTCACAGCTCGAGCTACCATTTACAGGTATTAATCTTGCAAATGTTACCCCATGTATCCCTTCTGTTCTCTAAGTTTATCCTTGTGGATCAGGAGAGAATTGTTTTAAGAAAAACACTAAAGACAACAAAAATGTACTGCAGTAGTCACAACACATGTATGAAATATCAAATGCTGGCAGACTTAGAGTAAATAGTGATTTATTTATTTATTTAAAGTAGTAGCTACCAGACTATAAGAGGTAGTGTCTGTGTAGATTTCCCAAGAAAACAGAGGGTAAAAAAACTGGATCTGATAAGTAACAAATTTATCAGTGTTCTCTTTCACTTGTTACCAACTCTAATGTTATGTCCATACCAGAGTCCCGTCCTCACTTTCTTTCGTGCAATTATTTATAGAAGTGTAGAGCTCTGTACCTCCTTTACATTGATGTAGATGCTTAAGATAGGTGGTTGTAAAGTTGTGGAAAACATTTTTGTCACTAAATTACATGATCTATTCCAGAATACAAGTGAAAAATAGGACAAAGATGCACAGTATATAGCTCTATATACTCTTAGTTTGAATAAAAACCATTAAAGATGGAGGAAAACCTTTTGCAGTATTTATGTATAGTACAGCAGGAGCACTGCAGACTCTTCCATGCTGCCTGGCCAACATGTCTGTTTCTCACTTAGGAGACTAGGAAAGTTCCATCTCTCGGGCTATTTAATCCTCAGCTTCTTTGCCAAGATCGCCAGCAAAGCTATCAATTATCACATCACAAAAAGAGAGTGAACAACCATCCTGCAGAAGCTGGCATAAAACCATCAACTCTTTTCACATACCTCTTCATAGCTATCAGATGGTAGTAGTTTTGGGTTGCTACTGAATTAAATATTTCAAGTGCTCAATTTTCGAGGCGGGGAGGGGGGGGAGAGGAAAACTTAGTCACAATGATGTCACAAGGCCTTACCAGAAGTCTGTTCCATGACATTATCCAAAGCTCTGATGGTTCCCATATTTAGACATATCAGATTCTCTTGTTAGTTCAGTATCCCAGTCCTTCACATTAATTTTTAGGTGGAAGCCCAATGGGTCAGTGCCAACAAGCATGCTAACGCTTGTTCACCGGAATCCATAGTGCTGGCGAACATTTTGCTGAAACTCTACTTAAGGGTCTCAAGTGTATTTCAGAACACTCAGGGTATTAGAGCTTTATATCATTTGAAAGAATCCTTTATTTTTAGTGCTAAATCAACAAAGCTGTTAGTGTCATTTTCAGTCAGACTGTCATCTACTGGGAATTCAAAATTACACTCAGCTGCAAACTATTGACACTCCTCTTAACAAAAAAATGTTTTTAATAAATCTTTACATTAGCCTATGAGATAAAAAAATCTTTACCATGAAATATACAAGTGTATAAGTGTTTTATGAAAGTTTTATTAACTTTACAAAAGAAGAATTGGCAGTGAACCATGAACATCCTGTACTCCTAACACGTGGTTATAAATTACATGTTCTTTCCAATAACATCTGAAAAAGAGACTGTAATTTAAATTTCAAAACCACTTGGCATACCTACTATATAGTGCTGACATGAAGTAAAGGGAGGATCTGGAGAGACTCAAACAAAGAGTGAAAATATAAAGACATCCTTAGCTAAAAAGCTGCTGATGAATACAATTCCTTTCCAGCTGGACAGGGATCAAGTACTTGCTTGTCATATCATTCAATGCACTGTTCAATCAGGGATTCTTCCTTTCAACAAAAAGAAAACTTAAGTGCTGCTAATCATCCCTTGTAGAACTTTATCTTGCAGATACCTTCTTTATGTCAGGATTTCTCAATGACCATTGCCAACAGTAGAAGGATCAAAGTTGTTATTAAACAAAAATGCAAACATGCCTTCACTGATGGGCAAAAGCAGTTATCTTGTGTTCTCACATACAAGATTTGCAGCTACTAGCAGCTTAACGATATTTAGTGTGAAGTAAAAAAAAAATCCATATGAAGACTCTGAAGAGTATCTATAGAAAACATTTTACTTTCCATTTCTAGATGATTGACTGTTCAATTTATTTATTTATTCTGATTTCCTGTAGTAAGATATATGCTACTTCATCCATTTAAGTATGTACTTTAAAATGATAACATATTCAAAACTGAATTTTTTGAATAAACCTACTGTTTGTCGTGCCACATAGCAAACTATTCTCTCAAATTGTATAGTATTTTTAAGTCCTAGAAATGCCTTTAATAGACAATGCATATGTTTACAAGAAATGTAAATTTTTTGCAAGCAGACTGGATAAGTATTTCATGCAACTCATCCTCACAGTGCTGCCTGGATAAAACTGGTTTTTCTGCCTCCCAGCAGTATGTGAAAATCCAGAGAGAAGCTAGCTGCCAGTTACTTTAGTGGCTTGAATGGAACGCAAGCCTCCAGAGAGAAAGCCAAGCCACAAATAATCATGAAACATCAAGATTCCTAAAGACCAGTCCTTAGCACAAAGCAAACACAAGAGCACTTTGAGAAGAGCAAGTGAGAAATGGAAAAGCCCAGAGAAAAAAGGACTAAATAATCCTAAGATTAAAAAAACCCACCACTGCCACACAGCTCTTGTGACAAAAACAAGATCACTAATGACATTTTCTAACAGCACATTTACCAATTCTGTTGAAATTCTGGTAGTACCTATTTGCAGATCTACTTTTGTAAGAGAAGGGAAAAAAAGGTCAAAACGGTGAGTAAAAAGGACTTCATTTAGAAAACTTTAAACAGATTTGGCAGGCAACTCTAACTTTCTTTAGCCCCTACAGTGAAGTAGTATGTTCTTAGAACTGTGAAACATCTAGTCTGACATTTGAGAAAGTACCAGGAGACAGGACTAGTTCATTGAACAGTTTGGGTCAGGTAGAAAAACAAATTACAGAAAGAAAATGAGTATTAACTCTGAGAAGTCTGTTGGGAAAAGTGATCAGTGGAGTAAAACTAGTCCAGAAGACTTAATCCTTGCTATGGTGGATCGGAAATATTATGGTGAGAACTGCAACAAAATTCTAATTCATAGCAAGGATTTGCAGCAATCTGGATAGCAGCTACAGAAAAAGCCTGGACAGCAACTGAAAATACAGGCGAAACTTTTTTCAAAGCCTGTGCATTTGAGAGACTTGTGATCCATAGAGAAATCAGAAATATTATTCCTAGCTGACTAGATTATAATGAGGTAGAAAACTGAAGTTTAATCATCAAAACGGATCCTGATGTTTATAGTCCTGCAAATAACTGATGTTTATATGCATTACTTATTCTAAAGAAGAAAAAAATTAGCTCAGTTTCAAACCATGTTTTTGGAAATGTGTGTCAATCAAAGAGCTGAAGAACGCAGTGTTTTAGTCTGTAAATATTTTGTTCAACTTCAGAATTGGATCAGTTTTGCAAAACTACAAGGATGGCAAAATTTAATTTGTGCAGAAGTGGTTAAGTGTGCTCCCTCTCAGATCACTCACATTAAGGCAGAAAAACTTAGAGGACAAATATTAAGATGACATGATTCACAAAAGTTGATCTAGTAATAGAAATAAAGTCTTCGATGTCTTAATTGAACAATAGGAGCGACAGAAATAAAACTGGATGCTAATGGTATTTTAATATAGTACAGTAGCATGAATTGAAACAGTAACAGTGAAATAAAATATGTAGATATTACTCAACCAAAATACTTCGTAATTCTGAAACACTTTGTTGCATTTTCATTCAAGCATACAGCTAAAAGAGAAGAAAAACATTGGAATTTTCTCAAATACAATTCCTCTACCTTGCTAGCTGCAGTGATACTGCGTTTTCCACCAGAAGACCTGGTAATTTTGCTTAGAAAGTACTGCCTTCTTTCAGACCACATACACTTCTGTCTTGAGCATTAGTTGCAAGTTTAATTTTGAATTATCATTAGAATAATATATGTTATTAATGTTGTAAGGCCCATTCAAATAGCACTGGAACAGTCATGTAAGATTAAAAAAAAAACCCAAACTCTAATTTATTTAACTTATTTTTAAATGACACTCGATCTGTATAGAAATGGCAGTATTTTTTGATTTCCTGAAAAATCAGTCCTATGTTTCTCTCATTTTCAATCTACTCAATTAATTTCATATTTGCTCATACAGTCTTCATGGCTGAGGACATGGTTTGACAATGCAAAGCTGAAAGGTAGCAAAACCAACTGCAATGGTTCCTATGCACAGTAGTTCTTATACAACTGTTCCATTTCAGACCTGTGGTGTTAAAACTCTTTTGGGACTGCTTTGAGGTGGACTGGGGAATTAATCTAGATAAGAAAAGCAAGTAAGAACAAGGTATTGAAGTAACTGAGGAACTTCTTAAGCTAAATGATTGTGCCATGGCTTCACTAAGACTGTCATTGCGGTTTTCTTTTTTTAAATCTCTCAAGACCTGCACTGAAACAATCAACACAGTTCATACTGGCTAGTGTGTCTAGCTTGCATTAGAGAGCAATGGCATTTAATCTCTGCTAGGCTGAAAGAAGACAACTTGCAATTCCTTTAAGATGACAGAAGATGTTGAGTTTAATCTTTATTCCTATGGTATTTAATATTTTACTTACTCTGTTCATTTTTTAAGAAAAACAGACTACTACTAAATATATAAATGAAACAGAACAAAGCATAACAGTAATCCATGACTTGAAATCCTTGCAACAAAAAGATTCAGTTGCTAAGAAATTATCTGCCCTTGACTTAAGACCTTGGAACCTTTGACCAAATAAATTAATTTTTCCAGTTCTGAATAAGTGACGCTCTCTGCAAAGTAGAACTTGCCCTTCTACAAAACGTGTTAAAGGAAAATATCACATATATGGCGAGAATGTTGGATTACAAGGGCATGATGTTAATCAAAGCAGATCACAGTGCTATGGCATAGGCAAAAATAAAAGCAGCAAAGACAAGGAGAAACACATACCACAATTTAAAATAGAACTCCCATGCTTACAGTAGGATGACACCAATGTATTAGACACAAAGAACTTCCGGTAAGTGACCTCTAACAGTTATATAAAAAACTGTATGCAGACTGTTAGAAGAGAAAGTTGATTCATACGAAAAATAACCCCTTTTAAAAAATCTGCAGCAGAATGACTGCCTTTAAAAACAGCTCAGAAAGAACACAGCTAGCTTGAACTATTTGCGTTATCCCACTATATTCAATTGTGTGTCCCATAGCTGAATGAGGGTTATGGTAATAGCAGCATGCATTGCTTACACCGTCCTTTGACACTGGCATATAACACACAGAATATAACTCTATTTATCGTGTTCGCAGGGCTCAGACTGCCAGAAAAGGAAAGGAAGAAAATGAAATTAAATATGTTCATGATGTAACCTGTGAACAGGTTACAAGTAGAGAAAAAAAGGAGAGAATTATTATTCATGATCTAGCAGCCTGACTAATAGTTCTACAGCTGGAAAAATGCAATAATGAGAAATATATGATCGTAGTATTTTTATTAAATTTTAAGATAGGTTTTATTTTGGAAGATGTAGACTATAACCACTTCTGCAAGTGATAAATAAATAAATTCTATACTTGGTCACATGAAACTTACCTTGCAAAAGAAAATAGAAATACCATAAAACTTCTGATTAAAAAAAAGAAAAGTAAGCAATATGGTCACAGAAGGCCTGAGGAAAGTGAAGGGTCAGAAAATGCAAGCACTAGAAGGTCTCTATGATCTTTGGTTTCAAATTGTGTATCTCCACACTTGAAGCTAGCACAGCACTTTTTAAAAATTCTACCAGAAAAAATAATAGGCAAATAACAACAGTGTACCAGTCCTAATTATGAAAAACAAGGGGTCATTATAAAGTCTTGAACTAAGATGAGTTAGGTGTTTCCTAGTTCTGAAAAAAAAATTGTCAACATATCAGATTTATGACTCTTTCCTTAGACATGGATATTTCAATGCTAACAGGAAGAAGGAAAATCTTGTGAAACACCAAGAATCACCTTCCAGTCTTGACAAGATGATTAAGATGACTGCAAATCTGAGGGAGAAGAAAATAGGGCACAGAACACCCATGAATACAGAAAACACATAGAGTTTACAGTACCACAAGTTAAGCTAACTTCCTAAACAACAATTAATCACTATTTTTAAGGAGTATCTAACTAAGATTCTTGGGAGACAAATCCTCATCACCTAAACTCATAGCAAAATTGTTGTAATATCTTAATGTAAATCTTCTAGGTGAGATTCTTTCCGATCTCTTACTATGACTTTTAAATATTTTTACCTATCTGTCTTAAAAGGAAGAGTGTTCTGGACTTCACTATACAAATGTCAGCATCCATACACTAGATAATTTAAAAATGCTATAAAATTCTCAAAAATACTTAGTTTCTATCTACAAGTAGTTTGGATCAGAAAATTTTACCACTACAGCCATTAGCCAAGTTGTGAGAGGGTACTGACTGCAGGAAAATCATTGGTTTAGAATCTTTCAAGGAAAAGGTGAAAAATAGCTTGGTTGTTTAAAACTTGACAACATCAGTGTTCCAAAAGGAAAGTAGGTAAAGAGGGGGAAAAAAATCAGCTACAACTATTCCAGGTGGCCAGACAAAGCTGCTGCAGACAAATGCAAACAAATATTCTGGAGACCATTCACAATTGTTCTGCAAGGAAGTTAATGATTATTTCCTAAAACCTTGCCTTCTCTCTCAGTGTAAGATCACAGTAGAGCTCATAATAATTCCTTGTAGGAAACATCACGTATCAATGAATACTTTTAGCAGCTCTTAAGTATTTCTACTAAGTGTACATCACTCCTGGGTTTCAAAATAAACCCCTACTTCTACAGCACAAAGTGATAAAAAGAAGGACCTTCCAAGGAATATAATTGACATCTGTGTAGAAAAATAGAAGCCAGAAATATAAGTAATCTGCATCAGGAGGACTCAGAATCATGTCTGGACACAAGTTCTATCAACAGTGAAAGGAAGCCAGACTTAGACCTGTACTGATGGCTTACCTAACTGGCTTGATATACACTTTATTTGCCCTTCATGGTATTACTGATATGAGAGCCCATCCTCTTCCCATCTGCTGCTTATCACTAAATATGATAATTTCAGTCCAAATTTTACCTCTTTTTCTGAATGGGTTCAGATTTGCCTGTTAACATCTATGAATAGAATTACAAAAAATACTAAGACAGGTTAGCCTATCATAGGTAGTCCAGGCACTGTGCCCAAGGACTTGAAGACACCTTTCATATTCACCGTTGCCTACCAATAAAGTTCTGGGTGACCTATTTGATGAGATTACAATAGCAACAAATATCATCAATCTGAAATTCCAGGCAAGGGTGTACTAGTAAAACAAATCACAGACCTTCAGATTTATCACTCCTCACCATTTTAACAAGAATTAATCAAAATTATTTGCAGGAGTTCTGTTTTGCTTCTGAAGTACTTTCTACTTATGATAGTAATTATAAAGTCACACATAAAAATTTCTAACATCTATTAAATACTTTCAAACAAATATTAGATCTGTTAAAGTTCTGAATAAGAAAGATTATTTTTCAAAGCAATAGGTGAGAATAGTTTTTAATACAGAATAGAGAACAATAATTCTGTGATTACAACCTCCTCTGAACAGTTAACTGTTTCAGGCTTTCTTCTATTTTACAATCCATGAAAAGAGCCTCATATCATTCTGTTTTCCACGTCTCTCCAGCTGTACCTAGCATTGTTAATGCTCCCTATGATCTCCAGTATTTACTGCAGCTGCCAGAGGATTTTTTTCTTCCCTATTCTTTCCAGGTGCTTTTCTACATTTTCTGGAAAGATACTGCTTTTCTTTTCAGAACATCATGACTTTGATATTATTTATCGTTTGTAACTTTCCATCTCATCTTCTCTGTTTATTCAAATCTGCCCACATACTCTTTCAATAGTAACTCTGTCTTGAGTACTCTTTCACATCTGATGGTGGACATTAATTCCAGAGTTGTACAAATATGTTTTTACCTACAGCATGGTAGTGTGCAGTTCCCAGACATCTGTCATATCAAAGGAACAGCATTTTTCACCAATAAAGGAAAACTTTCACACAATTCTACTATCTTTTCCTTGCAGAAGTTGTCAAAAGCAATGAAGAGAGGAGAAAAAAAATCACTCTAAACAAAAGGTAATTGTGACTGATAAGGCTGACTTGAACAATACAGTGATAAAATTTTAAAGCAATACAGAAATATTATTGAAGTGTATAGGTAGTTTTGAACTTCAGTGAGAATATTGTAATCTCAGAATAAAATTCTGTTCTCCCACATTCTGACTAGAGAAATTTTATCTCAGATGTGCTTTGCATAAGAAGTGGAGTGTGTTTTAACCAGTGAAGTATTTTTTGTTTCTTGAGTATCATTTAAAAGTAAAATACAAAATTTAGATTTTCACTACTGCAAAACAATTGGAAATATCATAATACTATGACTAACAGTATCAGCTCCTCTTCTCCCTTAAATGAAAATTACCTTAACAACATTATACCATTAACAAAAAATATCACACAACTACTTAATTTTATTCTAGATCATGCTAATGGAGTTGATTCTGCCATTTCCTTAAGGTACAAGTCACTTTAATCACATCAGTAGACCCATGCTGTGAATCACCATTTGTATCCCATATTCTGGTTCCAGATAGGTTAGTGTACAGACCAGCAGAAAAGCAGCTAGTAGTTTTAGTATGAGTGAGTTACTAGCAGAGTGGAACCCCCGTTTTCAGAGAGAAAACGTCCAGTAAGTTAGAAGAACATTTCTTGTAAGGAGAAATATTTGCTACTAAAAGGCCTGGAATGGAAACAACAATGTTTCATCTTGCTTCCCATTATTATCTGGATATAAACTAGGTTCAGAGCCTAGATAACACTGCCTACGATTCAAGTCAGAGAAAATAAATGTACTTTATCTTGTTTATGTCTCCTGCTACCATAACACTTTTCTGTTCTTGACAGTGTCAGAAAAAGCAAATATGCAGGTCAAGATGTATCTAAAATCCAGCTATTACTACTGGAAGAGCAGGATATAGAGAGTAAAAGATTTAGAAATAAGCAAAGAACACTGAATCAAAGCTAAGGGAAATTTTATTTAAGATGTAGTCAATAATTAGTATTTGCAGCCGTATAAATGGTCTATTATTAGTAGACATTAATAAAGTGAAACATTTTGGGGTTATGTTAATTTTTCTGTGCAAATTTCTGCTATTTTTTCATAACATGGTGGCATTGTTTTAAACGGTTTTGATTAAACCTGTTTGAATGCATTTTCTCTGCATGTATAAAATGATCCCCAAATAATAATTCTTTTGAATTTGCAAAGGCAAAATAAATTTGTGTGTGATCACATTCTGAAGATGTGTCATTGTGTTCAATAAAATCACAAGTTTTAACATAGTGGATCGAACATAAATATTTACTGAAGATAAAGAACTTTGAATAGAGTGATTCAGCAACACAAAACTGAAAAAGTAAATCAATAACTTTTTTAATGTTGCTATCATAGCACTTTTTTCTTGTGAAAAAAAAAAGCTAAATTCGGAACTGATGGGAACTGTTGAGGTAGCTCTACCCTTAAAAATATAAGAGACAATTTAAATCAAAAATACACCAGCTAAGTTTAGATATGCAAACATACCAGTACGAAAAATGGTTTATGCATTCAGTAATGTGAAATTAGCACTTTGTTTTGTTTGTGAGAATTATAAATATAATTGAAAAAGACTTGCCTAAAATTGCAAGGAATATTGCCAGCTCAAGAGAGTAGCCACTGTTATTAAGCTATGTGCACCAAGTGCTGCTTTTGCGTCTTTTTGAGAAAAAAAAATGTTTTCATTTCCTTTTGCCAACTTGCTAATGCTTTCCCTATCAAGGCAGAGTTATACTGTTAGGAAGGAGAAATCGAAGACCTACAAATACAGTACTTTTTTCCATGTTTTTATGACAATTGCAACAGATTACTGAGGAGAATGGAAAAGGAAAGGAGGGAAATATGTAAAACAAATCTTGCAATGATCGACACAGCTTTGCTCTTTAACGTAGCAAGATAACCTGAATATGCTTCCGAGTATTTGAGAGGGAAACCTACAGTATATCCTACTGATATAAACTCATAGCTTCAGCAAGTCAAAGAGAAATTCTGAAATTCCTCTGGAAGTATTCTCTAGTGGCCTCTGGAAGAAATGCTCTCCCTAGTTTTCCTCAGCTAACACGCAGCTAACATCAGCTCCCAAGGAAAGAAAAGACTATTTTTTTTTAATACTTTCATTATAATATTTTCTAGGAGAAAAGTACAACTTTGAAATGAAAATACAGGATGAGACGAAAATAATTTTCTTTCTCTTTTCTTCATCAAAACTTGAAATCAGGTCTCCACTGGTGAAAAATCACATGCTATTTCCCTCCTTAATTCAAACTTACAAGTAATTCAGTTAAGAAACGTAGAGAGGTAGAAGACGACATTAAAAGTTAAAAGCAAAATACCCACTACTTTTACTTCTGCTGCAAGCTTTAATTCCTATAGGTAATATTCCCAAAGCCTTCTGGCCATGGCAGTTGACATATGCAGTGTTCTGCATATGTAGCTGCAGTAACACAGCTGGATATAATGCTCTATGCATCTGGTGCACAGATGTTTGATTGTGTCCTTGGTAGCTAGCCAGATTCTGAAAGATCCATTTAGTTCTTGGAGTGAAATTGAAAGAACAAGAGAACAGTCCACTGGTAGTAATAATACTCCACATTTCTCTTAACTGCCTTATCCACTCCCACTTTCTCTATTAAGCTGAGTCATGGTAGTTTTCTCTTACCTTTTCCAGAGTTCAGGATCTAGAAGAGACAAATGAGTTGGAATTAAGCAGGCAAAAATCAAAAGCTCACTGAAAGTTCTTTGCCATCCCAGAACTCTTGCTTTCAGTCTCTTTTCAGTTAAGACTCAATCCAACACTCCTTGGAAAGAATGGAAAACAATTAATGAGCTTTGAAATCAACCCGCAAAAACCCTGAAATTATCACTTAACCTGAGCAATTTCAGCACTGCTAAATTCTGTCAGAAACAACTTATCCTTCTTTAAAATGTATACTCATTTTACCCTGCATAAATTACCAACATCTTACCAATGTCTTCAAAATCTTTCAAACTGATTTCATGTGGTTTTAGCTACAGGTTATCTTTGAGCTTTGCAGTTAGCCACATTAGAACATAAGGGACATGTGTGCTCCTACTGACAAAAACTCCTATTCCTCTTTCCCTCAGTAGAATTGAAAATCATGTAAAATTCTAACAAATAAGGAACAAACACAAACTTTAAAAAAAAAAAACAGCCTTTCTGGGAATACTTTTTGTGTCTCAGATCATCCATTCTTCATGAACACAAGACACCTTTATTCATGGTATAAGGTTGCCACTGTAGTTGTAGCTACAGTTTGTTTATTAAATAGTTACAACAGTAATGGCCATAATGGTATAATTGTATAGATATAAATTTAAAAATGAATTTCATCTCATTGGGCATATAAGATGTAAAATCAAAAAGATGTATTTTCATCAGGAAAAAATAAAAAATTATTTACTTTGACTTTTCATATTACAAATATTGGCAAAACTGATATATTTCTGTTTCAGAAACAGAACATGTTGATTTCAACAAGAATATAATTTTGGATGGAGAATTATCACCATAAATATTTTTAACAAGATTTTATTAATATAGATAATCCCATAAGCAACACTAAGATCATTAGTAATATAACAATTACCTTGTTGTTACAAAATTTCTTCAAGCTTCTGCTTGCTCCCTGTCTCACATTTCGTGATGTTGACCTAAAGAGAAAGTAAAAAAATCCTACTGAATAAGTAAGTCTCAGTGTGAGTTTCATGCCTTCATTGTCCATCTCGAAAGCTGCTTCCGTTACTGGCTATTCAGCTACATTGGCCAAAAAGAAGAGAGAGACAAGTTTGTACCTGGAGCAGTACAGCTCATGTATCTGACTCGTCCTTTTACTACTTCCTGACCTGTATGCTGAGGTAGAAACCAGATAGCTGACAGTTGAGTGGTTAAAGGTTTGTTGAGAAATGAATCCTGAGTTAAAAATTGAGACTTGGCACTTATACATATGAGATGTATCAGTTTGGAAATTCATTCAGCCCTCAGACTTTAAGAGCAGCTGAAGAACATTGCAGTGGTGGCTTTCATCCATAAATAAAGTTACACATTTAACAGCTGAGAAAGTATGCTAAGTGAATGCTAAACATTCAAGGGGAGAGGGAATTTTTACAGAGGGGAATCTTTCGCCTCCGTTCCTGAGAACATAAGACTCTGGTAATAAGCTTAACATTTATTAAAGCATAACGGAAAATCTCAAGTTTTTAATTCTGATGAGAATACTTCTCCTTTCACAATAAGATCAAACAGAAGATTCAATTTTTCCTTCTCTGAGGATCCTTGCTTAGATCGCATCATCTAATTCAAACAAGTATCCACAGTCAAAGCCGTGAGATACAACAGATAAATCTGAGCGATGACAAGAAAGCTGCAGTAGCACATCACCAACCTAAACATTCCCCAAATTCTACTCAACTGATTTGCAATGGTAGAAACTGAAATATTTTATATACTTCCCAGAGTGAGATCTAGCCCCACTGAAGCCAGTTTGAAACATGCTAATGTTTTAACCGGAAAAAGAATTTCACTGAAGTAGAGACATAATTCCGAGCACTCATCGCAAGAAGTCCAGACAATTTTGATTTGTTTATATATTTTGTCTATATATTTTGTCTATTATTTTGTATTTTTAATTCGTGTAAATATTTGCAGAGATAAGTAAGTAACCTACCTTCCAGAAGTTGGGGAGGGGGGGGGGGGGAATCCTATGGAAGAGTGAAAAATAGAAAAGTAGAAGTTGGGAGAGCCTTTCCTTTTTTGGTCCACTCCTCACCTTTCTCATTTTCTTCTAAATTCTTTTGATTTAAAAGAACAAACTGAAACTATACATAGATGCATAGAAAATCAAAGGTCGTGTAGAAATAGAAGGGTCACTAAGGTTGTCAACAAGAAAGAGTAAAACAGTTTCCATACTATGAACAGTTTCCATGCACGCATGACTATTTCTCAGTTCGGAAAAGAGATACATTATGAGGGAGGTCTATAGAAACATGAATTATGTGGAGAAAGAGAAGAGCAAACAATTACTTTCTATTTCACAAAGCACAAGAATGAAGGAACACCCCAGAAAACAACCACGTAGCAGATGTAAAGTAAGTCAGAATGCATTTCCATACAGTACATATTCAGACTGTGAAACTCATTGCCACTGGATGTTAGAGGTCAAAAGGATAAGCACAGACAAAAGTAGATTAAACAACTTCATGGAGTATAACTCCATTAATAAGTCAGACAGTACTTCTGGCTCAGGGCCTTCCTGTATCACTGATCACTGCAAGCTGGGAGGACGTAACAATGAAAGGATGACTCTACACTAGCCCTTTACTTTAAATTATTTGTAGGCGTCTACTACTGGCCAAGCTTAGAGACAGATGAATGGTTACACAGTCATGAACCCAATCTATTAAAGGACTTCTTCAATAATGACAGTAAACGATGGACATTATTTTTGTTATTGTTGCCATTTCCTCAAATAAATGACAAATAATTCTTCCCCTTTTAGTCACAGCAAATTAGTAAAAGGATGGCAATCTAAAATGAAAAGAGATGCCACTTGCAGAATTTATTTCATCTATATACACATCTATAGAACACAACATATATAAAACTTTTTCTAAGTTTTTCTGCTCCCCGCCCCCCCGCCCCAAAAAATCTGTTCAATTACACTAAAATGAGAAACAGCACGCTCCTCTTTTGAGCCTTTGGAGTCTCCAAACCATTTGAGAGCTGTTCTTTTAAAGATATGGGAAGCCTACCAAAATACCAGATGTTTAATCAATACTCTTAACATTTTGGAAGTCTAGAGTGTGGAAAGGAAATGTCAATTGAATCGCTCTGGAAAATCAAATCTTTTGATTTTCACAGTCTGCAGTGCACAATATTGACAGTCAGAAAAAGTTGGCTTCTTTTTTAAAATTACAAATTCGTGAGCAAAACCGTCACCATCTCCATACCATAAATATATTTGCTTAAAAAAACCCAACACTGTAAACAAAAAACATTTTACAGAGTTTCTTTGGAGATTTGGCCTGCATGTTATATAATATAAAATACTTGATCTCTTATTTCTTAGATGGATGTTTCCTTAGAAAGGAATGAATTTTGAACTTCTGAAGGTAAACAACATTAACTTTTCCTAGTTCTATATCTTTTCATAAATTTAGAAATATAAATCCTGACAGATAATGATAAATATATATGAAAATGTTTTTTAAATTAAGTTTGAGAAATCTTGATTCGTATTAACGCATAAACCAGATATTATTGCTAATACTAAACTTCAGCCTCATTTAATCATTAGCATTGCATTTTTATGTTGAAGACAAGAAGATTCTATTACACATATTTTAATTTATTATTACAGAGTTTAAGTCCAAGACATCCTCTTACATTTACTAATAGATGCCAAATTGCAGTCTGTGACTTTAAATAGGTCAGGAGATGCTTTTCGCTGTTTCAGAGTATGCTTTTTTCAGAAACATCTCTACATCAAGAATTTCATTCAAATGCTTCTCTACTCTCTGAAAACAAGCCCCATTGTGAGCGCATATATTCTGCCTTGTAATACTGAAGCATAATTACTTCAGTCATTTGATATTTTCTTCTTCCATTGACAGCATGCCAAATGATACCATGATAGATGTGCATGAAGCACTAGAAATATCTTCATTACATCTGCATTTAATCAGTACGGAAAGTAGAAAATATATTTCTTATTCACATCAAACAAATGTCCAGGAACTGAGGTAGAAATGAAGGGAACAGGTTTGGTGTGTCTCCTTGCTATGCCTTTTTAACTTGTTTGCTCATTTGTTTGACTCATCTTTTCAATGTGTAATGACACTTTAAAGACAACTTCATAATTACCTTAACAGGGTAAAAGCTAGAAATTTTGATACTGGGGTTCTTTACTGGAATCCACTATATAACATGTGCCAGCTTTCCCAAATTTCCTATTTCTTATTATAAGCATGTTTGTTAGATTCCCTAGAGGCTGAAACAGGTTTAACACAAAAATATATGACAATTCTTTACTTACAACTAGTTATGTTAGCTTTTTAAGAACAAACAAGGGTGGTTTGTTTTTTTCCCCAGTATGGTTCTTATTTTTTACTGTTTTTCTTTTCTTTAAGAAACAAATTGTGAAACAGTTTGAAACATCAGCCTAATCCAGGACTAGATTTATTACTACTATACAGATATTAAGGGGGTAGGGGGTGGAAGAAGCTAGTTAAAAAAAAAAAAAGTGTGTCTTACCTACCTAGCTGCCACCTCAGTGCTTAAAATCTGTGCCATTTAATTCCTGTAAACTGCTGCCAGTTCTCTGCAGGTCAAAGGTCCCTAGAATTCTACCACTCAGGCTCTAAAAAAGTCTGCTACTGAGCACATAAACACTGCCTACTCTGTGGTAGCAATGAATAGTCCAACATGTGCATGTCTCGCAAGAATTCACAACGCAGACACTCCCGTAACTCTGTAGGCTCTATTGTGGTGGACATTCTCAGAGCCTACTTAAACTATACGAGAACACAGCCACACACTATTTATTGTCTGCACCTGAACAAAACAGTGCTGGGAATACTTCCTCAGAATGTAGGAGACCTAGGCTTTCTAACTCTGATAATTTCTTCTCTATATCAGAAGATGTAATCTCACAGTCCAAATCACAGGGGATTTCTCAAACTATGAAGATATATTTTACACGACATGATTACTTCCAATTTCTTATTTCCAATTTGCATGAAATAATAGGTTCATGGTCCACATGGTTAGGAAGGTAATACTGAAAGGCAGAGGAAGTAAAGGGTTCTGTTTCCAGCTCCCCAAAATATCTGAGTATTTTATATTAAATGTTATGGAAGCAGGAGGTAGAGATTCATTCACCTGTCTCCACACTAATATCCCAACCACTGGGTCATAAAGTTCCTTCTTGTTTACCTTTTTGGTCCAATGCATATTTAATTATTTGACAGGAAGATAACATACTCCTGCCTTATAAGCCGATACTTACAAATCTCACATGGGAGACAAAAGCGGTGGAGCCAAACTCTGTCAGGAAGAAGCACACAGCACTGCATCATGAACATCTTGTCTTGCTAGTGCCTGTCCAATCAAATGCTCCACAAAATAAAAAAGGAAATATTCATATCTATTAATGCTGGACTAGGAAGAAAAATAGAAATAATGCCATCTCTATAATCCTTCCTCCATAAAATGAGAAACTTTAGGGAACCACTGTTAAATGAAATGGCGAGAATAAGCTGAACTAAGTCACACCCATTGCGGGTAAAATCTGCAGATCTGACAAAAATCAGGAGGACTCATACTCTGAAAGTTCAAAATTTCTAAAACCTAAACAGACAACTCCACTTGAAAATATATATTTCTTTATATACACTTATAATCAGAAATATGAGATTTCAGATTCATGAGAGACGCTTTTAGTTTTTGTCTGTCAGTCTGATTGAAGTCATTAATGGTAAAGTTTTCACAATCCCAGACTTTGCTCAGGCCCAGTCCTGAACTCTACCCTTCCTTTGAACAGAAAGATGGGAAATAATTGTTACCTGACTTATTAAGTGGAAACCATTCACATCACCCAATATCTGCATCCATCTTATTTTACTTCAGATATCCTGATTGAAATCAGCTAAAATCTATGATCCTCAGGTGTAAGCTTGTGAACCTTAGGCTTGATTTTAGAAATGTGGGTCTAGAACTTGAGCAGCAGTATTTTTTTTACTCTTGTCTCACTTTAACCTTATTATTTATCCTTCAAAGAAAGGAAAAACAACTTCAAAACAAAACACAGCAATCATTCTAAACAACCATAATTTTAACCCTAGTCATCTCCAAAGAACAGCAAGCCTTGCTGCTTGAAGAACAGTAATAGGGTATTTAGACCTACAGGAAAATACATAGGGCTTGCTTTGAAACAGTCCTATTCCCAGCCCTTACCTCGTCCCGCAACAGCAATTCCAGACATGAGGAACACATGACTACAGTGAAATGGAAGAACAGAAGAATCTTAAAACTTACTACAGGTTTTAGTTTCAGTCTGCTTGCTCACTTTAAAAAAAGGTGCCAATCCCCACCTCTCGACCTCAGCTTGCCGTACCCTGGCCTATATTCTAATCTTAAACTTAAAGTGAGGCAACCCACTGCTTCTAGAAAAACCACTGGCTGCTCTTACAGTACCTTCCAGCTTTCCCTGAGAATCCCAGATCTGTACCCTTGCTCTCCTTGTCTAAGATCCTAATCCTAACTGAGAGGTGTTACTTGAATACAAAATAGGCATCCACAAACGCCTGAAAAACAAACAGAAGTAATACAAGATATCGCATATCTCACAGCATCTTCCAAAATTCAACTACAGTCACAACTGGAAGACATTTAGGTTCCAGAAGGCTACCTCTAATCTCATCATTAACCTTAGAGAATTCTGTCCAGAACTCCTGTTAGCCATTCTGAGCTTGTGTGAGTGCTTTTGCTTGAAATCAACAACAAGCTGTGCTTTGCAATTTTGAGTTTGCTTAACTTTAGCCCTAGTCTGCAATATAAAGTTGACATTCACCACAGCCCAAAGAGGAAATGTTCACATCTATTGATAACTACTCTCAATTTTTTTGATCAGCACTGCCAAACTACAAGAATGACTTTGGTTCTACAGCCTTTCCCTCCTTAACCCTATCCTTCCCTAAAGATTGTGAACTCCATGATGCCTGCAACTTAAATGGGTTTTCATATCAATTGATAACCACTCACACTTTATGACTCTGGATGCTGCTGAAATCATCAACACTACATGCAGGGTGGCCACAATCTTGCTGAGCTCCAATACCATGCTTGGCTAAAAAAAAATTACATGCTCTAGCATTTGAAAAATTAAGGAGAAAAGTTGTATCAGTTGATGCAACTACCTCAGTTTGCTTTCAAAAATTCACAGATATGTACCTCTTCATCCCTGACTCTCCCTAACCTTAATTTTTTCCCATCAATGTAAAGCTAGGAATTCATTGCTGCATAGTAATTAAGAATT
The DNA here is from genome assembly GCF_009769465.1 of Tauraco erythrolophus. Lineage (NCBI taxonomy): Eukaryota > Metazoa > Chordata > Aves > Musophagiformes > Musophagidae > Tauraco > Tauraco erythrolophus. Next base: position 13,915,674 of record NC_141470.1, read on the forward strand.
GGACAGGCATATCTGTTTACATTAAAGCCTCAATTTACATCACAGAACCCTTCAAATTACTGCAGTAATTCAGCTCTGTGATCCTTCCACTAAAAAACACAAATTCCATTCTCAAAACTTGGCCTAAGCTTCTGCAAAGAACAGCAGTCCAGGCTACCAAAAATGTTAAAATTAAGTTATTTGAATCTTGCTATCTGTACACAATCATGTTCAGGCATTGCTGAAGTGAGTAATGAGACCATGTTCTGCAGCTCCAAGCTTTCTTAACCCTTATAGGTAACTCCCAGTTGCATTACTTCGATATTTAGCAGGTATATCCCTCTTCTTAACTAGACACTCAAACTCATTCCTGTCACCATCAGTGTAACTTGCCAGATCATCTACAACTCAACTCCAAATTCCATCCTCAGCTAGGAAGGCATGAGAGAGGGCTATTTTTGACACTTATGTTCAGGGGATGCCGAGTCTTAAAAGATCAAAAGTTCCATTAAAAAGGAAGGCACTGCCTTTTATTATTATTTTTAAGAGCATATTTACCCTGAGCAATTTGTTTCCCATGAAGATAGCCTATTCTGCCCTTTTATCAGTTTGCTTCAAGTATGCTTGACACTTTACATATGGCTAGAGAAGTCAGGATTTTTGAGTCTTTTTGCCACAGGACTACAAGTTTGCTCAGAAGAAAACTTAAAATCACTTTTTATAACTAGTCCTAAAGGTGTTTCAGTTAATTGGCATATCTGACACAGTTCTTCTATCATACAAATCTGTCCGATCCCTTCCCTGTGTGCAGTTACTATAGCTAAGTGTAAAGGGGATCAAATATAGTATAAAGCAGACTACCAGAATGAGCTATGTGTTCTGATACCAAAATTCAATATATAATACTTGAATAACCCCACACAGACAATCTAATGAGCCAAGTCTGGCAGAAATACACAACAAAAACACACCCCCACTGACACTGACATCCCTAAATTTAAACAGACTAGCTAGACAAAGGATGACAAAAAGAAGTGTTATGCAAGATTTACAGATGGAGTGTGGAAACACAGAAAAAGACTTACTCAAGCTCATGTACTAAGTTAGCAGCCAAAACGGAAACTGAATCCATGTTTCTTTATTCTATGTTTATAACAGAGATCAAATCTAGTCTGATTGAGAAGATTTAACCTAAAAATTATATTCCCCTTTTGTGTTCAAAGTCAGACTTGGATGTCTGTAGACTGAGCGAGGCAGTAGTTAACAAGGGAACTTGGAGTTAAGAGTGCCAAGTTCTCCTCTTCTTTTCTTTTGTTGGGAGCCAAATTCTGCTAGCATTGAGCAATGAGAGTTAAGAAAACACTCCTCAGCTCACACTGGAGTTTGCTTCACCATAATGGAGGGGAGAAGGTAAACTATAGTTCCAGTCTCAAAGGGGAAGTTGTAGCCGTCAGCTGCAACTTCATAACCGAATCTGAGTGTGGACACAGGACTGCACTCCTCCCTTATGCCTTTGGGAGGCAATAGCCAACTGCATCCTTTTCCCAGATGAGATGTGAATTTGCCACTTCAGCAATGAAAAAAAGGAGGTATGTGCACTTGGCTTTGATTTCAGCAGAGAAGTGGCACCTAATGGCTCAGAGGCAATTAAGAGCCTCTCTCAAACGTGACTCTTGGCTGCAACTCAGCAGCTGTTCAAAGAGTAGAACAGAGCTGAATGAAGTGGACAAACTTCCCACTCATCATGGGACCTATGCAGGTAAAAGCTATAATGAGAGTTTTAGTAATCTGAATACATGACAAGTTAGAGTACAAACCCAGGCTTTTTGTTGGGTTTAGCAGAGAACATAAACAAAGCTTAAATCTCAGATCAGCACCTTAACAAAAAGATCCGTTCCTTGTGGCAGAAATACTTTGTTTTATAGTACTCTGATGATCAATCCTCGAACTAACTCAACATGCCAGCCTCGTTATAAAATAAATGAATCAAAGGCATTCAGCACCTTACAGGACCCATGATTGGCAAGAAAGCTTTAGACTCTCTTCTTGTTATTGTGACAGACAAGATTCTACAAAAATCTCAAGGAGAAAACAGGCCATCAGTCATTCAGTAATTATATAGCAACTGCAAAGCCATTTAGTTACTGTGGGATAAGCAATAGGATGCTTAATAATTTAACCAATTACCATTCATTATAATAGCCAGGTTGGCATTTGATGATCCACAGGGGTCTCACCTGCCTCTTCTCACACCCAACGTTTAGTGTTGCCATAGTAATGTTGTTCACACCTCTCCAGTTCAACTTAGGTCAGTCTTCAGCATAAACTCCTATTTCTGGAACTATCAAGAAAAGGCTCACAAAAGAAGTACAAATTATATAATGCCCTGCTGAAGGCCATTTTTATGGCAGCTGTCTATTCTGACAGGTGTACTATTGCCTCATCCATGGGTCCAAAATTTGTTTTCAATGCGCTATACTTATTTGACTGATACAGTTAAGATATAAAAGAGAAGATACAGCTCTGCTGTCCACGAGACTGAAATCTACTGCGCTTACACTGTGGTGCATTAAAGTGACTGAACAAGAGCATTCATCATGTTCCATACTGGCTAACCTAAGCATAATGATAGTTTGCCTTTTTTCTTTTTTTAATGGCTATAGTCATTACAGTCACATCTGGTGGATGAATATCTTATTGCTGTTCTCCTACAGAAAACGGCAGTTGAATAACATTCAGAAATCTTTGAGTAAATCTATTACCCTAACACAATATAGCAGTGTGGTGTTTTTGTGTTTAGGGGTTTTGGTGGGGTTTTTTTCCTACTTGCTTTTCGGAACACAGGCATAAAAAAGGAAACATGAGGTTTGAACATAGTGTTTGTATCCAAATCCACTGAGTCTTTCCATTGTCTTTGATAGGGTTAGTATGACACTTTCACTCAGGCAGAGACTTGTCAGAGGTAAAAATGATTTAACTATCATAACTTCTTATTCAAAAGGGAAAGGCTACGTGTCATTCTTTATAATCATATTTACATTCTCAAATCCAGTTTTCAGTTTCATTCCTTCTGTTGTACTCATTTGAGCCTAAAAAGCCTGAAATCCTGGACAACATTATTTCAGGAAAATTTGTGTCTGGGCACAGACTTAGGTATTCTGGCTCATTTATATTTCAAGATCTGCTACAAACCCAAAACTCGGGGCAAATCTGTAAAAAGAATGTAGAGAGGCTGCGTTAACCTGGTCCTAACTTTGATAAAGTAGTTGATTCAGGGCTTTGATTCAAGCCCTTTGAAAGGTGTGGTATTGTTTGTTTGAATGGGGTAATAAAGGAATTCATTATTTCATTTCATTTTAACATTTTAGGTAAAGTTTAAAGAAAATGAGGACTGTGAACCTATAGAAAATGAAACTAAAATAAACAACCAGAAAATAAAATAACTAACATGACATGCTAAAGATTATATTTTACTATAAACCTCTACTTACTCTGGAGAATAATTTTAAAGATTATTCTCTAGACATTAAGGGTCAGGAAGAGACAATGCAGTTATGTGAACATGCCAAGGTGAAGCAAGACACCTGTGCTTCCTGTAAAGGAACAGCTTCTGCAGGCTAGCAAAAACACCCATCAACAATCAAAACTACATCTTACATCATTCTTCAGATATGTGTTACATAGTACAGCCATTTTGCGATGTTTCATCCTCAGGAGGCTTTGTGGACCTTTGCTCACAGCATTCTTCCGGCTGTTCTGATCCAAATTCTGCTACATTCAGTTCATGCAATCCTTCTGGTTTATGTGTGATGCACAGTACCCTACCTACAAAATTTAGAACAGCAGCTAGTATCAGAATGCAGTGCTGATACTATGTAAAGAGCCAAAGCTGGGAAAAAAAGGCAGTATAAAAGGGAGTAGAAAATGCGAAGAGAGAGCTGGGAAATAAAATCTTTAAAATATAGATGAGTGCAGGATCTCTCTCCCACAAACTTATTTTGGCTTAAGAGATGCTAGCAGGTGGCAGATACGTGACTGTGTGGTCGTCAGTCAGACCAGAACTTTTCCTAGAGTTCCTTAAATGAAGCGTCTCTCAGAGGAACCATACAAAGTAATTATGGTAGGTACTTAAGCAAATGGACTGTTAATAACCAGATAGAGGTGATAAGCCTCCCAGGCCAGCTGGAGACTTGCTAGTGAAAAAGAGGAAGGAACTGAGTAGAATCTGTTTCAGTAGGAAAAAAGATTCTGTAAAATATTGGCTGATCTCATCTGTAAAAAAATTAAAAAATAAATACTGCCATCAACAAGCAATTTAACTGATGCTCAAATCTGCTGGCTCTCTTCAGTCTCCTGCTTCTAAATTGCTGACTGAAATAACTCATAACTAATTTGTTTTGTTGTCCTAGAACAATTGATGGAATTCTTTTTATTTATTTTTTTTAAAGTTGATGCATAATACGACTTTCTTTCAAAATCTCCTCTGTTCACCACAGCATATCCCTAGTCTCTGAAGAATTATAATTGCTATCAAAGGATATTTACTCAACTTGTGGTGATCTCTCTAATAGGCCACAAAATTTCAGAAAAAGCTTTGAAATACTAAATGAGGAAATACTGGGAAATTTTTTCAGTGTAGTCCTTAACAGAAGTGGAGAGGAGAAACGAAAAGTGTAATGAGATCCAGGTTCACATAATGAAACAGCAGATATTAGAAATATATTACTACACTGTCTGGACAGTTCTAATGAACCAAAGAAGGGACACAAGAACACCAAGTAATGGGGTCCTGGATAGGGAAGATCAAAGAAATTATCTTAGTATTATTTTTTACTTGTATATGTTACTCTAGACAATCCGAGTAAGATTTTTGTGACTCAGTTTCTATTAAGTCAGACTGAGAGGATCTGGTCATCAAGAAAACCCCTCTCCAACTTCAGAGTATGGGAGGCTACAGAATCACTTTCTGCTTATTGAGCGGTGCAAGGACGAGCTGCAGATCTTAACAATTCTTTTGCACAAATCAAGTTCCTCCTGTGTCCACTCCAAACTAGCCAGCTACAGTCCACATAGTACCCCTCACACCATACTGGCCTCAGCCAGTCAGCTCTGCAGACAACCTGCCAACATACATTTGAGCAACGCAACATACAAATCCCATCCAACAACTGTCAATACAAGACAGGCCCACTGTGTGACCTTCCATTCAATTTATATATGTACCTATTTTCTGCCCTTCACCTACTTCCTCCTTCTTTCCTCATGTCTCTCACTACGCATTCTGTATCTCTACTCAAAAATAAAACAAGATTTATTTTATTTTTAAAATCTCTGAGTTAAATTCTGACGATAAGGGGGGTGGGGGAGGGGGAGGAAGAGGGCAGTGGTGTTTGTTTTTTAATTTCCTGCTTCTTCTCTCCAAGACATTCATGTGATTGAGAGACTGGTGCTCATTACTGTTCCTCAATTCAACCACATCTGATGCACTTTGAAGCAGTTTCAGAACAGTAACATTTATGCAAATACCCAATAGAAAGACAGAAATTTGTGACCTTACTTGTGATTTCCAGGCCTACTGCTGATCAGAAGTATGCATGATCAGCAGTAACTTATGTACTAAGTATGTAACGTATTGACAACATTAGTACACTACAACATGTAGCCTCATTCATGATTCTTCCCCCTCTACCTTCAGTTTCTGAATACAAAGGAGAAATAGATTCAGATAATATTATTACATTTAAAAAGTCAAACGCTCAAAGGTAAAAATGTTCAGTACTAAAATATTTGTCTTGTTTAAAAGGAAAGAGTAACAGGTGTTTTAAATTTAAGTGAAACTTTTTTTTAAAAAATGTTGCCTTGGTCTTGAATATGGTTAAACTGTTTTAGCTGATATTCTCAAAAATATTCAGCCTGATACAGGCAATCAGCATGCTGAACTTCAAATCAAGCAGCTAATATTTTTTCCAAGTTTTAAGCTCTCAAAACATTGTCCCGTAACAAACCATCAGGCAAACTTTATAATGGACAGAGGTACCAAGCAATACATACAGACATTCTTTGACAAAGAGTGCAATAGTAACAGAAACTCGAATACAAAAATTGATGTTTATTATCACTGGAATTGTAAAATACTTGCTGGGATTATATAGGATATAGTGAGGTTAATAGACTTTGCTCCATATAAAGTTCTAACACTTCTGGGTCCCACTGTTACTTGAAGATGCCAGAACCAAATCATTTAGTTACAGGTTCGCCTAGACAGGAAGGAAGAAGGAGGGAGGAGGAGGTGGGAAGAAGAGCTGAAGTTGTTACAGAGGTCAGCTGTTATATGACAGCAAAACAAAATTCTGAAGACCTTACACATCAGCACAGCCCTAACTGTATTTCTTCACAGTGCATCCATTAGTGAAATCACAATGCTTGGAATTTACTGATTCTAGAAGCACGGTGTTTTATACAGGGGGAGAACCTGCAACTGTCATTTTATATTGTGTCAGACAGCAACGAAGAGCACTTCAGGTAGCTGAAGTATGTGATAAACCTGTGTATTCCAACCTCACTTAACTTTACGTTTCACTTGCAAAGTTCCTTCTAAGTGTATCCATAATTTCTTAAACCAGCTATACAGTTTGATGATCATATATGCTTAGCAGACTTTATCCTGAAAGATCTTGCATGTTAAAATGCTCAACTTACAAAACCAAAATATACAGTCAGCTGCATATAAGTGGGTGGAAAGGAAAAATCTCCACTAGAGAACCACACATGGTTGTGGAGGGTGTCAAGAGGTGGCCTTCCACTCTGGCATAATTTCAACAAGGAACTGACACATTTTTAGACTTGCTGCTTGCACGTGAGCTAACACAATGCACCCACGAATGAAAAGTCACTTTGGAGGTGAAAGAAAAGATCTTCTGTCCTCACATTAAATCTAAAATAGGTGAACTTCCTTGGAAAGATTACTTAGAAACTCTTCCATATATAGTGGAACCTAAGTGGCTACCTAAGCTGAAGAGTAAAGGTCAGTTTTTAATGGCCTGTGAGTGCATGAAATTCGAGACTAAATCAGAGGAAAACTAAGGCTTAAAGAGATCTCTGGAGGTCATCTCTAAGCAGAGCTGATTTCAAAGGCTCACAGCCTTTACTGATGTATGAGGTTGTTCCACCCCAGCTACATAACATTCTATCTGTTTTTTTTCAAGTTTCAGTGAGGATTTTGTCAGTTCATTTCTCCAGCCCAGTAAGGTTTCTCTGAATGGCCTCCTACACCTTCATTATAGCAACCATGCTCCCAAATTTGAGATCATTCATGAACTTGATGAGAATCACAGAATCATAGAATGGTTAGGGTTGGAAGGGACCTCAAAGATCATCTAGTTCCAATCCCCCTGCCATGGACAGGGAAACCCTCCACTACACCAGGTTGCCCAAAGCCTCATCCAACCTAGCCTTGAACACTTCCAGGGATGGGGCATCTACAACTTCTCTGGGCAACCTGTTCCAGTACCTCACCACCCTCTGAGTGAAAAATTTCTTCCTTATATCTAATCTAAATCTGCCCTCTTTCAGTTTAAATCCATTGCCCCTTGTCCTAGTCCAATGTGTTGTGCAGGTCATTGATGAGGACATAAAAAAGTATCAGCCCCAGAGGAAGGCCACTCATAACCAGCTGCAATTGAGAGTTTGAAACAATGACCACTACCACTTTACACCAATAGTCCAACCACTTTATAGTCCACCCATCCAGACCATGTCTCTCAAATGTGGCTATAAGGATACTGTGCAAAGACGTGAAAAGCCTTGCTAAAGTCAAGGTAGATTATGCACACTGCTCTTCCAATTTTCTGCAGATTCAGTCATCTTCTCATAGACGACAATGAGGTTGATCAGAACTTGTTTGCTCTTGATAAATCGTCTGTGCAGACTGTTACAAACCATCTTCTTATCTTTCATGTACCTAGTTTCCACTACGATTTTTGATGTCATTGTCTTACACTGACCAGCCTGTTGTTCCTCAGATGCTCTTTCTTGCTTATTTTTGGAGATGGGCATAGCATTTGTCTTTCTTCAGACCACAGGGACTTTTCCCAGTAGACACTACCTTTCCAAGAAAATGGAGGCCTCCTAAAGGAGTCAGCCAGCTCCAGTGGCACCCTCAAATCCATTCCATCTGGCTCCATGGACTTGAAGGCATTCTTAGTTCAACTCTAGTTCAAGCTTCCTCTGCCATGGGTAGTACATTTCCCTCCCACATTTTGCTACTAGGCCCAGAGACCCGTAAAGCTAGAGAGCAGATCTTGCTAGTAAAGACTGAGAAAAGAAGGCATTGAGTAACCCACTACAAGGTTACCAGCCCCATTCAGCGGTGGCACAAGAATTTTGTTTGTCTTCATTTTTGTTGCTGACATACCTGTAGAAGACCTAGAGGAAGTCAGATAAAAACACTAGGAGGCCTGCATAGATGAACAAGGAGCTCCTGTACAAACTCAAAACCAAAAAGGAAGCCTACAGAGGGAGGAAGCAAGGACAGGTAGCCTGGGAGGAATACAGAGAAATTTTTCCAAGCAACCAGGGACCAGGTTAGGAAAGCTAAAGCCCCAAGAGAATTAATCTGGCCACGGACGTCAAAGGCAACAAGAAAAAGCTTCTATAGATATGTCAGTGATAAAAGGAGGACTAGGGAAAATGTTGTCCCTCTCCAGAACGAAACAGGAGACGTGGTTACCCAGGATATGGAGAAGGCTAAGTTAATCAATGACTTTTTTGCCTCAGTCTTCACTGGAAAGTGCTTTAGTCACAAAAGGCAAAGACAGGGACTGGGAGAATGAAGAACCGCCCACTGTAGAAAGAGATCAGGTTCAAGACCATCTAAGGAACCTGAAGGTGCACAAGGCCATGAGACCTGATGAGATGTATCTGAGGGTCCAGAGGGAACTAGCATTTGAAGTTGCTAAGCCACTATCCATCATATTTGAGAAGTTGTGGCAGTACAGTGAAGTTCCCACCAACTGGAAAATAGGAAAGATAGCCCCCATATTTAAAAAGGGAAAAAAGGAAGACCCAGGGAACTACAGGCCAGTCAGTTTTACCTCTATGCCTGGCAAGATTATGGAGCAGATACTCCTGGAAATGATGCTAAGGCACATGGAAAAAAAAAAAGGAGGTGATTGGTGACAGCCAACATGGCTTCACTAAGGGCAAATTGTGCCTGACTAATTTGGTGGCCTTCTATGATGGGGTTACAGCATTGGTGGATAAGGGAAGAGCAATTGATGTCATCCGTCTGGACTTGTCCAAAGCATTTGATGCTGTCCCACACGACATCCTTGTCTCTAAATTGGAGAGACATGGATTTGACAGATGGACCACTCAGTGGATAAGGAATTGGTTCGATGGTCGCACTCAAAGGGTTGTGGTCAACGGCTCGATGTCCAAGTGGAGGCCAGTGATGAGTGGCATTCCTCAGGGATCGGTATTGGGATCAGAGCTGTTTAACATCTTTGTCGGTGACATGGACAGTGGGATTAAGTGCACCCTTAGTAAGTTTGCTGATAAAACCAAGCTGTGTGGTGTGGTTGACATGCTGGAGGGAAGGGATGCCATCCTTGACAGGCTTGAGAGGTAGGCCTCTGTGAACATCATGTAGTTCAAGAAGGGCAAGTGCAAGGTCCTGCATTTGGGTTGGGGCAATCCCAAGCAAAACTACCGAATGGGTGGAGAATAGACTGAGAGCAGCCCTGAGAAGAAGGACTTGGGGATACTGGTGGATGAGAAGCTCATCATGAGCAGGCAATGTGTGCTTGAAGCTCAGAAAGCCAAGTGTATCCTAGGGTGCATCAAAAGAAGTGTGGCCAGCAGGTTGAGGGAGCTGATTCTGTTCCTCTACTCTGCTCTCGCAAGACCGCCACCTGTAGTACTGTGTCCAGCTCTGGGGCTCCCAACAGAAGAAGGGCATGAACCTGTTGGAGCGAGTCCAGAGGAGGGCCACAAAGACAATCCGAAGGCTGGAGCATCTCTGCTATAAAGACAGGCTGGGAGAGTTGGGGTTGTTCAGAATAGAGAAGAGAAGACTCTGGAGAGAACTTCTAGCAGCCTTCCAGTACTTAAAGGGGGCCTACAAGAAAGCTGGAAAGGGACTTTTTACAAGGGCATGTAGGGATAGGACAAAGGGTGATGGCTTTAAACTGAAAGAGGGTAGATTTAGATTAGATCTGATGAAGAAATTCTTTACTGTGAGGGTGGTGAGGCACTGGAACAGGTTGCCCAGAGAAGTTGTGAATGGCCCATCCCTGGAAGTGTTCAAGGCCAGGCTGGATGAGGCTTTGGGCAACCTGGTGTAGTGGAGGATTTCTCTGCCCATGGCAGGGGGGTTGGAACTAGATGATCTTCAAGGTCTCTTCCAATTCAAACCATTCTACGGTTTTATGATTCTATGTCTTGTATCTATTGCCAGCTTTATCTCCATCCAAGTTGTGGCCTTCGTAATTACCTTACCACATCTGCAAGCAGGCTTCTCTTTCACAGCCTGTCCCTGCTTCCACTGCTCACACACTTCTTTTTGACGTTGCAGCCTGGTCAGGAGCTCACTGTTCAATTACGATGGCCTTCTGCCACACATGCTCATTTTCTTGTCCACTGTTATAGGTCATTGTTGTGCTTTGAGGTGGTTGCCCTTGATAATTAACCAGTTTCTCTGCCATGAAGGGCACCTTCCCACGCTATCCCACCTTCCAGTTCCTTAATTAAGCTGAAGCACTATGAAAACTAAGGGTTTTATTCTGCTGCTTATAGGTATCACTTCCCTCCGGATCTTGAGTCGCAGCATTTCCTGGTGATTGCAGCAAAGACTGCCATTGACTGTCATCTCAAGTGGTTCTTCTTTATTCATGAGTAGCAGACCTAGCAGAACACCTCAACTAGTCAGCCTTCCCAGAAGGTGTATGAAAAAAAAAAAATCTTCTTGTACATTATTCAGTACTTTTGACTTTCTGTCTTCCTTTGGAAAGTGTTCAGAAAAAAGCATCTCATTTTTAAAGAAGTTATTTTGTCAAAAACAGACAGTGCTTGTCTCATCTATCATACTTTTCTCCTTTAACATTTTCAACAATATAAACCTCTGGGTTTCCAGGGAAATGTTTCATGAAGAAACCTTATTCTTTGTTTTTATTTGCATGTTGAATTGCAAGTGTATTATTTTATGTTTTCCTCAGAGGCTAGCTCAAAACCAGCACCTTCAGTGGGGCTGATGAGCAGCACAGTAATACATATGCACGTCTCTCTCTTCCCTCAGGATCTTGTTCTAAATGAAATTACAGCGAAAAATTATTTGATGAAATTCACAGGATATTAGTTGTGAAAAAACTCTCATATTGTTTTTACAAATCCCAAAGTAGAAACAAATGAATAGTACTATATATATGGAATGGTCATTGAAGTCTTTTAATGAATTTGCTTTAGGCAAACTGTTGCGTGACATAAGTTACGTGATATTCGTTCTGTAATGACCACTAAGGAGACTCTGGCATGAGCAGGCACCCATGAGGAAAAGGATTAGGTTTAAGGCATCTAAATAACAAAGTTCCAATTCCAAAGTTGTTCATTCACATGAAATTCTCATTTAAGCCCTGAACTTGTAAAGAGCTAAACAGCATACCTTAGTTTAGACCATGCAAGTTTTGTTAGATGATCTGGAGTGCTTAAAATTCATGTCCATTACTTTTCAAGTTAAGCATCAGTCAGTACCTTTTTAATCACACGCTTTTAGTCAGATCTTTGAGACAGACTTAGGATAAAAGGAATTTAAAGTGTTGAACTCTGACTCTAATCGCACCTTTTCTGTGTCTTTCTCGTTTTGCCTTTTCTAGTATATCATATGTTCTAAAAAGAGAGAGTTATACAGAGAAACTTTTCAAGAAATATAAGTAATATATCTCAGATTTTTAATCTCCAAACAACAGGTAAAAGAAATAAAGAAAACTGGACAAAAAAAATCTATAAATATTTTTGACTAATGTATATGCTCCAAATATTTGTGACCATTTTGTCCTCCTCAAACCCCATAGACATTCTTTCCTTTGAAAGGAGAAGAGGCAAACACACAACATTTCCCAAGAAATCACCATTTTGCAAGCTGTTTCCTCAGCTTTCGCAGTGGACTGAAATAACATAGACTTTGCATTGCTTTAATGATATTTCTAGAGGTCAGTGCTTCTGAGGCTGCCTTGGTGAACTATCTATCCATTCTGTGTTGCCTGATGCAAAACCAAGTAGCTGCCTGTGGGCAAACTTACAGTCGGATGTTCTAGAATTGTTCTCCCAGAGTATTGTAGATAACTTTGTAAAGTAAAAGCCTGAAAATGCTAGATAATTTCAGAGGCTCAGCACTGGTCTGCTAATATGCCAGGAAGAATAAGCAATTATGATTTTCATCTAAGCAACATATGCTGTTTGCTGTCCTGTTCTGAACAGCTGTAGGTTAGATGCTGTTAAGATTAGGCCCCTTCTCTCCTCCACATTTCAAAATTCAAATTAAACTAAAATAACAGCACCTGCTGAACAAAAACACTATTTCAAAATGTGTACTTGCACACAATTACTATGAAGAGGCTGGCCACCATTGTTACCAGTCTATTCTTTCTGAATGGAAATGGCAGAGAAGTTTTCGATGCAGCTGCAGCTCTTCAATTGTATAACTAGTGCTGGCCCCAAGCCAACCCTCAAGAACTCAAGTGGCACCAAAAGATACTATATTGATTTGCAATCGAACATAATAGGCCATCAGCTTAATTATTACTGAAGTGACAAGGTTCTGGATATTTCATATTTATATTTCTGAGGCCTGTGAAAGATGAATGTAAATCTTTTAAATGCCTACATTTGCATATCTTCAGAAGGGTTGAGTGCTCTTACTGTATTCATAGCCTGTGAAAGACCTAAAGGACTGGCTATTCAACTCAGGTTGCTAGATCACAGTCACTTACTTGCATAAGGAAACAAGGCTATAAAACTAAACACATTCCTACAGGAAAATATTCCTATATCTCTTGTAGACACAAAAAAAAATGTATGTTGATCACTAATATCACCTTCATGGACCTCTTCCTTCCTCTGCTGCCTTAGGGAAAAGATTGCTTGAGTATAAGAGACTGAATTGGCATCATCTAGCACTGTGAACATCTCCCAAAACACCTATTGCACTGGGTTGTTTCTTCCCACTGACTATCACCATCACTTTATGACACACGGACCACGAACAAGACTCAACATTTTGAAGAAATGTATGCTAGAGGAATGTAGGAACATTTACTGGCTAGAGAGTGAGACCAAGACCCAGAATTTCAATGCTGTCACTAGGCAGCTCTTTCACACTAGGTCATCAGCTAGCCATCGCCAATTATATGCTTCCTTTTTTGTTAGACATATACTTTTGTACTCAGGTCCTATAACTCTTACTTAGAATCAGAAAAATGATCATGCACACAGGTTGTTTTAATTATATAAAGAATCACTTCTATTTTATAGACTCTAGAGCCAGTTACCATTTCTACACTTGTCCTGTACAGGTTCCTCTATAGCTAGGTCACACTTTTACTGAGCTCATACATACACCAAGCACTGTTTTCTCCCATAGTATTAGCCTCTGATTTGCAATTGTTCTCAAAAGCTTTCTCTTTTACTTACCATTGGAATTTGCTGTAAATTGCTTTTCACATATGTTATGTGGATAGCTGAAAAAAAAAAAATTAAAATTGTTTCTCCAGTTCCCAGGGAGATAAACAAGACACAGGTGAAAAGATAGTTATAAATTTGACAACATTCATTTTTGGTTCCGTAGGGTGGAAAAAAAGTTCTCCTGTTAGTAACACTATTCTAAAAGAATTTAGGCTTGTATGTTCAAGTATCTATGCCCTCTACTGGAGGGAATATGCCTGAACTCCTTGTGATAGGACTCATCTTTTCTAGTGCTATCCATCTGATGACCTTTAACCCCTACCTAAAGAGGAAAGCTGTTCTGAAACAGATGGCTGACAAACAGGTTGTCTCTGTATATCTACAGGATTCTATAAGACAGTAACTTTGTTCAACATCCTAATATTAAAGAAGTCCAGTATTTTATGTTTTCAACTTAAAAAAAAAGTTAGGGGAAGATGTTTGCTGGAAAATGCTTTTCTTCCTTGTCTAGTGTCATGCTCAAACCCCACCCTCTCAAAAAACCAACAACCCCCTCCTCCCCGCCAAACCACCAAACTCCAATCTGTAAAGTCAAGGTTTTCCAAAACAGCTAATGACTGTTTGCGCTTTGCACTTTGGGAGCTCGGTTATGAACTTCAAGACTATCGTGAGAGGCAGACCAGTTTGCACATTTCCACCTAAGAGTGTAAATGTAAATACAAACCAGTTCATAACTGAAGTCCCATCAAAAACAAAGGCAAAACTAAAACCAGACAGGAATTCAGCTTTGCCATGAACAGGTGTTACTAATTCAAAATTCCTGGCTCAGTATCTACTACGGATTTGGAAAAACAGAATGAATTTTAGACATATTGCTGCAGCGTAGAGTTGCCTTCTCTTTATTTCTTCCTTCCCCTTCTAGTGTACATCAATGCTGTTTGATTGCTTCCTCTTAATAGTATTACAGGAAAGGCAGCTCACAACACACTTGCAATCACTGTTTGTTATCAAAAGGATTTAAAATTAAGAGGAATTTTCAAATATGATGCAAGAAAACAACATTATATGAACAACTTTGTCTTCATGCAAAAATGCTTAAATACAAACATGGCATTCCTGTGAATAAGTGTCTAGGAAGAGTGACTCAGATACAGGATTAGTTCGAAAAGTTCAATAGCTTTCCCTTGGAACTTTGTGCCTAGCGCATATAGTTACTATCTAATAACTGCTGTATACTTTGGGAAGTGAGTGTCTCACCTCCGTCTCCAGGAAGTAGCACTGTGTTTGTATCTCAAAGACCATAGTCATAGCACGCATTCAAGAGAAAATACCATGAAATCAGAAATGTTGATTTAGCTTTTCTGCGTCAGGACTGGACCTTGCTGCTAGAAAAAAATTGGAGGGCTTTGTATTTCATAGCTAATAATGACTTAGGTAGAAATGTACACGTCAAAACATTAATAAAGGATACTGACATAATTTTGCTCACTTATCTTGAAAGTAGAATATAATTTCCCACCAAGAAACACTCCATTTTTCCTATCCTTTTTCTGACAGTAACAAGATGGTCATGAAAAAATTCAGTTTGATATAGTGCTTTGGAATGCAAAATCTTCTGCTGGTCATTTTTTAGCTATCCATCTGAAAGACACTAGATGGGGAGGAAGAATATACAGAGATTAGGAGAAGGAACATAGAAAACACAGACCTGTTGAGGAAAAAATGGCTTTTCAAATTTGGAGGCCATGTGCTGCAATTTCATTTGAACAGCAGCTTGCTTCAGCCTTAACAAAGTAAAGTATTTGAACATTGAGGCCAAGAAAGCTGCAAAGAACAGACTTCAACTGCATCAAAGCGGCAGTGAGACCTACTACAACAAGCACTGAGAATGCTCCTGTGGGATGCCGGCAGTGGTCAGCAAGGAATCAATCATTAAAGACTTGTGCTAGAGCAATCCCTGCAAAGTAGCCTTGTCTAAAACCAGACTGGTAACAAATCACATGCATTATAGTTGCGTAAAAGCAAAAGCACTGTTCTGCAACCACCTGCACAAGCAATTTTGAAATGAAAGGATGTGAGGATGAAAATTGGGCCATTGTTACTAAGAAGCTGAGAATCCAGCTGAGGTTTATGTTGTTCTTAACAGGAACAACAAAAGTTCACTTAAAATACATATGGAAAGTATCCAGGAACAAATGAGAAAATATCGATATTAGTTTTCTATCCTAATGGACCAAAAGGTATCTGTATAATATGAAATATGATTGCTTTCTGACTATAGAAAAATAATTGCCTTGAGCAGCACAAAATAAACACGTTCTCCATTTAAAACAAAGAAAAAAAAAAAAGCACCTTCATATTAGACTTATTTGTCCATAAATAAGAAGGTACTACTCCTTTAAATAATTCACCAATTCATACCTATGCAGTATGATCATTAAGAGATTTAGTTTTTCCCCATTTCTATATAAAGTGATGGATGACAAAACAAGAAAACAAGAAAACAAAACGTCAAATATTGAAAAACAGAAAAATATCTAATAAAGTATTTAAATATTTTTAAAACAAAAATAAAAAAATAAACAGACCATCTCAAAGAGCAAATACTATTCCCCCTATGTATCCAAGTTATAGGCTGGGTTCTAAAACAATGTCTTCATATTGCTGAGTAGCTGATAGAATCATAAAATCACAGAATGGTTTGGGTTGGAAGGGACCTTAAAGATCATCTACTTCCAACACCCCTGTCATCTTCCCCTAGATCAAGTTGCTCAAAGCCTTATCCAACCTGGCCTTGAACACTTCCACGAATGGGGCATCCACAGCTTCTCTGTAAACTACACCACACAGCTTGGTGTTGTCAGCAAATTTGCTGAGGGTGCACTCAATCCCACTATCCTTGTTGCCAACAAAGATGTTAAATAGCACTGGCCCCAGTACTGATCCCTGAGGAACACCACTCGTTACTGGCCTCCACTTGGACATTGAGCCGTTGACCGCAATCCTTTTGAGTGCGATCATCCAGCCAACTCCTTATACACCAAGTGGACCATCTGCTAAATTCATGTCTCTCCAATTTAGAGACAAGGATGTCATGCGAGATAGTGTCAAATGCTTGGGACAAGTCCAGGTAGATTACATCAGTTGCTCTTCCCTTATCCACCAATGCTGTAACCCCATCATAGAAGGCCACCAAATTAGTCAGGCACAATTTGCCCTTAGTGAAGCCATGTTGGCTGTCACCAATCACCTCCTTTTTTTTTTTCCATGTGCCTTAGAATCATTTCCAGGAGGATCTGCTCTATGATCTTGCCAGTCATAGAGGTGAGACTGACTGGCCTGTAGTTCCCTGGGTCTTCCTTTTTCCCCTTTTTAAATATGGGGGCTATCTTTCCCCTTTTCCAGTTGGTGGGAATTTCACTGTACCGCCACAACTTCTTAAATATGATGGATAGTGGCTTAGCAACTTCATCTGCCAGTTCCCTCTGGACCCGTGGATGCACCTCATCAAGTCCCATGGACTTGTGCACCTTCAGGTTCCTTAGATGGTCTCAAACCTGATCATCTCCTACAGTGGGCACGTCTTCATTCTCCCAGTCCCTGCCTTTTCCTTCTGTGACTTGGGCAGTGTGGCTGGAGCACTTGCCAGTGAAGACTGAGGCAAAAAAGTCATTGAGTACCTCAGCCTTCTCCATATCCTGGGTAACCAGGTCTTCTGTTTCGTTCTGGAGAGGACCCACATTTTCCCTAGTCCTCCTTTTTTCACTGATGTACCTATAGAAGTTGTTCTTGCTGCCTTTGATGTCCCTGGCCAGCAGTAATTTTACTAAGTCTTTGTGATTACTTGAGACAAGAGCTCATGAGTGAAACCAAAAGCTTCACACACTGACTCTAAAATAGCCCAGCAGAAAACCCAAATTACTCTAAAATAAGTTCTATACCAAAAGGAGCTGTACCATTGAATAGAGAAGATCTCTTGATTTTATATCACAAAAGTTTTTTTCCTAATGCTTCTTTAATTTTGTTTAAAACAAAAATATCTGTTAGTAGGAGAAAACATTTTGAATTCAGAAGTAAAAATATCACTTATTTACATCATATAAGCTGTAGAGGTATTTATGAAAATAACTGATCCTTCTTTAAACTAAAATTATATAATGAATAGTAACCTTACTATATTTCTTCTGTGGGATGCCCTGGCTTTGACTGGGCCAGAGTTAGTTTTCCTTTTTAGCAGCTAGAAGAGCTCTGTGTTTTTTGTTTTAGTCTGGGATTCCTTATGAGAAGAATGTTGATAGTGCACTGATGTTTTAGTTGGTACTGAGACATCAAGGACTTTTCAGCTTACCGTCTTTTTGTCAATGTGCTAGAGCGCAACAGGCTGGAGGGGGAGCATATCCAGGACAAAAGGTCTGCAAGTCCCCTTATGATTTGAACTCAGATTTAGGATTGAGGGCTAATGAAGTATTCTATATCATGCAATGTCATGCCCAGTATACAGTTGAGGGTTGACCGGAAAAAAGATCCTTTGCTCTTCCGGAGGCTCTCACTCTTGGACTCTTGAAGTGCTGTCTCTCTCTCGTTCTCTTTTCAGGCCTCTCGCTTGTCTGGGATCGTGGTGTCAGGAATTATCTGTTTCAGAATCGTTTTACCAGGACAGGATAGGCATTGATCACCGGGTGGTTAACATGTATACTGTGCATCACTTGTTCATACATATTATTATCATTATACATATATATATTCATACATTATTATTAAATTGTTTTTATCTCAATCCATGGGTCTCCTTCCCTTTTCCTCTTTAATTCTCTTCCCCATTGCCTGGGCATAGGGGAGAGTGAGCAAGTGGCTGTGTGGCATTTAGTTGCCAGCTGGGCTAATCCAAGACAGAGGTTTATCCGAAGTTTTACAGAATAAGCATGTAAAATCTTCTTCTCTGCACAAGCACACGCTACATGCATGAAATAAAATTTGAGTCAGAGTCCTATCCATCCTAGTATGAGACTCCATAGTCTTCTGTCCTGTATTCTCCAGGACTTATTCTCCTGACAGATCTCCACAAAGCATGGTGCACGGCCTTCCACGGATGCTTCTCCAAAGTTACTGCAAGAAGCACAAATTGGGTAACTTCAGGCAGTATTAACTTCCTTGGCCTTTTGAAAGGATAAAATGAATAAACTTTTTGCTCTGTGTTTTCCTGCTCTACAAAGTTGGACTAGACAGTCTATGTTTATTGGGAGGTGGGCTGGAAAGGACACAGAGGCATCCAGTATCCTCCCATACACACAGTATTAATCCAAAACATAGGCCTGGACTCCGTTCGTAGCCCTACCATTGACTTTTTCTGAACTACTGTTTCTTTTTCTCTTTTTCTAAGTTGTTTGAGGCACGTGTCCATAAAGCATTTAGCACAGCAGGGACCTACTCATGAGTCTTAAGTGCAATTGAAATGTTAATACTAAAAAGAAGAACAGACCACAGAGGCAAAAATCGTTGGATAGCAAAACCAGCCAAACCTAGTATTCACCAATAAAGGAGGGATTTCCTCCGCTTATGGAGGCAGACAGGCTAAGAGACTGTGTATTTCTCAGAATCAAATAGCAAAGTTTTTTTTTCTTTCCCATGAGTACAGGAAATAAAGGAGAGGTACATTTACAAAGCGAGCAAATCTTAAACCAGAAACTTCTATTATCCTTCATTATTAGAATTAACCTCTGTTTAAATGAGTTAATGAAGTAAATAAAATTAGTCATCATGAAAAAGGAAAACTATGACACAGTGCTTAATAGTTTATTTTCTTCTCTTCAGCACCCCAAAGCTATTGATCTTAGATTCAGCCCCAAACGTTGCTGACAGAAATAGGAGCTCAAACTAAATCATTGACTAAGAAATATGTACTTAGAAGGATAGTAAGCATTGCTTATACTGGTAAGCAAGAGCCTCTAAAATTGGGATAGCTGTGGCCTATATTTTCCTCTGGAGAACAAAAAGGGGTTTTGCCCTTGAAGATGTAATTTATCTTCAGTCTTCACAGAATTACAGAATGGTTGAGGTTGGAAGGAACTTCTGAAGGTGATCTTATCCAGCCCCTCTGCTCAAGCAGGCCCACCTAAAGTAGGCTGCCTAGGACCACGTCCTGATATTTTTTTAATATCTCCACGGATTGAGACTCCACAAAATTTCTGGGAAACCTGAATCAGTGCTCAGTCACCCTCACAGTAGAGAAAGTTTCCTGATGTTCAGATGGAAGCTCCTGTGTTTCAGTTTGTGCCCGTTGCCTCTTGTCCTGTCACTGGGCACTACTGAAAAGAGCCTATCTTGATCTTCTTTCTATCTTCAGGTATTTATGTACACTGATAGGTATATAAGCCTTCTCTAAGTATATGTAAGTATATACATAAGCCTTCTCTTCTCTAGGCTGAACCATCCCAGCTCTCTCAGCTTTTCCTCAGATGAGAGATGTTCCATCCCTTCATCATCTGGGCTGGGATGGTCCTTGGCCATTAGGAAGTAGGTCCATCTCTCTTTTGTACTGAGAAGCCCAGAACTGGACAGTACTCCAGGTGCAGCCTCATCAGTGCTGAGTAGAAAGGAAGAATCACCTCCACTGATCTGCTGGCAACACTCCTCCTACTGCAGCCCAGGTAAACCATTAGTCTTCTTTGCCACAAGGGCACATTTCTGACTCAAAGCACGACCAGTGCAGATTAGTTTCCTCACTGCCTGAGCCTATGGTGTTTGTCTTACCTTATTCCCTTTGTTGAGTGTAAAATCCACCATGGGCTTGATTTACCTACACTCCCTCTCTCTTTGTCCTTCTTTTAATGTAAACCTTTGTATGCATAGAAGTTTTATATCTTCATGTATCAAAACAGAAAATCCAGCCACGTTCTTAGGTCTCATGTTTGGGATGGGGGCAGTCATAAATCTATAGAAAGTATTACTCTTTGTTTGATGTAAATACGAGTGGACAGGAAAGAATAGCCTGGATAACATTCCTCATTATTAGGTATCTTATATAACAATTGTTATCATTGCACAGTGAAGGAAAAGAGATAGCAAATTAGGAGGAGTAATCTTTCCATGAATTTTGTTGCACAGGTTTGAATTACTAAATTGTGAAGAATTAAAAATTATAGAAGATAATGCATTAGTCAAACATATCAGTGAAAAAAAAGTAAAATAACTTTGCTTTTTCAGATTGTTCATATAAAATATATTCAATCTGTCCTCAGACCCTGAAGCTTCTGAAACTGGTAGCATCTTTCATCAAATGGCCTAAAGAAACAAGTGTTATGCACCCATACAGGCCAAATACGTGCCTTTGGTATATTGCTCCTTGGCATCAAAGAAAACAATTACATTTCAATCAGGCCACTGAAGCCCAAACTCATTTCATATAGGGAACTGAATGAAACTGAGGATAAAATTAACTAGCACTATAATATATGGGTGTGTGTGCAAATGAGAGTGGAACTGATTGGATATTATCTTCCTTGTTCTTTCATACTGTGTAAACCAATGAAGGAATGTGCACGAAATGAAGGAAGAATGCCAGAATGTGCAACATATAAGAACAGAATTTCTTTAACCACTCCTCCAGGATAAAGTGTAATTTGGCAATAGGAACTAATTTCCCACACTTATCTTTCCTGAGGGAGGAAGGGATAATAGATATTCTTTAACTGCCCTCTCAAGTATTGTACCGAAGACTGAAATTACCACTGAGTCTTTAAAGTATGTACTTAACGTCCTGAGAAATGTGTCTATAGGCAGATGATAAGAGAGAACTATACGTGTACACCTACACACGCTCATTTTGTATCTGGTCCGTAACATTATTAAACTTCATATAAAGCTGGTATCTGAACTATGACAATTGAACAAACAATGACGCGTTAGATCTGCTCCTAATTCAGGCAGATAAAGTATATCTGAGGAGGGCATCTGAAGCAACTCATGCACAGCAGCAGAATTTTCATTTTTGCAAAAGACTAAACATGCAAAATAGACTGACATCATTGTACATCAACTCCATCTATACTGGGAGCCTTTCCTTGAAAATATTATTTTGAATCGAAGATGTCTAAACAGTTTTGACATCACATATATATGATATCAGCCTTAAATTAAAAAATGAAAAAAAAAAATTTGTGTGGGGAACGTATCAGGTTTCTTTGGTTTCTTTTGATATACTGAGTATTCTTGTCCACCCCAATTCATTAGCAGAATTTTTCAACACACCTGGAGGCAAAATCCTGGCCGCACTGCCATTTTATTTTGGATCACAGCTTCATGAAAATATGCTGATTAAATGGGTTGTAAATTTACAAGTTTCTCAATATTCCCAAAGGTTTTCCTCAGTTATGATATCACAGAAGGACTCTGCTTTAAGATGTCTTGAAATAAATGGGGGACCAAATTGCTCTGGGCCTGATGGGGTGAAATAGCACATACTGAGCTGGTCCATGTATGCAGCAGCTAGGTTTCTCTTAGTGGAAGTAATTACCTAAAACTTAGATGCAGCCAAACTATTTTCTCTACATTAATTAAAATGAAGAGCAAAGATAGAAAATTAGGTCCAGTATGTGCACAACTATTTAGAAAGCAGATGTAGCCTAAAGAAGAGACATGCTGTGTATCATATAATCAGTTTCAGATAAAGCATCGTCTTTGTCTTTCCTTTAATACCAAAATTAGGAACATATAGACTCATTAAAAATATTCTGGAGATGGAGATTCTGTATGCGTAACATGTTTTAGTTTTAATAACTTCTACCAATCTACGCGTTTTACTAGTTCAGTAAGTATTCCTCTACAAACCTATCTCCCAAATAAAAAAAAAAATGCCAGCTTCTAAGAGGTATTTTAAGTGTGAATAGCTTTAAATTCAGTTCACAGAAAATGGAGAGCATAAGCAAACAGCAACACAGAGTACACAGGGAAACAAGTAAGCAAGCAAGCAGAAGAGCGACACTGAAAAACAATATATTATTTTTTTCATCTTATTTTTGCTTGGACCTAATTCCTAATTTAGTTTTCACATTCTTTTTGTAAAGAAGGAGAACAGATTTCATATTAGTCATGTGCCCTGTTACACTGTATTGTGATGGACTGATGTCTATACAATAAAATTAAAAAGAAAATCACGTTTGGATGCATCAGGATCTTAGAATTGACAGAATCCTCAACAGAACCAATTTTTTTCCTACCCTTTACATAGCTACCTGTGATTACCTTAGGTAACTATAGTAAATCTTGGCATTTCTGCTTTCTTGTTAGTAAAAGGCAAAAATAACACCTTCGGAAAAGTCTGTCAGTCTTTTAAGCATTGTCACAGCATATTGTCACTGAGGCCAACAAGTGTGGAAACTAAAACACAGTGGTAAATTGCCCAAATTGTCCTCAGCTGATGTGGAGAACAGTCAATGTTAAAGTTACAGAGAGATTAAAATATACAAGTATGAATATCTCATGATCAAAAATCAAGCAAGAAAGGCAAAAGCATTTTCTAGATAACATACCCCCAATCTTTCAATAAGCAGCATGGAAAAGAGATCATGTATCACTGCCTTTTAATTTCCTCTTCCTCTACTGTTTTTTTTTTAACTGACTTGTGGTTGACTAAAGCGGACACCAGGCAGCGACATTCTAATCGTCTGAATGTATCTTTTTCCTCAGATGTCAAAAATAATCTAAAAATGTCAAGGAAAGAGAAAGAAAAATGGTGCAAGACATTAATTAGTCAAGAAGAATTCTAAATGGCAGCCTGCAATAACAATGTCTCCTTCCCTTTTCCCCTTTAATTCTCTTCCCCATCCCCGGGGGTGGCGGAGGGTGAGCAAGCGGCTGTGTGGTGTTTCGTTGCCGGCTGGGCTAAACCAGATCACTCCATGGTGCCTCTTTCCCATTTCAAATATGCCATTTAGCACATTAACATTTGTAGGCAGCCTCAAGCGTGCGTACCTCTAGTCATACAGCAGGGGGGCCACGAAGATGATCCGAAGGCTGGAGCACCTCTCCTGTGAAGACAGGCTGAGAGAGTTGGGGCTGTTCAGCCTGGAGAAGAGAAGGCTCCGGGGTGATCTTATAGCAGCCTTCCAGCACCTAAAGGGGTCCTACAGGAAAGCTGGAGAGGGACTTTTTACAAGGGTGTGTAGTGATGGATTTAAACTGAAAGAGGGCAGATTTAGATTAGTTGTAAGGAAGAAACTTTTTTACAATGGGGGTGGTGAAACACTGGAACAGGTTGCCCAGAGGAGCTGTGGCTGCCCCATCCCTGGAAGCGTTCAAGGCCAGGCTGGATGAGGCGTTGAGCAACATGATCAAGAGGAGGGTGTCCCTGCCTGTGGCAGAGGGAATGGAAATAGAAGATCTTTAAGGTCCCTTCCAACCCAAACCACTCTATGATGCAACTTACTATTAAATTCGCGAAAAGTTTATACAACAGGCAAAATTGACTGAAGGCAACAGAATCAAGAGAGATTTCAGACTTCTGCAAGCAGAACATTCCTAAAGGCAAGTATTGTGGGAATAAACACTGGCAAAGGCAACGAAGCAAGCTTTAAACAAGCAACTTCAAATACGACAAGCTGTATAAACAGTAGCAGAAGATCTGAGTAACTTTGTGTGGTATAATGGCAGTCTATCTGGCTCTATATCATACGGTGGGTTTGAAGCTCATCGCAGAAGTTTTGAGATGGTTAATTCATCATGCTTCTCAGATCCTCAGCTAGAGCAAAACACCACTTTAATCAAGCAGGCTGTCTTCAACTGTACCTCCTGAAGAGCCATTATTCTTTCTATTATTCCTATATTCCTCAAAGTGTTCTTCTCAGCTGCTGTAAGGTTTTCTTATCTGCTTTTTGTTAAACAAGCTACAGAACAAATGCAAAGATACCCATATTATGACTAAAATTGCAAGCTTAGCTTTGCAACAAACATACAAATGCTTAACATTCAATTTACTGAATCTTCTACAAACAATTTCATGCCTCATTTTCCAGCTCTATGTTGCTACAATGGATATCTTCACAAAAAAAATGAAGTAAACCTCCAGTGTTAAGTATTCATTATATACAGTCTCCTTCTAAATTTCTTTGACCATCACAATATTTCTTTGATGTCCCAGCATTTTTACATTTCAAAGACTAAGATAACAATGTGATTTTAAGAAGTCTGGAGGGGAATAAAAACAGAATACACATCTATAGTGTACAGCAAAGAAACTGCATTTTCCAAGACAGATTCAGTACACTAGTTCAATTGTCCTGACTTAGTTTTGATTAGTGTTGGAAGGTATTTTGGGTTTTGTCTTTTTAAATGGAGTAAAACAGGTCATGGAAATCCCTGTTATTAACAGCAATGTTCTTGTAAATCATCAACTGACGCCTTTTTTTTAAAAAAAAAAAAAAAAATCACTGGAATTATGACACTATGAAGCAATACTCCCACTTCACTTTCAATCCTCCACAGGCACGATGATAAAAGGAGCTCTTTTCACACAAGGGAGCCTCCTTTTTACTATACAATGAACAAACGGACATTACACGGCTGGACTGAAGACCTTAAGAAAAGAAAACAACTGGGAATTGGAAAGATGTAAAAATTAATATTGTTCAAAGAAATTCATATGTTGCCACTGTGTAGAAATCCACTTACATACATGCAGCTTATATTGCATATTGTCTGTCTCTGATGTATTTGCTTAATAATTAGGATCTCTAAAAACAGACGTGTTAATTTTCCGTATTGATGCGCAAGTCATTTGTGTGGCTGATTTCCATATAATGGTAGTGAAATATATCATTTATTGAGGAAAAAAATATGCCAAAATAAATATTTTCTAGTTTATTAACACCTTTCTATCTGGTCATGCTATGTTTACATGTTTCCAACAACTCTGGAATCTGCTAGTGAAGGAATAAGAAGTATATGGAAGGTCATATAAAACAAACATGTTTAACAATTTAAGAAAAGCAACAAAAACTTTGCTTTATTTACAGATGCTGAAAGAACCCAAAATCCCAAACCGTCACGTTACTAGTGTAATGATTTTGGCCGCTCAAAATGAATTAAGCCGTCATTGCTAGACGCTGTTGCACAGCAGCACATTGCTAGATATATAGTGCTAAACAGGTATCATCATCTAGGTCTTAATAATTTAAGGAATGACGAGAATTTTACATATGGCTACTGTTAAAAGATATTTGACTAGACATATGAAGGGAAGGGAAAAGTCAAAATACTCTGCATGATGTAGCTTAAAAACTCTAGAGTTATCTTTTGACCACAATCTTCTCGCACAGACTAAACTAATCAAACAAATACATATAGACTAACATCGCTTTTAAAAACGCACTGTAGTAAAGTTTGTATTTACAGAGTGTGCTGGCTTTATGCGACAGGGTTTTGGTAGCAGAAGAGGGGCTGCAGAGGTAGCACTGTAAGGAGCTGTGAGAAGCTTGCCAAGCTCCAAAATCAGTCAGATGAGCCTCTGGCCAGGTCAGACTCCCCCATGCCCTCTGGCCAGGGCTGAGGGATGCCAGTGCCTCTGGGAATGCCTTATTTAAGAAGGGGACAAAGGAGCCCAAGCCGGGCAGGACCTACAGGGAAGAGAGAGAGGAGGCTGGGGGAGCCAGCCCCAGGAGGCAGCTGTCCACACTGGGTTGCGGCTGCTCAACTGGAAATGGCCATGGCAGCACGGCTTGGAGAGCTCCAAAGCAGCCTGCTCCCAGGGTGCCCGCTGGGCAGAGTTCATCCTGATGGAACTGCTGAGGCTTGTTGGGCCCAGTGCGGCTGCAGCAGAGAGAGAACCAAGACCTGAGAGAAACGGCTAGGCAGACACCAAGGTCAGTGAAGATGGAGCAGGAGGAGATACGCCAAAGCTGTGATTCTCCTGCAGTCCGTGGTGAAGATGGCAGGCAGCCCCTCTGCTGCCTGTGGAGATTAACGGTGGAGCAGAGATCCACCCGCAGCCTGTGGAGAGCCTTGTGCTGGAACAGAGATGCCTGCGCCTAAAAGAGGTCACAGATTGTTTCCATGGGAAGAACCCTACAGTGCTGGAGACTGACAATGAAGCAGAGAGGCATCTGAAGTCCGTGGAGGACCTCACACCAGAGCAGGTGGCTACACCCTAAGAAGCTGTGACTCTGTGGGAAAAACCCAAGCTGGAGCAGTCTGATGCATAAGGATTGCATCCTGCAGGAGGGACTCATGTTGGAGAAGTCTGTGGACTGTCCTGTGAGGAAGGGATCAAAAGGAGCAGCAGAAAAGAGTGTAAGGAGTCCTCTCCCTTTAAGAAAGGAGCAGCAGAAACAACATGTGACGAACTACAAGCCCCCCATTCCCTATCCCCCTGTGCCACCAGGGGAAGAAGCGAGGACGAGGGGGAAGGTGTTTTTAAGATCTGGCTTTGTTTCTTGTTATCCTCTCAAGTAACTGTTAACGAATTAAATTGATTTGTCGCCAAGTCGACTCCGTTTTGCCCGGGGCTATGTTTGGTGGGTGATCCCTCCCTGTTTTTATCTCGACCCTCAGGCCTTTTGTTACATTTTTTTCCCCTCTCCACCTCACTGAGGGGAAGGAGCAAGGCACCACGTGGTGGCTTTGCTGCCGGCTGGGCTAAACCATGACAACAGAGACACTATCATAGCAGTTTCTCAACATCTCCCACTCAAGGGCCATGTGAGATCAACACGTAAGTATTATTATTCTCCATGTTAGAGAAGAAGTTGAAACACATACAGACTTATAGCCTGATTCAGTTCTGCAAGATCTAGATACAGTATGGTGTGTGACAGAGCTGGTAAGAGAATCTCTCTACATTTTTAAACCTAAAGATTTAATCTCAATGCATTATAATTTCTCCATATTTGAGATATCCACAGAACTGGACTTTTTCTGTAGCATTTCCGTGCCTGGAGACTGCAGAACAGGGTCCAACATTTTAAGAACATTCTGAGGCAGAGATTTACTCCCTCAAATCTTCAGAAATTTGAGCTGAAGACATCTTGTTGCATCTGCCAGAACTACATCATAACTACTTCTTGTTGAAACTTGTTATTTTTAAATGCCTATTTCCATTCCCTTGTAATTTTCTAAAAAAGGAATTTCTTTCAGGTTGTCATATTTCATGTCAACAATTTTTAGTAAAGTCTCTCAAGTATCAGGAGGGTTTTTTCTATTGTATCCTAGGGACGGGGTGGGGGGAGGGTGGGGAGGATGGAGAACAAATATCCCTCTGAGAATGTTGTTATTCTTTTCTGATAATCAAATTTTCAAGAATAAGTAGTTTAAAACCACATCGTTTCCTAGGCTTACCTAATGGAGCTCTCTGAAAAAAAAAAAATCACTGGAGCCTGAACATTACATTTTGCAGAAGGAATATAGTTTTAGGTTCTTTCTTCTAGATCTCCCCTGTTCAGAGATAAATCAAATGGGCATCTTCTCTTACTCATAAAAACATACAGTGCACATACTTTGGAAAAAGAACGCACAAAAACATTATAGACTAAATCACAGAGACATTAAAATAACAAGAAATAGGGACTGAATATTTTTTCTGACTTCTGTGAGGAAAATGTGTCAGTGAGAGGGAGAAAACAAACAACAAACCAGAATTCTAGTTCTAATTAAGCTATCAAACCAGAATTTGGTCTTCATTATACACCATGTGTATATTTATCGCTTATGCCGTTTATTATATCGGGGAATCCAAAATAGTGTATCTACTTAAAGCTGTTAGGAGTGTTTTTTAAATGTTTTTTAAGTGTGTGAACATGTAAAGTCTAAAATAGCTAACTAACAAAATACGTGTAATTTGGGAATCATCAGTCTACAAGTCAGCATATGTTAATTGTTGCTTGATTTAAACATATAATATACTGGACTTTCATCTATGCGCTGCTTGTCTTTATTGGCAGAAATCTTTGAAATTTTGAGGAAGAACTCCAGAAGATAAGGTATTAACAGCATCAGCAGAGTTGGGGTATAAATACAAGTTTAAAATTCTGATCACTTTTTGTGATCTACACTATTGACTACAATTGTTTACATGGATAAACTATATTAGAAGAATGCAGAAATTAGCAAAACATAACTTCTAGACTTCTCTTTGTATCTAATTGCTATGTGTTCCTAGGTGTATATTCCTCAGCTGCGTAGATCTACTGAGTAGATGCCTGCCTGTACATTCAGAAACTTTTAATAGAGTAAAATAGTTTCTGTCTTTACCCTTCAATTCAAATAAGCACTTTAATAATAGATTACAAGTAAAAAAGACAGGGAAAACATGCAGGAGAAGATATTGGATCAATGAAAGTTTTATCATGACAAAACAAACTTAAGACAAAAAAACCTACAGAGTTAAGTTTATAACTCAAAACAACATAACGAGAATGGTTTATGTCAACAATTCTGTGTTTCAAATGCAAATGATCCCTCCTTAAAAACAGTGTCATGATGGTGCTGTATAGTAGACCGGTCGCTTTGAATGTTCATTAGTTTTTGTCCATAACTCCCATTTTGTTATGGACAGCGGACGTTTTACTCCCAGAACCTCTGATGGAAGGAAAGAATAAGCGGAATACAAGATAACAAGGATGCATCTATTTGTGGACTGGTTCATGGTTAATAATTAACTATATTTGATGAAAAGGACATTCTCCTCTTTTTCGGAGCATATTGATATATTACACATTGGTTTAAAAAAGCAGCTCCCACGCTCTGCTACAGTAGGATTACTGACTCATTTGTTTCAAGCTGAGAGCTTTTTTTATTACTATTATATGACTTTTATATAAAGAGTTTGTGACCTGATGCAGCAATTACAAGATGGGAGAAGATGAGAGAAGACCTCACTCATTAGCCTTAATAGGTTTAAAACTGAAATAAAATTGAAAGTCATGTCTCAGTTTTTAAAATTATTTGCCAATGCTATGATGCAGTAATTTTACTGTCTCTGGCACTTCACTGCATCTAGTTTACAAGGATCATTCCAAAATTATTTCAAAATCTATCTAATCTCAATCACACAAAAACATGAGGCGCAAGAAAAGTAGCTTGTGAAGTACTACATTACCACCACGTCTCCTAGTAAATGATACTTAAGTGGCTGAAGATGATGAAAGTTGAATGGAAGAGTTAAAAATTGAGCTAGAATGAGCAGTACCTTTAGCCACACAACTGCTGTCAGAGTATTGGTTTTTTCATCAGCCTATTTATTTTGCTGCTTTAAAAAAGGAACAGATGCACAAACACATTTATTTAGAATAGAAACACAGCTAGGGCAATGTATGCTCTCTACCTACATTACCTGCAGTTTATACAACTTGACAGGAATTCTGTTTTGTGAATTCAAATTGTATTTCCGGAAGGCTTGCCTCCAAGCAGTTTTTATTTATTTTGTGTTAACCATTTTTGTCTGAAAGCTTTTGTTTAACTATTACTTATGCCATTTTTCAGAATTCCTTGGTTTGGCACTACGTAAATACAGAGTAATACACAGACAGTTACTTTGGCACCAGGCATGAGAAAAACATACTAGGAATAAACCAATAGTGCCTACCGATGTCTTGGTTTGGTTGTCATCCTCCTAATTAACAGTTGGCAAGAGATTTAATAACATGCAGTGTTTTGAAGCACAAAATTCAGTCCCTAAAAGCAACACCTTATTATCCCAGCCCTCTCGAGCAACAAAACAGCCTGAAAAGTATGGTCTAAGAAACAACACGTGCCTCATTTCCAACTCCAGAGAAGCCTTCCACTCTCAAAGCAGTGAAGAACTATACATTCAGCCCTCTCTCCAATCCATTACACTCCATACACTGATAAACACCACGTGTCCTGACTTAGAGTTGGCAGAAGATACTGAAGGTTAGAAAATCTGGAGCAAATTAAAAGAAACTTCTAAAGTTAAAACCATTTAACCTCTATTGATCTCCCAACAGCTTACAGCATGAGCCCCTTTATTGTTGATCTTTAAAGCTGACACAGAGACATGTCTCTCAAAGGAGGACCAAAACTGCCAGATTTGCAGTTCAAACACAGAAACTCCAACAGAAACAAACAGAAAGCCAATAGCTGAGCATTGGTATCCTCTTACTCAGCGGCATATCCCAGTATGACTATTTGGGGAATCTTCGTATAGATTTAATTTTTCTGTTTGACTGCAAATTCTATTTTGTTTGAAAAGCTGGTCCTTGCCTTGACAATGTTTTTTACCTTTTATCTCAGACTAAAGCACCTAGGAGATGCTTTGTAGAACTGACAACAAAAGTGCTGTAAACTTAAAAATCTAGTTTGACTGAACAATGAACTCATCCATATCAGGTTGCTGCAGACATTGTGGCAGAAACAAAGAATTTCTTTGCCCCTTAGAATATTTTTGGTCACTGTATGTGATGTTTCTGTCAAGCTGTTTCCTGTACATCTCCACGTACAGATATTATTTAACTGAGTTTACCTATGAGAATGAAGGCACAAAATGGGAATATAAGTGTTCCTCAAACAAGGATTCAGGAAAAGAAATCACTAGAAAGTGCTATCCCTCCATCAAAGCTATGTGTTCTCTTTGAACCTTTTTGAAATATTCTGATTCAACAAACTTGCATTTTTGACCATCAAAAGGGATATTTCTTGCTGAAATTCCAAAGATTATTCTTCATTATAATAATAACAACAAAAACAATAATAATAAAGCCGCACATGAGAAATGGACATTATGGGGATCTAAATTCTGTTCTGGAGCTGACAGTAACCCTTTTGTTTGGTTGGTTAGGTGGTTGTTCTTTGTAGCAGAAGCATGGGAGAATCTTTGGCCTCTGAACTGAGTATAAATATCTATATTACCTTTTCTCTGACAAAATTTAACAAATACACAAGTCCTATTGATTACTGGTATGGGCAGGAGATACCTTGGACTTCAAGATGACTATAAATTTGGAATTATTTTCTTCTTGCTACAGCAGGTGACTAATATGAGTTACAAACACCATTAAGTGCTCATTAAATAGCATTTAGCCATCATTACCTTCATGGTACATGCAAGGCTTCATTTTCCACATATATCTAAATTAGTGATAGCTGATCTTCACTTGACAATTCATTCTGTTAAAAAGTGGAAAATAAACAGCACCAGGCTTAACAGTCTTATCTCAGATTTCTGACTCACAAAGACCTCCATCCATATCTCCTCCAATATCCCACAAGTGGTGAAGACGTTCATAACCTTAAAACAAGATCCCTTTTAACAATTGACTCTCCATATAAGCCTTATCACTCCATGTATCAACACTGTTAACAGGTTCCTTCTGTTTTATTCAATTTAAAAGAATTCAACAAAAAAAGTAGAAGCATGCCTGAAGTTCTCTAATCATATCACTGGCACAGTCTCTGAAATCAGGTTATCAACTATACTGTAAATCAGTTTTGATATGATACTTTCTGTATTAACAAATCCAAATGAGTGAGATTTAATGAACATTTAATGATTCATCCTGTGGAATCCACAAGAAGAACATGCACTGAGTTATCTTGTCAATCCTTAAATATGGGTCAGAATTGTTGGCATATTCTTAGCCTGGTTTTCTGTTTATGCAGAAACCACTGACATTTCCTTCTTCTGTCCTGAAACAAATGGTCTATTTGATATAAATAGATGAAAACCACAAATATTCTTTTAAAAAAGTGTAATATATTGGAAATACAAATCTACTGGCAGAACACAGAGAATCCCTCTCAGTGGAGTTTAATTCATGATTTTATAGGTGCTTTCTGTTAAATATATGCAGACTCTTAAAAATACAGGTTTATTTTCTTTTCAGGAATTTGAACCCATTCTTCCAAACACACAAAATTAATTTGAATTAAGATATTTTTTTCCTGTTTTTTTACTCGTTTGTTCAACCTGTAGTTTTTCCTTTCTCATTCTACTTAGAGTCTTGGTACATAAATCCATTCTAAATGTTTTCACAGCTGCTCAGAAGGTGTTGATTCTTAGTGTCAACTCATTCACTCAACTTAACATAATCATTCCCTTTTAATGAAACAGTTAACAGGAGACTGACAACTATCATTTTACTGATGGGGTCCAATAGCTGGGAGAGTGAGAGGTGACAGTGGTGTAATTACCAGGCCTGACATACTTTGTTCACTTTTTCCCACCTTTTTAGGCAGATGAGGCAGTACTGTGCAATGTCAACAATCAAAATGGAAATGCAGGCAGTGTGAAGACCCGGGTGAGTAATTACCAGGGGCTGCAGACCTGTGACTACTCCCAGTGTGGCAGGGCTGACAAGGTGCAGATTGTTTTTTATCCCCTAGTGTGAACCTGGCTGTCTTGCTGTTGATAGATCCAGGTGGTTGTATTAATTAATACACCAGCAGGAGCTAGTTCAGCTCTTGACAATGCATTATCCTTATCTGAAGAGAAAAGAGAAGGCAGCAGCCTGTTGTTGAGAAAAAGTCATTCCTTTTGACTTCTTTCTATTAAGGTTGAAAAATACAGAACTGCTTGAGAAGTAAGAGTTTATCATGAGAGATGGCTTATAGTAGCAGATCTAGTCTTACTGTATTTCTGTCTTTGAAAGTTGGATGTAAGTAGGGCTGCATTATTAAATGAAATTGCACTCAGAAATGTCAATTCCACTTAGGTAGTTCATATAAGAAATGTTCACCTGACTAGTCTTGTACATAGATGTTAAGCTTGTCTTGTTCTGTTTCATTTTTTTGGACCTATGAACTTTACATCATCAGTTTTCTGCCATTTGACCTGCAAATAAATTCCAGTGGAAAATACTGCTACTGAATGGCAATTAACTGTAATGCAGACTCAGATTGCGGGTGTAGCTGGCACTCTGTATGCTATCTATATGTACAGTAAAAGCTGTCAATGTTCTAATCACCTGTGAAGCATTAGTTATACTATTACTTAGACCATTTGATATATTACATTCAAAATTAAAATTTGAATATATGTAACAATATATGCCCCACTTGAATTACTAACTCTTGTAGCAAGACTATTTCAGGGAAAATCTGTAAGTTCAAATCGTATTTTCAATAGTGACTTTACAGTTTTTCAGGTGTCTAGTCAATCAAAGTTATTTTATGTCATGGGCACATGGAATCCTTCATCTTTAGCTGGGATAGGGAAGGGATATGAACTTGAGTCCTCAGCTACTTAACACACTCTTATGCAAGCTCCGTTTCCTCTCCTCCAACAGCGGTTTTCTTCTGAGAACACTCAATAACCAGTTTCAGCCAACATGAGTCAAGCTGGCAAAACGTTATTAAGCTATTTAAAACACATCCATTTATTTTTAGTTCAGTAGGTTGGCAATGCTGGCAAGATGATGAGGTAATGCTGACGATGAGCCTCAGGAACATGTTTTAGGTAAGGTTAAAAAGAAAACACAGCTATATCTTAAATATATAAAGTTGGTTTTGAAAACAGGTCACTGGCTACTAAGTCATTGGATGCCTCTTAAAAGTTTACAGCTTAAGGAATAATTATTCATGTGAGCACATTTTGTTAACACCGTACTTGTAGCATGAAGTATGGAATTTTAAACTCTCTTCAATCTGAATAATTCTTTTGCATTCAAATTTTAATGTCCAAGTGAAGTCAAGAACTTCAAACATATAGAAGAAGAAAAAAAAAAAAAAAAGAGTTGCTTGTAATTTAAAACTTCCAAGATACTACTTATAGATCGGTATATACACACCTGAAAAAGCATGCCTTAAGATGGTCTTGTATAAGAACTCACAAAAAAAAACATAAAATACATATACCCAACTAGTATTATCCAAAACCAATATACAAATTTATTGCTGATATGTCACACATGCAAAACCAATCTTATTGCAATAACACCCAGTATTAAACTTCATCCCTCAAAATTTTACACTCTATTGAAAGGAAATAATAGTGTTAAAGAAAAGCTAATCCTGTGATCTTTTCACATTTGGCTGCAGATGTTATGCCATTTTCAAGAGAAATATTTGCCTGCCTTCCTTCTTACACACTCAGATAGTTACCGGGCGAGACACATTGCAGTCTCCTTGAATAAAATAAAATACCCTGTTTAATTGAATGCCTGACACTCGGGATTGAACTGCTGAGACAAGCCTGCACATGCAGTAGTCAGAAGCAATATTAAAAATAGACTCTACCAAATAGTAGAAAAGCAACATACGATAACAAAAGCTGGTAATCACTACTGGGAACTTCTGATGATGGATATGAAAGCATACTGGAAAAAATGCAAATGAAATCTATGCAGGAATGCAAAGAAAAAAAAATAATTTTACACCTACAGGCTATAATAAGATCTCTGATTGTTGGTATCACACCTGTAGACCTCTGAACTAGTATGGCAGAAATACAGGGGCATGACTCATTTACTGCAATAAACAGCTTGCTGACTGATGAAAAACAAAGTAATTTGTACCACATTCTATTTAAAACTTCAGTGAGATGAAAGGCAATTAGGCACCCTCTGCTGTGAGGTGGCAGTGCAGTCTCTTATGAGATGCCGAGTGCCCACAGCTTCTTGGATTTCAATGGAAAAACTGCATCTGTATGGTTATTAATGGATATTTCCCTGAATGAATTACCCTTGGTATCTTGAAACACCTGGAATACAACTATGTTTTAGCACTGATTTTATTGACTATAATTTGTTTCTCAAATTTAGTGTAAAAAGACACTTAAGGAGACTAATTTTCTTACATGTTAGCAACAAGCAATCTATATTCCAGCTTATATTCCTTACTCCAGTGATACTTTGGGCCTAATTAAATTCTCACATCAGTTTTACACAGGCCTGTGAACAAGTGTAACATATTTTATAGTCTTCCAGACTTAGCCCTAACCCCGGTAAATGACAGCAGGAGTAGCTGCTTTAATCTTCTGTTATTCAAACTGTTGATATAACAACAACTGTGAAAAGTTTATTAAACATTTTAGACATCAACTTTCCTGGGTGCTGCTTGTACACAGTGAGCTATGTTCAGCTATTCTCAGTCATTTCTTGTGCCCTTAGTAAGACTAAATAAGAGTATGATCATTAGAAAAAAGCAATATGTCGACTGAGTGCAAGCTTTTGTGTGCAAACAAGACAGTGTCGACCACTGCTCCACACCTCAACCAGCACTCTCCTGTCCCGTGTGTTCCACAATAAACGTGAAATAATTCAAGCCACATAATCTTACAGTGAAAGACGCAGAGCTATTGTATAGCCACTATAAAAGTGCCATGGGACAACGATCTATACATAGGCACTAACTTGGGATGCTTAATGTTTGTTAGTCCACAAAACTTAGCAGTTTGTCACAACTAAAGAGGTGGCAGAAACTAACATACTACATTGTAGGCATAGATCAAACAAGTTTTAAAATAACATGTTGTAAAAATAAGTTTCTTTCTGTGTTCTTCATGACAGCATCCATCTCCAACAGTCTATTTTCACTTCTCCCCCCCAAGAAAGTATATACACACCTACTTTAAAGCCTACTTTGGCAGTACTTCCAAAGCTACTGTTTCCACGAATTGCATTCCAGAAGTGGGGAACTGCATCTATATGGATTCTGCCAATTTTGTTTCTGCGGTTTACACTGTTCATGACTACTTTCAACTTTCTGGTTTACAAAGTAAAAATCAGTATGAAAAAGATAATATTTGTAACAAGCAATGACTTCCATTCGATTTTGAATGCTCATTTTGGGATGGTAAGTGTATTTGTCTGCACCAGATGACTTATCTAGTTTTCTTCTGAAACAAAAACAATGCATTTTGCAGCTCAGTTAGAACGTGTGCTTGTTTAGACACTGCCAAATCTTTCACTCAGTGGTTCAGCTACAAATTTTCTGAGCCCTAATGCTGATTTTTACAAACACACACAGGAATTCCAAGTTTCTCAAAGCTTGGGTTTCATCTCATTCGTTGATTTCTTTAGGATCTTCACAGTCTCTGGAAATTTGGAAGAGCTTAACTTTTGCCAATAATAATATTTTTCAGATGAGAGATTGAAAATGTTGCTGTGGTGGGTTAAGTTAGAAAACTCAAATGTGAAGTCAGAAGAGTCATCTAATTCCTAGGCTTCAGAGCAAGCAAACCAGAACCACAAAGAATAAATTTCCAAATCTTGCTGTAATGGAACTATTGTTTTCTTGGGAAAGGTGTAAGTATATGGCTATGAGCTAGGCAACTCTGCCTAACTGACGTCTGACAAAGATCACAGACCTAATCGTCACAATCAGAAATCTCTATTGAGGGGAAAACTACAATAGTTTAGTAATTAAAGACAGGAACTGGGGACTTTGGAAACACTCCAGTAGTCTTTGAAAGAGATTTAAGAGGTCAAGATAGTACCACTTTTATTTCTGAGTATGCCACTGCCCCCTTGTCCCACTTTTTAAAAGTCATTTAGAATTAAGCCCCGTCAAAGGCTATGACACTGACAGTAGAATGGGCAGAAACTGGTTGCCTAAATGCAGTGTTCACCTAGGAGACAAGAAACCAAAACAAAACCAAACACCTCACAACTGTTTTAACTCTGAGAAGGTTTTAATTCAAAAAATGCATCTTTCTCTGCCTTTAAAATGCGAGGACACTGCTTCTGTCACCTACACCTTGCTTGAGCATGGTTTGGATCCAGAAACAAGACCCAACTGAGGATTACAATTGAGCAAGTGTCTAATAAAGTTGACTCAGTTGTATTTCTCATAAACTCAATTGAGTTTCTAATAAACCTGGGAAGGATACCTAAGAAAATGCATTTGCTCCTAATGCTTTTATTTTACTATAGTGATGTGTTTGTGCTCATCTTTTTATATAAGTAGTTGATCAGTCAGATACATATAGGACAACAAAGAGTTTTTCATAGAAAATACAGAAACTGCTGTAAGACCATTAATATAGAAGATCATGTTTCCTTTTACACTTTGTCTGTCTCAGCAGATTTCTTGCTCTTGCTAGTACAGTGTACAATGACTTCTGTGAGAAGCATCTTCAACCCAGCCTGGAGCCTGTTAAGTGTGGCACTGCCCTGAGACCAAAGATGTGGACTGAAGAACCTCAGATTGTAAAAGTCATTGACCTTAAGTTATCTCACTTTCCAGGGCAAATGCCTCCCCTCGTTTTTCTTCTCCTGAAAGGAAAATGTGTCTTATCTGCTACAAGTAAGAAAAAAAACATTTAAACAAACTCATTGCAGCCCCAACCAAGGTATCAAAGCCCTGAAGGAACAGCAATATCTTAGACTTGCTAATTTTCTGCTCTGTGTTTGAAATTTTGAATCTCACTCTGATTTTTATTTATTTATTCATGCATGTCATGGTTTGATGGGGGTGGGGTGGGGGTTCTAGTGGCAGGAGAGGGGCTTTGCTCCCTGTGACCTCCCTGGTTTTGGAACCAGGTTAGACTTGGTTCTGGCCACCAGATCGGACTCCCATACCCCTCGGGGTTGAGCCAATCAGCTCCTCTGCGAATTGCCCTATTTAAGTCGGGACAAAGGAACTGGAAAAGGTGCTTTGCCCAGGAGCGAGGAGAGAAGGGAGGAGAGCACTGCCCCCGCTCCCTGGCTCCCGGCCGGGCAGCTGCCTGCGTCAGGCCAGCGCCGCCCACTGAGGATGGCTGCGGCGGAGCCAGCTGGGGAACTCGGGGAGCGCCCCACTCCCGGGGTGCCCACTGGGCTGAGTTCACCCGGAGAGGACTGAGATCTGAGAGAAACAGCTGCATACAGCAGGTCAGTGAGGATGGAGCGGGAGGAGGTGTGCCGGAGCTGAGTTTCCCCTGCAGCTGGTGGTGAGATGGCAGGCGGCCCCCCTGCAACCAGGACGGCCTCGGTGGAGTAGAGACCCACTCACAGCCCGTGGGGAGAAGATGCCTGAGCCTGAGGACAGTTGTGTTGGGACGCACGACAAGGCAGAGAGGCATCTGGAGTCTGCGTGACGACCCATGCCAGAGCAAATGGCTACAACTCCCTAAGAAGCCGAGACTGTGGTAAAGCCCACACTGGGGCAATCCGTGGGGAAGGATTGCTTCCTGTGGGCTGGACTCACGCTGGAGAAGTTTGTGGATTTTTCCTCGTGAGTAGGGGATCCACTGGAGCAGGGGAAAAGGGTGTAAGGACTCCTCCTCCTTTAAGAAAGAAGCAGCAGTAACAGCACGGAATGAACTGACCTGCACTCCCCCAGTGTCTGCCCCCTGCGCCGCTGGGGGAAGGAGATAGAGCCATGAGGAAAAGGAATGGTGGAGCCGCGCGGGGGGGTGTGTGGAGAGGAAGGTGTCTGTTTTAAGATCTGTCTTTGTTTCTTTTTATCCTCTCAAGTAACCGGTTTTGTTTCCCTTTGTCCTTTTAAGTAACCAATAATAAACTGTTTTGCTTTAAGAAAGCCCAGCCTGTTTTGCCCGGGACCACGGTTGGTGGGTGCTCCCTCTGTTCTTGTCTCAACCCTCAGTCCCTTTATTATATTTTTCTCCTCTCCACTTTACTGGAGAAGGAGAGACTGTGTAAGTTTTAGTTGCTGGATCAGCCTAAAACCACGACAATGCATTACATTAAAAAAATCGAAATCTTTAACAGAAGGTTCAACACAGCAGAGCAAGGCATCTAAAAACCTAGTACTGTATCAAGCTTAAACTTAATGTCTTCATAGCTGGTCTTAAATTATCCAATTGAAAAACATAACTTGGAAGAGATATACCTATTGTATCTAACAGAAATTTAATGAGCTTAAACAATTAATGCCTGGGAATCACTTTGAGAACCCCTGATCACAAATATATACTAGTCTAAAATGACAACATTAGTAACTAGAAACTTCATAGAAACTTTAGAATTCATTCATAGTGTGAAAGGGGAAAGGTGGACATAGTAGAGAATAACAGAAAAGACATTAAAAAGAAAAAACATTTTGGACAAAAATGACCAAAGATAATCACTATAGTGGGTTAATGTCTAAATTATGGGATTTAGCATAATTTACTTTATACAAGTCTTAGTTGCTCAATTTTTACATGTCGTTTTCTGCACGTGTATATCTGTAGGTGAGATTCTGATATCCTTTTTGAAAACTTGGATGGTGATGCAAAATAAACCTATATTCTGCTTTGAATAGGAGACAAATTCCTTCCCACAAAACTTTTTCTGATGCATCATTATCAGAGTAGAAATCATGATTTTTTAGAATATTTCTGAAATCTGTATTTGCAAAAACTTTTCCAGTCTTCACACTGACTTTTGTGATGTAAGTATGAAGTGTAGGTTCTAGGCTGCAAACATGAAAGACAAAACCAAGTTTAAAGCATTGTCTTAAAGTTGGAAGAAGAAATTGTCAATGCTAATAATATTCTGATTGCAGTTTCATTTATACGGTCTTAAACGTATAGTAGTAATGCATTTTTAACAGAGGAATAAAATCAAGTGATTTATGAAGAAACTATGAATGTGTATCATGCAATTCTGTAAAAAATTCATGTTCAAGCAAACCTGTCAAACTGAAATACTCAGTCTGGCCTAGTATACGTATTTCACCCACACTTTATGGATTTTCTTAAACCCTTGTCTCCATGCTTCGTGATTCATCTACATGATGCTCTTCTGAATTGTCATCACTATGAGACCATGACGATACGTTAATAATCAATTGACAGTGAAAAGTGGGAAGTGAAGAGTCAGTCTAGGCTTAAGCAACTTCATTGTATTCACAGTGTCTTATCCTCCCTCACCGTGAATTTACCTTACAAATGTCTCAGAACACAAAAAGACTGTGATCCTATTGCACCTGTATTAACAGTTAAATCGCTCATGTGTGCCAGTATAGTCACACAACAATAAAACATCTACCTTGACTGTGTTCAGAGAAATGCTTTTTGCATTTTTAGATATCCCTTGCCAAAGTATATTTTTCTTATAACCTAGGGTTTAGTTTCTGCAAATATAACACAGAATTTTCCATCAAAATTTACAAATTACACTCAGACTCACATCCCTCCCATTATATTATATACAATATAATGGAGACACGTAACTTGCATATTGTCATGCAAGCTTGAATCACTTTTTCCTGTAAAGGAAAATGTAACACAATAGCGGGTATACATGGACACATTGCTAGTCTCTTTTAATTAGATGCTAATTAATGACTCACTGGCTTTAATCATATCAGTCTGGTAATACTATTTATGCCACACAGAATAATGATCTACTTTGTAAGAAATCAACGTGGCTCATGTTGACATAGGAACGCATCCAGACATAATTCACTCTGTGTAAATATATCCACCCATACTCGCATTCTGAACGATTTAGAAAAGATACACTAACGTAGATGATGAGCATGGAAAGACAGAGGAGAGAAAGAGAGGAAGGGAGGAGTTAAAGAACAAAAACAAAGACAAGTACAAAATTATTTTCCAAAATACCAGCACACTCACACTTTATATTATATGTACCCATCAATATATTTTATATTCAAATTATGACAACAACTTTATAGTTCGCCCATGTTGTCAGGGTTAAAGACAGAGATCAATATGTTTAAATTTCATGAAAGGTGTTCAGGTACTACAACAGAAAATTTATATATTAGATAACTGACTATAGATGAAGATGATTTTGAAATTATCATTCTATTGGAGGGGTAACAATACTTCAAAACACTCAGAGTATTTCAGCTGTACTGAGCCTATCAAACTCAGCACACCAAGTGGAATTAGATGGGTATAAAGCAATTTTCACTTTGAAATAGCCTATGTGTATCTTTGTAAGTGTTCATCATTTACAATGTTTCTTGAAGTTTATTTTCTGTTAAATAATTTAATTTTCTCTCAAGTATATTCAGAAATTTAATTTTAAAACTGTATAATTTATTTAAATAAACATCTAGGCTCATCTTGCAATAAAGTATTGAGAGGAAGACAAGGAGGATCTTTAAACTGTATTGCTAAGATCACTGTCAGTATCACTATCGGTGTTCAGCAATGGTTTGTCACGTGCTACTAAGACTCTGCACTACTAAAAGAAACTGAGGGAACAGATGGATAGACTTGGAGAAAGATAAAAAAAGAAAAATAATATTATTACACAAAACTCCGAACTGTTTAAGAGCACATGATTTATTAAACATCAAAAGAATTTGCTCTCCCCAGTCATTAAAACAT
The DNA here is from genome assembly GCF_009769465.1 of Tauraco erythrolophus. NCBI lineage: Eukaryota > Metazoa > Chordata > Aves > Musophagiformes > Musophagidae > Tauraco > Tauraco erythrolophus. The sequence continues at coordinate 13,957,498 of NC_141470.1, forward strand.
GTTTGAAAATCCTATTGTTCTTAGAAAAAGGTTGAGCAGAAATATTTTCCATCTCTTCTCCAGCTAAACTTCCTCATGATTTAGAACAAAGGATATCAATGAGCTAATCAATATAATAATGTAATTTTCACTGTCTTCTCTCTTGCAATTGCAATTAAGATCATTTGTTTCAATGCAGAAGTCACCTCTATGAATCAAGATTCATTTTTTCTCCCATACTCATACATGACTCCACTGAGCTTTAAGCAATAAACTGTTTCAACCATTATCACTGTCCAAATCACAAGCAGAGTTCAGAGGTTACAGTGTTAAAAACAATTTAATGACCAAGTTCCTTGTTTCACAAGGGTCCAAAACATTGAAGGCAGACTGCCTTCTGTCAGAAGAATCCAGAGTTTACTGTAAAATAAATCAACCCTTTATGTTCTCCGTACATTCTTTGCATAATTGTTTCACTTTTAGTTAGTATATATATTTCTGTGATTTGGTGACAGCTCTCTTCTTCACTAAATAGCAGCTTCAGGGATTTACCATGAAAGGCTGCTGCTTCCATTATCTGAATGCTACCAACTAACCTCTTCTACTGTTCTCTACTTAACATTGTATCACTCTTCTATTTCTGTTCCATTGTTTTCAGTGTTTAATTTTAAACATCACAATAGTAAGATATGGAAAAATTAGACCAACTGATCATATCTTTTTTTCCAGAATTCTGCCCTAAAAGACAACAAAAATTAGCAGGACTCTTATTAAGTTAAAAAGACCTTTTCATACATTTGTCCTGAATGTTAGGAGATCAATGATTCAGTTTAAAGAACCCAAAAATCTGTATCAGGGTCCAGCATAGGAAACCATCCATCAAAGGAAAACATTTACAGCTCTGGCTCTTCAATCTTCTAGGACCAAAAAAAAAAAAAAAAAAAAAGGCAATCTAAATTTTCACCTTAGAAGAAATACTTCTCAATTAAAAATATTCAAGATAGTGCTTCTAAAAATTTATTTTCTTGTGCACTTTGCATTTAGCACTATCTCATTCATGTAACTAGTTCCATTACTCAAGCAGAAAAAAATAAATCATGCTGCAGTAGTATGAGAAACCGATGTTAGAGCAGATGCTAATATGCAGGTATTAAATAAAATTGTCTGTCAGCTGAATATGGAACTGCAAGCCTTTCTGAGGTCCCTTTTAGGTTTCTATCATTTTGCGAAGTTAGCTAGAATACTCTGCAAGTTAAATCTCTGTCCATAAAACCTAAAAAACCACTACCCCCACCCTCCCCAAACCAAAAAAAGTGCAAGCAACATATATTGTGTACTTTTCATTGGGGTTAAGACAACAGGAAGTATTACTGCCATAGCCATACCAATTGAGTATAATTACTCACTGAAGAATTAAAATTTTCCCTCCTAAAAACATTGGTGTTTTCATATAATTCCAATGCAGTATACATAAAGTTTCCATGTCTGCTTATGTCAGGTTAGTTCTTATTGCATTATGCCATATAACTTAATGTACCTTAATATACAAAGTGCAATGAGTGATACATTTCAAACAAGTGTGTGTAATTTTTATCTGACAGCATACAGCAGGCTTCACAGATAGAAAAAAAACATTTGTTTTTTCTAGTTATGATCCTGGACAAACGGCAAACTTTGAAAGGGCCACTACCGTAAATCTTTAGCTGCTGGATACGCTATTTTTTTTAATTCAATTGTCAATGCAAAGGAGCACAGACTATCTCTATTAGGAAGAAATTTAGCACTTGGTACACAATATCAATTGCCATGCAAGTGAATGGACAGTCAACCTTTCACATATAATTTGCTTCATAACCAAAGTCCTGTTAAGTATATTTTGTTTTTCAAAATTAAATGTAATCATGAACAGCTATATAAAATACACTTCACATACTGAAATATTTTGAAACACAACATGGCAAAAAAACAGTGACACGTTTTAGTCCTTTTTAATTTCCCTTTCAGCTGAAACAGAGAACATAACTGGACTATAGGAACGTATATTTTCAGACAGACAACTGACTTATGTAGATATGCTATATACATTCCCAACAATTTGACCATGGTTAAAGGGTATTTATATTCTGATGTGGCTAAAATTGAACATGTCAACACTAATGCATTTTTCTAGGAGAATCACTACTTTCACCATAATTTCCATGGAAAATTTGTGTGCACATGCAGTAATAGACACATTTATAACATCAAAAGGATTCAATTTTCTTTTCAATCATACTACAGTATGAATAGCTTTTCCTATTGAATTTAACAATAAGGCACATTACCACAGTCTAAAGGATAGGGTACTTCTGCTTGCTCATATGAAAGTATGTCAAACAATATATTATATATCTCACAATAGTTCTGGGTTAACTGCTCCTTTATATAGGTTTGTTTCCAATACATTTGCGTCAGCAAATTTTTTTTATATTAGTATTATTTAAATTTATAAGATCAGCAGCATTTTAAACTGTTTAACTCTCCATAATATTAACAGAGTATTTAAATATTATTTAAAGGCATGCAGTGACTTTGTATCAAGAAATTATTTTGCATTAAGAAATCAACTGGAAATATATACTTAGATGTATATGTTTGACTTTGTAACACTGATAGTCATTTTACCCACTCACAAACATCATAGTCTCTGTCACTGCAACTCGTAAGAGAGAAAGGGAAGACTTTATGCATGAATTATTGTCCCCATCCTGTATGCCTTATGCATGGCAAGGAAGAAAGTAAAAAACAAATTGAGAACTAATACAGTTTTGTTTCAACTCCACATTTATTTGCTGTCATGAAAGAGGATTCTCTCCTTGAGCCTTCAAGACAATGAAAACATCCAGCCTTGTGGGAGTCCAACTCTTACAGTCTAAACTGCCACAAAGTATTATACTGCACATTTAATGATTTTAATAAAAAAGACAGGTCCATACAAGACTGCAAGTTTCTCTAGTTATCAAAGATAATAACTGACATGTTTTTAAGATTCATATTTAGGCTTTATTTATTTTATAGCCCATATGAGAGAGAACATGTAACAAGACCGTAAATCTCTTTGAAAGAGGTCCTCTTCTCCTCATACAAGTGTTGGTCATGCCCAAAAAGAGACTGGCATTTGCAAACTTGAGAGCAAAGGAAGACATCTCACTCAAACAGTAAGCAGAGAACCACTGGGTCCAGATGTGGTTAGACATAACTCCTCTTTCCATTTTACACTACTAAATCTACTCACTGCTTTTGAGTAAAAAACTGACCTGCAAAATACGATGCCACTTGCTCTCCTTTCTATTGCTGCTTTATTCTTTATTAGGGCTGAGCTCTGCTCTGATGGGATTAAAACAAGCAAATTGCCAAAAGCCTGTGGCTTTGAAAATGTCAAATTCCTTTCAGACATTTACACAAATATTCATCTTTGAGAACCATGGGATTTTGTGGAATTTTTTTCCTGTTTGAAAGAATTTTTCAGACATCCTTCTTCAGTAGCTGTTTCAGACTTATTATAAAATGGCAACATTTGACATGAATTATTCAGCCAAAACCAACCAAGTTCCCTTACAGTTAACCTAGTATTTAAGATTCTCACCTAGTCATTCACCCTGTACCACAGGCTTCAGTTCTAGCTATCACTGCATGCTTCCAGTTTTATACTCAAGTAAAACTGCATTGAGACAATAGTGAACTATACCTTTGAATCTGGAGCCCAAAAGCACCTTAGAGATCTCTTGCAGCAACTACTTTTTGTCATGGAAAATGAGATGTGAACCATTCAGCACAGAAAAGCCTGCAACAACTAAGAGCAACACTGTTGTGCAATATCTTCCAACTGTATTTCCTCTTTATTCTCACTGACCATTTCTTACTACTGTCATATTGTACTGTCCCTGCAGTCCCCATCTTACAGTATCCATCTTTTTTCATTTACCTCTCTGCATATGCCTCAGGATATCTTTATATCAAGCTTTGCACGTTCTACCACTCATTATTAGGAGGGGGATTGTAGTAACACAGCAGACTGTGTGGTATACATCTGGGACTGAGGTAGTCAGTAGACTTCAGGCCACTCATTTCAGCGGGAGAAAGCTGGGGACCGAACTCTGTGTAGAACTCAGATGAATTTCTGCTCACCTGAAGTTCCTAATCTTCGTGCTTGTTATAGCTTAGCTGTTGTCTCTGTTCCGAATTGGTATTTGTTATTCAAAAGAACCCTAGTTCTAAGATCCATTCTGATTACTTAAAAGGCAACTGAACCTTGCAGCACAAGCATTTCATACTTTCAGTTCAAATAGCTAATTAAATTACTTAGGGGAAAAAAACAACCAAAAACCAAAAGAAAGTACAGTAAATTCCTTACTGTAAACAAAGGCAGCTAGCAAAAGTTTATTAAACATTCAACCTTAATGCAAACATTTCTGGAATAAAACATGTATATTGCATCATTTTTTGTGTTCTTGGAAGAGTTGTATCACAGTTGTGCTCTGAAGCTTTCTGCGGGGAAGGATCTGCTTTTGAGATCACAGCACACAGATGGAAGGAACCTCTTCATGGTTGAGAGATTATTTGCCATTTCCCTAAGACTTTAGTATGTAGGGACATTAGATTCATGAAACAAGAAAGGCAACTGACAATCTAGTGCTAGAAGTGCAAAAATTCCTGAAGATGACAGGAGGCACATTTCCTAAGGGCAAGGAGTGTAAAAGTGCAAAGACAGCATAGACAAGGGACCAAACAAAAGGCACATGCCTCATCCAGTTTCTACAGCTCAGCAGTACTTCTTCCTTCCACTCAGTTGCAATGAGTACCTAATATGGCAAAGAAACTAATCTCAGTCCTGAATGCATCAGAATTGTAGAGAAACAACTGAAGAAAAAGCTAAAGGCTGCAACCTCTAATGAGAGTTTTAGCCTCGTGGGTACCACAGGTTCCTTAGTTTCATCAGCCAAGTCTGAATTCACGAAGCATATAACTTCTGCTGGAATTATTCTTACCTTCTGTGCTATTCAATGCCAAACTATGCTAGCATGATTTTAACTATTTTTTTTCTTCCTATTGCAAGGTGAGGAAGAAAGAAAGAAGCTAAAAACTGCTAGGTGTTTTGGGTTTGTTTATGGGTTTTTTTGGTTGTTGGTTTGTGTTTTTTTGTCCTATATTGGCTGTCCCAAAGGTGTCCTTTTATCTATGAGCTCTTCCTTGTAGGCACTTCAATTCCACTACTGTTTGGTATTCACAAGATCTAGCCATAACCTGGCCCTTTACAATAAATCATATAATATAAATCATGTTTAGTAAATTATTGTAAAAGCAGATTATTTTCTTGTTTCTGTGACTCTGCTGAGTCAGATTCTAATCCGACTCAGACAACATTCAATGCCTAAGAGCACAAGACACAGGTGTATAATATGCATAGGATACAAGCCAAAGTTCTATGAAAAAGACATCAAATCTGCTTGTTAAACTGAAGGTAAGTTTCCTGTTAATTTAGCACTGAAGAGCTGTGCTAACTTCTCCTTAGCAGAAAGTCAATCACAAAACCAACAATATTTGGAACACATAATTTCGTATTTTTGTTTACTTTTAACAGCAGTATAAAACCCAAACATCCCTCCTCTGCAACCATTCCTCCTCTGCACTCTAACTCAACAGATCAACTCCCTACAACTTTAAGTCATAATCACACAGCAGGGGTGTCTGTTTATCATTCAGAAAAGGTATAGAGACGGAGTTTAGTAAAGTAGTAAGATCAGATGTACAGTCAAGGAGGCATTCTGGTCTGGCCACTGGTGAATAAACAAATGTTATCAATAATTTGTACATTACATCAAATATTTTTTCTGCTTAGGACATTCTTTTAATGAAAGAAATATTGTCACAGGAATATACAGCAAATTACAAACTAACTATGTGAAAACCTTCAACAGCCTGTATAAAATATTGTAGAATTCACCTGTGAAACAAGTACCTGTAAGTCTCTCACAAAGAGGCTGTTTGGGAAAAATAAATTATGGGATTCTCAGATTTGCATTTCAAATACCTGTTTTGTTTTTCCATGAGTTTGAAAAGACCCTATTTGCAGAATTAAAAAAGAAAACATGTGACTCAATGTGGAACTTTAGCAAGCAGCTATTACTCGTAACCATTCTATTTTGTCACAAAACAATATCACATTTAACTTAGAGTAGTATATGGTATCATTTTCATAGAGACTGAGCACCACAAACCCCTTCAAATTCCCTCTGTGACTTCAAGGTGCTAGGTTCCATTGTAACAAGTACTGAGCTGAGGTAAACAAAGTGTTTTATAGGAGCTAGATCTAGCAGATGAACTTCAGACTTGGAGTTCAGGATCCTGACAGCTATCCTGATTAGAATCCACATTGAGTTTTGCTTTTTCCCTATTCTTCCTTCCAAAGTCTGCTGAGACACAAACAAGAAAAAATATGCAATTTTTTTTTAAATATATAGAGCAACTTTTAATAAATAGTTTACCTTGCCATTTGGAAAAGTGAAATTACATAATTAGTATTATTGTTGTTAAATTTATATTTTTGTGATATGTAGAAGGACAATGACGAAAGGGGATGTACAAACCTTCAAAACGTAAATTAAATTGCATCGGAAGATGCTCACACATTATTGCTCAGGTAAAGGGCATAGTAGATAACCTAGATAAAACCAAAGGCATCTTTCCAAAACCACACTAAAAAGAACCAGCAGCTACCGTTTTGTATAAAAACTAAATAACATGGTAACATTTCCCTGTGCATGTGCTCATTTGCTTTGTAAATACTGATGATCAACATTATAGAGTGAAAGGCGGTTTTTGTCATCTTTGAATCAAATTCTTTTCCCTTTTGATTTTTATATTGCAAGCTACAATTCAGTTTGGAAGGAAAGGAGTTTATGTTTCCATCAGTGAATTCAGTGAGATGCTACAAGATACAGGACTTCTTTACTGATTTGTTACTAGAACAACAACTTCAGTTAAACCATCTTCCACCACTTCTATCAATCATAAGCCTAGTAAGTGAGCATCAATAAGTTAAACAAATTAAGCCAGACTGATCCTCCAAAAGAGTTCTGTATTATATGAAGAAAAGGAAAGAGAGCAATAAAGTATTCTGACCATCCACAAAGCACAGAATCTTCATGACTGTTGAATACAGTAGTGAAAACAATTACGTTTACATTCCAGTTGCTGAACAAAGGGTTGCAGGCTTCAGAGAGAACAAGACTAAAAATTACTCTCCCAGTGAGATTTAAATAATTTAAAATATCATTGCCAAGGATGACAATGGAATACATTTTTTTGATTTATCACTACATTGTACAAAATTAGGCATACAAATAACACTTACATAATCCCAGATCTTAACTCCACCCCTTTTCATATATGAGTCCCATTCAATAGCAAAAGAGAGAAGAGAGCAGTGGGGAGGAGAAGGGAATGCACAGAGACTATGTCATGTATACAAACGATTGCATTTGCTTTATATGGAATTGTTGGTGCAGTAGTATTTGGGAAGTGAAAACATAAAATACAGCTAGCTGACTGTCCATTGTGCAAATCTTCCACTCTGTGACAAAATGATGACACTTTCATGAAGAATCTGCAGATCTGCTTCCTGACAAAGAGATAAGAGTCTAGAGCATATACATAGGGAGAGAAAGAAAGGACAGAAAGGCAGGAAAAGGACTGTTCAATCCATCTCCTGTGGAAATACTCATTGAAGAGCTATTTAGGAAAGACTTTATGCTTCAAAACATGTGGATACTCTGAGAAAATAAATTCAGTCTAGGGAGAATTTGTAGCAGTCGAGATGCTACAAAGTTTTTCTTCAGTTGAAATAAAAATAGTTTCTTTGTCAGATAGTTGAGAAGGAACCATATTTATCCCCAACTCAAGCATTTGTTCTGTCTCTCAAACACACACTCTCCTATATGGATTAGGGAGATGATGCCATGTAAAAGAAGGGCGGGAGATAGGAGGAGAGAGAGTAGTGAAAACACATCTTTAAACTTAGATCGTGCCCCTCTGAAAACTGGAGCAGGGACACACTCTAGAATGTGAAGTGCTTTCTTGACTCATACAGATGTAAAGTTATAACAAGAAATAGAATAAAATGTAAGATTATTTAAACACGTAAAGCACAATTTCCTTTTCCACAAGAGTCATCTTTTGGAAAATGAGGAAGAATTAATAAGAAAAATTACAGTTGAATGAAGCAAGAGAGTTGGGAGACTGGAGACTTTTTAAAATTCATTTTGAAAGTCCCACTGCAGAGAAATCAGAAAGCTCTTTATTTTTAATTTGGAGGTTCTTACAGTATAATCCTAGAAAAGGCCAGTTGCTAGCTGCTGACTTTGCAAGTCTCCCTTCACGCTGTTGGTGAGAGAGTGATCAATGAAATTGACAAATGACACTGAATGCCGAGTCAGCCCTACCGGGGTTTAGCTTAGTGAAATTTGCACACTGAAGAGTCAAAGCCTGGAAACAGAAATAAAACCCACTGAGACAGAGTCGTCTATGCAGAAGGAAGCAAAGAACAGAACATGAAGGCAATGAAGGACACAAAGGAGGCAAATGGGTGGGTGGGAAAACCCAAGGCATTTTATTGTCTGTAATTTATGGAGTGTTAAAACTATTGAAGCACATGACGACCAGGTTCAGCACTGAGAGACTAAGAGGATGAAGGGATAGATCACAGTATAAAGAACAAAACTGCTTGCTTCTGAAGTTCTCTGCTCAAAGGAATGACTATGTAAGACAAAGGATGTAGCAGATGTTCCCCCTGGACAGTTGAGCTGGTAATAGTCTTTACAGATTCATAAGATGGTGGGAGCAGATCAGAGTTCAGACTTCTTCCAAATGCTGGACAAACAACTGGAGCCCAAGACTCTTTAAGAATTGAGTGAAATGAGTCCAGTTTCATCCTAGAACTTTGTGCTGATGAATTGAAGTGACTTTATTTGTCATTTAGGAATCAGAGATGGTGTTAGTACTGCGGCTGCTAAACTAGGTACTATGACAGTGAAGAAGAAACACCATCATGAGTAACCATGATATCAATGCTCTGTTACAATTTGCAGCATACGTCAACAAAATTAACGAATCTTGCTTTTCGGCCCTTTTGTTTCAAAAAGCCTTTCTCCCCTTGCGTTTCATTTAGTCACAGAATACTCTGGTTCTCTTTTTATATTTTCTCCTACCTCACATTTTTAAATAAAATCATCACCATATGGTACAAATAAAAATGCCTTTCTAGTGTTTGTCATGTACTTTTTACTCCACTTCTTTTCGTAACAGTGGAGTTCTATAAGAAGTACCTGCACAACCTTTTATAACCCATACCCTTTCTTCTAGTTTTTACAACATCATGGTGTAGAGTTTCAAAGTTCTCTTTACGTTTCAGTAGGAAATCAAAAGTCTGAAATCTCACCTAAAAATTATCTGTTCCATCTATTACATAAGGAATTTTTCAGACAACCTATCTATCAAGTCCAAAGAAATAATTCCTCCAATACTTTTTAAAAATCTTCACAGAGGAGTAGAAGCTTCTCTCTCCATAAAGCTCAGTATTCTGTTCTGCAGAGAAATAACTGATCTAATGACAGCAAAGATCACATATCTCTGTTCTGAGTGAACTGAAATTTTAGGTCTGACAACAACCATTAAGGTAAGCTTCCCACCAATCTCTGAGATGACACTTTCTTAGAGCAGCCCTTGTAAGACTGATCTCACACTTTCCTGAGAAAGGCAAGAGCAGTAGCCAGTTAAGTTGGAAAGATATCTTCTGTAATTCTAAATAAAATTAACTCTAATCAAGTCAGGTTCTGTAACACATAGCCTCATGCTCCCAAATACATTATACTAAATTCTCAGTCCCACACCTAATGGGTGTGAGGCTCAGAAGGACTGTCACATAGCTCTGCCCTAATTAATTTTTGAAGACTAAAACAAATAACTCCTGTGTGACTTCTCCCCCCCCCCGACCAAAGATAATTGGTCATCCAATGTCAGCAGATTTTTTTAAGTTTAGAATGGAATTTTTCAAAAAACAAACCCTTGAAGTTTGGGTTGGCTCTGCTTTCAACCATTTATTCAAGAGTTGGCCCGTACATTACAGAAAAGGTTTGCAAAGAAAAGTACTGGCACTGTCTTTGCAACATTTTTCCTTCCAGGTCAAATACACTTTTAAAAGTAAATTTTAGAAACTGCTAGAAGCTTCTGACGGTATTTTTGAGTTTTAAATCTTTCAGACTCAGGTAACAAATATCAAAAGAAACATTCAGATTGTTGAAGCAGATAGAAAGCTTAACTGTTTATTTTATAAGATATCTTAACCATGCATCCGCTTATAAAACAGTATACCTAATCTGTTTCTGCCACTGTTCTAGCCAGGAAAAAATGGAAAACAATGTGACAGTGATAGAAATAACAGTCTCCTCTTTGAAAGTATACAAAGTACAGTGAATAAACACAGAAATTAGTCAGATGGTAATATCAAGGGAGATCACAAATTATGTTTTGTGCCATGGAGATATATTTGAATGGTAACATATTTGAAAGATAGTCGTCAACATGCAAAAGTGGCAACCAGCAAAACATAAAACAAGATAACGTGATTTTTGCAGTGCTCTAGGCCAAGAGTCATTTGTGATAGTCAGTCTTATGACTTTTTGTTCAGTCTTTGTTTTTTTCTCCTCACACTAGTGCTGCAGCTGAGAAAATTCTACTTTCAACAGTGGCTTAATTCTACGTTTAAAAGTGGCTTAATTATCAACAATTTCTTAAAAAAAAAAATAAACAGTAACAACAACAACAAAGCACTTAAATAGTACTTCAGGTCCAGATACGTTAACACGTTTGACACAGTGAGAAAAAGATAAGTAGTGTTAAAAATTTTCCAGATAAAGAATATGGAGACTCTTCCCCTTGCTAGCTATACTCTTTCTTTTTTCCTTAAAACTGCGATGCATGGCAAAATTACAAAATACAGTGAAATCACAAAACGCAACAAATGAAATTATCTGCCTTAGAAAAATCTTCAGGCATCTAAATAAGGATTAAAAAAAAAAAAAAAAAAAGATGATCTGTCACACTCTAAGCCATGTCTGTTCAGAGCCCAGGGCTAATAGCAAGGTAACCAAGGAGCTGACTTCCTCAAGTGACCTGCTCCTCAAATTCTACCCCGCTAAGAGAAAGAGAGGTCTGCCTCAGCCTCATTTTTTTTCATCCTTCCTTTCAGATAAAAAGACAACAAAATATTCAAAACTGGTGTGCATGGAAAATCTTCACTAGAGTAAAAAAAATGTAACTAGCCTTTATGTAGTTCATTACGGCCTTATATAACTGCCTTCATTTTTTCCCCACAGTTTTGAAGAGACTATAATGGCCACAATTTGTGTGTGAAATAAAGAGTCTAGATATTTTATAGAAAATACTTGTCCCTTCTTTTCCTGTTTTTGAAGACAGCTTTGGTCTCTTTTAATTTTCTCACAAGTCCTGGGTTATTAAAGTCTTCTACAATCCTCACATTCAAGAAAAGTATCCTGATACTTATGCTGAAAATTGCATGAAGAAATATGTGTATTATGTGGTGTCCTCAGCAATGTCGAGTCATAGCACTTGATTTTATTAGTTTCCAGTCTCAGGTTGATATGTTTCTGATTAATGAAGCATTTGTTCTGCATCACAAAATAACTGAAGAATACCCTTCCAATGCCAATGAATTGTGTCCAAGAGTTAATTACTATGTGACCTTCGATCATGCTCTTGTTTTAGGACTAGAAGCACCTATTTTAAGCTTGAAGAAAGTTTAGAAGAGAGAGCATGCTTTGTACTCATACAGTACCCTACATTTAACCATCTGATTTCAAAAATCATATCACAAAGCTTCATCATAGCTCCAACAGACAAGCACATAACTCATTTATAAGGCATTAAGATCACATAAAAACTTCAGATCAGATTAGAGCACCACTCTTCTAACCAGCTATTCTGTGACCACAATAGTCAAAGAGGGTAAAATAAAACAAACTAACCATTCATCACACACAGGCTTTTGTTGCTACAGGGAAGCCTAAGTACAAGTATCATGGTTAAGGAACACCGTAGAAGGATATTCTTCCTGTTCTATGCAGGTAGGCTTTGATTGCAAATTCTGACCTCTAAGAAAACAAAGTTGGTCTTAAAAAAAAAAAAAAAGAAAAAAAAAAAGGGAGGTGGGGATGGAGGGAAAAGTCCAGCATAGCCAATGTTTCCAGGGAACTCAGACAGCGCTACACGTATCTTTCCTAGGAATACAAAATAACACTCAAATTATATTGCTCAAAAAAAAGTACATACTGGGAAAACAATAGTTTTGTTTTTCCTAGAATAAATAACAAGATGTATTCTCAGTAAATCCCTGTTTCTAAAAGTATTTGAATGCTGCTCTAGAACTAGGAACACAGACATCATCAAGCTGGATAGAATTAAATCTGGCAAGGTAGATCAAGGGCAACAAGAAAAGCTTCTACAGGTACATCAGTGACAAAAGGAGGACTAGGGAAAACGTGAGTCCTCTCTGGAGGGAAACAGGAGACTTAGTTACGAAGGATATGGAGAAGGCTGAGGTACTCAATGACTTTTATTCCTCAGTCTTCACTGGCAAGAGCTCCAGCTGCACCGCCCAAATAACAGAAGGCAAAGGCAAGGACTGGGAGAATGAAGAACTGCCCACTGTAGGAGATGATCAGGTTCAAAAACATCTAAGGAACCTGAAGGTGCACAAGGCCATGGGACCTGATGAGGTGCATCCGCGGGTCCTGAGGAAACTGGCAGATGAAGTTGCTAAGCCACTATCCATCATATCTGAGAAGTCATGGCAGTCCGGTGAAGTTCCCACCAACTGGAAAACAGGAAACACAGTCCCCATCTTTAAAAAGGGAAAAAAACAAGGCGCAGGGAACTACAGGCCAGTCAGTTTCACCTCCGTGCCTGGCAAGATCATGGAGCAGATCCTCCTGGAAACTACGCTAAGGCACATGGGAAAAAAGGAGGTGATTGGTGACAGCCAACATGGCTTCGCTAAAGGCAAACTGTGCCTGATAAATTTGGTGGCCTTCTACAATAGGGTTACAGCGTTGCTGGATAAGGGATGAGCAACTTACGTCATCTATCTGGACTTGTCCAAAGCATTTGACACTATCCCACACAACATCCTTGTCTCTAAATTGGAGAGACATAGATTTGATGGATGGACCGCTCAGTGGATAAGGAACTGGCTGGATGGTCACACTCAAAGAGTTGCGATCAATGGCTCAATGTTTAAGTAGAGACCAGTAGATTCCTCAGGAATCGACACTGGGGCTGGTGCACTTAAAGTCTTCGTCAGTGACATGGACAGTGGGATCGAGTGCACCCTTGAAGTTGCACCTTGAAGTTGCACCTTGCTGAAGACACCAAGCTGTGTGATGTGGTTGACATGCTGGAATGAAGGGATGCCATCCAGAGGGACCTTAACAGGCTAAAAGAGGTGGGCCTTTGAGAACCTAATGAAGTTCAACAAGGCCAAGTGCAAGGTTCTGCACTTGGGTTGGGGCAATCCCAAGCACAAGTACAGGCTGGGCAGAGAATGGATTGAGAGAAGTCCTGAGGAAAAGGACTTGGCAGTGATGGTTGATAAGAAGCTAAACGTGAGCCAGCAACATGCGCTTGAAGCCCAGAAAGCCAACCGTATCCTGGGCTGCATCAAAAGAAGCATGGCCAGCAGGTCGAGGGAGGTCATTCTGCCCCTCTACTCTGCTCTCCACCTGCAGTACTATGTTTAGCTCTGGTGTCCCCAGCATAAGGAGGACATGGAGCTGCTGGATGAGTCAAGAAGAGGGTCACGATGATAAGAGGGCTGGAGCACCTCTCCTATGAAGACAGGCTGAGAGAGTTGGGGCTGTTCAGGCTGGAGAAGAGAAGACTCCGGAGAGACCTTATAGCAGCCTTCTAGTACCTGAAGGGGGCCTACAGGAAAGCTGGAGAGGGACTTTTTACAACGGCATGGTAGTGATAAGGCAAAGGGTAATGGCTTTAAACTGAAAGACGACAGATTTTGATTAGATATAAGGAAGAAATTCTTCACTCTGAGGGTGGTGAGGCACTGGAACAGGTTTCTCAGAGAAGCTGTAGATGCCCCATCCCCCTGGCAGTGTTCAAGACCAGGTTGGATCTGACTTTGAGCAACATGGTCTAGTGGAAGGTGTCCCTGCCTGTGGCAAAGGGTTTGGAACTAGATGATCTTTAAGATTTCTTCCAACCCAAACCATTCTATGATTCTATGGATCAGACTTGGGGTTCACCAAGGCTCCACATTCAGTATTACAAACTTCTCTCTAGTTCAAAACTAAGCAAACTTATTAAGAAAAACCAAACAAATCTTTTATTATCTCCCAGTACGAGGCCCTTGGAAAAACACTTCCCAGAATTTGAAATACCACAGTTGATATAATTTTTAAAACAGCTCATTCCTAATGGAACTTGAAACATAAACAACACTGTTTTGCAATCTGTCACAATATTCTCTCCTGTGACTGCTACAGCGCGTTTCAGCTGACGATACCAGAGAACATGTAACAAATAGCAAATCTCAGTTTTGAAGAACAATGACACAAAATACAAAACGTACAGTGGATTTAGTCTAGTAATGTTTTCATATAAATTTAGAAAATAAGCCATAGGTATCAACTCTCAATAGCATTTGATAGAGTACTGCACTAATAGTTACCTCAGTGTGGATAATATGGGAAATAACTGTCTTATCTATCAATAAAATGGTCACACCTATGCATAGAGCTTTTTGTAGCTTAACTGTATTTCTGTCAATTGCAGAAACTCACCTACAATTGCAGAAACCTCACATAGCAAGTAAGCACAACGAAAGCTCTTTCAGGTACCAAGTCAACGAAACACAGGACAAAACAAAACAAATACATATATAATGTCGTTATCCCCACTCAGCCCATTCATCACAGCTGTAGGGTCAAGAACAGATGGAAAGGACAGGGAGTAGAGGCCACTGGAGAAAGCAGAGAAATAGAACGCATCAAGAAAAGTTCACTGCATCCTTCGGAATCCTGTTACCAGGATCCAGGCAACATTTTCGGCTTCACCCTTAATCTTGGCAATCACTGGCACTTAGACAAATCTGCAGTTATTTGCAAACTGAGGTAGTGTCACGCTATTATACTTCACTACAAGAAAGTAATAATATGTAAAACCAGGTTGTTTCTATGCCTTTGCTCTGCTACTCTGTCATCGTAGAGTGAGAAAGCTTGGAAATAAATCGAATGAGACAGATAACCGTCCTGTGTTTAAATGGCTTTTGCGGCTATTGTTCTATCTAACACACAGCTCTTTTATTCAGAAACTCATCCAGGAAACAGTCTTCAGATAAATGAAGATATAGAAATTAGCTTGAAAAGGAAAATTAAGTGGTGTTTCAAAAGAAGATAGTTTCTTAATTTAATATATGCCCCCTACTTTTATTTGGCTTGAAAATAAGGTCGTGTTTTCAATGCACCTACAACTGCAAGCTGCTGTCCAGACAGGTTTCAGTATACTTGGGGGTCACACCTCTGAGATTGTCTCCTCCTTCAAGTACATTCCACAACTACAGTTATTCTTCTGTTCATACTCTGACCTACTCTGTGCTTGTCAAGGGGTTTTGTTTTTTTAATTATTATTTTTGAGAGTGCCAAAAGCAGGTACAAGTCCTTGGGAGCAAGCACCATGCCACACAGAAGTCCACATGTAGAACAGAATGAACATCACAAACAAAATGCAATTCAAGTGTCCACTCTTCCTCATTCAAAATCACAGCTTTGACTCCTTTTGTCACTCTTGTTTGGTTCACTGTCATCATCCCTGCAAGAGTTTGGCAACCAGAATCTGACAGAAACTGACAGTAATGCAGTCATCCTTTGCTTTTCTTACAGCAGCAGCTGTCAGAAGCTATACCGCATTAAGCCAAAGTACCAGTCATCATGAAGCTTTTCCAACATTAAAATTTAAGAACATACCTTTGGAGAGTTTAAAGTAAGTTAGGATTGTCATTTTGTGATAGATAGAGAGATGGATGGATAAAGGAATGGATGAGTAAGACAGAGAACAAGTGTCACAGCATTATATGAACAGGCCATTTTGAAAACCCAACTTTTGCACTCATGTTCTACAAATTCCAGAAATAATTGTTAATACTGCACAGCGTAGCATTCCAGATATCATCCACTAGCTATATTAATAATATTAAGGAACTTTCTTAACCTTCTCAGTAGATAATAGATTGAAATCCCGATTTTAACATTTAAAAAAAACCCTCACTATTCTCTTGTAAGTATTGTTACATTATTTCTTGTGCTCTGACATCCATTCTGAGATTTGTCAATTTTACGCCAACTATCTCCCGTACAGGCTAGTTCTTCTCTCTAGTCTGAATCTAATGCCCACTTGTAGATACACACACCTTTCGAAATGCTAGCTGGTCATAGGACAAGTCAAGCAGAAAACAGCAACGAAAATCAGCAACATAATGATAAGAAAAAAACAATGGAGGAAAAAAAACCCTAAAAATTGGCTTCCAGGTGTGAAAATATGTTTTTTTCAGGAAGCCCCATGCAACAGTGTTTAAGAAAAGGCTAAAGCATTTTATTCCACTCAGATTAAATAATAATAATAAACCAACCTAAAGCAAAATAGTAAGAGGAATGCAAATAGCCTATAGTAACTATCAATATTCACAGTACTAACGTTACTTAGTATCCACTGTTAATGTAAACTGCAGAATGCTTATGATAGAAAACACAAAATCTAGTTTAAAGTGAACATTAAAATACACATGCTGGCATTGCACATACACATGGAATGTGTAACCTACAGACAGTGATCTACAGGCTGTCTCACCTATGTATGTGAAACCATATTTAGTGAGAGAAATTAACTTTTCGTTTCCCTTTTCTATAACCCTTGATCTCTCTACTGAGCAGCCAGGAACAGTAAGCCAAGGGCTTGCATGCTAAAGCCAAGGGTTTGTTTTTCTTAAAAAACAAACAAACAAAAAAACCCCTACCTACAACTGCATTAACACCTCAGCAAAATCCAAATATTTCACTAAACACACAAACATGGTTCAGTAAGATCTTATTAGTTGCCACCACACGCTTCGTTAGAATAGAATTAGCGCCATGGAATTAACAATACGTTTATCACATCAATGAGTTGAATGATTTTTGGCCCTGAAGTTCTACATGCTCTTACTTTACTCGTGAAGAAAAACCAACAAACAAAACCAATTTGCAAGAAAGAAAAATCCAGTCAGTCCTAAAAACCTGCTTCAAATCCAGCCCTTCGGGGTAACAAGCTTATGCATGTGTCTTACAGGAAAGGTAGTAACAGCTGGTGAAGGCTTTGGGGAAAATTCCGTTAAGGCAGGGTGGATGGAGATGGACAAACAGTTCAAAAAAGCAGGTACTTCTGTTCAAGAAGCTCCCAGCGGCTGGATGCTCACATGCAAAAGCCCTTTTGAACTGATAAATTCCAAGTTAGTACAAGAACCGAGTTACGGTTTTCCACAGAGGCACCACCAACACGTGTAAGTGAAGAAAGCCGGCGGGAGCCGTGCGCTTAGGAAGCCCTCGCTGAAAGGCAGAGGAGCGCTAAACTGGGGCGCGAGGGAAATACACGCACAAAAAGGAAAAACAACAACAAGACGCTTTCTCCCTCACTCCCAGACGTTACATTTGCTTAGCGTCTTATCTTTTAGCACCCACCTGAGGGCTCGCCGCGGCGGCGTGAGGAGCTGGCTGACCGCGCTGGGGACGGACGACCGCCCCGCCCGGGGCCGCGCTGAGGCGCCGCGAGGCTTCGCGAAGGTTCCGCGCAGGGCGGCAGCGCCGAGGGCTGCGCAGCCGCGCAGGTGGCGCCGCTTCCCCACCGCTCCTCCGACGGGCCGGGGCCGCCCCCGGGAGGCAGCGGGCCGGCTCCCCCGGCGGGCGCGGGAACGTGGCGGTGCCCGGGGTGCGCCCCTCCCCGCCCCACCCCTGCAGGGCTCTGTATATACATTATTTCTGTTTAAAACAGCTCTCGTGGTATGAGGGCTTAAAAATCGATACGAAGGAAGCGGGAAGAGCGTGGTGTGTAAAGACCGGGGGAGAGGCAGAGCCACAGCCACAGACCTCCTGCGTGCCAAAGATGTTGCAAAGACCGAAGGAATAATCCATTTTCCGTGGTCCTTACACGTGGAACGCGTGTCACTAAGCACAAATTGCAGCAAAAGGGATTTAGGTCAGCCATCAGCAAAAAGCCCTCTGGCATTAGGACAAACAGAGGCTGCAACAGTTAAAAATTTAAAATGTGGGGCAGCCTATTCATTGCACACAGTGCCCAGCTTGGGTGGGAATTGCTGGCTAAACTGAAGGCCTCCGCAAATCCTGCCACCTTGGTGTTCTCTGAGTTTTCTGGGTTCCTATAGGATTGCATCGACTATACCCATTTTATGAGCAATTTATTTTCAAGAATGAAAACATTGTACCCTTGCATAAAACCTTGGACCTGTGTTTTGAGAGAGTAAAGCAAGACACGCTCAGGAAAAAAAAAAAGACCGTTTCCATACTGACGAAATACTTCAGTGCGAAAGAATTAGACATGAATTTAACTAAAATTTTTGGTGAGATTAATTCTGAAACAGTTGTGACTACATTTGAACTACTCAGAAATAATTTCTCATACATACCAACAATCCCTCTGAATGGCTCAGCTGACACTTGTAGAAACAGTGATTAGCTCAATATAAATAGCATCAATTTTTTGCATTTTACGCAATGCTCTGCATTCCAGCTTCTAGAAATTTCCTACATTTTCAGGATGGCTTTGTTTCTGCGTACTTTCTCTCTGTCTCATCCTTGAAACTTATTATAGCAATATCTTTTAATACAGGCAGCATAGAAGCAAAATGTGGTTTTAAAAGAAGAAAATGATTCAGGCTATATAGAGAGTTAAGTGAGGTTTTTGTCTTTTATAGAAAAATATTTTGATGGTGATAACTTACTTCTAAAAGCTCCACCATGTAAGTGCCAAAGAATTTCCTTTTTTTCTAAACTTAGTCTGTTCTATTAAAAGTGCAGTTTTGTGCTGTGGTGTACTCTACAGTATCCATGCATATCAAGAAATGGTGACAAGATACAGAGGGACAGCAAGACTATTAAATATCCATCATGCCACTCTGGATCAGGCTTAATGCAATCAGAAACACATGACTACATCAACTTATCTCCTTTGATCAAATGTGATTAAGTAAGTCATTAATTTTCAAGACAAATAAAAAATGCAAGATCATTTTATTATAAATGTAAATGCCTGTCTTCTTAAATGATTTTTCTAAAGGAAGCCCTTCTAATACAGAACTTTGTATACTTCAGAGAACAGTTGTTTTAACATTGGTTTTAATTTTAATGAAACATTATGTATTTGTATGCATGTCTTCTTTCCTTTTTTCTCACACTGCTCATGTTGTCAAGCAAAATTTGTGCATCAGCTTGATCAAGATAATTTCATTATACCATTGTTACCATTATGACTTGGGCAATTAGTAGTTTATAAGAATAAATTTATAGCAATCAGTGATTGAGGCACATTTGCAGTAGTCAGGGTGTAATAAAGCCCAATCAATTTCTTTCATTTAATATGTAGGCTGTGACCCTAGTTTTGATGAGAACTCTTAGCTATTTCATCTTTAAATAAAAAAGAATGTCTGCAAGCAATTATAGTGGTGTGTTAATTGGATATTCCTTTTTATCTTTTATACTACAGAATGCATTGCTAACGAAATCCTTGTTTTCTCTCTCATTCCCTTTCTCTCTCCCTCTCTGTAATGAACTGATATTGACTTGGTGTATTTTGCTAAGACAATGGGCCAGATTTTGATTTTCAGTAGCACTGGTGTAAATCTGGAGTGACTTCTCTAAATTAAATAGAATTACTGGGATTTCTATACACATAACTGAAATCAAAACCCACTCCTCTTTTTCCAGTTTTGTTGCCAGTAACAGAGGACCTGATGCGGTAACTGAGTGCTACTTGAAGCTATGATCAGTCATTGTCTTATCTATGAACTGAAGTATCAACTGGCACGCAGTATTCAGATGGACAATTCCTAAGCTTAAAGCATTGGGAAGGCTTAGTCTTTGCCTAAGATACTTTATTGCATTAATTTCGTGCTGATTTAAGGTATCCCGTGATAGATGAAAGTAGTACACATTAAATGAAGAAATGAGACTCCAACACAGATTCAATCAGCCTTACACAGGCCAAGCTGTACGTGTTTCATGTTCCATGAAATCACCCCTTGACCGGAACAGGTCCATCACTTGAGTAACAAGTTTCTACGCGGGACTAATAGGGGCATATGAGTTCAGACAAAAGGTTTTTTGTCTGGAGTATGTACACATTGGAACAGTTAACCAAAAAATTTCTTGATGTTTATTTCTCCCACAGCAGAGATTTAAAATACAAGGCAAAATTTCAGCATTTCCTTGGTTTTTTTTTTTCAGTATTTTAAAGATTTCCCCATCACACAATAAGGAAAATGACAAATATTTTTAAAAATCTCTTCTGAGATTTAATCTCTAGCATTTAGAACTAACTGTATTCTGTAATAGAATTCTTGAATAATTAACAAAACTTGTTTTTTATGCGTTATAAGGGGTATAACTTACCTTGGAAATATCTTTATTATCTATTTCATGTCATATAAATAATTATGCAAGTAAGATACTTTACAAGCAACAAAAATGTTGCCATTCTTCAGTGTCAAATTTTCATGTCCTGTGTCTCTTAAATTTAGGCAAAATTGTTTGTGTAAAATTTCTTATTTGTACCATAAAGCTAGAAGACCTTCAAAACAATCAATTGTAGCACTATCTGATGAAAGGAAAATACTGCTGGTGACTCCAGGGCTCATGCAAACAACATCTAATTCTTATTTAAGTGTCTCCTGATCTATTCAAATGCTTTACTCTACTTCTGTGATTTATCAGTGCTTGTGATAGTTTATTACCTGCAGGCTCTATTTCTAGCATAATTGCAATAAACATTTTACTTGATGTTTTCTAAGGCTGGGGGAATGGAATCCTGAAATCTTTCGTCCTTAATCAAGCAAAAATCCCACTGAAATTAATAGGAATCTTACTTGAACATAAACTCTGTGAAGACTGAAGGGTTATACACTGCATTTTATATCAGAAAACTTAGCCTTCCAAAAGCTTGTTTATATTTATTATGGAGGGAAACGGTTATTAAAAGATAAATAAAAAAATACATCCTCAAAACGTGAAGGCGAATAGTAACAGTAACCTGGGTCAGACAAAGGAAGAGCAAGCAAAAAATCAGCCAGCAGTGCATGGTAGGGAATGGTTCTTGTTCATCAGTTAGACGTATTCTGCTGGGGAAAATTTAAAAGTGAGACAGTCAACAACGTACGTGTATATATATATGCATGTATGTATATATGCATATCCATATGTATAGCCTAAAACAAAGTGCTTGTATGAAGAAGAAAATGATGTTTAACATTGTGACCAAGATGACAAAATATGTTCCTTGTGGATTGCTTAATGTTAGAACGATCTTCTGATCATTTTGAAGAGGAAAGAAAATATACATTTTGCTTTGTATGCTATAACTTAGAAAACAGCTTTCCTGAGTTTAGAAATAACCAAGATTAGATTTTCTAATGCTTGAAGATAATCTGTATAGAAATTCACCTATGTCAGAAGTTTCTTACATAGCTGTAAATGCTTCAGAAGAATACACGTGACAGGTGCTTTTATCTAATGGTTGAGGATACGATGATGAATAACGTTCAGTATAGTTTTCTTACCAATTTTGCTATGTTCCTTAGTTATTTACAGTCTTAGAAGCATGGGGGAGGGTCAGGTAGAAGGCAAAGATTACTTTTTAATAAAGGCAATGGATGAGGTTGAGGAAGAATTTCAGCTCTCAGTTCTGGCATGAATTGCCTCTGTGTCTTTTAGAAAATTGCTTAGTTGAACCAGGCCTCAGTTTCTCTTTGCAGTTTCTCCTTGCAGTTTCTCCTCTGCAAAACAGCACTTGCTAAGAAAACAATGTTTTCCTTGTTCAGAGGTTGTAAATAATTTTTGCAACTACAGCCCTGAATAAAAAAATATAGCAATATAATTTGGAACTGCTAAAAATATGAAGAACTGTAAGTACATCATATTGCTAATGAGAAAAATGACAGTATTTTCACTTATGATTCTTTGCAGTTTTCCCACCACAATGATAGATTTTAGGACCAAAACTTGCCCTGGCTTTAAGATGGGGTTTGATTGCTTCTTCAATTCACTGTTTAGCATTTGATTTTCATTACCTTTTTACATGCCTGTAATTCATTAATCAATAAGACCAATATGTAAGCACTGGAACCCAGACATAATAACAGAAAAAAAAATTCAAAACTAAAAAAATGTTAATTGTTTTCCAATAATTCTTTTCAGACAACATGGGCTTGCCATCAGAGTTGCAGGATAAACTGGGATTGATCAGTAGGTTACATGATAACATTCCCATCTCAGGCTAGCATGAATACACAAGTTTTGATATGCAGTCCTTATTTCTACCACAACAGCATGGACAGTTCTGCAGTTTTGAGTGATGTCAGTTGGAGACAACTGGCAGGACCAACAGCGATCACTACTGGCTCACTGTATTTTTAGTACTTAACTTTAGAGCATGAAATACGACAAGTAGCTTTACAGGTTACGCATGGCACAGGCAACCAACTGAACCTAAAAATTCCTATTCTGGCATGCAATAGGACTGGTACCTGATTTTTCATAGGCATTTTCATAGCAAACAACTAGTCTGCCTTAGTTATTTCAAAGGATCGCGAGGGAAGCAAACTCCAAGGTGTGAGTATTTCACACTAAAATACTTCTTCAGGACTTCTGCATATTTCTATGACAGATTACTATCCAAACACCTTATCCGGCCTAAGGTATACATATAAGCATAAATGGCCATGTCACAGCTGATCAGGCTTTTCCAGGGGACATCTAGACTCTGTGTGTGTATGAAAAAAAAGAGAGGATAGCACGTGTTTGTATGTGCATCTGTGCACTCGCTCTCACAGACATCTGAAGAAAAACATACATCTAACAGTGCCAACCTCCACCTGCCAAACAGCAAACCCATGGAAAAATCAACAAGAAAACAACTTCGCAGAAACTCCCGTGACTTCTGAACATGAAAGCAGCTTATGATTATAAAAATAAAATCAAATTTAAAAAAAAAAAATCTGAGGTATCAACTACCTAGTTGATAGTTATTCTGGTGATTTTGAAACATTAACTGTAAAATATATTTTTAAACTTCAGGGATACTGCTTATTAATTTTGTTTAACTGAAAAGCATCTAAGACGTATGTGTTGTGTAGGACTAGCCTAGTCAAGTATGATCACAAGTATGAAGTAACTAGTCAAATACCCAAAGGGTTTACAGCACAAAACAAATGTTTCAGACGGTGTGCTGACTTTGCACGTTTTTTGATATCACATTCTGTTACATGGTAATACTGACAATATATGAAAAGAAAAATATTAGTCTTTCTTTTTCTCCCTGTGGATAAAATATTGCAATTCACTCATACCATTTTCCATCATATGCAAAAAATAATCTTCACTATGACAGCACCTTTGCATCACATATAGAAAAAACTGTAACTAGTGGCTTTGAAAAGAAAAATGAAAATATTTATTGGTTTTCTACTTAAGCTGTTGCTAACTCAGAGGGTTATTTCTACAGAAACCTAACAGGACAGTATGAAAACTCCTTGGCTTGTATCAGAATTTTGCATCAGCATAAGCATTTGGAAATGTGCTTAAAAATGGAGTTTAAGTAATATCTTCTCTTGGTGTTATGCAGTTGCCACAGTTTATTGATTTGAATGATATTTGTTTGCAAGATGGGGGCAAAAATAGTCTTCTCGTTGTCACAGTTGTTTTGTGCAGCTATTGATGTGATGAAACAATTTCATTTGTGGAATACTGTAAAGCAGCAGCTGCCTAATGGAAATGAAATACTTTAAGAAATTGCATGCATAAAAGCTTCTAGGTGTTTAAACCTCTGGTCAAATGAGACAATTTATAATGTTAACAAACTTAATTCCCGAACAAGTTGTATCACAATTGGACCTGTCACTATACTACAAGTAACTGTCCCTCATGATTCATTATGACCCACCCTGCTTGACATGTGGACTGAGTGCAAACAGAGTGTGGAGAGTGAGTCGGGAGAGGGGAGATAACAGAGATAAATCTAAATTCATTCTGGAAGCAGTCACACTCAATGACATATTCACTGACTTCTTCAACAGCTCATTTGATAATGTTCTTTCTGCACTATTCATTTTTCTGAAAGATGAAAGCTGGCTGAAGATCTCATCTGCTCACTGATGCAGGGAGAAGATTTGAAATTAGCACAAAAATAAAAAAAGGGAGGGGTGGGGTGGTGTGAAAGGCAAGCACTTTCTGATTAACAGTTTCTTGGTCCTGACAGGGAAGGCTAAACACTCTGCCTTTTCAGGTCACCTTTAATTAGATATGCATTATAATTCTACAATATGTCAATGGGCTGGCTCTGTCTGGCAGAATTGTGCTTAGAGAAGGAGGAATATATTAATCACAATAATTAATTGCTTGAAGAATGGAAACATTGTTTTCTGTCTCAGCTTGTAACACGATACATATTTGTATAAATTTTTTATTGCTGTTCTACAAAAGGCTCAATCTAGGAGGTTAATAACATGACTGTAAGAAGAGTGCAAAAAGGGTCAGTAATTCTTGGCCTTCTATAAATTCCTGGTTTGAGCTTCTTTTTTTTTAAAGTGAGGAAGTAAGAGGAGGAAGAGACAATGCTAATTGCATTAGCCAGCCAGAATGTTATATAGTTCATTACTGGAAATGAGAATTAAAACACCAGCTAACTGCTTTTCTCCACTGGTACTGAAAATATACTACACCTGCTTCTGCTGATTTTCCCGACTTGCCAATTATCCAGAAAAATCTGGGTCAGTATTTTATGACCAAATTAGTTACCAGCTAAAGATTACAACTGGCTTGCCAAAAGGAAATTAAGAAGTGTCACATTAGGTGGGGGTAAAAATAAAAATGTGATACTTAAGAGTTATTTTGGGGTTTTGCTTTTAGAAAATGCTTTAAAAGAATGCGTTCCATTAAATCTCCTTTAATTTTGCACTAAGAATTTAAAACGCCTGTTAACTTTCTGGAATTGTCAAGAAAATTTACCAGCTCAGAAAAGTGCCTCATAGCCTGTCTTTGCATGAACACTGACAGCCACAATATGTGTATCTGTAACCATACAAACACTGCATTAGCACTTCTACATCTACTCTTGAATGGGGACACAGAAACAAACTTCTGCTAACACACTCCTTTACCCTTTTTCATCTTCTTAACAAAGAAGCGTATGTAAGCATGCACATTTTTGTGCATGTATGTCCATGTCAACATTAGCCCAAAGTGGCAAAGTCACAAAGAACTATATGCTTGCTGATACACAATGCCTAACTCTTGGATAGTCAACTACTCATGTGCTTATTCAGCACTCCACACTCTGGGCCACCATTCAGATGCTAACTTTGCCTGCCCCTACCGTTCATATGACTCATTTGTTTTCCCTGATCACATCAACAATCTTTCCTGAATAAATTAATCAGTCCACTCTCCATCCAATAAACATTTCTATTTTCCAAATTCATAATTTGTCTAATCCAACATTCACTTTTCTCACATCCATAAAAGATGGGAAAAGAAAAGAGATGAGAGGAGTGCCTGAAGGGACTTCAGTGAATCACATACTTACATGTATATGGTAAACCTGCTTCTTACTTAAATCAGGAGAGAGCCAAAAATATAAACAACTACAATTATATTCACAAATCTCTGACATTTTCTAAATGAACTAAACACCTTTGGGGAAAAAAAAATAAAAGAGAACTTGCAAATATTACAGGTATATTTTAAGAGGCTTCCAAAACATTTGCCATTAATAGAACTGTCTACAGTTGTGCTCCTTTTTCATCCTAGGCAGTTAAGCTTTTCTTATTTCTCTGAAATCATGACAGAAAATTATATAGCATAAAATCTTTAATACTAGTACTGTTCCTTTATCTGAAATGCAAAGATCAAATAAATAGCCCACAGAATAAATACAATTAAAGAGAGAAAGAAGCCAGTACATTAGATCTTCAGATGGAATAAGTAAATACATACAAATAAAGTGTAACTTTTTGAAGAAAAATACCAAAAAACAACAGAACGTGATCCATAAAATTCCACCCCTCCAGAAAGACATATATTTGTGTACAGAATCATAGAATGGTTAGGGTTGGAAGAGATCTCAAAGATCATCTAGTTCCAACACTCTTGCCACGGGCAAGGACACCTTCCACTACACCAGGTCGCTCAAAGCCTCATATACAAAAAGAATGAGAAATTAAGTACCTTTCTATCCAAAAGAATAACAAAACAATGTTTTAATTATAATTCAGATAAGTCCAAAATTTCATAAAACAGACATTCTAACAGAATGGAATATGGTTATACATTTTCCCTCAAAATAGATAACAATAATATACATGACAAGTATAAACTGTTATTCAGCAATGGTTCTGTGCAAGACGTAAACTGAACAGTGACAGACATTTAAGTCTTTTTTATTAATGTAACACATTTCCAGTCATATTAAATATTTTTTTCTTTTAATAAATTTAAGGCTTTTCTTTCTGTGTCATCTACCCCCTTACATTGTGTCATTTTATACATGGAAAACGAGTCTTAAATATTGTCAAATAAATTGCTACCGTTATGTATTCATTTTTATGGATATAAAGAACTTGCAATACAGTGGAGATTCAGAATCAGAAGTTGGTAGCTACTTCAGAAGTCATGACATATTCCAAAGGGAATCACTATGAATATTTTTATACATGATTGTGAGACTGAATCTGCATTAGTTTGGTCTCCTATGTGTTGCCTAGAAGGCTGTGAGGGAAAGTTTTTCTGATCTAAAGGAAAAGCAAAACATCCAAACAAAAAATTCTATTGCAGCAGTTACTCATTTTGAGAAAGGAAAGCTGTGTAAAAGTGAAGTTGTTTGTTAAAAGGAGATCTCCTTATTAAAAGGAGCAGTGAAAAGAACAAAAATTTTAAGGATGTCAGGGAGACTATTTAGTTAGGCAACATCATCATAGAGGTTTAGGGAAAAAAGGGAATTCATCAAAGTCTAACATCTACAGAAATTCCTAGAATGGTCAAACATGGGAAATTAGGAAACAATGCATGTAAGCTACTGGAATTGTTAATAGAATTGTTTCAAATTCCTCTCAAATAAAATATTATTAAGAATCCTTTAGGACTTACACAGGAGAAGTGTAATAAGAACAGTTAAGGAACATCACGCTAGACCAGAAGAGTTAAAGTAACTATTTGCACCAAAATGCCAAAGGAAGGAGCTCAAGAGGTTGTCCAAAAGGAGCCTTTTATTATGAGGAATGCATCAGAGAATTTGTCTGGAATTGAAGAGTCAGTAGAAGAGGTAATAGGAAAAAATGATTGAACGAATAATAGCAAATTGTCCTGAACAGACAGAATTCATCCAAGAGTTCTAAAGAAATGCAAGTATGATATATTTTGGTGGTCAACATAAATCACCCTCAATAACAAAGAAATGAAAGGTAATAAATGTGAAGCAAATTCTCCATAAAAGTTCCAGGAGATTCTAGGGAGCTATAGAGCAGTAAATATTATTTCTACAATAGACATGTTAGTGGAAATATATTGAAGAGTAGAATAGGAAGACAAGCATGTAAATAAGATATAGTGGGCAACAGCCAAGACATTTTTGTAGATCAAAGTCAAGCCTCACAAATATATTAGCTCTCTGAAGGAGTCCTACGAGTGTGTTGATAGGAGTAATCCAGTTGACGTATACTATACACCTGAATTTCTAACAAACTTATGGCAAAGGTCCTCACTAAAGGCTCTTTCTTAAATGTATTTCTTAAGACGAACGCATTAATAAGTGGAAAGCAGGTAACTATGTATCTATACATTTCAGAGTGTGAAAAACAGAACTCAGTAGTTAGTTTTCATAATGTACAAGAGTTACCAGTGGAATCCTGTGGTGATGTATGCTTCTCAATGTATTTCTGAAAGATCCAGAAAGGAGCTGAGAAACTAGATATTTTCTGATAGTAAAAAATTACCTAAAATGTAATTACAAAAGGAAAAAGAAGAAAAGAATAATAGCAAAGAGCTGCACAAGTATCTCACAATATGGAGCAACTGCATGATAAACTGCTTGATAGAATTCAATTTGGTAAATTCAAAGTGATACATACAGAGAAGAAAAAAGAAAAAAAAAAAAGCCTGACTAGGCCTACCCTGTGATAGATGCTAATCTATCTATAACCAGTCAGGAAAGAGATCTTGAACTCATTGCAGATCTTGCAATGATACTTCTATGAAAATGTCAGCTCTGCTCAGCAGCAGCTAAAAAGACAAACAGAACATTAGGAATTATTTAGAAAGCATTAAGAGCTTATGACAGAAAACCTTACTGCTATTAAAGAAATCCACAGCATTCATGCAATTCTGGTCACTTCATCTCAAGAAGGATACAGTAGAACTAAAGAAGATGTAAGAAGGATAAGAGGATGATCAGAAACCAAAAATGATTTCCATTCGAAAAGAAATTAAATGGATTAGCTTGCAAGGAAACAGCTAAGAGGGGATACTGTAGAGATACATATAAGTATGAATGATATGCAGAAGGGAATTGAAAATTATCACTCTATGTAAGAAGTGAGAAGTATCCCATGGAATTTTCAGCTGCAAATTTTAAACAAACACAACTTAACACTTTTTTATATAACATGTAATTAAACTGTAAAACTCATCACCAAAAGATATTGTGGAATTGGAAAGCATAAATGTTTTCGAAAAGCTATTAGGCAAATTCATGAAAGAAGCATTTATTAAAGAATGCTAAACAAAAAGATACAGCTCTAATACCGAGCTCCACTTCAGATTGCCAGAAGCTGGGAGGGAAAAAGTGGGAAGTTATCACTATGCACTTCCTCTTGTTCTTACAGCATTTCATTAAAGCATCTGGTACATGTGACTAGACGTGTTTGATCTGAAGCAGTACAATCATTTGAAACAGGTGTCTTTGCCTGAAGCTCTTCCCTGTTCTGCATATGGATAATGCCAAATCCAGGAATGGAGGAGATGGAAGAACAGTAAATCTTCACACAATTACTTTTTCAATGACATACATGCTTTCTGGAGCCATGGCTGTCCACCAGAAGTGTAATTTAGAACAAGACTGAAGTGTTACCTTAGATATGTCATAAAAGGCCGGGGTCTAATAACTACTCATAAAACTTTATTCATTATCTTTACTTGTGTTGGTAAGTTATTGATGCAGTAATTAGGGATAATATTGCCACATTATGTTCTAAGTGTACATTCTTGCAAGTATACGGATGATGAAGCATGAAGAAAAATACAGAAGTTGCCATATTATATTCAGATTCTGCATTAGTAAACCATTTCTAGTGATTTGGGAATGATATCTTACCTGCAAGTATTGTAAGTTGAAAAATGGATGCAAATATCTTTTGACATACTCAGTTATCAGATTCATAGATGAAGAAAGCTTGGAAAAAAGGAGGGAGAGCAAAGGAGATAGTAGTAATAGAACTCTCTTACTTAGTATCATTTTACTTAAACATTCTTAATATAATCTAAGATTCAAGCCATGGTCTTTAAAATGAAATTAAAACTCATTCTCCCCATTCCCCAATTAATTCCTATGAAAGAAATAAGAACATCAATATAAATTTACCAAACACTGGAAGATAAATCACCATCAAATGTGTAAAGCCTTTTCTCCCATGCCTCAAACACATACAGCATATCCTGTTCACTGACTGGAATGCTCGATTCTATGCATATATCAATATATGTCAAACGTGGTCTAGAGAAGTATCCTATCTTTTAAACAGGCAGACAAGATTTGACGTTTGTTCCACAAGGTACTGAACTAATAGTTTTATTCGCTACAACCGATGTGTCAAAAAATGATTCTATTCAAATGAAGAGTCAGTCAAGCTTCATATTAGTCTTGGGCATACAGTTTTGCCATGAAGCGTTTGGTTATAAATCATAGCAGGAAATCAGACTAGCAAATAAGTATATTTCTTTGTTGTCTTCTGGATGATAAGCTATTTGTACAAAACAAGGGGTAAGTAGAAAGTCTGTAATAAACTAAATAGAGAAAAAATATCAGGGCAACACAGTGTTGGAAATTCATGTTATCTTCTTGACACTATGCAACCCAAAAAATTTCTTGCTCAGATAAGCTTAAGACTACAGAGAAGCTGTAGAGTTTAAAAGCAAACACGAAATCTTGCAATTTGTATCCATGCACCAAAATATGGTGCATATTTTATTTTACATGTGTATATAACTTATCAGGAATGTTCAAGAAAATAAAGTGCTGTGATCAGGAGTAGCGCAGCAATGTAAGTTTAAAGACAAGGAAGGGAAAACCACTAAAAGTCTGTTTCTGTAGCTGTTGTGAAGCTCCTCCAAATTTTCTTCACAAGACAAACAGCTGAAGATGTGTTTTAAGAAAAGTACAACTTCTGCATGGAACAAATAAATAATATTTATTCTTTATATAGCTAATAGCTATTCTTGATGAATGAATCCTGCAGGAGGTGTGCTATTTCTTAAAATCTTTAAAAATTGCAAAGTAATGCTGTTAAATGATGGTTACATACTTAATGTTGTTTAAACATTAGATGAAGTCAGTAGGAAGGACTGCAAAATGCAAAACAAAATTTAAAAGTGTGACTGAAAGCACTTTTTGGAGTGCTTAAAGGAGTTAAGAACCAAACTCCCAATACAAAGATAATTTTTAAAATTTCTGTTCCCTACTGAAATAATAACCATCACAGAGGAGTATCTGCATGAGGCACTTGGCCCAAACATGGAAATCGAAAGTGTTCTGAAAAAACGTACCAGTCCTCAGTACTACACAGTTTCTTCTTCAATTTGTGGTAAAATGTTTAGAAAGTAAGCTTGTCTTATAATGCATGCTTTAAGTAATATTTTCAAAATATAGTTTTGTTGTGGTTTAACCTGACCAGCACTAAATGCCACACAGCCACTCAATCACCCATTCCCTGGGTTTGTATAAAGTTATTTCATGTTCTTTCACCAGGAAGAAGCTTCAAAAGTGTTTTATGCAACTGTGACCATTTCATTCCCTTTAAAAGCAATATAATAATGTAAATAAAAAGCTCACTGTTATATATTAAGAAAAAAGATCACTGAGCTGCTTCCTGCTAAATTAGAGAAGCAACTCAGATTTTTTTGTTCTGATTCTCATATAAGCTTTCCTACAACAACGCGGGTTAGCTCTGCAATACCTTTCAGTCTTTTTGTTTCTTTTCTGAATGTATTTCTAATACCCTTCTGTGTCTAGGAGAGTAAGAGAGTGTGTACGTGAGAATATGTAGTTGTATTTTTAAGTTTTGTGCACATAACAAAAGCAAAGTATCCCCCTGCTTTAAGAATTTGATAGAAAAATCAACATTAATTTAGGTGAATAGCACACATTTTTCACACAGTGGTTCCTATCTGTATCATAGCTTAAGTGCTATCAGTACAGAAATGAACGAAATATAAAAATACAGTCTCAGTGCAATATAGGCCTTAATTACTACACACTTTTGACCAATAGTAAAGGAATTGCCAGCAAATAAATGATACTATACCAGGAGGTAGACTGAGGCAGTTTTGCAATTTTGTAGTTCTATCAGTTTAAAGCAAAAATAGGTGTTATAAGCATTTATTAAGCCATATATGAGGCTTAAACAAACAGGAACAAACTGCAAGAATTGTTTATTCCATTACAATTTCAGAATTCTGGAAAGGAAAAGCAGGTTTTAAAGATCACATTTCGGTAGTATCTACTTTCCCCTATTTCCATACATTTTACCTTTCTAATCTGTGAAATACAAGAGAAAAAATCCAATTTCCATGTTGCTCAGTGCTACAGATGCTGCTGCTATGGAAACTACCCTTCATGTGCCAGAAATAAAGACATACTGTTGATGTACAGTTACTGCAATGCAAAGCAGCATTACTTTTTAATTTTTCCATTAAAAGTCTAATATAAATGCCTAAAACATTGCTTCAATGCATTATGCATTCTTCTACTTCTAGTGAACTCTATAACACTTTTGACTACTGCATGTTGTAAGTGATTTCCATGGAGCTGTCAGCTTATTGTCTGAGGCATACAAAAGAACATTGTGTAGTGGAAGTTGGAAAACATAGGACTGTATAATAACCTGTTTGTTTATAAAACTGAAATCATGACATTTATCTAATAGCAGCTCTACCTAGAATCTATGTATGAAACTAATGTAGCAAATATTAAATGCCAGCGAATGTTTTGATCATAAAAAACATCTTGGCCAAGTGTGAAGCTCAGGGGTAGGGAGAAAGTGACCCCTCCTCCACCAAAATTATGTCTATAACCAGTTTATATTTTGTGCTTGCTGGGACTCTGGACTCCTTTTCTACTCTTCTTTAAAGATTACTGTTAATGTCTCTCCTGTAGCTTTCAATCAACCAAATTTGGGGTTTGTCTCTCTAATTCGTACGATGATATAATTATAAGATAATATCCTGAATGATGAAGTGGGCCCTGATTTATTGGCTATGAAGGTTCAACTGAGAAATGTTTCAGTTATTATTACTACCATAGTTTCAACTCTTTACAGCTAAAGCCACGCTTTTGTTCTGTTTCTGCTCAGCATCTCCCTAAAC
The DNA here is from genome assembly GCF_009769465.1 of Tauraco erythrolophus. NCBI lineage: Eukaryota > Metazoa > Chordata > Aves > Musophagiformes > Musophagidae > Tauraco > Tauraco erythrolophus. The sequence goes on from NC_141470.1 coordinate 13,990,485, forward strand.
CATTACCACAACCTATAGTTGCCTTTTCGAGATATCAATTAAATAAAAATAATTATAAAAGAAAAATAGCAGACCCGATGGGCCTCAGTTAACCTCATTTTTTTCAGGAACTGTTAAAATGTTAAAGAAACAAAAATACAGCACTCGGAGAAATGATGAAAAAGAATTGCTATAATGACTTTAGCTACAGGTATTTGTGCTTTATTTTTCCATCTGTGTGAAGAAAAAAAAAAATTCTTCACTGTTTTCAGACAGAGTTTGAAGGAAACAAAGATAGAAATGTGAATGAAAATAGTTCATATTTTAATATAAATTCTGAATTTCCTAAATAGCTAGTGCTTCTAGAAAGGTCCCGAGTCAGACTTTTGGATTGTGTTTTTATAAACACATTACAATTCCGTTGGTGAAGGACATCCAAAAATGACACAGCTGCACCTGCAGAATTTATTTATACACATTCAAACACACATACATGCACATTTAGTTATGGAATGCCCTATATGACCAGATAATTGCATGCATCAACATTTTGCTTAGTAATGGGTGCACATAATGTCTAGGACATGACTTAATGCTTTTCTGAATCAAGACCTATCTTGTCATGATCAAGGTATAGATCATTAACTGCTAACAACTGAGGGGGCGCTGATACTGTTTTCTTCTTTTTCTGCTGAGGTAAGTTGTAGACAGAGTTTGGAACATCCCCGCATTGACGATTAGTAATCCTTGATTCCTCAAGGAAGGATGAAATGAGATTCATTCTTCACTGTGAAGCAGTCACAAAACCTAAGTCTTCATAACCTTCATACGAAATTATCTAGCTTAGAAGTCTTGTGTTCAATTCAGCCTAAGTAGAAATGTGGGCGTGTAAGATTCTCCTGCAACTTAAGTGCCTACATGGCAAAGGTGACAGCACAACACATGATCTTTGATATGGATATTTTAATATTTAGTTATGAATATAATTTAAGACTGGAATATTCCTTTCATACTACTGTATCTCAATTACAACTTGGTTCCTCTCGCTGGTTGTAGAGACAATATGGACCTGGACATCAGGTGGTAGTAGAGATATACTAGTACAACATGGGAGAATTTTTGCACTAAAGGTAGAAAATTTGCACTGGGATGAAGCCACATGGGAGTAGCCTATAAGAAGCACCAACGTTCCCCCAGTTTTTGCCATCGCAAGAAGGCACGTCACTGGGGCTGCTGGTTCCTAAGTATGCAAGTGCCACAACATCTAGACAACAAGATTCTCTAACTTGATTCCCAAAAATAACACCACAATGAAATCCTCTGCTACATGAATAGCAGAGGAACAATTTTAACACAGGAGTAGAAACAGTAAAAACTGACAAGGATGCTGACTGCATTGGAAGTGCTACTATTACTAGCCACAGTCATGTACTGGAGTTGGAGATAGGACATCACAGAGCAGATGTTGTACAAAACATGAAGGCAAATGAGCTGGGAGGGTCAGAAAGAGTTTAAGAGTTCTTGATCTCAAGAGCACTCCTCCTCAACAGTCTCCAATGGTTTTGTACTACTTAAATTCTGACAATAAAAGGTGTGAGTGAAAAAGAGGATATTGTTCAGAGAGCTAAATTGGAAGGTAGCAGAGCTTCCCTAATCCCAGTCATTCAAAGGTAAATCATTCCTGTGTCTAGTCTTTTGATGTCCAGGGCGGGATAGCAGTCTTAGTCTTTATCCTTCTCCCGGAGCCACATCCAAGTGTTGAAGGCTTAACAAACACAAACATGAACCTCTTCTTCTACTCTTCACTCACCTCACTGAACAACAGATGTGTGCCAATCTTTTCTAAACTTACACCCATTATGCAATACGTAGAAGCTTTTGGAAATTATAGTCCATCATCCTAGACAGATTATCAGGAAAAAGAAGTAATAAGAATCTTGCAAGAACCAAGGCAATGAGGATACATTTTCTCTTCACTGGGGTGAAGAAATTGCCAGCGTCATGTTTAGATCCTGTTTGCTCAGTCTTGAGCAACAATCCAAAAGAATGAAGGTATCCAAACCATAGTTTAACCCATGCTAAGTAGAGAGCAAAACTTCATTAATACTTGGAGCACTTTAAATCAATATTTAGACATTTAATTACTTTGTTCATTTTACTTGAATACATTAGTAAAGCCTGATAGAACTATTAGGACTCCCTGTGATTAACATACTTGAATCAGCAAAAGGTGGCAATTAAATAAAAGTCTACTTGTTTTTCTGGTCTATCATAAAATTTGCATAATTTAGCAATTATTTTATCATTTTGAATATATATTAAAAGTGGTTTTCTGCTCTTTAATTGTAAGCTATATTCTACATATTTTAATTCTAGCTGCCTTATGAATATATTTTGAGTCACATATAAAAATATTTTTGACTGGTTTAAATTTGTAAAATTTTTGTCTCTTCTATCACCAAAAGGTGCTCATGTATCAAACATCATTAAGTGTGATTTGTGATTTGCTCATTAAAAGCATATTTACAGATTATACTATAAATTAGAGCTTTTGGGGGGATAATTATTTTTGTAGTTGCTCAAAAAATATTTAGCTAACTCCACACTCCGTCAAATAATGAGACTTCCCTCTGTACATAATTTTAGTGTTTTTTACAAAGACTAAAGCCATACCAATGATTTCTGCTGTACAAATATAGATTATCAAGTAGATCTAAACAAATGGATATCACTTCAGACAATCAGAACAGTGTATCTTTAGTGTGAACTTTCACATCAAAATATTGAGTGTATGGTCAGAATAGTGTCGATCACAATCCCACTATATTTCCTGTATTTATTCTCTTTCTGTAAAAATTTATTTTAATTAGATAGTATACTGAATCAGGTAGTGTACTGAAAAAAATGCATCTTTTGTCTAACCACAGAGCCTTTCTTAAATTTCCTGTTCTGTTCACTAAAGTTGCTATAGTTTATCAGAATCTTTAGTTTAATCTGTGGTTTAAAAAGTGAAAAAATAATTACAGAAGAAGTTGCATGTAGATTATGAGGAGCAGTTAATTATAATAAAGTATTTCTAAAGATATTTTTAAGTGTGTTACTGTTACTGTGGCTCAGAAAATAGATGCCTAAAGAACAGTCACAACTGAAATTATCCTTGTGGCCAAAAGCAAAAGAGTTTGTTAGCCTCAGTCTCACTACAAAACCAGGTATGTCCATATGGGCAAGATTTCAAACACAAATGGACCAGCTCAAACCCTAAATGGTCTTTTCAGCATTAAAAATACAATGATGAAATAGGCAAATTAAGCTACATAACCCCATATTCAGAGGGAATACATGATGAGTTGTACGGTGTATGCACAGAATTCCTCCTGTATTTGATGTAAGATTAGGCAGAGATCTCAATTACTTTTGAATGGAACAAAATCAAAAGTCATGGTCCAGCAGCACACCTACATGCTCCATGTGTGCTAGTGGGTATTCAAAGTAAACCCCTTTCAAAGATGTATAAAAGTGTACATTGTGACCTGAGCAGCAAATGTTTTGTGCTGAAGATGCACTCCTACTGCACTGCACCACTTGCTAATGGAGATGTAACTACAGAAATTCATGTATAGGGTGTACTGTATGTGACACTAAAGGGATATGTTATGTTGAGTTATAACTGTCCTAGCGTACACAAAACAATAAATCCAACATGTTTTGTTGGAGCTGTTGTTGCAAACATACTCTTCAATTGCCTGCAGGAATAACAAAGAATTACAGGAAGTTATACAAAGGTTTCCAACCATGCAAACACCTTTTTATTTAAGCTTCTAAGATAAATACTGAGCTTACAGCACAGGGAAAATAAGTCATACTCAATAAAGAGTATTACAAAGAAGAGAAGAGGGAAAATGATATAGTCGTTCTATCCCTCCCACAAATTTACTCATGATTTTCCAGAAATAAATGAGAGTGCTAGGAAATATTTATTCACTGGGGTGGGAGATAGGAGAAAGGAAACTTGGTGGGTTTAGTCCAGATCTATGTAGTCATGACTATCATTTGAACAGTGATGGCTTCCCTTAGTGTACACACCAAATCTCCATATAGAGTCCTCTGGGAAATTGCACAGTTGATGACTCAATGGCATAGCTTTTTTATTATGTTACTGAACTAACATTCTTCAGTGGGCAGGACTGTGTGGTCTAATACTTAGCATTTGGTGGAGAAATCTTGTCCTCTCGGGTGGTGTCCCATTTTGGAAGTTCTGCTCCTTGGGATTAAATTTTGGCTCTGTGTAAAAAAGATGTAAAATTGGACTTGCAAGGGTATGAAAGCAATATGTGTCTGACTTGTCCATCGATAAATATCCCCAACTGCTGGAAAATATTATTATCACAGTGCTACAGCTATGTTTAGGGTCTATATCTGTGTATTTGACAATAGGTTGATATCTTGACAACTGCATAAGAAAGGGTCACAATGTACACATGAGTCTATACTACCAATTTGAAAATGAACATCAGTCTTATCAGTGGAGTTAAATATTTTTAAGATAAGTAAAGTTAAAAAATTTAATGAGAGAATTACTGATATAAAAATGTGAAACCTTAATCTGGGTCGGACTAGAACATACTAATGCAATTCTTAGAAAGAAAAACTTTCCAAAGGGTATAGAAGATGAACTTTGGAAAAACACCTATAATGCCCACAGACTAGTAAAGGCACGATTAGATTTCAGTGAGGTATCTCCTGCTAAGTTCAGTGGGATCATACAAACATAGTCTGACCTCGAAGAAAACTCACCCAGAGAAGACAGAGGTGACCTTCATTTTTTCACGATGCTCTTACAAGTCTTGGAAGCAACTCGGCTTCAGCAGTGTTCCAGAGATATGTGTAGTAAACTTTTCCAAGGAATAATGATACATCCATTTGTCTTTACTTCTGGATGTGAGAATGATTTCAGGAGGTCAGGGAAGTTCAGTAATTTGAAACATAAATGAATTTCCTCTGAAATGACTATACCAGAGAAAAACCACTTAAAAAATACTTTGTTTAACAAAACCTGTTAGAAGTTGGTCTTTGTGAATTTGGTATGTTATTTATTTAAAACAAATACATTTTGCACCTGCACTACAAACTCTATTGCTCAAGTAGAGATGTATACTTTTAGCTGCTGCTGGTTATAAATAAACAATTTTACCACTGTGTTAAACTAGAAAACTGGTTGCCAAAAGTAGGTTTTTGTTTTTGTTTTTTAAATAAGAAAAAACCCATAAAAATTCTTAAGCATATTCTGTGCGTAGATAAAAACGTAATCCTGAAGATGATCAATTGATGCTATGGATAAGAAAGCATCTAAAGCTCAGAGGACCATGGTGGTGAAACTGCAGTTCATTTAAAAAATAAATAAATAATGAGACTTCATTAGCTTACACTGAAGTGGAGAAACTTAAAAGTCTTCTCTAAGTTAAAAGCTGTAACAAAGAAAGCAGAGGAAGCAAAGAAACAAAGAAGCAAAGGAAACAGAAGAATGTCCTGTGAAATTAAGCAGTGGGGGTTTTTTTCCTCCTCCATATGTCTTTGACAATGGAGGAAGTCAATGAAAATGATAGACTGATGTTCAAGAAACATAACTTGATTATTCTAGCAACAGTGAAAGGGAAATGCTGCAAATAATTCATCAGAATACCAGAGAATCAAAAAGGAAAAAAAAAAAAAAAGAAAAAAGCCCATGACAATATACTGTATATTCTGACATGATAAGTTGCTTCACACAGCAGATAATTTATCCAAGCTGTGTGATACATCTCATTAAAGGAGCAACCACCAAAAGTAACTTCTGATTTGCTATGTGCTGCTCAATCTATCAAAAAACAGTCTCCTCATACTTTTAATGTCGGCACTAAGACAAGTGTTGAAATATGTCACCTTATTTTGAAATACCTTATAGCAAATTAATATTTTCTACATTACAAAGTACTTTGTTTACTGAACGACAGTATTTTAACTACGCTCAGTGTAAGATGCCGCAGTAAACAGGGTTACTTTCCATTGATTTTTAGTGCACTGTGTGATGGGTGTATGCTAGTCCAATGCTTCTTGTCTGACATGATAGATAAATTGACAAAAAGCTTTAGGATGCCTGATTAATTTGATAGATTAGAAGGTATACCACAAGTGAGGAATAAGATGCAATGGTACAACTTTACTAGGGTTTAAGAAATGAGAGAAGGAAAGGAGATGTACAAATAGATTGATTATAGTATCTACTATTTCATGCTTTCCTACGTTTTATTTTCTGTTTCTATATTCAAAAGATTAAAGGAAAGAAAAACATTTTGTTTACTCTATTGGTAATGCTTATTTCTTGGAAATAGAAGACGTGTCAAGTGACTGCCACTGAACATTGCTATATGGCCTTGACAAACTTTCATACAGAGTTTGCACAAAACTGTTCACTAGGAAAGTTACTGCCATTCTGAATTTCTCAGAACTGCATAAAATCATAAGACTTACATAACCAAGATAGGAATTAAAAGTGCCATTACCTTATGAGCTTATAAAGAGCATGAAACAAAAAGCAGCACATTAAGAGAAGTCTCAGTGAATTGTCCAAGTCTTAAAGGTTTACAGCTACAGCCTCTCCTTTTTAATAAAAAAAATAGAATCATGGCCTCAGTCAAAAGTCATATTTATGCTGCTATCACAGATGTGACAGCTTCTTGGGTAAACATAGCAGGTGAGTTAGCTGTAGGCTTATTTGGGTGACTGATATCAAAGCAGCTAACAGCCACAGAAATCATGAAGCTGATTACCCAGGTGGTAAATCTGTGGTAGGTGCTACTATGGTTTCATGGTGTTTGCTATGTGAACCAGCTAGGTCACGTTTGACACTAGCCCTATAGGAGCTAGGCCAGAGGTTCAGGATTACAATTTAATTTGTTTCCTCATGAAATTGTTGCCTTTAGTCTTATGGTGTTAAAACGAGCCCTTCCACTCATCAAGGTTTGTTATACTGTTTAAAAAGGAGCAAGCCATAGATAAGATGTAATTTAGGAAGAAATTTTTAATAACCTCTCAGCTGTTAATTGCTGCTTCCCAAAAGAGACCAGAGACAAGAGTGTATGTGTATGAATGTTCCCCCTCCCCTCCATTCCCCGGAAAAAAGCTGACACACGTCCCAGCTGGTTAGTTGCCATTGCCAAGAACATCAAAGAGGAAATGCACTTGCACAAACAGCTTAGATGACACCAGGCAGCTGGGGTTTGGCTGTTCCTTTTCCTTCCGTTTCTGGTAGCTATGCTTACCTCCAAGGAACAGAAGTCAGAATGAGAACTATAGAAGACTTTTGTTTCATTCAGTCTGTTAGCATGAATACACATCTCTGAAGTTCCTGAAAGGCAACATCTAACAATATACAGGTTTGGTATCTTCCATCTACTTTTGTGCCTGAAAAAAATATTCTGTTGACTTGGCATACTAAAATAAGGCTTAACACATAACGTAAATACATTCTGTGATCACATAAACCGTAAGCATGCTTTTGACTGGAGTAGAAATATTTTTAAAAGTTACCGTGCAGTAGTAAACTTTATGCTAGATTTAGATTGCAATTTAAGTTGCATTTAGAAAATAAAGCCTCCCAACAAAACCCCCATCCTTCTTTTCTAACCGTGTCCCTCGTGGTAAAAATGAGGGGCTTGTTTTCTTTAGAAATAAGCTTGGATTCCCATAACTACTACCACATCTCTTCCTCCTGTCTGACTGCTTTCAAAAATGACCAGTTCAGAGTACCTAAAAGTTCCTCTCCCTCAATTCTAGCCCATGTTTTAACCTGTTTAATCCAGTTTAACCTGTTCTTATCAATGTCTCTGATGACCTCTCCATAGTCAAAATTCATCCCACATGTCAGAACTTCTCTAGTAGCTCTATGCCTTACTTAGAACAATAGAAATACAAAAGTCAATGTCATACAGACATCACGCACGCAGAACAAGTAGCTTTTAACCACAATTCTGTTTCAGGCTTGTTAGTGCTTTCATGCAACATTTTAGCCATTAGGAAAAACTCAGCATATCCAAGCGGGCTCTTAATCCTTCCCGTAATCTCTTTGTATTATGTCCTCTGTGGGTCACTATAACATCCTCCCTGTCACTCAAGCCAAAAGCCAGACAGGTCTCCAGTTTCACCTTTTGGAAGGTCCACCTGTACAAGAAACGGCTGAATATTTCACATTCTTTTTTCTACAACAGCATGAAGAAAGTAATCTGTAATCCATCCACTCAGGAAAAATGATTGCTCTCACTGGTCTTGCCTGCTAGGATATGACTTCCACATGATTTGACTGGTACACTTTTTGTGTAGTCTTAAACAAAAAGCTTGCCCTTCTGTATCAGTTCAAGAAGAGGCTACAAACGTTATGCTAGTATATAACATTAAATTAGATCATCTCAATCCTCTCCATCTCACTACCAATTTGCTCTTCTCTAGTATGTCAAAGAGAAGCTATTTATTTTCATATTCACAAAGACTTACACAGTTGCCATCTCTGATTGAGTACAAGACTGACTATTCTGTTGCTATCTCCCATCATTTAAATCTTCAAAGTATCTTTATCCTTTTCTGGATTAGAGCAGCAGCAACACTTTAAAGTGTGACAGTCATTTCTAGAGTGCTCATCTGAAATGCAGGCAGATATCCTAGAGAACATATTTGCAAAATTATTAGCTCTGGAAGATTTGAGCAGCAAAAATGTATGTGATTAGGAACTCTCTACGTTACAGAGGCAGCCAAAAATTTGAGATCAAATAATATCATACAAAGAAAAAAGAAGAGATCTTAGTTCTGAAACTTGAAAAACATCTATAAACAAAGGAAAACATTTCAAAGTTACCAACATTACAAACATTTTCAGAGGCAGCAGCTACTAGCAAAGTTGATAAACTACAAGAATGAAGAAAGAAGAGATTCATGAAAGCTAATGGACAGAGATGCAGGGTAAGAGATAACCAAGACGGTGAGGGCAATAACATGCCGAAGTGTGACAGGACATTGATAATCTGGGTCCAAGTAGTGTGACAGAAAGGAGAAGCCAGACTGAAAACTGCCAGCTAGAATACTGTCAAATCAGTTCTTCAGAAAAATATAGCATGTTTAAAAAAAATGGGAGTAGCAGGTAGACTGACAATCAGAGCGCAGTGAAATAATAAAAAAAACTTTTGAAAGAGAATGAGGAACCAAAGAGTGATCATCTGAAGGAGATAGGGAGGAAGAAAACTGGAAAAGTAATTCACAGGTTTACAAGTGCACCCTTCATTAATGCAATCTTTAAAAAATTTATAAATAAGCATTATTTCCTTCCTATTCAGATCCCATTATTTCCCTACGTATAGGAAATGAACATCGTGGAGACAAGCAGTTATGATTCCTGTTTTGCTCTGTGCCAGACAGTCCAACGTTCCCACAAAGAACCTTGAGGGAAAGGTTGTTGTCAGAATTCATCTGACAAGGATACATTTTCATAGAGACAAGAGGTGTCACTTCAGAGAGGTGTATTGTTAAGTTGCACTGTCAAATTGTCTGAAAACTGAAGCAGGCCTTGTCTTTTACAGCTTGTTTGGAGACTGAGATTCTAAGAACTTTACCTAAACTGCTTGATTATCCATTGGCAGTAACTTAAACTACATGCAGTATGTTAAATATTCTTGCATTAAGTAAGTTTCAGTAAGTTTTTATAAAATGCTCTCTTCTACTCAATAATGTTGATTATATGTTCTATGTTTCATAACTGTCTTAATTTTCGTAAATATAACAGCAACTTCAATTTACATTTTCCGGATAAACTGATGTGTAACAAAAAGAAATCTGTATAAGGAAGTAAAGCTACACACCATACATACACACACGAAAAATATATCACATTTTATAGTACATTTAAAGCTCAATATATAAAACGGGTTTTTTTTAAAGAGATGTCTTTAAAACACATTATTTACTATAGAATAAGGTATTATTTACAGATTTTCATTAGAAATTACAGAAGAATAATAGATGCCACTGCATCATTTAAAAAAAAAAAAAGTTGGGAGGAAGGTGAAAGTTATATTGTCATTAACATATGTAGCAAAACTATCTGTTGCTTCCAACAAGGAAGAGATTGAGTTTAAATGACAAATGACAATATTATCAGCTGGATTTATAAGTCAGAAGGCTGGAGGGAATGACTGCAATTCTATGAAGAATGTAACACTTGATTCTGCAACAAATTTATGTATTTCATTGAATCAAATTTACTTATTTAGATTTGGATATAAGCACAAAATACGGCAGAGTAGTCAAGTCAGTGTATTTATTGTGTATTATAGCTATTGGTAACAATCAAGACCATCAGCCTAAAAACCAATTTGTAACCCAAAATTATTTAGCTAGTTTTCAATTCCATGCTATTAGGAAAAAAAAGGGAAGAAATTTGTCTACAACTGAAATCCTTTTTTCCAGGAACCTCATGGGAGCAAGACAGTGCATTGTTGCTTAGAACGTGGCTTTTAGAATTCACTGAGACTGCTGTATATTATGATTGGCTCAGACATTTGAACCAGCATGCGATGAATACAGTTGTAATTTTTGCAGTCGCAGGGCAATGAATGTTCCATGTTATTTTGCTTGTTGCCTATATGTAGAGAGCAATTTACGTGGAGAACATTACTGTATCTGTCATGTTCCATCTCAAAGCATTGATGCAGAACTGCTCGTAGACAGCAGCACTGTAGTATTGATGCTCATGGCAGAAGAGATTTAGATACCATGAAAAGCTAATGGCGTTAACTAAAGAATTCTTCAATTCACATCAGCAGAAAAGGAACATTTAAAGGAGGATTAGTTTAAGAATAAATGACAAAAATTCAACACATTGAAATTGTGCAAAGTGCATATTGTAGCAATTATGGAGACTTTTTGATACAGTACTGACGAGCCAAATTATGGCTGTGTTATATATTACTGTTCGCACAGACAGCTGCCTCTACATGGGATGACTTCTTATTTTAAGGACTACTTTAAATTATCTTTGTGCTTTAAACAAACATACTGCAACTGTGCACAGGAATATGCACCACGAAAAACTCCCAGTTCCTTTTTTAGCCTACACACTTCTTACTCGTGCTTCAAGTTTCTCTTCTCCCTGCGTATTTATCTTCTCAATTTCTCCTCTGAGGTGGGCAACAGGGGTAAAGCAGAATTAATTTTGCTGCCTCTTCTTTGGGCTAGAGAGAAATGACTGCAATAAGGAATGACAGTTCTGCCATGAGACTGTTTGGGATCTGGGCAGGAAGTTATCTTAATTCTGTGCTGGAGGAAATGGTTTGAAGTGGTCTGTTATCAAAAACATTCTAAAAGCTGATAAAGAAAGGACAGAAGGAATTTTCTGCTTGACCCTGACCTGGCGCAGTGAGGGCCAGTTAGGAGTGAACTGCCAAGTTCACAAAAGCATTCATGGGACTGGATCTCTTGTTGGATTACAGTGACCTGCATTCTCTCATCGTGTCAGTCCCAGGAAGGAAAGAAGTTTGGCTTTGTGTTGAGTAGGACTGTCACCAATTCACAAATAAGCACGGCTTAAGAAAACAGAGTTAATTAAGGAATCAGAACTTAAAAATCCTGTTTCTTAACAAAGTCAACTTAAGATGGTATTCCTGCTCTGCTTTTCTTTGAAAGGATGATGAAATTTGACATGCACTTATTATGAGATATATATGTATGTATGTACACACGAATGTATATGTAAAGTCAGCTAAACTCCAGAATATCAGAATGAACAGAGTAAGAAAATATGGAGTGTTAACTCTTACCGTGAGACAGAGTACTCTCTCTAGGTCCTACATTTGAAATACTGATGAGGATATTTTCTCCCAGCTATATCAACTAGTTCCCATCAAAGAGAAGCTATTCTCTTTCAAATATCGTCATGGGGTTATGTATGTGTCTCCTACTCACTTACAGCTCAAATTTGCTCGGTTTACAAGTGAAAAACATGGCTGCTTCTATGATTTGGCAGGAGCAAATCTCAGCTTGGGACTACAAAAAACAATCTACATTTTAAAATTTTATTTCTTCAGTTGTAATAGTGTTCCTTCAAATTCTTCTGTTCTTTTTGTGAGATTAATCTTTAAGACAGTCAACAATGATTCAGATGCTGTACTAGGACCAGGTTTTTTATTTCTAAAATATAATTCTCAGCCTATTATTTCATATATTGTACGGTAAGTAACAATATACTTACGTAAATAAATTAGATCTATTTTATATGGTTCTTATGTTGCAATTACTATCTTAAGGATTTGCACATAAGATTAACTGTTTACTGTTTATTCCTAGCTTATCTTCTACAGTTCCTATATTTCTTCCAGAATTCCCAGTAAGACTTCTAAAAATTATTTATCTCCAAAATTTTCTTTTACTGTTCTGCTCATTATGTGATAAAATTGCAATATCTTTGGAGAGACACTATATTCATTTTTCATGTCTGTATAAAACCTAACACAAAGGAACTATGATCTTTATTTGAAGCATATAAACAATAAGGCAACAGAAAAGAAATGTGAGTATATCAAGAGAATGTCATGCTTTTGGAAAAAAAAGATGAAAAAAAGATGGAGGAAAATAATGTTCAAATATATTGTGCTGCAGTTAGTTCAAGTAATTAGATGATTCTGTGTGCAGTGCCTTTGAATAAAAACAAACAGGAATTTTTTGTATCATCTATCTGATTTTTGTGACAAATTACATCCTTGCAAACATTTTTGAGTATTTATTTGGGATGCTCTATGTTGGTTAATACTTTTCACTCCATTTGTGTAAAAATCTCCATTAATATTTCATATTTTCTTCTGATTCTTTACTTCTTTGAACTTATTTTTAGATATTTACCTATTCTCTTACGTGTCTTATCAAATAATTGCATTCAGCAATCATACCTTGTGAACCTTTCAGCAGAAAACCATATTCAACCCAATTATATATCCTGTAAAAATACTACTTTCTGAACATTTTTTTTTGCAGATAGTTCTAACCACAAAACGCCACCAATGATTGCAGTCTGCTACTTCCAACTACAATAACATGAAAAAATTTCATGGAGAGTGAGTGTTAGATCAATTTAAGAAAGGCACTCAGGAGGGTGTAAAAGGCACCCACCAGGGGTTGGCTATGCAGTAGTTTAAGTACTACAGTTGAGTAGGGAGCATTTAAATCTATTTTCTTTTGACCTATAAAGACTTCTAAGTGAAGAAAAAACTTTGCAGCAGGTACAATCTTTATACATTAATTTTCGGATGCACCAAGTCTTTCCAGAGGACATCAAGGTAAATGTTTCAAGTTAATGGAGGGCATACTGTGGTGATTTGTATCTGTCACATGCTGAGGACAAGTAGCCATGGGATAACATTTCCTAGAACCTACTGTAGTTAGGCAAAAATATTCAATTTAGCTCTTTTGAAATCCGTCACAAAGATGCACAGCAGAATGTATAAATAGCCAGGCTAATAGACAGGCTGGCATAGAAACATCTGTACAGAAGACTGTTCCATTTAATAGTAATTTGTCAAGTTAATTGTGTCAAATGCTGTATAACCACAGATGAAGTCAATATTAATAAGACTCCAATCTTTGTTATCTGAATATTAGTAGAGTGCCCTTAGACCTTTATTACTTTTATTTCTGAGGCAGAAGAGAACATTCGTGTTTTGTTGTGTCCTATGTTAGCATTCTCCTTGAAATTCATATGATAAAACTATCAAATACTGTGCTCAGATTTCTTTAAAAGAGAAATGATACCATTCAGGGTAATATAAAACATACTGAAAAACAAACAAACAGAAAAACATCAACTAAAAAGCACATCCCACTGTTGAATAAATCTTTCCAGTTTCATTTATTAACCTTTGAAAGAAGTTTTAGGAAATATTAGAGGTATGCCTGGAACTTTTAATTAGTAAAATCCTAGGAAGAATTGTTCATAGGTACAGTAACAGTGCTGCACAATAAGAAGCAACAACTGTTTACAGTGATTCTTACCAGGGAGAAACCCTGTACTCAGGTACATGAAATGATCTTCAGAGCTTGGTATCATTTGCCAGGAGCCAAAATCATACCTTCCTTCGACCTGGCATGAGTCTAGCCGGTATGACATGACTTGCTTCCTGAACTTCTGCAGTTAAGCATCTTACTGCATCAACGATTTGATTTGATAGGAAGATGCAAATGTTTCAGTGTTTCATCTCAAATGGAACCAGAAACAAAGAAACACGTGAATACTTCTAAATATTTGCTTGCACTTAATCTGACTTTTCAGTGTATAATTAAAATTTTAGGGCCTCAAACTTTATTATATATATTTCTTACAGCCTAAACTGGAAAGTAAAACACATCTAATAATAAAAGTCTGATTTTTGCAGTAAAAACCCCTACATCCTTCCAAAAAAATGAATTACTCAAAAACCTAGTATCAGGTCATTAACAGCACATTTTAAGTAAATCACGAACTTCTACAGTGTGTCTACTGATGCTCAAACTTTGCACTTGCTGTGTGCATTTATTAGACCTGAAATTTAACTCCTTATAGCATGAAAAATATTGGGAGGTTTTTGTAAACACGAAAGATCTATGTCGTTTTCTGTGACGGCTGGATGATTCTAGGGATCATCTTTTTTTTTTTCCATTCCATAAATTCCTTTTTGTCTCAACAAGTGAGACTAGAAGCAGATGCAGCAGAGCAGCCAGGAGAAAGAAGAGATGTAGGACAATAAGGGAAAATACTAAAAAATTATTACACTGAGTAGTATGAGGTTGGTCAGATGATACTGTCCCATACTGACTACTAGAAATTGAGCTAATTGAGCTCACTGTGTTTGCCTGGTACTAACTGCCATTCTGAGTAAGTCAGTGCTGCAATGTGTTTTCCAGCAGTCATCAAGGTCATAGAACTAAACTGAGTACAGGAGTACAGGAATACAACTTGTAGGAAACTACCCTGCCAGGGAAAAGGATGACAAAGACAAAGAAACAGCTTTCCAAGACTATCACTTAAAGGGTGTCTTGTATTTCTCTAGTCAAATGATTATGAATAAGCAATATATCCTTTCTAGAGAAGTTTTCAGTGCATGTATTTAAAAGCTTCACTGAACTGTTTCTGTATCTGTAGATAAATCAAGCTGACATATTTCTCATATTTTTCTGCTTTTGTTACATTTATCCAAATGTATCACCAGATATAGGTGATTAATGCATCTCTTTATAATTATTCATTCTGACAGACAACACAAAAGCTCTCACAAACATTGATGACAGAACAATGCTGACCAGTGACAACTTTTAACTTAATGGGGTCTCTGCATTCTGCAGCAGGACATTCAAAGCAGTACTTAGTCACAAAAAAAAAAGTAGTATAAGTGTCAATTTGATAACTCAGGCAAAAGTAATTAACTTACATATATAAACATTACACTGACTTCAGCAGAGAGATTATTCTGACTTTCACTGAAATATGACCTAATGGATACTCTTAACCTGTGTTATTCGTCACATATGCACAAAGCACTATCACCTTCCTCAACGGGGTAAGATGGAAAAACAAGCTGTTAGAATTACAGCAGAAAATCCAAGGCACAAGTGTGTGCGTTGAGCCATATCTGGGTAGTGTAAGTCTGGCTTACGAAGTGCTGCTGTCACTCTGAGATCCCTGAGCTGTTATAGCTTGACATCTGATGAGCCTGTCACTCAACACCACACCAAAAACATCTCCCCATCACACTCGACGAAAGGCTGTCCCTAAAACAACTGGAAACTTAAGCTACTGCTGGAACCAGATGAACCTGGAGAGCCCAGCTCAAGAGCACAAACAGGGGGAACAATATGAACTGGCAGATTTTTTGAATGATAGTAAAATTGAAACTGCCTTGGGTATATCCAAGCACAGCTGCAATAGCTAACTTATTAATGTCTTTTCATTGGCAGCTACATCTATACAATCTGCCAAAGAAACTTTAACAGCTTCTCTTGACATAAACGATTCAGCTGAAAGATATACAACCTCGTAAGCCAGGTGGTGAGATGTAAAAGAGGCTAGATCCTGCATGGGATACTGTTTGGTTTTTTTGGGCTATACAGAGAAGCCCACATCATTGGTTGATGTCAATAGCTCCTAAGGGCCTTGAAGGTATGTATATTAAAATTAGGAAGGGTATTTGTTTCAAACCTACTTGCAAAACTTTTGTTAAGAAATTCCCCACAGGATTAAAAATATCAGACAAATTCACTGAATATGAGTGAAAAATGAATATTTTAGCTAGATGTGTTATTAAGCATGTATGGAAAAGATTCCTTCCAACATCCAAGAGGAGCTTTGAAAACACTATAAAATGCACTATTACAATTATAATCCTGTCCTTCTTTCAGCACACAGGTCCAAACGAAGGAGTCAATGAAGTTTTCTGGCTTTTTCTCCAGTTAATTTCATCAAAATGACAATGAGACAAAGAAAGGTATAAATGAAGTAACAGCATCACCACTATTGTAATATGTTACTGCCTTTAAACTCCTAACCAGTGACAAAACCAAAATGAGAATAATTTGTTCCTGATTATGATTTTACTTACTATGGCAATGCCTAAAATCTACTACAGACTAAATGGTAATCTCAAAAGCTAGGCTCTACTAACAGAGAGAAGCAAAAAGACTGTCAAAAAGCCTGCAGTCTCAATCGGTAAGGCCAACTTATGGTTGAGGAAAAGGATGCAACACAGCAGAATGCAAGTCTTGTGGCAAACTCCATGCCTAATCCTAAGGTGGAAGAGGTTTTTGTTTGAATTTGCTTTTCATGTTTTAGGTTCCTGTGTTTACGCAGGCACAACAAAAGCTAAAGGAAAAGAGACACTGAAGTAATAAGGAGTGAGAAGAAGAGGTGCATATATAAAAAGACTCAGTGAAAAACAATCTGATCTTTCTGATAGCATACTATATTTGGACCAAACTAATATATTCAGTTTTAAACTAGCATTTGAAAAGATCTTCAGCCTTGTGGTAGGTGGCAGCCTGTAGCAGCAGTAGGCAAGTACTGTGTTCAGTAGCTAATTTAAACTACATACTGAAAGGATAATACATTTAAAATAAAAGTAAAGAAGAGGTAAATGGTATTAAGGAGAAGAAAAACCACCTAAGTTTCTTTAAAATACCAGTTTTGATGCCATACCCACTCTGGCCTGCCATACTCAGTCTTGACTTACTGCTTTTTCTGCCTTTGTCAAAACACGTGACACAACCTTTCCAAGACCATAGAACATATTAATTTTCCCCTCGGGTACTTTCGATTTGCATTAAGTGAAACAATGCTTACTTTGCTTCCTCTGATGCCGAGATGTGAGTACTGTAACATTTATGAACAGCCACAGAATTTAAACCAAACTAACAGTCTGCTCTGAAAGATTCCTTGAGCAGAAATATAAACACAACAATGACCAAATGGAGAACAATAGCCTTGTAACTGTGGAGATGAGCCAAGTAATTCACTCTCAGCTTTAAGGAATGGAGGACTCAGCTCAATACATCAAAGAAAGCATTTCAATTCTAGCTCTCTGTACAGGCAGACAGCACAACTATCGTAGCAGGAGGTTTCACCATTTAACATGTTAGCTCTACTATCAGCCTTTGCTCCTGAGAGGAGAAACGGAATACTGTAGGAGACTCTTGGATGTTATTGTTTTAAAATATTATATGTGGTTTGCAGGACACCCAAATAGGACACTATTTTGCAGTACCCAACAATGGCTCTCCTAAGCCCTCCTTCTTGGTTAGTATCAATGGTACCTGACATTATTTTTGAAAGATTTATGCCGCAAATCTTTTCATGCCCATTGTAGGTCCTCCCATACTGATCTGGCCATCATTTACGCAACTTCCACATTCATCCTGGTACATCAGATAACTCAGTATAAGTTACTGCCTAGTCTTTCTTCCCTGGTGTGTAAGCAACACCGAATTCATGACAGAAGTAGCAGGGAAGAAACTAGTCTAGATTTGCTGTCGTATTTTTGTTCTTCTCTAAATGAACAACACAACCCTCAATGTCAAAAGACTGAAAAGGACAATTATAAAAATAGTAAATAAGTAACAGGCAATGTGACTTTTGAAAACAAGGCTCTAAAAAATTGCAAGGTATGGGAAGAAGCAAAGGTCAACATGGCTAATTAAATTTGCTTTCCTATTCTCAGTATAATGCAAAACAGAACAGAAATAAGGGATCATTTGGTAACATTTTACTCATACATTTAGCATGTATATTGATGACACTAATATCTATAAGTAAACGGAAGATCATGTCATTGCTTTATAACTGAACTAGAAGAGAAGTGGCACTATGGAATTTTTTCTTTCTCCTGTTTTTCCTTGTGTTGACTTAAATAGCTCAATTCGCAGAGGCGCCCTATTGGCTCAACCCCGAGGGGGATGGCAGTCTGATCCGGTGGCCAGAACTAAGCCTAACCCGGATCCAAAACCGGGGAGGTCGCAGGGAGCAAAATCCCTCTCCTGCCACCAGAACCACCCCCCCTCCACATCAAACCATGACATTCCACCCCTCGCCTCTGCGAATTCCATATTTAGGCACAACTTTAGTTACAGAAAGAGAACACAGAGTTACAGAAAAAGAACACAATATCAACAACAACATCGAAGAAGAAGAAGAACACACATTTTACAAACAATCCACCCCTTGTCCCTTCACCAGTCACAACAATCAAAGTTTCCCAAGGTCCTTCTGTTTTTCAGCACTGTGAAGTCCATGTTTTGCCCGTTACCTCTCCCAGTCACTATTCTTATCTCAAATTCCTCGAGCCCCACGTTGGGCGCCAAAAAGGACTGTCGTGGTTTTAGGCTGATCCAGCAACTAAAACTCACACAGTCTCTCCTTCTCCAATAAAGTAGAGAGGAGAGAAAAAAAAAAAAAAAACAAAAGGACTGAGGGTTGAGGCAAGAACAGAGGGAGCACCCACCAACCATGGTCCTGGGCAAAACAGGCAGCGCTTTTCTCAAAGCAAAACAGTTTATTAATGATTACTTAGAAGGACAAAGGGAAATAAAAACCGATCACTTGAGAGGACAGAAAGAAACAAAACCAGATCTTAAAACCGACACCTTCCCCCCCCCCCACCTTCCTTGTCCTCCCGGCTCTACCTCCTCCCCCCAGCAGCACAGGGGGCAGGGACTGGGGGAGTGCAGGTCAGTTCATTCCGTGCTGTTACTGCTGCTTCTTTCTTAAAGGAGAAGGAGTCCTTACACCCTTTTCCCCTGCTCCAATGGATCCCCTACCCACGAGGAAAAATCCACAAATTTCTCCAACGTGAGTCCAGCCCACTGGAAACAATCCTTCCCCACAGATTGCTCCGGTGTGGGCTATACCACAGTCTCGGGTACTTAGGGAGCTGTAGCCACTCGCTCCGGCGTGGGTCGTCACGCAGACTCCAGATGCCTTTCTGCCTTGCCGTGCCCCCAACACGACCATCCTCGGGCTCAGGCATCTTCTCCCCACGGGCTGCGAGTGGGTCGCTGCTCCACCGAGGCCGTCCTGGTTGCAGGGGGGCAGCCTGCTATCTCACCATCAGCCGCAGGGGAAACTCGGCTCCGGCACACCTCCTCCCGCTCCATCCTCACTGACCTGCTGTCGATGCAGCTGTTTCTCTCAGATCTCAGTCCTCTCCAGGTGAACTCAGCCCAGTGGGCACTCTGGGAGTGGGGTGCCCCCGAGTTCCCCAGCTGGCTCCGCCGCCGCCATCCTCCGTGGGCAGCGCCGGCCCGACGCAGGCAGCCGCCCGGCCGGGAGCCAGGGAGCGGGGGCAGTGCCCTCCTCCCTTCTCTGGTCGATCCTGGGCGAAGCACCTTTTCCGGTTCCCTTGTCCTGACTTAAATAGGGCAATTCGCAGAGGCGCCCTATTGGCTCAACCCCGAGGGGGATGGCAGTCTGATCCGGTGGCCAGAACTAAGCCTAACCCGGATCCAAAACCGGGGAGGTCGCAGGGAGCAAAATCCCTCTCCTGCCACCAGAACCACCCCCCCCCTCCACATCAAACCATGACAGGTCACAAGCCTATCTCCATTAACATTACTCATGCTAAGGGACAACCACCCATATTTCGGACTCACTGGGGCATCTTGCCAGAGTGCATTAGAATCTATCTATGGGCTTGGAAGCGAACATGGTGTGGTTTTCTGTGGCTGCATCCAACCTGTAGTGCAAAGAAACTCTACAGTGTACCATGTCCTAGGGAGGAGGTGAAGCACGTACGTACCGCTTCCTTTTCCTCTAGAGGGGACCAAATAATTGTGAAAATAGTGCTCCTCTGGCTCCCTTTTTCAAACACTGCCCTCATTCAGAAAAAGATACACAAAGGAGCATTGGAAAACTCTGGAAGTTCTATAGATTAGCAAGAATCAGAGCAGCCATTTATGTTTTACACATTTCCTACAAATTCTTTTATATTTTCAAGACTTTTCATCTTAAAGCAAATACACACAAGACAGTAAAGACAAGTTTGCCTTGGCTAAGTTTTTACCAAGGTCTTAAGATACTACATTAATAAAATGCATGGTTTGTTTTCCAATAGTATATGCAGGGCAAGAACACATTTTCTAATACATCACAGACATCTTAAATCAATGCAACACATTTAAGTTAATTCAGTTCCTTCTATCAGCACAATATCACTAGCTCTAGGTTGCTCTTATTAGCCATTTTCCTATTTCCCGCTTTTGATCCCCAGGGAAAAATTAACAAAACAGTTTGTTAAAACTCTTCTTGAAATATTAGCTCTCCTGTTAACCCAATTGACTCTGAAAACTAATTTGGAAAATAGAAAGCATTGCATACATCGGGAGGACTATTCGCTATTGTAACGTACACGTATTAGCTGCTCCTTCTGTATTGCTTAAGGGACCAAGAGCACATTTATCTTTTATGGAAAGTTATACCTAGCATTAGAAGTGGCAAAAAATAAATACACCGAACATCGTGTAATTCCCAAGGCAAACATTAATCAGTTATGAGAAATATTATGATACAGGTATTTCAGCTTTCTTTTCCTTGCGGGACTCATAAGGTAAATAATCTAAGCAGTTGGATTCATTATGGAAAACATTAAACTTATGATGTCAAGATATTTATGATTTGTGCAGCCAGATATTAATTTTCCAATATTTTTAACTCATGTGATTAGCTTTTTGCTATCTACACAGAGGTTGAAATGATGGTACCTTTTAAAACTGGAACTGAGCACTTCAGTGAGTAATGTAAAATTGGTATTTTACTAACTGAGGGTTGTGCCAGGACCATAACTTGTCCACTGACAATCATAATAAAGGATCATTTTTCTTAGTTTATGTAAATATGTTAAACATTTTTCTAACTAGAGAGAACATCCATTGATATTATAGATATCCAAATATAAATTACTTTTGTCTTAACTGTGTACTGAAAATTTCAGTCAGGAAATTCCACAGGTGCCAACTAAAGCTTTTTTCCCTGATAACATTTTTACAGATTTTGACTTATACCTATTTTCCCATATATTTTTGTGATTTTTTCCAAGGGGAGCATTTTACTTCTTTTATATTAAAAAATAATAATAGTTTTCAATATTGAGAAAGTTTTAACCTGAAATATTTAAGCATATGCTAACATGTAAAACTTTTTTCAGTTATCTTGAAAACTTTCCACCCATACCTATTAATCAGCATCAAAATTTTCTAATGTAACACAAGATACACTAATGTAAACAGTAAGATGTTTGAAATATAATTCAATGAAAAGCAGCTGTCCTTAAATGAGATCTATATAAATATAGTTATTAACTTAATATTTTGATTCTTGCTATATACCATAAAGTACTGTATACATAATAGAAGTTAGGCACAACTGAAAATACACAGAGAGGGGAGCAATTTATTTCAAAAAAAAATGTAGCCTTATTTCTAGATGATATCCTCATATAATGAAAAGTTCTGAAACATTAAATGTTTATTTGGTTTTGATCCAAAACAGGAAAAAAAAATGTCGAAATGTTTTGTAATGCAAAATAGACATCTCTAGCTTTTATCCACTCCACTCATTAACTTTTGTTAAATCAGTGCTATTCAGTGTGGGTGAGTTTCTTTGTGAAACAGAAAATAAAACTAAAAAGTCCATAACTCCAATCCCCAAGTTGTTCAATTGCTCAATTTTGTGAAGAACCATTACTTTTTTCCTTTTGGTTTTGTTCTTATCTTCGTTTTAGACATCTGGCTGATTTCTGTTTTTCTAGTGGGAATTTTCTTTAATGTTTGGGATTTACAGCACTGTTTTAGTCATAGAAATCAGACTTCACCAATCATCCAAGAGCCAAGATGAGGTGCAATTGATTCCTATTCAAACATTGCATCTTAACTCATAGCTAATTTTGAAAAAAAAAAATTTTGTTTTCTTTTTTTCCCCTGGCTACCATTCCTTATTATCACGCTCTTTCCCTGCACTATCTGAAATAACCATTGCATGAGTACATCATTCTTTGTAAAACACTTTCCACCTACCACTCTCCAAAATTTAATCCAACCTGCATGAGATTTTGTCCCAGGCTCACCATTCCATGAAAAATCTATTTGAAATCTGTAAAATGAACATAAACTACAGCCAAAACAGCTCTGTATTAACAGAAGACTAATACATCTGAGCAGAACACTTTTAGCAACAAAAGGTGAAAACCAGCAATTAATTATAGACAATTTAAGATGAACCTTTTTGAAAAAGTAGAAAATAAAAGATTAACCTGAACTAAATTTAGTGAACTAAGATATTTGGTTTTGCAACTATTTAATTTTAATCTTTCATATTGATTTTATTAAAAAAAAGACATTTGAATCACATTCACACGTTTCGATCTTTGTTTACACAAAAATCTTCATATGCAGAAGGAGAAGTGCACATGGGAATCTATATCTGAAATGCATAACAACATAGGTTTTGAACCTCTTCCTCTCGCAGGAATTGCAAGCAGCAACAACAAGTGTCATATTAAAGCTTTAATTAAAACAGTGTAGCTTTCAAAGCCAGCATATATACTTGAAGGCTTTACGTATTGAGCTTTATATGCTTATACAAAACCAAATTAACAGCAAAGATTTGAACTTCAGGTGTTGACACCATCCAACAGTGTTACTAAACTTTGAAACTGTGAGCCACATTGATTAAGTGAGGCCACAAGAAAAAGATATTGAGTAGAAGTACCTTGTTGTGGAGTAGCATTTGAAGTCTCTGTTGGCTCTCTGTCCCACCCACAGAGTTCTAGTTTTCTAAGCGGTGATCAGATGTCCAGTATCCCTTTCTACTGGGCTGCTGAAAGTATTTATGTCCTAATGAAAGATTACTTATAAAAATACTGAATGAACTATAAAAAATCCAAATCTTGGGCAATCACAGCCCTAAAGTTCAGTATTATTACTTTAGGTAATGTTATTACCTTATAATAAGGTCTCCTGTTTCCTAAGTACAATTAACATACCTGAATTCCTAGACATAAGACCTAGTGTTCAGCTGTGTTAAACACACGTAGTCCAAATGAACCTGCTTCGCAAGAATACTCTGACTAGTTCATAAAACAGATTTATTTGTGCTATGATTTAATATCCCATTTCATTCATTTGTGAACTTCACAAGGGTTTTTTTTTCCAGTCGACTTTTACAAACCAAGAAATTGTGATTCACCTTTTCCCCAGGGGAAACAACTTTAAACAATGACGATTCCATCCTTGCAATTTTCAGATGTATTAAGCAGTCTGAATCTATTTAAGACTTTCTGAACTTTTTAATTTTTAATTTTTAATTTTTTTAATTTTTTAATTCCATACTGACTGGGTTCCAAATGCCCAAGTGCAATGTCAGGTTAATTTGTTAACTTATGTATATTTAACTTTATCTCTAAAGTTTCTGTTCCACTATTACCTTAATAATATTTTTCACATCTTGGCTTTTTTTCCACCTAGCCTTAGCCTTTTTGTTTCCCTGAGTTTGGTGGTCTTTTCCTATTATTTCTTCCACTGATCTATTTCATTCATAAGAATTTAAACTGCCTTTTTAACCTTTCATCGTCTTCACACAGATTTTGTTCTTGCCATTTAAGAAAAGCAAACCTCTGGCACATCTGACAGGATGTTATGTAGGCCACAAACTGAAGATTTTATACTTCACCATTTTTTATTTTGAAAGTTTTTAAAATATTTTCCTTTATTAAAAAAAATACAAAAACTTAATGCAATTTTTCTGTTTGTACTACAACTCTTGTCAATGGTATGACCAATGACACACCAGTGTAGCAATTAAGGAGGTGATTTTTTTTAAAAGAATATGTAACATGGCACTAGACGACAAGTCTGGAGTGGGACATGTCTGCTCTTCAGTTTTTATTGTAGTTGTGTGAGTTTGTGGGGGTTTTTCAACAGAAACTCCTTAGTATACCCCTAAAGAAATTTGAGATACAGTAATAGTACATCAGTAGGGAATGTGTCTACAACCTACAAATTAAGATGCAATTGAAATTTCCAGTATTCTTACTCTTTTCCAGAATTTCATACTTAAAAAACAAACCAAAAAATCTCATATCAGAATTTCAAGAAAGGAAAAGTCTTACAGTGTTGTGTTCTGAACCTTTACTTCCAAAGATTCGCTATGATCACTCCCTGCCCATTTTTTCTCTCTTTCACTACAAACAAAAGCACTAATCACCAAAAAAAAATAGAAAACAAAGCTAACAACAACCCAAAAAGCAAAGCGCACCAGTAAGCAGCAGTTCAGCCCACACAAAGATCATGTGGATTGACAAAATCAGCCAATATTGAAAAGCAGAGTTGCCAAAGGAAAGTCTCAGCAGGGAAAAATTTCAAACTGGTACTATTAAATACCCTGTTAAAAAAAAAAAAAAAAAGAATCTGAAACAATTTCCCAAGCTACGCTGAAAACATAAGCACCATAAATACTATACCTATGTAAAATTGCACATTGATTAGCTCTAGTTGGCTACTAATATCAAAGAAAAACAACTAATTTCACAACAAAATACTAAGGATGGTTACTAGGTTTCTTCTTATAAAGACCTTGGGTCTTTACTTCTGTGATAAACATACCTCCAGAACATATATAAAAGATCCATTTAATTCATAAGGACTAGACAGACTATAAACGAGTGTAGAACTTGGCTGAGTGATTATAATTTGTGAAGCAGAAATGAATCTGAAGTTATTGCCTGAAAGCCATAGTATAGATGCTAGTTATTAAAATTAATACAAGTTCTCTAAATATTGAAAAGGTAGATTGACTGTAATGTAGGAGTGAGAGTTCTAAGAAACTCATCCTGTGCCCAGCTACAGAATGGAACTACTGATACTACTTTTTACTCTTTACAATGTATGTAAAATATATTTAAGTCAGGAAATTCATATTGTTCACTGCAAACCTAACCGTATTTATTTAAAACCAAACTATCCATATGCACTCAATAGCAGCAGTACTGCAAGTTACATCAAACCCAGGGCCTGATCCTGTATTAGACATAAAGAAGAGGGAAGGAAAAGTAAAGCATATCCATGAATAGTAATCATGCCTTGCTAGGTGCCACTAAAATTAACCTCACAGTTTTTACGGTTTTATTGTTACATGAAAGAAAATCTTCCTACTAAATTGACTACTGTACATTTGAAATCTACTTTTTGGCCCAGAGGTTAAAAAATATAGGTCAAAGAGGATGTTTGGCTACCATCCTCTCACAATTGTTTATCAAAATTTTCAGATTGAATCTTTCTACCTTCTAAGGCAGAGAGCTGTGAATATTCCTTATGTTCTGCAGCCTACCATAAAGAAATCAATGTGTCTTACATACCTCTTATCTTCTGATGATTTTGTCCATCAGCCTACTTTAGAGATACTTTTGAACCCACAAATTGTTAGCCGGTTCGAAATTTTCCGTAATGAGTTCTCCATCTTTAGTTCAAAGTAAATCCAGTACTCAGGATTAAGGAGGGAATGATTTGACTAGTGTGTGTGCAAGGTAATTATTTCTTTTCTAAAAGTTTAACCTCAAGCTTTCAATTTAACATTATTTAGATTAAATCATCAGTATTAAATATATGGATATTACAACCTGCCAAACCATGCAGAATATAGTTTTAGCACTGAAAAATCATGCTGTACTTTAGTCTTTTAGATGTCTGGATCCATTGTGTGACAACAAAGAGACTATTTGACATAAAGCAGGGTGTTCAGGACCTTTATCTGGAACAATTGAAAAATGATGTGAAAGGATCACAGTGTTCTGTCAACGGAGAATATGAGTACCATGGGTCATCTGGCTATTGCATAATCCTCTGAATTGGCCACTCTGAGGCGAATAATGCAAAATTAGTTAAATCTTAGCTTTTGTCTCACCTGAAACTTTGGGTTTCCTCACGTCAGCTAATGCACTGTAAGATGATGTAACCAAAGACATATAAAACTGCCTTTCTTCAGCATCACACTGGTGCAGTTAAAGCATTTTGAGCACTACAGCACGGTTCATGTTCAAAAGTGGGGTGAAAAGAGTAGGCATAACCAACTGCCTGCTTATTCTTGAGGCACAATAGGAGGTATAAATTTCTTCTGTGATAAAATATCAATGAACCATGTTATCCTGCATGTAGAGCCAGATAAAACACTATAACAACTTTTCAGCAGGTATTCACTGAAACCTAAAGACAAATTCATTTCAGATAAGCTCACGCTGCTTTTGTGTTCACTTCCCTTAATCATTAGAGTGATTTTACCTAATTTAAATGGGACATCACAGAAAAATGTTAAGAGTCTTGAATGCTTGTGTACCTGCACATCACTGAACATGAAAGGAAACTTAAGGCAGGAAAAAATCCTCACTAATAACCCAACATAGAAGTAAATTGAAAGAATCATGCCAAGATCTGACTTCACAGCAGTAAGACAATGCATGTCATCATTTCGTGAGAACAAAATGAAAGAATCTTGAACTCTGCACTCAGTTAATATTTTGAAGGGTAGGCAAACTTAGAAGAATTTCTAAGGCAGGAAATACATGGGCCACAAGTGGTACAGTTCCGTGTTAGTCTCCATTTTCATACTTAAAATCATGTGCCACTTCTTCCTACTATGGCTTTCTGTTTGTGAAAGATTGTTTTATGCAGAGTAACTTGGGTCCTTTCAATGTAAGTGTCAGATTCAGTGACAGCTATAATAGTGAGAAATAATATGGGCAGCTGAAAGCAATACAGAGTGGAAAGTACTTACAATCTGGTCCAGCACCCTTTCAGATACTTTTAGAGAGGCAGGGAGGATGACTGACCAGCAGCATCAGTTTTATGAGAATGTTTGATTCTATATCTTCTCGTTGCCATAAGGTACGTCATACATCAGCCTTATGTAGATTGAGAACATACAAAAGGAAAGGCCCAAACTCACTAATCACTTTCAGTAATACTGGCTCCAAGTTTATGAAACTGGCCACTTGTGATAAATTTTAATTAACATTAGTTTAACCGTGACCCGACATCCATTAGTAAAGAACATACCATAGAGAGAAAACAAGCTAGCATATGACTCAAAATTTGCAGAATTGTTTTTACAACTAAAACATTAATATTGCTCCAAAATATAACACTGTCCTCAAAGAATTAATCCACATAGAAATAAATAATTTTGCTCAATTGAAAGAGTAAATTCTATTCTAATATCAAACAACTGCATCTCTACAGTCAAGAAAGAGGAAGGACAGGAAACATGAAAAAACCAACTTGCTTTCCAACATTGCCATAGTCTGGAATTTTACTGTCTTACTTGCTCAGTTACAAATGAGGAATGACCCCCTCATGATTTTAAATGCTACAACCTCAATGGAACTGAAAGGGCCCATCGGGTTTAAACTGTGGCAGAAATTATGGCACTGAACCTGCAAGATGCATGCATTACTTCACTAAACATAAAGTTAAGCACAGTATATAAATCTCTGCTAACCCAAAAGCCAACACACTGTATTCCTTGGCATTCCCGTTGCTCCACAGGGACTACAGAATTAGCTTTCCTCATCAGTGACTGTCACTTCTTGTAAGCAATACAGAGCACATGCAGTTATGAAAGAAAGAACTAACTTGTGCTTTTGTCAGATTATCTCATTGATAAAATTGTCTATTGAAGTATTGAATTATGATGATGTTGAAGAAAGAACCTATTCTGATTACAGAGCTTGCATGGCTAGTAGTCAGTCTGACGCCTAATTTTATAGGAGAGTTAGTTGTTATCTACATAACAGACACTCAAGCTATTAAGGAGTAGGAGGAGCAGGGCACTCCGTTAGTGTAGCTATATGCCTTCCAGAATCCAAGCTCACCTAGGTGTTTCTAGCTGACACCGCAGACATTAACATCCTTCCATGTGATGAACACAACGTAAATGATCAGTTATCTGCCCTTAGTTCCATAAAATATGTGAGCAAGAGCCTAGAAAGTCACAGAAATATTGTATCTCATAAGCTGTTTATTTATGCACTTGCCAAGTCACAGCTGGACCTTCAGACTGAATGTGGAAAGATAATTAATTTCAGTGTTTTCACACAGTGTGGTTGAACTGACGGTTTCAGTTGTCCCAGCAAATAATCTTTTTTTTTTTCTATTCTCTCTTACTTGGTACTTTCCTGAGTAGAACTTCATTTAACTACAGACTGAGGAACTAGTACAATTTAAAGACTTCCTAATTTTTTTTTTTTTTTTGCATTTATACATGGTAGATAAACCTAGGAGGTAATCCAGAACATAAACCACAATTTTCTTAAAATACTACACAAAACCTGACTAAACATTAGGTGACAAAAAGGTGGATAAACTTAATTTTTTTAAACTACTTTGAGCTCAGTTTTCTCCCATGAAGTTAATTTTGCTAATATCAGATTTACTGTTAACTTCAGTGGCAGCAAGAACATGCTCCTTTATGTATCAGTGATACCAATGAGGTTAGCCAACACAGGATTGCACGCAAAAATAGTTGTTGAAGACATTAAATAATGCAGCAGTAACACCATCATATATTGATTTGAGATAAAGAAATTTGCTTGGGAAAAAAAAAAGCTATCTTAAAAAATGCAGTGAAACTAGAAAAGGAATATGATATGCATTCTAAAAATATGTACTTTGCCTTTCAATTTTCTAAATGTAAGCCCAAATGCTTTGTCTACGGGCTTAATTTTAGCTCCATTCTACTGCAGGTAAGTCTTCTGCAAATTCTAGCCTGAGGGTATACTTTTTTTCCTTTGTGTTTAATGCTGTTTGAAGCTGCCTGAGTGGAACTTGTGAAATTCCCAGCATCACAAGAGAGGTTTGTGTTTTCCATTTAACCCCTGAGTTCTAACTTCTGCTCACAAATTGTCTGAGCAATATGCTGCACCCAGCACTTTCCACAGGCTCATATGGATGTTGGCTCTGTTCAAATGAAAGCAGAACATGTTTATTTAAATATTGGTTCCACCTAGACATTAATATCTTTGACTATAGAAGGTGTACCTGAATGTCATGGAAAGTGGGGAGGATCTAGATAACACTTCCAACACTTTTTTGAGTAAGAACATAAGATCAATGTGAGTAAGAAAATAGACCAACAAAGAATGTGCCAACAATCATAAGACAAAAAGATTTAAATTACATGGGTAGATATTTGGCAAAGACTACAGTGGTTTATTTTTGTAGACAAAGTAAAAGCCTTATATAAACAGAGGAGGAACTGGATGTACTAGCTTTAAGGCTTTATTCAAAGAACTTACACCTGAAGTTAATATATTTTTAGGACTGATAAAACAAATGTAATTTAGAGTGCTCAGTGTGCTAAATCTACTTGGCATGCTCTACAGCTTCCTCTTTGCTGCTGTTAGATTCGCTGCCTATAGCTTTTGGCAGTCCCAACAGAGCTAGCTCTTTCCACTAACAAAATACAAAATGCAAAATTAATAAAAGGACCCTTTGAAACTGACAAAAGTGCCTCAGGCAAACTATCTGCCCAGCAGCTGGTTAAAATTTAATCAGTTATTTTTTTCCAGTCCTGTATATCTTTTGTATGGAGCTCCCTAGACTGAGTGTGGTCAAAGTTTGTTAAAAAGAAATAATAGATAAGTCTTTCTCTTTCCACAAATTAGTTGTGGAGCTAATTTATTTCTAGTTTTTATTGAAAAATTAAACTAATTGTTTTGGTCTCCTCCAAAGCATCTAAAAGATCTGTTGACAAATTTTATTTAAATCTAAGAATATTAACACCTAAAAACTGATTTGGATTATGATGAAACCGTGATCCTTTTTATCGTGTGTTCTTACTTTAAATCATGAATACTTTTTGTGGAGGTGGATTTTAGCAGCTCTACTGCTTTCAGGTGTTAGTGCTACCTGTTACAGATGAGGAACATAGATTCACTGAGTAGGCAGATGCGAAATATAGTGTTGCTCTTCAGTTCATTTAGCTTGCATACGGACTGTTCCCAAGAATTCAAGTGAAAAAGAGGCATTTTCTTGAACCAGAAAGTACTTTAAGAGTGGATTTTCGTATGTACATCAGCTTCCTTTCTAGTATCAGTCTCATCTTTGAAATATTCAGTTAGACCTTCAAAAGTAATTACATGCAAAAAGTGTTTTGCATAGTTTAGGTAAACTTTAATTCCAGATTGAGCATAGAAAAATTTATCTCTGCTTGAATATATCTTTAAGCTGCAATAATTGTAGCAGACTATATTTTTAAAGAACTTCCAATAATGCTCTATTAGCATATGCTTTGTCATAACACTATGGAACTGTAGGGTTAGAAAAGGATTCCATTGCATTTCGGGTATTATGACCGCACCATCAAAGTGGAAGTTTCCCCAGAACGCTTAAAATACAGAGGCAGGAAGGCTATTCTAGGAAGCAAATAAGTGAGCATGAGAAGCATGAGTCCAAGCACCTGTATAATCTATTTTAAAATTTTAGTATTATTTTTGATATTATGATAAAGGACAGCTTTAAAAAGGGACCTGAAGAATGAAATGAGATTTAAACATAAGCCTCTGAACCTATGCACCTATTTCCATTGCTTTTACTAGCATTTGTTTTTTTCTTTTTTGTTTTGTTTTGTTTTGTTTTGTTTAAATATAGCCTTCATGGGGGATATTTTAAATTGTTTTTCTTTCGTAAAACTTCGTATTTCTGCAATATCCTCTTCTTGATATTTCTGCATTTCCACTGCTATTTTCTACTAGAAGTCTTCACTACTTTTACACTTACTATGAGACTTTATAGGTGACTTAATAATCTCACAATTCTCACAAGTTTCTGATGAGTCCATGCCTTTATCTATAAGAGGATCATACTTCTACGACTCTCTGAAAAAAATTGTTGTTAATTGTACATCTATTCTTATGAATCATCTTTCTGATATCACTCATCATGCCAGAGCAGATACTTAGTGCATGCAAATGTTATTTATTCTCTTAAAACAGGAAGAAAAATCAGGCTTAAGAAGAATCTAGATGATACACAGACATTCTGTAGGCTCGTTCAGATTATTACCTTGACACATTGATAGTCACAGTACATAGAAAAGTCGACAAATTTTTCTTTTGGCCATATTTTTCCATAGACTTTGAGGATTTTTGTTACATGAATTTAAGTACCAGCAAAAGTATGAACTTTAAAGATGATCTCTGGTTATCAGAGATGTTTTTTTAATCAGTAGTACCATTAACACAGATAACCAGATGTAGGACATAAGCTACATCTTTTCGATTTGTTTGCTTGAATTACAACTAGAAGCCTACCCAAAATATGGATTTTGCGATAATTTTTCTTTGGTATACCACCTGCTGGAAAAGCAGACATGGGCTTTTATTAACAATTCATAGTATCATAGTGATGTCAAGTCATATTTACAGAGCAGAGTAAGGAAGTTTATTGTGACCTACAACTCCAGTATAAGATGGATTCTGTGAAATCTAATGTCCAACAACCTCTCTGCAGTTGTGTGATGACATCTTTCCATGCCCCAGCAGGCCTCCCTTGATTCATAGGTGCCCTAATGTAGGTGTACAGTTCAGTCCAATGACCATCTGTTGTCAGAATCAGTCACCTGGTATTTAATAGGCTTTATGTATCTGCATTTTGCAATTCCTTATTTTTCCCAAATTTTCATCTCCAGGAATAAAAAATGTATAAGAACGTTCAAGTCTTTCAATCTTGCTGAACAACTTGGTATTCAGTAAATTCATGGCACAGGTAGCTAGCTTATTAAAGTCACCTCACTAGTACATGTTTACCCTAATTTTCTTGCAGTAGTAGCTAATAAGCTGGTTCAGTAACATTGCAGTAGGTAAGACACTGCCTCAGGCTCTGCAACAAGCCCAGAAAGCCCAAGGCAGGCCCCAACTACACCTACACGTAAACAGATTCAGTTTCAGGTGGAAATGCTTTCAAGCTATTTACCTTGAGCAGATCACATGTCTTTCCCTAAATTACCAAGATAATAAGGTCAATAAAACCTCCAAGCACACCCTACTTACAGGCAAGGATTCTGACAAATTATTTTCTTCATAATCTTAATGTCTATTTTTTATTGATATGGCACTCTACTTATTTTTAATAAAACTAAATGTCATTAATTGCAAATTGCAAAGTTCTCTCTCTATTCTTTAAATTTAGTAATGTAAAAATAAGAATATAAGAAGAGCTAAATAAATCTGCTTTTAACTAACAGAAATAAACCAAACCTGCAAACTCTACATTTTAGTTGAATATTCATTGGGAGAAATAAATTCCTTTTATCACAACAATTCTGTTTTGTTTACCCGCCTCTCCTGATACGCTCTGTATCTGTTTGTACTATGATGTTACTCACTCTTCCATTGCTATTCTATTATTAATAAAATAAAATAAAATGGTGCTACCTTACTAGCAAGCATCCACCTCTGTAATATAGAGCCCCTAATGCTTTTGAAGTCTTGATGATATCTAATTGAGAACAAACTCTGGGTCTTTTGAGCTCCTGCATATGTCCTCCAGAATTCCATACCTCGTTTTCGCTCAGCTCAGAAAATTGTGCTAGCACCTCTGATACGAACACCTAGCTCCACCTGTGCTTGGGTTCACAGTCAGAGCACAGCTATTTTATGCATCCTACAGACTGAGGGGCTTCTCACAGTAAATTGTTCTTATGTTTCTGTAGCTCAGTCAGGCACATTCTGTTGGCTTTCTGAGGTTCACTGATTATCCAATTTACAAATAAGCACAATCTAGCAGTAATCATGGTGATACCAATGCAGGTATATCAACTTTCATACCCACGTATCTTTACAAATGGCTGAAAAGAGATGTGAAACATTTACAGACGACAATGGTAAGAATCTGATTCAGGCAGAACTGCAAAGTAAACTGTCTTATTCAAATCCCTAAATACTGGACTTACAGTTGGGATTGCAGTTACTACCTATTTCTCATAGCTTATGAACTCTGGAATTCTTCACAAAGCTCAACAGTTCCACAAGAAAATTATGGAACAATCATAAACGAGCAATACATGAGAACCAAGGGACATATTTAACGTAAATATGAGATGTGTGTGTGTGTGTGTGTATATATATATATATACAGACACACAAGGTTACTTTAAGGTAAATACAAGCTCAAGTAGTTATTTTTATACTCTTTGACAACTCATGAAATCCACAGCCAAAGTGGGCTCATCAGCATACAAAGAGGAAAACTGGATAAAGTATTCTTAGGAGACAACAAAAGGCACATCCTCATGATGGACCAGCGTTTAGAATATTCATCTGATGCAAAGTATCCTGGTTCAAATGCCTTTTCAGGTTCTGAGGACACTTGTCTGGATAGCCATTAGGAGATGAAAGAAATAAGTTCATTTCCCTCTCTAAAATTACATGAAGTATAACAAGTTATGAACCACTGAACGGGAGAATTCCCAACTAGAAAATCCTTCTTCAGATTATCTGCAAGCGCAAACTCTTGCATAGGGAGTGCTCTTGAGATAAAAGGGAAGAACCATCATGTTCCTCTTAGATTTGCACTGTGCAAGCCCCAGGTCAGTATGAGTCTTGAATAAATCCTTACCTTAATTGGACCCCTCAGGAAAGACAGGTAGAGGATCACTTTACTGTGAATTGTAATAAGATCTGTGAAAAGATCTATAAGAGATGTTGGCAGTCTTTATGTGTTCTTGATGGCCCACAGAGACCTATCTAACTATTGCAGTTCAGCATTCTATGCTTTCAGCAAAGAATGCCTTACCTGCCAAACTGCCTTCCCTATTGCACTCTTAGTCTGTCTAAAGCTTTGTGGATTCATTTTTTTTTTTTTTTCTCAGTGCTGTTAGCACTTAGGACGTGCCTAAGGGTATTGTAACTTTGCCTGAAAAACACCTTTACAGACCTAACAATCTGTACAGAAATCTCAAGTGTCAGGTAAGTTTTAGCATCACCCAAAACCAGACATGCCAGAGAGAGGAAATACCTTGTGGTTCCAAGGATTTACACTCTGATATCAGCACTACAGTAACCAGTGCATCTATCATGTGAACTCTTTTGTGCTTACTACAGAAAATCCATTCCTTGATTCTTGTATGACATGAGCAGGGTTGCTAAAATGAGATCCAGCGAAAAGAGCAAAGCAAGACCACAGTTTCGTCTCTATGAGTAACAAGAACTTAAACTTATATGGGTAGTTCTAACTGATAAGAAGAAGATAATGAAGATGACATCAGATGTTCTGCTCAGAAGTACCCAAACACATTCATCCTCTAAAAATTACTTTCCCTTCACATTCTTTTACAAAATGAGATTCTAATTTGGGTGAGCAGAGAGTCTTTTCCTGCTGGTAGTAACCTCCCTCTACTCTGATCTCCAGAAGAATCTATTCCTACAGTACAAATTTTACCCGAGCCTCTTTAGATATTTTCCCTGCTTTCCAGCATGAATGAGGAGAAAAAAACCCAGACTTATATGTAGATCCCATTGCAAGGACAGGGAAGGAACTTTGTGCTATGTTTGAGACTCTAAACAGGACTCCCACTTCTAGAGATGTCACTCACTCTTAAAAAACCTTCCGAACTAACCAATCCTCAATAATTATTTGGCACTCATTGATTTTCTCCTTTAAGCTATTAAAAAAACCTATATGAAAACTCAAGTAAATAGCAGTAGACATATAGCCAAATAGCACTAAGTACTTATATACTAATAGTAGAGTAACTCAGCTGCATATCAAGACAGTAAAAAAGCTAAGTTTTACCCACTATCCCTATCCATTTTATTCTTTATCCAAGGTCATCAGGCCTGGGAGATAAAAAGATACAATATTCATCTAAGAGTTGAATAGGCTGAGAAAAATATTATTAAAATGCTTGAAAGTCTTGATAAGTAACGATAGTCTTGATAACTGAAATATTCTGCACTACACAAGAAAGGTTTAAAACCTGGTGGTAAACCTTCTCTCAGATCACTAAGTTTAACGGTAATTAAGATAAAGAGTGTCAGGTTACCAAGTACTATTAATCTGATCTGTGATTAATATGAGGAAGGCGGAGATTTGAAAGACACAGATGAAATATATTAAATGAGTGTCTGATTAGGAAGAAAATATGTAAGTACTTTCAGAAGAATGAAAATATAAGTAAAGACAGAATATAGATATATTGTGCTAGAAGTAAATTATATATGCTGGAGGGTCAATTACAAGTTAGATCAAAACTGAAAGCTCAAATCTGAACTTTTCAGGTCTCTGGAGAGTACAAGGAGCACAGACTCAGACTCAGTCTACATTCCTGAATTCAGTAATCCACTATTGTTGCAAGTACCTTATGCATTGGTAATGGAATACCCTGAAATCAGGGGGATAGTTTTCCCATGTACTTTTACGAAACCCGCTAGTAAAAAGACAGAAATCCTCACATCCTCGCCATCTGCAAATTTTTATGAAAATTCTTTTCTCATTTACAGAGAGTCAGATTCTACCACCATTAATATACATAGAGTTGAAACTGTTTTCTCAGTAATGCTATTAAAAGTAGTAGGGATGTCTAAGAGGCAGCAATCACTTTGGATTTAAGTGACAAAGTCTGAAATCAAGAAAGGAGAGAATCTTAGGTTCTCATTGACCATCACCTTTAATTAAGGAGATTCTGTAAAGATATGTCTGAAGTCAGTTCTGAAGTTGAATGCTTTGCAAATCCTATTGATTCCTGTGAACAAACCTACCATATAGAAAAGACATTATATGTTCACAGAATCAAAGAATGTCAGCAATTGGAAGGGACCTCAAAGGATCATCTAGTCCAATCCCCCTGCTGGAGCAGGACCACCTAGATCAGATCACACAAGAACGCGTCCAGGCGGGTTTTGAACATCTCCAGAGAAGGAGACTCCACAACCTCTCTGGGCAGCCTGTTCCAGTGTTGTTACCCTTACTGGGAAGTTCTTCCTCATGTTTAAGTGGAACCTCCTATGTTCCAGTTTATTTATATCCATTTCCCCTTGTCCTATCACTGGATGCCAGTGAGAAGAGCCTGGCTCCATCCTCATGACAGTCACCCTTTACGTATTTATAAACATTAATGAGGTCCTCCCTCAGTCTCCTCTTCTCCAAGCTAAAGAGACCCAGCTCCCTCAGCCTTTCCTCATGAGGGAGATGCTCCACTCCCTTAATCATCTTTGTGGCCCTGTGCTTGACTGTCTCAAGCAGTTCCTGATGTTACTGAGTTACAGAATCATACATCCTGTTTGGTCTTTTTCTTGGGTTTCATATTGTATGTATAAATAGCTGAGACACATGTATTAATATATCAGCTAAAATTAGTAATACAGTAATTTAAATGCAGGGAGCATTAAAATTAAAATCAAAGAATATAAAATAGCCTTAATCTTTTTACTGCAGCAGCTTTATCCAAGCTCGTCTCAGCAGGCACCGTGACATCGCCTAGGAGTTGTATATAGTACACATAGCAAACTACTGGAGCTTTTATTTTGCCAGAAACCACAGACATTTGTTTTTATTAGCATATCTGAGGTATACTAACTTTGTGCCTGTAGTGTGAAAAAGACAGGTATTTAAGTAACCATCTAAAAGTATAATTATGGACAATTTGCATATCTTTCATGGTTCTCTCTTTTGTAAAAGGATGGGGCAACAGTGATTGTTTGAATTTACACACATTTCCCATTTCTATTTTCTGATACTAGGCTTTAAATTATGAAATTGAAAGTGGACATGTAAGTCTATCAATTATATTCGGGGGAAAAAAAAATAAAGGAAGGGATCAGAGTCAGAGCTCTTGGATTCTATGTGTAGTTTATATCTAGCTAATATTTCTGAAAAAGCTTCATTCACGAAGGTTCCACTTCTGTAAGTTTATGATGAAGAATGCTTCTTCCCATTGCTCCCCCAAATTCCACAAATTTCCCACTTGTCAACCCATGTTCTGCCCCCTGAATTAGTTTGGTCTACTACCACCCCTTGACTAAGCCATAACACGCTCTGAACTGCAGACAGAGGTATATAGACAGCCCAGGGGCCTTACCAGATTCCTGACTTCTGGCCCACTCTGTTATGTTTGCTGGAAAATCTATGTTTACAAATCCAACCTGGATCTACTTCCATATGTAGCCAACTGTCAGGATGAATCATTTTCCTTTCAAGCATAAATTCCAAAATCAATGCCTAGGCATTGGGAAACACCATAGGACCTTTAGCTGTGGGACACGTTCAGCTGCGGTCTTGAATGAGTATGGTATATATGGCAGTTTGGAGCTAAGAAACAAGCGTTTGAGACTGTACAGGTGGAGTTTTAGAAAATGCCTAATATTTTCAACATTGAGTCAGCAATCTCTTCAGAAAAAAATCCATATGAAATTCTTCAAATGCATTATATCATTATCAGACCATTATACTGGCTGACAGTGCCAGATCAATAATTTTCCTGTCTGCAAACAGAAAACATTGTAGATGTTCTCCCTAGGACCCTAGATCTTTTTCAGATACTGACTTCAGCACATCTTATCACTGAAAGACTCGGAAAGGGAAAAGAAGTTGTACCAGCTGTGCTTTGAGCTTCTGGAAAAGGTTTTGAGATGTAATGACTTTCGTAGAGGGAGGAAAGCAAAAGCGCCCACATAGTTTGCATCTGAACCAACAAACTGCACGTGACAGGATTCTGAAATCAGTGATCTCTTGGGAAGTTAACTGTAGATCTTAACCCATAAATCAGAGGTGTTTAAAAACCTTTAATTGGAATTGTTTTCATGTAAAAATGCTGTTTGGGGCAAAATTATTTTAATGATACACTATTTCCTATCGAAAAACTGTAATCTCACAGGGTTTGGGGGGTGGTGGTGTTTATGTTCCACAATGAAGATCTACATCAATATTTTAAATTTTAAAAATCACATTTCAAAATGAACACATTTGTTGCAGAAAAAAATAAAAAAGAAATTAAAGAAAATTGTTTCATTCTGGACTTGAATGATAGTAAATTTCAAAACAAAAACATTAATGTCACTAGAAAGTATAAGTCAGAAACCACAGTCATTTGAAAGCTACTGAGATGGGGATGGTATAAGAACTTGATATTGAAAATGCCAGTACATGTATTTCTCAAAAATGACTGTACTTCTCACTTCCTTTCCCCACCCCCCACTTTTTGTTGTTCTGTTTTTAAGTTTTTGTTCTATTCCAACAGACCTAACCAGTATTGTTAACTGGAATCCACTAGTTGCCTTATGTGAGTAGCTTAGAAATGTTTTTATGCTTTCTACAGCATACATTAGAGCTTCTGAGAACATTATTTGTATGCAAATTAGAATTTTTCCTTTTCTCTGCAAGATTAAAAGTTACTAGTTCAAACGGATGTGCAGAGCTCTTCTGAGTTGATTCATTTCTTCATCGCTCTTTCATTCTAGATGCTCATAATAATCTAAATTTCAGATAAAATTACAAAATGGAACAGTGTGTATGCAGATGTTAAAAGATCTGATGGACCGCTTACAGATTCTCACGGCTGGATATTTATCCCATTTTGGGAACCATACAGCCACGGTGACTGTGCTGTGCAGATCAGGTATATTTTGACTAATAGAAAAATAAATCTGGAAAGCTCAAAGCCCAAGAAAATCTTGTCTCCTTGACTTGCGTCTTTTATGACTTCAAAATGAGTAGCTTGTGCTTTTTGAAAGGTTGGCCCCATTTCACCCAAAATATTAGAAATATTTAATGAATGCTATGAGAAGCAATGACTTTGTTAAATGCAGAATCAGGAGGAGATCAGTGATATGCAGCTTGCGGTAATATCTTCTCTGATGGGACTGGAGCTACAATAAAAGGCTTCTGCCCTCAGTCTAAGCTAATGTTACTAAGTGTAAGGAAGGGCATCAGCATGTAAATTAATTACATTTCACCCAGCTTTTTAAAAATCAGGCACCTATTTTACAGATAATTATACTGAGGTACAGTAAGAACAACTGTCAAGTGTGGCAGAGAAGGACATATTAATAGGAGAGATGAGAATATAGTAGAAGTTTAATCATGTGTGCTTGTGCAGATTTCTGAAGTGAGTTCTGACAGGCAAAACCTGAAGACTTTACTCTGGATTTGTCCCCATAAACTGAATGATCGATAGATAATTTAGAAAGGCAGAAAAGAAATAAGGATGTACATGGAACTGTACTTGGATAGAATAAGGAACAGCACAGTAGATATGGCAAGCGTTTCCAATAAAACAGCAAGTGGTTATAACCTTCAATGCTATGGCTGTGATATTTTAAAGGTTTTTTTTTGTCCTAAAAATAAAATCTCATCTCCTCTGATCAAAACAAGTATATGTTTTATATTGTATATACACATTTACAATATTTAAAACATAATTATATTTATATTAAAGAAGGCACTTTACAAAATGTAAGCATCATTTTTAATAGATCTCAATGATTTGTAAACCTCAGTTTCACTATGGGTACTTTCCTATGGGATCTCTTGTTTTTCCTCTAGTCTTTGAATCTTTTAAAGCCTCTCTCATTATTTTTGTTGTCTGAAGTTGGGCAATAATGTTACTGTGATTAATTAAGCAAAAAGACATGGAAACGGGGGTGTGGTAATCATCAGATAATAAAGCCCTCTGGGTCTCGCAATGCATGAGGTGCAGCCAGGACCCTTTATCCCCAGAGGTCTGATTATCTCCAGGAAAACTACACCTCCCTGTACTTGCTGTATGGCTATTATGAAATATCTTTACATTTTATAGATAAAGTAAATTACTTTAATCACTGAAAATTGCCAGTGTTGTGAGGTTTCAGCTGTGAGGTTCACAGAGCTTAATCTGCCCATTTCAAGTCTGAAATAACCAATAATTGTTCTAATAAAAGCAGCAGTAAATCATTATTTAAATGCTGGGATCATCCCCTCAGAGTGGTAAAGGCACCTTCTGTGTGTTTGATGACATGGGGTGCTCATTTAACCATAACCCTGGAAGTGTAAGCCATAAGGGAAATACTTTACCAGGGCTATTTAGTGCGTGTAATCAATGTTTTGTTAGAACATCAAATTATTTTCTGCCATTCTGCAAAGTCCTAGGTCAGCAAACAATAACATCTGCCCAACATCTGAAAATCTCTTCAGAAAAATTCCAAATGTCTTTAATTTGTCACACTTCTAATCAGGCATTTTTCAGAAAGTCTTCAGTGGCTTTTGTTCAAAGTCAAAAATACATTTTCCCATTCTCAAATCATTGGAACGCACAAGAAACATGTTTACTAATTGAAAATATGATGGGGATGTCAGTGACAACTCTATCCTGCCCTCCACATGCTCCGAAATCATGAACGCAGGGCTCTGGCAGAAGCCACGGTCAATTAAAATAAGTATCAGTTG
The DNA here is from genome assembly GCF_009769465.1 of Tauraco erythrolophus. NCBI lineage: Eukaryota > Metazoa > Chordata > Aves > Musophagiformes > Musophagidae > Tauraco > Tauraco erythrolophus. Next base: position 14,031,450 of record NC_141470.1, read on the forward strand.
CATCACTGCCAGCCCTGGGACCACGATATTCTCACATTGCCCCTTCATGGATAAGCACAGAAGTGGAAATTCCAGAATTACATCACAGCTGATGCAAGAGTCACTGACTGACAAAAATAGAATTTCTGGAGTGTTCCTTTTGGGAGAGGTATTTCCAGAAACAGAAACTGGTTACACTGATATTTATCCTTACTTGTCATATTACAGTAATTTATTTAAAGTAGATTAACTATGGAGAAAGATTTGCAAGCAGTTCCACAGGACTATGGATTTCCAGCAGCCTACTTCCCAGAGGCTTTTAGGGAATCAGTCTACTATGAGAAAGACACTATAGGATGCAGACATAATAAAAAAAAGTGTTCCTGATTACGTAAGTATTCAGCAAGACAATCTATGCCTGAACTGTATAAAAAAATGAATTAAAAGCACTCCAAGGCCATTTTGCAGTACAACATTCACATACATGAGAGCTGAAGACTGATCTCTCAAGAAAGCAACTAGTTATATTTATTGGACTAAAATACGACACAGTTTGAGCTGGCATGTCAAACTGGTGAAGGTTTACCTAGTAACAGAAAAACAATATCCTTAGGAGAGGTGAAAAAACAAAACTAGGAGGCAGAGGAATATAAGTCCTGATGCCATTTATTCTATTTTTTAAAGAAATATTAAAAAGTCATCACATTTCTCCACAGGAAAATAATTTTATTTCAGAAGGAGAGTGGGCTATCAGTAATTCTCAGGAGAAATCTGACATGATTGTGCCAGAGGCAATTAACCCTGAGTAATAAAAACTTCTAGCAGCCTCAGTTGACAACCTGATAGAAGAGCAGATATTTTCAAGGGAAAATAGTGACTTGCAAACAAGATATCTTTTGCTTCTGTTCTGGCTTTCAATCCAAGCTCTTAAGCTTCCTGCAGTAATTTGTTTACCAAGTTGACTAATGAGAAGAATTAATCAAAAGAATTTTTATAGAAGAAATATGACCAGTAACATGACCAAGAATTGTATGATACAGAAGACCACCAATGTCATCTGCTTCTGGAAGAATTCCAAATGGAAAGGTTGAATCTGATTAGAAGTTACACCATAGGAGATGAAGAGGAATGCACTGTGGAAAGGCGCACTTAACAAAACTAACTGGTAAAAAACCAAATGAGAATGTCAGTCCTAGCAGTGAAGACCAGAAAAGTTTAAGGCTACACTTGTTCACTCCTTAAATATAAGTCATGTAACGAACAAACTGGTGAAGTCAGTGAAAGGACTGATGTCAGAAAATCATACAAAAATAAGAAAGAGGGAACAGTTCTTTATCCTGATCACTAATCCATTAGTGTTGAAAACCTATTGCTTTTTTGAGATTCAATGATATGTATTAAAATCTCAGTAGTGGCAGAAGAGTTGCGTGCTTTGCTGAATAGCAAAGTATTAAACACGAGGAGGAGCAGGGAAGGAGAGTAGTATTCACAAGAGAATACAGTCCTGAGGAACATGTGTCAATATCTATATCAGAAAAACTGGAAATAATCAGAAGAGTTGAGGGACAAATTGTAATTTGCTTCCTACATGATTTCTGTACAATTGCTGTTGTGGACCCGGTCCAAGGGAAGGTGTATTAGGGAATCAGCTCACTGCCTGCCTTCCATGCAGCAAAGAACACTCTTTGAAGCTACAAATGAAAGGGAAATTTGTAGCTGAATAATCCTCAGTCTACAGGACACAAAATACAAGGAATGAGACTGATTCTCAGGGGTTGGAAGTTGCTGGTATTCCCCTGAAAAATACAGCCAGGAAGAAATTTCCTGAAGCATTTCTATGAATGTGTTAAATTTCTCAAGATAAGAAAAATTAAATGCGACACTTCCTACAAATGAGTATTTTTAAAAATTTCTGGTTGAAGTCGTTTGTATGAAGGATTTTCTATTTGTATCAAAACAGTGAAAGTACTACATTCCAGTTTTCTATATTTAAACAACAAAATTATAAGTAGTAAAACAAAAGCATACCAAAATATTCTATTCTGCAAATGCTGAAACACTTCCTTAGCTTTTCTCTTCTTTAGGGGCAGAAGGGTAGTTTGCTTGCAGGATGTGTGTGCATACATGCAAACCCTGAAACATCATTAAAAATACCATATAGTCAAAACTGAGATTTTGCTGTTAATGCCAGTGGAATCACAACTTCAAACAACAACAAAACGATGAAAAGTGAAATTTTCTGGAAAGTTTAAGTCTCATCTGAAAGAAGTAATACGAAACGATTTTACTAATTTAAGAGAAGATAGTCCTGGTCATCTTCAATAAATCCAAAATAGACAAGAATTACTATACAAAGAAATACTATTACTGCAATACTAAATACAGATTTTTGTACTTAATCTTTCACAAACATTACCAAGATTAAACTCCAGTGAAGTTCAAGTTTAGTCACCAAACTTGAAGAACTCTCATATCCCACATATCATTCCATTATATCTAACCAGAGTGGAACCATAATAAACATTTTGTAACACTAATGAAGCCCATGAAATTCAAAACATTTCCAAAAGAAACGGATAAAGTAGCTTCAAAATTTCTAGCTAGATAGAGTTTAGCTGATGTATCTCATTGGTTAATGCAGTTTCAAAAACTAACTTTTGTCTTTTAATTCAGGAAGATGAAGTGAACAAAAGATAATAAAACAACTCTTCTGAGAATACAAGAGAGGCAGGTTCTTAGGAGCTCTCATTGAAGTAATGTTTATTGAATTTTAGAGCAAGAATCAAATAAAATTTTGTTTACATATATCTCTTACGAAAAGTGCACAGTTCTTAAAAGTTACCTATACCAGAACTATACTTTATGTGGTATATTATGCATTCAGTGACTTTCTTACGCAAAGGAAGTAAAAGCATGAAGTTATCTTCAACATACTTCAGTATTTCTCAAGTTAATTCACTTGTGAACAGACAATTAAAAAATTTAACGAAAATTTGGAATATATACTAAAAAAGGAATGAAACTGGCATATTGCACGTAGTTCTTAACAAATACATAAAAGCCTTTCTCGTAACTATTTTGCTATGATTGAACTCAGCAGAACTAAAGCTGTTCCTAGGTACGTTGTTAAGTATGTTCTGCTACTCAGGTCCAGACCTTAAAGCTCATGTGCAGTTGAGAAAAGCTTCCAAATAGTTTCAGACACATCATATAACTAAAGTAAAAAAACTAAGACCAGACAGAACCTTGATTATCTAGGAATGGAAATATTGCAATGGTTGACCCCAGTGTCTTGGGGGCTGTTCACAGTAAGCGTCCTGGGAGAGCTCAGAGGAGCAGCTCTTCTCCTTGTCTATGGTTAGCAAGGAGAATTGAAATGTTTAGGTTTAATAATTCTGTTAGAAAGGATTCATGTAGATACTAGATATCAGGTAAACTCCTAGCCTAATACAGAAATGGAACTCATGTAACATTCATGCAGTAATATTTTACGTAGCTACAGTAAATATGATCAAAGCCTTTAATTGTAAAACAGGCTGAAGCTTCTTGTGAAGAATCTTGGGTAATAAGCAAATATGAAAGCCAACTTGGGGTTTACCTAAAAGGGTGAACAGTCTTTGAGGGACCAAACTTAAAGCCTCTGGTGCTTCAAAATCCATAATATTTAGAAATGAAACAGAGAGCTTTGAAGGCCTGAAAATCCTGAGGCTTCAAGAATATCTTATTTAGGCTGAAGAATACGTTGCATAAAATGGGACAGGGCATTATGAACACAGTCTAACAAGGAAACACAGAGTAATGTCTCAACATGCTTTTTGTTCAAACTTTATAGGAAATTAGATTAATAATGTATGAGTTGCTTTATGTTAGGGTTATTCACTCACCCACCCCCTCACTTATTTTCCTTTGGAAAGTGTTCTACTTTTACATCCAAATTAATTTTTTCACTTTTATTCAACATGGCTATAGCGGATACAGAGCTCTCAAGTGCACTTAGATAAAGCCACTTTTACCAAGCTATGCAGAGGACATCTGTTAGCATGGGTATTCTTTTGCTTGTTGCAAAAAGTAGACAATCTAAAGAGAATCACAACTAAATTATATAACTATTTTTACAGCATCATTAGTCACAAAGATGGTATTAAAGTAACTTATGATAAATTGTCAGTGATACTTATCAGATCTCTAGGGAAAACCAGTACATGTTTGGAACCAAATCTCTTGTTTGCTGTGGTGGTGGAGAAGAATGAGATCTGGTCTAGAGAACATTTCCATCATTCTCCCACCTTTTCTTTGCAGAAAGAGGATCAAGCTTATAATAGCCTCAGTTTTCAGTTAAGAGTTGGGTAGGAAAACCTTCACCTCATTTTCATTCCGAAGAGAAACAGGTTGCAATAACCCAGCCTCTCCTTGAAGTCACCATACCTCCACCTACTCACTCCTCTTCTCAGCTAATAAGAAGATTAAGCTACATGCGGTTCATATGTCTTCTCTCATGAAGTATGAGGCATTTTTGGAATTTCTTCTCTTTAAATGCAATTAAAGTACAGAGAGTAAACAAGATAGAGACAATTTTTGCTAGCGGAGTGCGACTATGTGTACAGCTGGGAGGAGACATCTTGACCACAGTCACTCATGAATTCTCAGAAAGTCAAATATACATTGTAATATTTCTTTAAAGGACAAATCTTTGTCAAAAGAAAGCTGGGAAACTGGTGTCATCACTTTTGAAATATAAATGAAACATTAAGTCAGACAATTATCGGGATGAAAGGGATCTCAGTAGATCACTTTGTCTAATACCATTACCTGAGGTAGAGTCATCTGTACTTAAGTAAATGTTTACTGGGAAAAGCTAACAGTTCTTTAAAACCTCCAGTTGCATTTCCTCCTTCAGGGAAATTGTTATTTACCTGCTTACTTATTTGTACAATGAGATTTTAATTTTTTTTCTGAATGCAGACATCCTTTCTCTACTAGCTAAGCCTATTTCCTCTTGTCCTTCACCTGACTGATACAGAGAGCAATTCAGCATGTTCCTGATAACTGTGTAGACACTGAAAGGCTACTGCCAAGATTCCTCTTCTTTTCAACAGCAGAAAATAAATCTAGTTCTTTCAGCTGTTTTCTTAAACTGGACTGTGTTTTATGAAAAGGCTCAAAACAGGTAAATATAGCATAAATTAATATATTTTTAATGAGGCTATATGTACTTTTTGTCGAAGGACTTACCACTGTCGTTAAAGTCACTGTGAACTTTTTCGTCATCTTCGCTAGGAACAGCATTAATCTAAAGAGAGAAAACAGAGGGGAAAACCAGTATGATAATTAGGAATACTAGCACAGGGGAAAATTCTGGCCAAATCCTTTTTGCAAGACACACCTTTTCCTTAACTTCAGAGAGAAGTTGCATGTGGGAGACAAGCAGGATTTGACTGTAAAAGAACTCCGTAATCACGTACACTAATATTTTAAGAGGTCATTATCTGGCACACAAGCAATATTAATTAAAAAACTCACATAATTCAGTTTTCCTTTGCTTGTAATTAATATTTTCATTGCCAAAGCTCTCACAAATAGAGAGAACCAGCAATAAGAATCATTTTCTGTAGATTATAAAAGTTAATTTCCAATACATTATGTATTTCATTCTTTAAATGCCATATCTAAATGCATTTTTTTGTGACTGATCTTAATTTTGCATATGCTTTTAAAGTCATATGCATTAAAAAGTAATCTCCGTAAATTGATGTCAGGACCATGTTTTGTTTCGTCAATCAAATGCCTGAAATCTTTTGAGACAACTTCTTGCACATCTTTAACTGTACCCAGGAAACGATTGTTTCACTCTCACTTGAACTACACCCTGAAACATCAAAAAAAAAAAATAGGAATTTATTAGGGAGAGGTCCTTCACTTAAAGTAAAAATGGAGAATGCTACAATACTGCATGGAGCTTTCTAAGGTGCCTCCCCCAAAGCCTGAGTTCAAGGGGAGCCTCCTCATTGACTGAGCAGAGTCACAATAGCCCACACTTGGTGACAGGGTCAGGTTTTTAGGGTGGTTCTTCATGAGGTACCAAAGTGACTGACCTTCTCTGCATACACATAAACATTTCTAATTCATTTCTGGATTACACTGAAAATTCAATGAAAAGCAGGTTTTGCTTTAATTTACTGTGAATTTCATAATGTAATAACATCAGAGGAGTTAATGTACAGCTCTATTAATTGAAAGTTGAGCTCCAGGGGTTGATGGAGCTCTTTGGTTCTTTTCCTCATTTCTCTGTAGAGAATGAACTCTGAATTTTATATTTTCAGCTCCTGCAGATTTGTAAGACAAAACATTTTTTCCTCATTCTCACCACAAGGTGATTAGGGAAAAAAGGTTTTGACTGGCCTACTCCTCTTTTTTTTTTAACATATAATGACTCAGATCAGCTAGTCAGTCTGAACACTCTTACAGTGTCACAGCTTTCAGGCTGACAGTTATAATCATTTCAATACTTCCTTCTGGATAATAAAGAAAATTGAGAAATAAAATGTGTACCTGACCAGTCAGTTTTGTGGAGAGATATTAAAAAACACTGTTGGAGAAAGAAAAAACTCAAAACTTACTCAGATTTCAAAAAGTTTCCCATCAAGATTCGGAGAAATCCTGGCCATTTTTTCTAGATAGATCCAGTGTCTACTGAAATCAATTGAGATAATAAAGGCCATTCTCCTTACCTAGCATTGTATCAATTGGTAACTGAAGAGAGATACTAAACAGTAATTCTTTCTTCTACTCAACACAGTAATACATAAAAAGAGATAGGAATAAGAAGCACCATATTCCCTTTCACATGCCATAAAGGGAAATCATCTGAGGTTCACCAAGGTACATGAGCGTACATCTGTATGCCTATCTGCTGTGCTCAGGTAAGAAGTATTTTGTATATCTGTCCTTCACACTTTCATTTGTAAATAAGTATAAACATAGCTCTTTCTGGAAAAAAGAACAAGCCTGCAATAAATAGCAAAATACCTAACAACACATCCCAGTCTTAATTGCACTGTGACCAATTCTCAATGACCGTGACCAGAATACAGCCTATGCAATTCTCAATGACCGTGACCAAAATACAGCCTACCATACTCCTGGACCAGTTAACCTAACTGTGAAATACGAACAATACAGAAACAGGCACTCCACTGCCCAAAACTGCCTCTGTATCCCTTTCTCTCTTTACATATCCTTCCTGGCATTTTCTGCAGGGGAATCAAATTCATCAACAGAACTGGAGGCAGAACTTTTCTCCTGGGAAATATCTCATGTCAACTACAGACAAAACTCAACAGAAGATACCAGCCTTTTAAATCCTGGACTAACTTCTGCTCAAGCCTTACAATCCGTAATAAAACTGCAACTGCAATTTCGATGACTGGCAGCCCAGTCTAAAAACCAAACGGAAGTAGGGGTTAGGCTCCTGCAACCTATAATAGCAAATTGAGGTCTCCAGCAGCAGTGCAGCTATGAAGAGATATAACTTGCTAAAACAGACAGATACAAGGGGCAATCAAGTTTTGTATATTTTGTTAAGGGGCATGCCCCATAAAGGAAAGAAGCTCTGCTCATAAATTTTCCTCTAGTTTAATATATACTTTTTTTCTGTCAAATATGTTGCTTAATGTTAAAATTAAGATGTTGCTTAATTCAGGTGAGGAATTTGATTTCCCTCTTTTGAAAAAAATCATACACACAGATAAACCATCTCTCTCCATCCTACAAATATATAGGCACACTCTTCTGCACAAACATATATAAATTTATATAAAAACCTCAGTATCTGCATAAAGTCCATGTTTCTGCATTTCCTCTAAGTGCAGAAGAGGGTAATGAAATCTGACTGGTAAAATCTCTACTTATCATGCAAGCAGAAGAGAAAGGGGCCTAAGAAAGAGGTAAGCAACATACTGGCCATCGGGTAAAATTAAGGTTCTTCATAGTACCTTAATTGCTGGATTGATACAAGAGTTCTATAGTCACAACAGACTGCAGCAATTTTCCAGAGGATTACCTGGCCTCATCTAAATCACAGGAGAATCTAACAAATCATTGGATTCTATGTTACATTATTTTATTTAAAGTCACATTCTGGGACAAACACTGTGATGTTCTGGGAAAGTTTAGCAAATTTAAATTTTCCTCCAAGAAGGAAGGCATTAAGCTCTACTTACATACCTAGCTACATATTGTACCGAAGACATGTGATTCCTCAGGAAATCCTGACTGAGGTAGAAAAAGAATCCTCTAAATATTACATTTGTTGTCTGTTAACACCATATTTTATATTCAATTTTCTTTTGTCACATTCCAAGAAAGCAATTATTTTTGCATGTACAGACACAATGCTCTTTCTGAAGGGCATGGTTTCATATCTTTGTCCATCCCTTTTGATTTATTGCTTCAGTATCAAACTAAGACGGCTGTGCCAGCATTCTGAGACTCAAAAAGGGTATTTGCTGCATAGAATACAAATGTTAGTTCAAAGAAAACCTGTGCTTGCATTTCACTTTGAGAAAATAGATTTTAAAATATTAGAAACCTGCTTAATATTGGAGACTACAGATGGTTTACTGACAGTATCTGTCCAGTTATGCTGTTTACCTCGTTAACTCCTGAAAGGCAGCAACATAGAAGAATCACCATCTTGTTCCGTGGATTAGTAACAGGTGAATCTAAAGAAAAATAAAATAGAGAATATTACTACTCAAACATTGACCAAATCAAAAAAATGTTTTAGCTTACTGCAATCTCTTTGAACAGATATTATCATTTGGTAAAGCATCTAAAGTATAAAAATTTGAACAAAACTGATGGAAACTTCCAACTATTGGTAGCCACTAGAAGTGCCCAGAGCTTTTTGTTCTGGTTGGAATACAATATAGAAGTGATATTGGCAGGTGTTCATATACAAATATATATAGAATGTTTTTGTAACATTTAGGCTTTTTTTTGTATCACTAACTGTTATTAATTTTTACTGAGACAGAATCACAGTCTATTTTTGATATTGGGGTGGTAATGTGCTAACAAGCAAGCACAGTTCCCCTCATCAGTTTTGTTTGCTCAAGACATTTATACTTTTTGTTTGTAAACACAGCAATCTTAACAAAATAGTCCCATATTCTGTGCTTAGTTCTTGAACCCAGAAAAAAGAACTGTTATATGAGCATGGATGAAACCTCTTTTTTCTGTTTCTGTGAGACTAGCATTAATTCATGTTGGATACACTAAGAAATTTGAATGAAATATTTCTATTTTCAGCTGAAATCCACTACTACTGTATATAAGACATTTTCTGAACTAAAAAAAAAAAGCATTAATAAAATAAGATGAATTATTGGAGACTGGCAAGTGCTCTTTAACTGTTCACAAAGGAGAATAACAGCTGTGAATATCAAGCAGAACTCACTCATTGAAAACGCCCCATAATTTAGAGAGTTTACAGTAAAGAAGTGCTGGGGGAGGGGTGTACAGGAGAAGCAGGGGGAGACTACTCAAACACTGACCAAATCCAAAAAATGTTTTAGCTTACTGTAATCTCTTTGAATTCTGTCTACTTCACCACTTTCAAAAAATACTTTGTTTGAAGTGTATTACACATATGAAAGGATTTAATCAGTGAACACTGTAGGTTAGTGCTTCTTACTTTTAACATGTAAATAACACGTCCATGCATCACACACCCTTGCAATGCACCCATGCTGAAAACACACAAGATTTGTGTTCTTAACCCTGTGATTTGAGAACAATAACTGTTAATGCAACTCAGTTAACTGTATTGCTTTTAATTGAAGATAATCCTGATTACAGCCAAAGGGCGCTATTAATACTCTGAAGAAATGACTAAGACTTTAGCATTTGAATGTTGTAGAGAAAATAGAACTAATTAGCACTAATTTAATTCTAAGATTAAAGAAAATTCATTTTTTAAATTTTTAATTTAAGATAAACTATTTTACTCAGAATAAAGAAAGAATAATAAGTACTTTTTCCAACTGAAAGGCATTTTTTACTTTTGCATTATTTCATTAATATGGGAATATGGGAATCATGACCCCATTAAAGATCAAATAATAAGCATTTAATTATTGACAGCAAATAAATTTTTAATAAAGATACAAGGGTTTTGCTGTATAAAAGAAAGAAAACAAAGTACCTCTGACCCAGAAATTCATAGAGGATCTCACACCACTATATAATCTATAACCTAATTTTAAAAGGATAGGTTCACAAAGGGACATGTCATTTTTCTTTCTTCTGTACCACAGAACGAGGTACTGTAAGTATAACGTCTGTGAAAATGCTCCCCAGAAGTACCCCGGTCCTATCTTAATCATGCACTTAAACTAAATAATACATTGAATATGTCATAACCAGGAGGACAGTCATGATAAAAAGTGATTTAACCCCTTTTTACTCTACAAAATAATACTTTCTTTTCTTTACCTTGGGACTAGTTGTCATTTATAATTTCTGACCAAGGGAGACATAATGGATTTACAATGAAACCCTGATGCTTTTCCAAGGAACATGAAGATGCAGAAAATAAGCACCCATTACATTAGCAGACAAAAAGATGTTTTCGCTGGAACTCTGAGCCTCATTCTGATGCTGGCAAATAAATGGACTGTTTGCAGGTTCTGAAAGCATAGTTTCTGGCTAATCGCGATTCTTCAAGGTAAAAATAAAATGAACTTTTTCTGAACTTTTTGATGCATCACAAAGAAAAAGATTTAACACGATTTTTTCCAGCTTTGCATTCATATTCGGAAGGGGCCCAAACCAACTAGTTGCTACCAAATACTCAGATTAATTTCCTAAAATCATAAGAATTATCTATATGATGTAAAAAGAATGAAGGAATTGGGAATTTATCACTGTAAGAAACTCTCCTCCCAGCTCTTTTCCCAAATTACTACTTTTGCCATCTGTATGTCTCACCTGAACATGGCATCATGGAGGAAAAAAAAATTCAAAAACGTAAAGTGTAGAATAAAAAGAAGAAGAGCTGTCAGAAGCCAAAATATTTACTCAATTTATTTATTTAGTATTTTCATAGTTTAAATGAAATAGCATATTCTTGACAGATGAGCCAATTTCAAAAGATTCTAAGTTGAGATTCAGTTTGAACAACCCACGTACTAGCTAAGTTTAATGAATTTCATAGAATCATAGAATCGTTAGGGCTGGAAGGGACCTTCAAAGGCCATCTAGTCCAACCTCCCTGCAAGGAACAGGAATATCTCCAACTAGATCAGGTTGCTCAGGGCCTCATCCAACCGGGCCTTGAACATCTCCAGGGATGGAGCATCCACCACCTCTCTGGGCAACCTGTTCCAGTGTTCTACAACTCTCATGGTAAAAAATTTTTTCCTAATATCTAACCTGAATCTACCTCCCTGTATTTTAAAACCATTACCCCTTGTCCTATCACAACAGGCCCTCCTGAACAGCCTCTCCCCATCTTTCTTGTAGGCCCCCTTGAGGTACTGGAAGACCGCTATAAGGTCACCCCGGAGCCTCCTCTTCTCCAGGCTGAACAGCCCCAACTCTTTCAGCCTGTCCTCATAGGAAAGGTGCTCCAGCCCTCTTATCATCTTCGTGGCCCTCCTCTGGACCTCTTTTGCAAAAAGGGGTTGAAGTTCTCCCATGAACTGCTTTTCTTCAGATTCCTCAGACTTTCAGAAGAAATTTAAACACAAATAGGGAGAAATGAGTCATGTGAACATTAAAAAAATACCTCCTCAACAATTCAGTCTAAGTTAGTTTACAAAGCATAAGATCTGGGAAGCCTCTTACTTGTCCCATCCCCAAAGTCCTGGTAGGAAGTTGGCAGCAGTCCACATGGATGCAGTAATCAAGGAAATATTCTTTGTTTTGTGTCTGACATCTGACACTTAGATGATAGTAGTATGAAGTAATATCCCTCATTTTGCCTGTGTTTCAAAAACAAGTTAAAATTCTGCAAAAGAAAGTACTTTTCATACAACGTGTTTCTCATTACATAGTACATGCAAACTTCTGCACGCACAAAGGTCAGATTTACAGCAGCGTGGCCATGATACACATGCTCATGGCCTGCCCACCCATGTAAACACCAAAGTGGTGGGGTTACCAAGACCACTTTCAAAGATATCCAGAACATTCATGAGTAAAAGCAAACGTTTTGGAAGGAACATGACTGCTTGAAAAAAACAGACAGAAAACTAGGAATGGTTTAGCCTGAATCTCCCTATTGTAAAATTCCATCCGTTCCTGTGAAGCATCTGGTGCAGGCCATTGCTCAAGCACAGGGCAATTGCTACTCTATTTGGACCAAGCCTAAAGGACCATTAAAAGACAATTTTTTAGGACGGGTTTTCCCAATCTCCTAGACCAGATAAACTGTGACTCAGAAACATCTGCTGTAGTTGGAACACAATTAAGTCCCTAATAACCTCTTTTGAAGACCTTCTGTAGTGAAAATTTCAAAAGAGCATTGTTATCATGTACTAATGTTCTAAAAATCAGTTTCATTTTCATATTTCTTCTAATATAGTATGACATTCAAAAGTGTAAAATGCAGGGTATGAGGCCTTTGGTTGCTTTGTCTTTCATGCAAGTGCAGTCTTTGTGTATATTTACAGCAATATCCTTGTTAAGCAGACAGTTTCTCAGTCTGTTTGCCAGGGCAAGTACAGCCACATCAGGATAGCATTTCTGGTGCTAAGGCTTCCTAGTAATGTCAGAATTGAGATAAATCACAGATCCAAAGCTGAACAGCATAAAACTAATCACCTATGAATGATTTCAGGCTACTTAAAGCAAATATTCAGAGATAACGTATTTGGGGGAAAGGTAAAATCTCCCCAGATATGCATATGGAGTACAGCAAAAGTTTTTACTAGCAACACCTTATAAGAAGCTTGTATGAATAGAGCAGCCTGCACAGATGAGAAGCACTGCTACTCGAAGCCTCCCCAGAACGCGACCTGGCTGCTGTCAAACACCAGAGAGAAAGAATTAGTGTGAAACAATATATAGCTCTAAGAGCCTCAAAGTGGTGAGACATTTCACATTGAGACCTAGATACGTTAAAATACACAGGTTAGGGGAATAATGGAATAGAGAAAGCTTCCATGTTTGATGACAAGCTAACAGCCTTACCAATGAAGGTATGAATTTGAAGAAAATAATTCAATTTTTAGAAATAACCACTGCAGATTTTTTAGCATTATTGGAACATATAAGATTCTTTTTCCCCTAAAGGATGCTTACACTCAAAAATACTGGCCCAAAGCCATATTTAGTGTCGCTCACCAGCCCAGGCCATGGCTCCAAGGATGTGGTTGCATCTCCCACAGCCAGGAAATAACCTGCCTTTTGTAGGCAGGGTCTAAACCTTAATTAGGAAATTCAATCAATTCCATCCAGCTGGGCAATCGCCACAGTTGCAATAGCCATAATTCCCCTTTTTTGTTTTACCAGTTTTTGTTTTTAAAGGAAGGTGAAGGCTTTATGGTGAGCAGAGACCCAGTCCATTCATTCCAACTCCAGCACACTTCCCTCCTTTGGGCTTGCAGCTTTACCTTCCTTATCAAAGGACTCTTGCTCCAGTCCTGGCTCCGGCTCTGGCTACTCTGGCTCCAGCAAGGGAGTCACGGTCTTCAGGATCTCTCAGACGTATCACATTGGGGTCACCAGTTGCTGCTCACCAGCCTAGGCTGCAGCTCCAAAGATATGGTTACACCTCCCACAACCAGGAAGAAATAGCCCACCTTTTGTAGGCAGGGCCTAAACCTTAATTAGGAAATTCAACCAATTCAATCCAGCTGGGCAATCGGGGCAATAGCCACAGTTGCAATAGCCATAATTTAGTGCTAATCAGTTGAGGACTTCGGTCTGCAGTAGGTCAGGTATGCATTTACTCTTAGATTAGGGACTAGAGAAGCATCAGTCAGATATACAATGTGCCTAAGAATGTACATTTAACAGGATACTTTTAGAACCAGCCCAGGATTACTTTAGTCATACCCATTTAGCACCAGTGTGGTGTATAACAATGTTATTTCTTCACTGCAAGTGGTGAGGCACTGGGGAACAGGCTGCCCAGAGAAGTTGTGGATGCCCCACCTCTGGGAGTGCTCAAGGCTAGGTTGGATGAGGCTTTGAGCAACCTGGTGTAGTGGAGGATGTCCTTGCCCATGGTGGGGGTGGGGGGAGGGTGGAACTAGGTGATCTTTAAGGTCCCTTCCAACCCAAACCATTCTATGATTCTATGATGTTAGAGCCTGACAGCTCAAGAATGTACTATGCAACGTGCCAGTCTTAAAAATACCAAATAAAAGAAAAGTCTGTGCATAAAATATGATCTTATTAAGGCTGACACTGGTAAAATAAGTAAGTACGTGCATGTTGCCTTTGCTTTTTCTAAGTGTCCAAGTATCCACACTAATTTCTGGCACTACTGAAAAAAAATTACCCTTTATTTGCCCACTTTAGCATTTGACAAAAAAGACAAATCAGCAATGTTACTTTCTTACAAGTGGGGTAAAACTTAGTGAAGTCAAAAAAAAAAGTCCCCTTCCAAGGTAAATTATATTTCTCCTCACAGTTCTATGTAGACTCTTCCCTTCTAGTCACATTTTCCCTGCTACATTAGCTTCTCAACACCATTTACCGAATCTAGATTAATTTTAAATACAAATGAGGCCCTATTCTGCTCAGCTGTGAAAGTTCCTCAACAATATAGGAGCACATCTAGAAAATGAAGTTGGTAACCTCCTTGCCACAGTTTTATGTTGCATTCTGTTCATTTACAACTTTTACTTACTGACAAGGACAGTCTGTTCCCCAGACACTTCCACATCACAGTTTTTGTGGATGAACCTTATGTAACTAACTGGTGAGTTCAGGCTCCTCTGAATTTCCTAACTTGATGGAGAAGGCAGAAGGCACCAAAACCAGCTCATCTTGGATGCAAGAAAAGCAATGTCCCATCTGCTTCCTTAACCGGCCTCTGACGCAGGCAGTGAACCCTGGTTATTGAATAATCTGACTCAAAATTAAGTTTTTGCCTATAGCTAGTTGAACTTCAAGTGAAAATGGGAACTTTGGAGGTGATATAACCACCACGTTTTGAGCATTTCTTAATGTTAGACCATTTTTTTAAAAAAAAAATCTTGCTAAATTCTGTAATTCAGTGGCACCTTTTATCAAGGAATTCTGCCTGGGAACAAAGTGAAATTATTTATTTTTATCAATTTTGAGTTTTCCTCCTTTTCATTTTGCTATATATTTTCTTGTTTTAGCTTTAAGAGAAAGGGTTTACAGTGTTCCTGATCTACCTTCTCTCAACCAGTCATTACTTCTGATCCCCTTATTGTATTTCTTCTTATTCACTCTACTCCGAAATAAAAAGGCTTAGTATTTTCAATCTCTTTTCATATTAGTCTTGTTCCGTAACCCCTATTATTCTTGTTTTCCCTCTCAATACTCTGTTTATTTCTTCAATATCCTTTTGTAGCTACTGTGCAAGTAGAACTGAATATTTATTCTAGAAAAAAAATAATAGATTTTACTTGAAGGTATTAGACTAGGTTTTTTTATTCATCTCCAACCTATTCTTTACACAAGCTAATATATTCCGCTCCCTGGTGAACAGCATCTTTCAACAAGTCTACTGCCCTTCAAGAAACCATATGTATCAACTTTTCATTGCACTTCAAGCCTTTTTCTCTTAAAACAATCAAGTAATCACAGAGTAAGATGTTAACTAGAGCAAGGAAAAAGCTTGACCAACATGCTTGGTAAACAGTCAATTTCCATTTGTTTTCATGGGCTCCAGTTTGAAGTACTGATACCAAACTTTCATTGTAGTCCTATGTTCAACTTCAGATTTTTTTTCATTAGTATTTCAAGGATTCTGTGTCGGCCATGAAAGGTCTTTGCTTTTTTAAATAGTCTGATGTCTAGTTGGTTTGGGGCAGCGAAGAAGATTCTCAGAAAGAGTTTTCTTTAGAAAACAAAAGAATGATTATTTAAGAATGTTAATCTAATAACATGCTGCACCCCCTTACTTCTGCGTGATGGTTTAATTATTAGTAACTCAGTGCAGTTCATTAGGGGTCTATTGTGCTGCTGTTGGCAAAACAGAAACGTCACTGCATGTTAAATAATTAAAAGCAGTAAAACAAACATTATCTTTTGAGTCCTGGATTTATAAATTGCTGTTAAGCATGCATCCCTTTAATCAATAACTACTTACCTATTTTGGTTTTATGAGTAATGAGTATAAACTCTTTCCTGCCATTCTAATTATGATTTGATGCTTCCCAATTCTTCCTACAATAACTATAGATATTTTATTTCATTTTTACAACAGAATATAAAAGTGAACAACGGCTTATGCATCCAGCAAGTCCTCCAGCAGCACTAGTCTATGTTTCCCCAAGTTAATCGTTACATTTTTTGCCATTTATGGAGGATCAGGTATTTCTAGGGCACCAAATCCTTTGCTCCTTACTCAGTCAGAAGACCTGTCTGTGCCATGTGTTAGTCCTGCAGCCCAGGAACTGGTTCAGACCCAGTGCTAAGCAAATTACAAACTTGTAAAAAGTTTAGGGAGAAGCAGCAGTGAAAGGTTATTGAGCAGTGTTACATTGCTTATGTGAAATAAAGTAATGGTCTTGCTAAGTCCGATCCCCCAAAATTTTGAGAGGATTAACTTCTACTCATTAGCAGTGGAGACCCTGGTGCTAAAGTAACTCTGTGCATTCAGTCCTCAGTTCCTAGAGCCCGAATTGTTACACTAGGTATCATGTGTTTTATCACCAACATTTACCGTTATTGAGCCCTGGCTCGACAAAAACTGAACAAAGGTACAGTCTGACTCAGAAAACTTTGCTAACAGGAAGATTTTTTTAGACTGGAATAATCACAGGAGGGATTATTTTGTAACTGAATGTCCTTATTCTGATTTTTCATCTTTTTGGTTCTAGTACATTATCGCAGTCTTGTCAAGAAGTTTTGCCAGCCTCAGTCAGAAGCAGACAGAACGCATAATGAAAAATAAAAGGTAGAGTACATCTAACTTTTAAAAATTGTTACTGCTGACATGAAAGAAATGCCAAGTGGATAATAATGCCTCAGCTGCTGACTTTGTCACAACTTAGGTGAAACTTTCAGAACTGTTAAGAGAGTCACTTCCACATTACAATTTCAAAACAGAGTTGGGCACGTGTGGGCTGGATTTTGAAAGGAAGCAAACCATTAAATCATCATGCAGGCATTTATATTGCCATATTGGCAATGCTTACATTTTAAAGTCAGAGCTAAAGCACCACCTACGCTTTTCCTTCACAACTGACTTTTCACTAATTAACCACAGCAGCTGGAGCGCCACCATCCAACAGATAATGCCAGTGCAGAATAATTATTCAAATCCTTGGAAATGGGATACTTAAATTAGCCTGGGCAGCATCTGCCTTACCTGGTGGGTCTTGTAGCTGTGTACAGAAAGCCCTTCTAACTCAGTTCCGTTTCAGCAGAGAAGAGGTTAACTGTGGTAAGAAAAGGACAGTGTGATCACAGGGACACGATAGCATAAGCACGGGAAGAGAAAAAAGCATTTCAGACCCTAATACGAGGGCTAATAAGTACCTGACCTGACCTGACTTGAATAGCTCTCTTCAGAAGAGTTTAGTGGCAGAGACTAATGAAGAAAAAGCAGCAAAATGTAAGGTCTGTGGAGGAAAGTGCAGTCTCTCTGCACTTATTTAGGGACAAAGTAATCTAATACACCTGAGTGACGAAATTGGTTTGTTTAAATAATCCATTGCAAGCTAGTCTTTACAGAGACTTCTGTGCTTCGTGCTTCTTTGTTTTCCTCTATTAGGTCTCTTACAACCGTGACCTCCGAAGTTCTATTTTCTGTTCAGCAGACCCAAAGTAGGTTCCCTTTATCCCAAAGCATAGTTGCATGTGACATAAATAGGTAACACAGAACTACAACCATACCACTCCTGTCCTTAGCTAACTAGTGATGACAGTGTCTTTCATCGTACAGCACCTCACACTAAACAATTTTGCATTGCCAGTACCTTCAGTCTAGCTTGCAACGTGATGATTTTTATATGTGTAACCATTGCAGCGAGTGAACACAGGAAGACAAATGTTTCATATTACAAGGGAAAAACTCAAGTACAGCCTAAAGCCAAACACCAGTAGGTGCATTTATTTTCTGCAAGAGAAAAGACAGCAGGAAACCACAGAAAAACCACAACCTAACAAGCACTAAAGAGCTCATCAAACTTGAGACAGACCTGGTGAAATATACTTCTGCACTGGCAGTTACACAATCCATACGATACGTAATAATAGTATAGGTCCCTAACTGTGGCAAAGAAAAACAAAGTCATTTCTTATGCCTGGTCTTCAACAGGTAACTAAAACTGACAGATCTCTTTTCTTCCTTTTCACGTAACAGTTCAGTGGATGATAAATGCATCTTCAATCACATTGTCTTCGAGACAAAGCTTGCTTTTGGTTTGTTTGTTTCTATATAGGTACATGGGCATACAGCACAGACAGCTGAGGCCTCCAAACCCTACCAGAAAGCAAACTATACATTTCATAACACAAACAGTAAATGGGAAAGAAGGAACACCACAGGGAGGACTGACTGAGTGGGCTTCCTCCTGCAGGACTCTAAATGAGAATGAACAGTGCCTTATACGGGTAGGAGATGGGCAAAGAGAAAAGAAAAATCAGATTGTAATTGTGTGTCAGCTCCCAAAACATCACCAAGCAGTAGGTAAAACTTTAGTGAAGAGCAAATTATGAAAAAAAGAGATAATATTCATGTTACATAGGCACTTCCTCATTTCTTCGACATCCTGGTCGCGTTATGTTCTTCAAGACTGGTGCAATCTGTGCATATTTGCAATCTGAATGAACTATTTTTAGAAGACCAACAGGATTGTTATCTGCAGAGTAAACACTAGTTTGGGTCCAAGATCTAAGCCAAAGCAAATCACTCACTATTCACTTGAGAGAACACCACAATGCCAACAGGAGAATCTTTTCCTCCTATTTTTTGTGTGGGAGCTTTTGATTTTTATTTAGGCATTCTCTTTCACAGGCTCCAGCTGGTAGTTCATTTCCTTCTCATCCCTTCCACTCCCTAGGCTCAGCCACATTGTCTCCCTAGGTGCACATTATTCCCCATCAACGTCTCTGTTTGTCTTTGCTGATCATGCTGGATCCTTGAGCAAATTGATTCTTTGCTTTTAGATATTTGCATTTTCAATATGTTTGGTTTGGTGTTGAAATAATAAAAAAAAGCAATGGAGAGAAGAGAATCTGCAAAGAAACAGGAATAAACTTCTCAGGATGAAAAAAAACAATTACAGATCCAAATGCATTTTCAGACAAAAATAATTTGAAAGTAAAGTTATGGGAGATTAGTTTTGGGGAATTTTATCCATATACGTGTATGTATGTACATATTTATACAAACACATATATTATTAAGGCTAAAAAATTCAAAGTATAAAACAATATTTGAAATTCTTTTAAGTTTAAGAACAGAAAAATGCTCAAAATCTTAATTTCCCTATAGTCTTTCCGAAAAGTAACTATGCAAGTTTGAAAAGCACCTCACAGGCACACAGTTACAGAATAATTAGGAGTGATTGTTAAAAACATGTTTTCATTTTCCTGATATTGATAATTAGGTAGCACTAAACTTCTAAATTAATCAAGAAAACATTGTCTACAGTCAAAAACTGTTGTAGTTTTAGACTACAGATTCTTCCTCCTTTCTGAGTCTCCCAGTGTTGGAGTGCTGTTGTATGTGAAAAACTATGAGAAGTGTTTTCTGACTATGGTGGACCACTAATCCATATGGTTCTGGGCAGGTGTCACCAGATATTGTTAATCAGCCTTCTGGCTTCTGTTTTATTAAAAAGTGAAAATAAGATTTTTCCTGGGAAAATTTTTTCATCCTTGATCTGTCTCATAAACTCTGAACACACAGATCCATCAAAACAGGGGGAAGGTCAGCTCTGCTAGACTAGTCCTTGAGATGCAGCAGCTTGTCCACAGTGAGGTCTGAGAATCTTAGAGAAGAGGAGCTATGCTTAGGACTACTCCTGGTGCTGGGTCACGAGTATAAATTCAATAAGTTTACTTTGCAATAGAAACATAATTTGAATTTTTTTTCTTCTCCAATTAATGTCAATCTCAAATGCTAGAAACTGCCAGAGGGGTAACATTATTGTTGGCAGCAAGACAGTAGTGTTGAAAGAACTGCAAATCTTTTTTTTTTTTTTTTAAATGACTTTGAGTTCATTATAGTGCTAAGGAGACATAATATTTATTAGAAAACAGAAAGGAAGAAACGACATAGATCTCAAGTTGTTGCAATTAACAGCCCAAAATACTAAGGAGCAGTCATATTTTGTCAGTTAGGTGTCTCTGTTTTTCCTCTTCTTCCAATCTATACATTTTTCTACATCATGTCACATACTGAAAGATCGTTCCATCCCTGGTTTTTCCAACTCCTATTGTCAATTCAAAAGTGTTGCCACACTTGCAAAACATCTAGTTCTGTAACACTTGGAGAGAGATGGGGAAAAGGTATTAACTTTGCGAATAGTCTTAATACAGGAGAAGTTAAAAACCACTGACCATAATCTCTTTGGACACAGTGTCGCTCAGTGTCGTTTGTACTATAGAATATTGAAGTAGAGGAACTCAAGAACTAAACAGAAAAGCTTTTTACAGCACAAAAAGCAAACACTGGAAGGAGGTGGAACAAGTTGTACACAAGCCCCAAGTGCAGCATAAGTACATGCATTCAGACCGTGAATGAATTTGGGCTTGCAGTAAAGGGTAAGAAGAAACCTACTGACTTGAATAGCATTTAATGAAAATAAATAAAGAAGTAGAAAATCGATAGTTATGCTAGATTTTTCCCTACGGACAATGGCCCTATCTTACAATCCATGTTTGTACAAATCTGGACTTTAAAAACAAATAAAGCTGCAAGATGAACATTTTTATCAAATATTTTTCCACACTTTTAAAACCAATATTCCATTTGCCTGTGTTCATGTTCCACAGACACAACTCTACACAGGCAATTGCCCAGGAAGGCTGACTGCTAAGGACAGCCACTCAGCCCTTGCTTTATTATTTTTCTGCCTATGCCATAGCCTTGGAAAACCAGACAGACTTGCTGACACTCCCCAGGAAGGAAGGCAGAAGGCAAGTGGGGCAGCAGCGATGATACGTTTGCAGACAATGCATGAAATTACTGAAGACAGAAAATGCAAATTCATTTAGAAATTTTTGCTGAACCAAAATAGAAGCTATTTAGCCACCAATCCAGGCACTACAGATATTTTTTTGATGATCACCTGGATTCACAAAAGAAACTCCTTACACAAATTGTGTTTTCTTAGCCATGACATTCTACAATCGCTGTAATTATTTTAATATCTATGATAAACTGGATCCTAAATTCTTATGCAGTAACTTATTACTAGAATTGCGTTCTTTCAAAACTAGATTCTTCATAACTCCTGTTAAAGTTTTCCTTTGAGATACTTCTATATCCTCTCTTACTCAAATATTTCACTTCCAGCACTTGCTCAATGGAAACCGCTTATGATATTATCTCTTCCTCTTTATCCAAGTCATTATACAGGTACAATGGAGTCTCCACAGCTATATTTCCTAAATATACAGAGCTTTAAAGGTTTCTGGTGGTATCTGGGATATAGAAGACAGGTCTGGACAATAAAAAGTTCTCATTTAATTAAGGAGTTATTCTTAGGTTAGCATACAGTCACGTCTCCTTAAGCATCTTACAGAAACCACAGACAGCATCCAGAGCTTTTTTCCCTTCACGCTTCATCAGGACTTAAGTAAAATTGTACTTAATATATAGATAAAAACAAAGCAAAAGACTGAAGTGCAAAGCCCAACTCACTGAATATCTCTACATGGGTGGGTAATCTGAGATAGTAGTGTATTTAAGCAGTGAACATCATCACAAATGGATGCAAGTAAAGCAGCGTGTGCTGCACAGAAAAATAAAAGTCTGCAAGGTTATGCTAGACATAAGCCTATGTCAAAACTGCTTCAACAATCAGGTTTAATTCTGTGCCAGAAATTCTGGCACTAGTCTGTAGCTTCAAATGGCATGTTCCTACTCTGTTTTAAACAGCTAGGCATAAGTATTCAACCGCTTGAGAGGCAAAGTAGAATATGCAACTCCAATTAACACTAATGGGAGCTATATGTTTATTCAGCTACACATGCTGCTAAAAATGTACTTCTTGGCCCATAGCTTAAAGTAAGAAAAAACACCACATTCTGAAACATAAAGGGAAAAAGGTTCACGTTTCAGATATTTTCAGAGTGCAAAAAAAGATTATAGTGCAGTTGTTATAGGCAGTATAAACTGCTACATAAAGGCAAATCAGGCCCGCAGTAAAAGATCTGAACACCAAATAATCATTGATGTGTCAAGTCTCTTACACTGATATATAAAACGAATCAAGGAATTTGCATGGGTAGAATATAGTGGACATAACTCACAGCTAAATCTTGAAACTTGCAACTGGCAATTATTTCAGAAAGTTTCCAACTGCTTTGCATCATCTAAAGCAACAGTATCATTCTAAAGAGAGAATCTGAAACCATCTGTGTTTGTTAATATGGCCTTAAGTGTTAAATTTGCTGTTGCTGTCTTGAGCTATGTCAAGACTGTTTAAATAAAAGCTGTGACTTGCTAAATCCTGTCCCTAGCTAATTAAAACCATGAGTTTGAAGTACGTTGCTTAATACATTCCCTTTACTCACTGTTCACTGTTGATACACTTACTAAAGAATTGCACAATACATGATGCATATTGAGGGCTGCAAATGCAACAGAAAAAGAAATGAAAATGTGAATTTGAGAGAATTCTTAGAGTAAAACAAAATCAAATGTACTGCTGTGATTAAAGGGAGCAAGAGATTCATAAAAATGCAGAAAAATTCTTGGTTTGTAAAGAAATACATTTCTAAATTGATAACATAAATGTAAATCAGATAAATGCAGGTTATCATCTGAGGCAGATGCTTTATAAGAAGTTGTTTCCAGTGTCAGAAGATCAACAAAATACAACATCTAGAATTAGGAAAAAAATTGTAAACTCTATTCCAGGAGGAATTCAAAGCACTTACTTAGTAAGGCACATAGAAGCTTCTTAATTTGGCAAATCTCTTCTTTTAATTAAGATTTGAGATAATCCAGAAACAGCTCTATGGCTGTGTGCTCCCTTCCATTTCAGGCAGACACATTGTCACTCGGCTGTTTTGGTTATGGGCTGGTTGCACTGAGAACTGTTGGGTTTTTTTTTACAGTCAGGAAACTGTTTTCCTATAGTCCAATACATTCAAAAAGAGCTAATAACTATTAGTGTAATCAGTGCAAGATACTATAAATAGAGAGGATCCTGCATATAAAGCTCACGTATGAGAAACTTCCAAGCACTGATTAAGTTTAGATCTGGAGCCAAACTTCATCATTCTGGTTCCTCTCTGTCCATCAGTCAGCTTTCTTATGCAGCTGTAGCAAATTACACTTGCAAAAGCATTATCTATAAGTTATTGAAGAATGGCTAACGATTGCCCATCAGAGTAAAGCTCTAAGTCAAAGGAGATAAAAACCATATTCTGGCTGCTGTAGGAGAACACAGCTCTTTGACAGTAACCACATATAACACGTAGATACACCATGCAGAAGGGAAAGAAATATAGTGGGTTACACTCACATGAGCCAGGAACTCCTTAAAATTTTTCACCTTCCCAGAGGCAATGAATTCTTGGCTCATCCAAAATACCTGAGAAAATTATCAGTCACAATTCATGTTCCTGAAGCTTCTTCTTTAGCAAGAAGCAGCTTGTGCAACCAAGCAGCATTCTACTTCTGTAGCAAATATTAGTAATAAAAGTAATATTTCTTCACATCTTAGTAAAAATGTGGTAGTGCGGTGACTTAGAAATAGTTGTAACAGGGCTAGTGGAATGAGACCTGGCTCTAGTACTGTCCTTAACCCCTCTTTCTCTCTCTTTTTCTTTTCTTTTCTATTCTGTGTTAGTTATTTGTAAAGGCGAACTTTTAAAGTCAAGGGTAGCTTTGTATTTTGAAGACAGCCTGAGTGCGTGAGGACCTAACCATAGGCTCAGCTGTAAAAAAAAGGAGTAGCAAGTAGCATTTATTGAGAGTAATCACGCACTGTAATAACAACAGCACTCTTCAATCTGTGACCTTAAGGTCAAAAGAATACTTCCCCATCCTAAAGAGGACATCAGGAAGCTCATTGTTTCCACTGAATGGATACAGGGATTGCAGGGACATAGACTTCATTGCCAATCTTTCTTAAAGAAAACAACTGTAAATGGGAACCAGCCACCCAGCAGTACACTGACAGAAAGACCGCTGTGTTCCCTGCATCAGAAAGGGTGTGCAGGGAAGGAGAAAGTCTGAACATGTACAAGGAGAAAAGTGACAACATAGGAGAGGCTTTAGATGTCCCAGTTCAAGTTTCATCTGAGACCTGGGAGATCTCAGGATATTTTCTGTTTGAAGTATTGTTTTCTACAGTCCTGGCAAGAACCCAGTATACAGGAATGGAGATATTGCGGGGGGAGGAAGAGGGGGGGGGGGGGAACAAAATTAAAAAAAAAAAGGGAGAGAAAAAAAAGAGAGAAGACTTTGTAAACTTAGAAAAATTCTAGTTTGCCTAAGACCTAAATTCACACTGGATTCAATAGAATTACCTCAGCTTTAGAGTTGCATGATCACAAATAAGACATGAACTCTAGTTCAGTCTAACTATATTTCTGAGCTTGAAATCCCCATACATCAGTGCAATGCACAGAAGCTTTAATGCAAAACCTGCCCTTATCTTTTTCGATACAGTGTCATGTCTATTATATTCTACAACTTCATTAGCATGAATAAATTCGAGCAATATTTCAGCAAAGAAAAAGCCGAATTGTGCTTCTTATTCATGACCTCTTAAGGAACTCAGTACTGTACAAATGACAGCCTCGCACAGCTTCAGTAAAAGGCATCTCAAGTAATTATTTGCAGACAAACTGGACAATTTTATATAAGTTTTAATGAGGCAATTCCTGAGATAGTAAGTTGTTTAAGAGTCGAAGAACAATCATGGCAACTTTTATGTGTACTGTGTTTCTTAGGCCAAACTCAGCAGCAGTGTGTGTGCCTCTCTATACATCCAGTAACACTAGTGGAATTATATATCCTTGCAAAAGGGTTAAATCGGAGCTCATGTAACCATGATAAGTTAAACATTGCTGAAGTCAGGTTGTTCACAAGGGAAAGAACACAGCCCTTTACTATGACATAGATCTTCCATAGTTTATTTATCATTAACAGAAAGTGCTTTATAGCACTGCACAGAGGTTGCCATAAAACAACGTTTTAAGGCTCTCTCAACCATATTTCAGGCATAAATGTCCTATAGACATAGGAAGGAAAACTACCAAGGTTCAATATTATCATCTTTATTACAGATGACCTCACTATTGTGTTCTCTATAAAGAAAAAATATTAAACCATTAACATAGTCTGAATCCTAAATTAATACAGGTTTACTACTCATATCTAGATGTAAATGGCCTTACTTACTGTGCAATTATTTTTCTACGAAAATTTTGTTGACAGACCCATTAACAGTGATCATACCTGAATAAACGTTACCTCTTTTACTAAAAACGCATCCATCAGCGATTCAGTTTTCAGTGAAGTTTTATAATGAATGACATATTAAAAAACAAGGCACAAATTAATGAAAATTCAGTCATTTCACTACGTGTTACAAAGCTTAAACAGTAGAAACAGCTATACTGTTTAATTCGGATATTTCTATTTCCCTTATAAGCTACTTCTCACTAGTCCTATTTGTCTGTATGGTTCCATAATACAAAGATATTATTACAAGATGTATTATTGCAGCTCATAAAGATTCTTACAAAAATCCAAAGGAGACAGTAGAAAAAATAACATTACTTACTGTTTCTCTTTTTTAAAAATAAGATGCATATGTTTGATGCCAAAATGTGTTTCTGCTTAACTTGCAGCTCTATACATACTAAATCTAAAAAACCCCAAAGCAATTTCTAATGCCTCGTGTCAGAGTATGGCAGTAGTAACAATTCTCACTTTTGAGCCTGTTCTACTGCATTATTCCACTGCAACTTGACAGAATTTGTCCAGCTTACTGAAATGTTCTCAGATAAACAACACATGATTTACGAAGACGGTCGGTTTTACTTGAACACAAAAGATTTAAATCATTAAACTGGCTTTCTTACACTGGAAATAGTTCTGTCTGCAAAAGTCATATTTCAGTACAAAGCTGTGTTGCTCTGAAAAGCACATTTGCCCTGTATAAATAATCGTGACTGCAGCAGATAAGAGAAAAAAAAATCTGTAATTTAAAAAAAAAAAAATCCACAAACTTATTTGAAAATACTTCCTTACCCATTTAATTATTTCTTTTAATTTTTTTCCTTTTTTTGGTCCCCTGGAAGGTATACATAGAATTTCTTCTAGTTTTTACTGCAAAGTACTACTGGAGAGGGTACATGACTATATGTTTGCACCAAAACAGAACTGTGAACAATGTTCTGCAAAAGCAACATGTTTCTGTTAATGTTGGCAACAAGCTTCCAAGAATTTGCCTAAAAAACAGAACGCCTCTAGGTCTCACTGCTGTAATAGGCCCCAGATTACTCTTTTTTTTTTTTTTTTGGCTGTTTTAAAATGGATAACACAGAAATAAATTACAGAAAGTTACATTTTTGGGATTTTAGGCATGAAAGAGAGAGATGCAAGCTATAGCAACAGTATATTCTTATTATTCACCTTGGTATAGCTTTTGTACATTGTGCTCATCATAGTTCAATAGTACCTGACAAAACTAATGCTAGTTTTCATCTAACACTAGCTTGTGATGTTAAATAAGAAGCTGTGTGTGTGAACGTGCTTTTAAGCTCTACACTGCACCAAAGAATGAGCTGTTTTCAGCTAACATTGAGCCACTAATGATTTTAATGAGAGTGCCTTCTGGATTCATATTTTTTTCATAAAATACATCACACTAAAACAAAATCAATGAGAAACATTAATTAGGGCCTTTTTAGACGCCTTCTGTGGTGTTGTTTTTCTTTTGAGAAGCACCAGATGAAGAATGCTGTGCTTTATTTAAGCTAAGTTGTTTGACATTTAGATGAGAGAAAAAAGAGAAAAATACTAACAAACACAGGAACAATTTTTGACAGCTCTTTGTCATGCAAGAGAGAAAAAAGGGGACCGACTGTGAGATACTACTTTGAAGCCCTGGAAATTTGTAATGAAAAATTTAAGATACAAGAGAGGAAGAAAGATGAGCTATTCATTTGGTTCTGCATATATTAACACTTGTAATTCAAACTAAAGGTTTGCTATGTGTTTTCATAATTTTGACTCTAATAAATATCTTGGAGAATTGCTTTGATATTCTAAGATCATGCGTGTAGCTTGCATCCATTAAGAAAAATGGGGAACAATCATCATCAGCCCTCTTGGCGCTAATGAGAAGGTCATTGCTCTTTAATTATCACAGACATGAAACTGAAATATTTCAAAGGGTTTGTGGAATACAGTGGCTATGGGCAAAGCTGTGTATCTGTTTATAAGTCTGTCTGTCACAGAGCAAATCAAGTAGGACGTGCATCTTCCATTCTGTAGCCTCTCTGCTTTTGTGTATATTTAATTTTCAAGTTTGTATCACTGTTTCTTGCACATTGGATTAATCTGGGAAATTTAGACCAGCTATTAGCAGGGGCCGAGTAGGAGGGAGAAGGGCAGGGAAAGGAGGAGAAAAAGGGGTAGAGATGTGAGAATAGTAAAATGTTCCTTATCAGGAGGTATTGTGAAATAAGTACTGGTGTGTTGTGTGACCTTATTTCCCACAGTAGGGGTGTTATGAAGAAGTAGAAATGATGAGGTGTTGCAGGAAAATATTAGCAAATTAAAAATTTGTGTTTGGCATTGGTTGTGATCTCACTCATATTTCCACCCTTGCAAAGGAAGTGACTACGAGGGAAACAGATACAGTTGAGGCAACAGATACAGCTGAAACGAAGTAGGGGGTAGAATCAAAAGTACAAGTGAGTTTTTCCCTTTTGCTCCCAAAATCCCCAAAACAATTTCCTTCTACTCTGGTACAGAACTAAAATAAATAATTGCCCTCACACCTAATATGTTTTGGCTCAATAGCAAAATTTGGAATTACTTCAGAATTAAATAAGACTATTTTTACTTCAGTAGCAGGTGAGCTCCTCTTCTTTCATGCAAGTGTCTTTCATGCAAATGAAAGACTGAAGAGTGGAAAGAGAAATTTCCTCTCTCTGAAGAAGAGAGAGGAAAGAAGATCTAACTTTTGCAGACTATTTCCATTTTGTTCTATACAGTTTGGAATACTACTACTGAAGAGCTAACTTTTCTCTTTTTGCTCAATTTTTACCTTTGGTAGCAGTCACATTCCCAAAGGCAGGGCGGCAACATAAAAGAAAAAAAAAGATAAAGCATTCAAAATGCCAGAAATCAACCCTCATTCTCCTCTGGATGCTTTGTTGTAATGGAAAGTTAGGGCAAATCTGTAAAATCAGCTTCAAAATCTAAAATTCACAAATATTTCTCGCAATTAAGACTGTTTCTATTTGCCAGCTTTGTAAGACTGATACTGAAATTTCAATACAAACTCACTTATAGAACTCAGATCTCTAAATTTTCATTACTGAAATCTGATGTTAAAGCTTCAACTGAGTAATACAACAGCAAATCTTTATGACAGATGAGAAGTTTACCATCCTGCAACAACTCTCATCTTGAAAGTCAGCTTAGGTGGAATTACACTAGGTGAGAAGGGAGTGATTTTCCAAATTATTTCCCATAGAGATTCCAACTAATTCTCTTCACAGATTTTGACCTTTCTGTGGAAACAAGAATTCCCTTTCCTCCCCTTGCCAGATGACGGACCAGAAAAACTTCGGGGGACTTTCCATGAAATTCCAGGAGCAAAAAACACCACCCTATTTTTTTTCAATCTGTTATAATTCTACGCATGCAAAAAGTGGAGAGAAACTTAAGTCCAAAAAGACTATGAGTAAAGTCAGTATAGAGTGGTATCTGTACAAAACTTATCTGTTTAACTGGTAATGCAAATGAAAAGCACTGGACACTGGTAGATGCCCTGAAACCAGGTAAAGTGGCTTAATCCCCAAATAAGGCAGGTCTTCAACTAAGTGATTCTGATAAAAAAAAAAAAAAAAGATAGCCCTGTTAAATCTAATGTAAGCATTTTCATAGGAGTTTTCCCTTGAGACCTCCATACATGACACCGTACAAAAAAGATCAGACTGCATTTTTTCCAAAGAAAGGCTCGAGTAATCGTTTCCAGGGTGACTAAAGTGACTGACTTGATGTGGTCA
Source organism: Tauraco erythrolophus (assembly GCF_009769465.1). Classification (NCBI taxonomy): domain Eukaryota; kingdom Metazoa; phylum Chordata; class Aves; order Musophagiformes; family Musophagidae; genus Tauraco; species Tauraco erythrolophus. The sequence continues at coordinate 14,061,018 of NC_141470.1, forward strand.
AAGCAGAAACATAGCCTATGTTTGAACTGAGATAGGCATCTGGACACCCAGCTCGAGAAACATTTTCTGACCTGCCTCCTTCTCACTCTCCTGAGAACCTGCTTTCCACAGTAAAGTAATTTGTTGCATAAGCCAGATGGGGAGCACAGGGTACTTCCCACAGGTATTATGGATGCAGCCAAGGTTACCCTCTGACCAGACTGAAAGGTGCTACCCCTTCACTGCGACAGAAAAATGGAGTTAAACAGAAACCGTGTTGACTGTGTCAACTCACCCCCACAGCTGGTCACCAGGTAATCCAGTGATTGCAGTGATCCCTTCATTAGGCCAGAGAGCTGTCAGTATTTTCTCTCTTCCCCATTGCCATCAAACCCTGAGTTTAATGCGAGACGAACACAAAATCTCTTGTATCTCCTCTGAAAGTGTGTATCATTATCTGGTACTCCCATGACTGGTGTTTATAACTCTGCTCATTCTCACCTGCACTTGTTACTGGACCATTTTTAAAAGAACCTTTGTGGAGATAAAAAAAAACCCCAACATTTAGTCAGTGGGTAAAATCTTCAAGTGTTATGTCAGAAGAGAGTCCGACCCCTATATGTAGGGATATTGCCTGTGAGAGGGACTCAAAGGAGACCGTTTGCTAATGACAGTCTCACTTGTGAGGAAAGAGGGACATTGGTTGGATTTCTGAAGCTGATATTCCTCAGTAATAACTGTGTCCAGAATTCAACGTCAGAATATATCTACTGTCCCAACTGGGTAGACAGAAATACTGCATAAAAGGGCTTTAGTTGTTCTCTTCTGCAAAGAGCAGGGGAAAATTTGCAAGCGTGGAAAGTGCTCACACCTGAAGAGAGACAATTTTCATCTGTAAATTAAGCAGCACAAAAAGCACCAGGGAGCAAGTTTCCTGCTTCAATGTATTGTCCTGCTGGAAATATTTAGCATGTTCCCAAACATTTCTCGTTTACAATATTTACTATCCTAAAAACATGAAACCAAGGTATAAACTCTCAGTACTGCATTCAGTTTGTATATTTGTCCATAGGTTTATATAGCTCAATATCCAGAAAGACAAATGACTATTTATGTAACAAATTTATCCAAATAATTCTTAATTATACTTCCCTCTTTCTTTATTTTGACTACACTTTTCTTTGTGTCTTTGGCATCTTAAATCCTTTTGCAATATGTTTTTCTCCTTGATCATTAAGATATAAAGTAAATTGAATGAGTACTAAAACTGATCCTTGTGGCACTTCATTTTTCTCCACCTCCTCATATACTGAATTAACTTAAATCATAATTACCTTTTTGCCTTTTGTATCAAGGCACTTTTAAAAAAATCATCAGTTCATATAATAGATCCCTACACAATACTTAACAAAACTTGCCTGTAATTAGAAAAGCCCTTTGTGCAATACTGTATCAGAAGATTCTGAAAGGAAATGAAGACAGAAGAATGCTCACAACACTACAGGACAAAAGATTATAAAGCAATTTTTACCAGGGCAAGTTGCATGAGCTTTTGACAGCCAGTGGGGAAAAAAAAAAAAAAACAAAACAACACAACAAAACAACAAACTATTATTTTAATCGCTTAACAATGGAAATGCCACACAATGGACAAATAACATAGCTTGTTACTCAAGTTTTCTATTGCCTCAAAGCATCTTCTACCAGTTATTACCAACCTTTCTTTCTTCTTCTTCACGCGTGCATTACATACAACCCTGAAAGCAGCATCTACCATTGAAAAAGAATACTCTACCTTCTAAGCATTTGTTTTTCTCATGGACTCCTCATTTCACTGTGATTAACAGCACAGAGGATAAAAAAATGCTGTTGATGGAACAGAAAAGCGGCTGCTCAGTTCATCTCCGCTGCCCCCACAGAACCAAGTATCTTGGTAGACATTCATGGAAGGCACAGTGTGCTTCCAGAACTGAGCTAGTAGATGAAGAAAACAGCTGGATAAAACTACAGGTACGGAGAAACTAAAACTACCTGGATGTATGCGGAACTGCACAGAAAAGGCACAGTTTGCAGCAGTTACAGGGCTCTGCTTAAGTATATCTGAAAATCCAAGCCATGAGATCTAATCTACTCTCTAGCAATAGCTTTAGGTGTTGAAGTCAGAGGTTGTTCTATAGTTACTCACTCTCAGGCTTTAGTGTCTGAAGTAGACAAACATACTAGTTAAAGAAATTAAGTTCTTACTCCATAGGTATCATGAAAAAAACTACACCTACTTATTTAGGAAGAGAAACATTGTGAAAGTTCGTGAAAACAAGACTGCTGGAGCTGTAAGGCAATGGAAAACCTGAGCATGAGGCAATGAATTCCTAGACCAACAGGGGCCTAAGGGGCCAAACCCTGCACCTATTAATTTCATGCCGTTGGCTTCAATAGGGCCATATCCAATAATGACGAGTGATACTCCTGGTGCGGTTGTTTTTATGTTGTGTTAATACAGTGTTAAGCCAGTTGTTTAAAACTGCTTTGCAGTAATTAAGTAATGGCAGTTACTGTTACATGTGTTTATTAGTAAAAAATAATAAAGAACTGTTGCTGTTCTGTTCTTTATACGTGGCCTTAGGGACTCTAGCTTTTGTACTCCCCGAAGTGCCCTCTCATTACTGAACTAAACTTTCCAATAAAATACCGCAGGGGATAAAGGAGTTTATTTTTTTTTCAGTGGGGATGGGAGTTCAGCTGAACCTGAACATCACCAGAACGGCGGCAGCTGCTGATTTCTTGGAATGGGAGAGGTAAGCCATGCAGGAGGACTTTCCTGCTGCTCTCCTCTCTCCTTCACATTGCAGCAGGTGGATGCTGCAGTTTTCTTCCTATTTTGCTTCTCTTCAAAATTAGCAAACAGGGCTGAAGTCAACAATAATTTTTCAAATGAAATGTCAGAAATCTGTAACACGTAAGTATTACAAAACCGATCATAAAACCAAAATTCAAATCCACCCCTTTCCTGTATTTGTTAAAAAAGACAAAACAGGCCTTATTTTCCGTCAGCACATACCTCATATACTCCTTAACAGGAGTGTGAGCATGAGGCTGGCAGAATGTAAAAGCTTTACATTCATCGTTCTGACATTTGTTCACTAGACAGGGAAAATACGGAGAAACTGTCTGAAACCCTGGGTTGAATGGAATGGTGGATGTTCAAAGTGTATCTTGAGAAGACTTCATCATAAAAAAAACCAACAACCTATGACCCACAAAGGATAACTGTATAGATTGCCATGATCTAAAGATCAAATGATTCCACTTTTCACTTAAGAAAGGAAGTTCACTTTTTTTTATTTGCTGACTTCTTTCAACTACTAAGCAATAAAAGGTCAACTTCTCTCCCAAGTAGGTAGCCTACAACTAAGATAACATGGCCACGTCTGACGTTAGAAATTCAGGAGGTGATAGTCTTGATGATTCTTGTTAAACTGTTTTCTTTCTCCTCGACTCCTTAGTTGAAGCATATTTTTAATTATGCATCATTGCCTACACATAAATTCATTTATGTATATTAATTTTTGCTCCACTTAGCAGAGTGGTCACTTAATTAAATGTCTTCAGTTGTTTTAATGAAAAGAAAAAAAAAAAAACAGCTTTAACAGAATGTTGTAACACTATGCATTTAAACATACTATTTGTTGCCTTTATTTCAGTCCATTTGTAACACTGATACTAGGACATTTGCGGAACCGATATTAAAAAGTAATATACTTTTCTAAAGCCCCTAGACTGTTTAGCAGATTTTTAAATTGAAATCAAAATTATAGAGATTTTTCATTCTGATAATTTTACCAATTCACTAATTCTTTAATCTTTACAGGTCATTGAACAGCTTCACATTAATGAGATGTAGTTAAGAACAAATTTTACAGTTTTTCTTTTTTCTCTCTTTTTTTTGAAAAATGTTGCATATCATTTGCAAATTAGAAAGAACTTGTTCCATTTATGGTACATTTATTTAAAATAATCGAATGCATGAGAGCCAGCTGAACACTGTGTGCAATGACGCTTTAAAACAAATTACCATTTATTTATAAGGAAGAAATAGACTTTTAAAAAGCACATAGACTGCATTTCATTATTAATGGTGTTCTCCATGCAAAACTGATTTCTTTCAATAAGATACAGAAACACGAGAAAACTCAGAGAAAAACCAGGAAGAAAGCCTATCTTGGGGACACGCATATTTCACATATTAGAAATTCATAAAACATTAACAAAAACTGATGGAACCTGAGGTGTATGTATGAGGAACTTCTCTGCAGCTGCTAGACTTAAACTGTACAGTAGATACTGTACTTAAAAAGAAGTCAAATTACTTAACATAGGCATGTGAAAACTTCACTTCCAGTACACACAATGTATTCAAGAAACACTTCTAACGCCAGATGCCTGAAAGAATCAATATTTCAAAATTATTGTAGACTGTAATTTCATGCTGTGGAAACAGTAAAAAGGTAATTACTTTGGCTCAAGTATGTTAAATTACTATTATTCTATTCTAAATTGAATAGAATGTTTATCTTTCTAAATGGCAAGTCAAGCACTTAGGGTTTCTTGGGCCAGGTTTGCTACATATACGCATGTGCACACCACCCATGAAAGTCAGCACTTGCCCCTGGCCCAGAAGTCCATTGTTATTCAGTCAAGAAAAATTAACTTGCTGAAGATTAAAGTTACATGTCTTAGCTGAATATTATGACTGCTGTTCAACAATTCTCTGGGCTCGTTTGTAAAAGCCTGCAAACTGTGCATTTGACTCCCTCTGGAAGTTGAATGAAAAGCATTTTATAGTGTTTATAAACAGCTATTTCATTAGAGAAGAGCAACAGTCAGGAACAAAGGTATTTTAGGGGGTAGGTGGTAAGGTCTTTTTTCTTTTTTTAAAAGAATGATTGAAAACTGTAATTTCATTAGTATGTGTCTATTATAATTTCAATATGCTTGGTCCCTTGCACTTTAGCTCCCTCTCCTATTTTATTAGCTAGAGTCTGACCTGCAGCTTCATATTTCTATATAAAGGAGTACTACATATTTCTTGGTCAATTTTAACACAGGTACAGATAGAAATACAAGGAAATTTTCTTTTAAGTCAGTTTTTGGAAAGGCTCAGAAAATACTTTAGGTTCAAAGACATTTGAACTGTTTGCCAATAATGACTATGCACCTGATAATTCCAGAAAACCTCTTCATATAGAGGCATGACGTACATAAAGCCTAGAACTACTGTTACTAATTAGATTACTGTTAACAGACAGCAATATCAATGCTTGACTGCAAATTCATATCTGGCCAGTGATCTGACAACAATTCCAAATTACTCATTAGCAATCTTCACTTCAAGAGGTGCTTTGTAAAAACCTGAACTAACTCTCTCTTCTCCCACTGAAACAGCTATTTGCATGATTACTGACATACTAAAATTTGAGTTTCTCTGTAGCTGCCAGCTATTGTCATTGATGAGATTTGAAGTTTGTTTTTTTTTTTCTTCTAGTAACCTTCCTTACAAAAAAAATCCTTACCAAATTAAAAAGTAAAGTTACAGGTCCTGAGGCTTGTTTCCATCTCTCCAATCAGCTCCTCTGATGACCTTGCTTTCCAGCTATTCTCATTTTTTACTTTTGCAGCCTTGGGGACTGACCTGATCTCTGTGTAAGTTCTGCTTACTCATTTTAATGCTATCGTCCCTCAGTGAAGGGCCACTGACATGTGGCAGCTTCCCTGATCCTTAATTTTCTCACTTGTTCTTCACTGCCTTACTACAGCAACGTGCACAGGGTTAGCGTGCTGACCCTCACCAGGCCAGGCTCCTGCTCAGACCTTAACATACAAGTTTACAGTTGCAATAGAAAGTTATTCTGACAGCAGATCTCAGGATTCGTAGTAGACTGTAAGGAAAATATCTGTCCTTTCCTTTATCACTCCTGTTTGCTTCCATTTCTCTAAACACAGAAGGCAGGCAAAGAAATAGCAGAGCTCTGGACAAAGAGACACAAGATAAGAAAGAAAGAATACATGGAGAAAAATATTGAGAAGAACATGTTCCGGGAAAAGGCCTTGGAAAGTTCAACTTGCTCATTGCTAGTAGCATCCAGACAGTGTAAGGAAGAGAGGACATGATTGCCTACTTTCCTCCTCTGCGAAAAGATAAGCTGCCATGCACCTTCTCAAAGATAATGGTCTGCCTTCAAGTGCAACAGCTTCTGAAAGCCCCTGTAATGCACTAATTATGGCCTACACCACAATTAGGCTATTTCTAAGACATTTCTTCCCTTTTTTCTGCTCCACTGTCATCCAGTATGGGATTTGCACTCTTTTCTTTATGCACTGGCTAATGGAAAGTGCTTAACGGAACCACTGTAGAGTAAGGTTTTGTCCAAGAATCTGACTTCAGTCAATTTGTACCTGAGAAGTTATAAGAGTTTCTGGCAAGCCAATGCAATTGAAACCGAAGTATATCAACTTGAATTTAAATGACTTCTGTAGCAGAACTTTTAAAACATGGTTTAGTTTGTGATGAGAACATCATAAAGTTGCAATTTGTATAGACATGACAAATTATTATACCCCTAGCATCTAAGTGAGATAAGTTTTTAAACTAGTAGTTTTTGTCCTACATGCTTAAATTATAATACTCATGCAACACTAAAAACTTTACATTCAAGCCTGATTCTAATATGGACAGTTGGCCAATGCCTATCTATGCTTTTCCCATTAAGGGAAAAACATAACCTTCACTACACATCCAAGCATGAAGCTTTATATGGAAATTAAGAGAATAATAGCACAAAAATCAGGAAGGTTCTTAACTTTACCCATCAGCAAGTTCTGTGAACAATCAAGAATATACAGGGAAACTTTCCTTCAATTAATGATCTCTGTTTCCTAAGATTACTTTCCCACTAATATTATTTTTATTGAAATATCTAGACAAGCTTTCTAAACTGCGAGTTCTGTGTACAGAGCTGCAGTACACCATGTCTCTCAAAAACATAAAGAGTGGTTCCTCTGAACAGTTTCTTCTCCTCTGCTGAAAATAATAAACTCTAGCTGTTTAGCGATGATAACCTTGGCATTTCTCACTTAATTCTGGAATGAATTTGGACCACTCATAACCCTAGCATATCACCACAGCCCCTATGCTGGTCACCACATGGGCCAGGCACTGGAGCTGCACTACCATTGCCTCAATCTCCACATGGCTTACCAGTCCCAGGCTGGTCCCTTCTGGTGAGAAACAAACCTGTAGAATCTCTGGGAGAGAGTCCAGGCTCACGGAGCTGCTGAGATGAATCTTTGTGTTCACTACGGTCATCACGGGAAATGTAGTGTGTGGTAATTAATAAAATATCTGTGAAGCTATCTCTAAAATAAATAGGCATAATAGCACTATAGATATACTGAGATGCCAAGGCATCTTGGTAAAAATAAAATCAGTCTCATGTAAGCTTTATTTTGACAAGAGAATACAGACTACTGTTTTCTTTTTGTTACAGGGTAACTTTTATGAAGAAATTATTGAGAAAGTAGTTGCTGTAGAAAAAAAAAAGCATTGGAACCCTGCTACTTACAGTTCAAGTTATAGAAGCATCAGTCCTTTGATAGTTTTAGAAAAGGCAGTCACAACTCACTGACAGGAGACATTAATATTCTAGGGCTATAAATAGTAATAATAGTTTTTCGACAGAGACTGCTGGAGAAAGTCCTAAAGGTAGCATAAAACTTTCTCTAGTATGAATTTATTTGCCAGATACTAGTTTACCCAAAATAATATCAACCAGTAGTTTGGATCACATTACTCATGCAATTAAGACAGAACTCTGTGTAATAGATCCATACAAAGAAGCATGAAAAAACGTTGTTGTCTTTATGTTCACTCTCATGTCCTCTGGCCAGCAAATCTAATCTCTCTCTCTTCTAAGAATTCAAAACTAGTCTCACTATACCCTGTTGGACTTCTGCTGACAAAATTTCTAAGCCCGAGGCATTTGTCCTTGCAAATTTACGTTCTCCAAAAAGTCAACAGGGCTTTCTTCTGCTGAAGCAGTCTTTGACTTAGAAGCAGGTGAATTGTGCAATATTCCCCAGATGTGATCTACTGCTCATACCAGCATTGTAGCTTCATGAACTAGCGGCATGCCTTAGAATGATGCAAACTGGTAGCATTGTCAGAAGTAACCACGAGGTAACTACAAGAGAAAATGAGAATCCCTGTTCTCTGACTCCTCTCAGCTTTGCAAGCTAAGGCTGCTTCAGATCATAACGGCACGAAATCTGGCCTGAACGCAGTCTCTCAGGAATGGACTGAACAAAACACTCCAGATTAGCCTCTAGGTAGTCTCTCCATTGTCTCATTTTGTGCTCAGCTCAAGGTTGTACTGTCATTTCAGACAGCAGTCTGTACTCCTCCGAGCAGCCAGTTGCTTTTCGGTCTGAAAAAGTTCGTTGCCTGTGAGACTCACCAAATAAGCTGGGTGGTCCAAGGGAACAACCTGGCACAGGCAGACATGCTGATGCCTTGACTCTAGCCCAAGCCAGCTGTTTTTATTTGCACTGCTGATATTCCTCTCCATTGCAAAAACAGCAAACCCAAGCAAATTCACAGCAAGTAGGACAGGAAAAAAAAAAAAGTTTTTACAAAATACTCATCCTCTGTCAACACATCCTCAGCTCCAGCTTGGTCTCTCAATAGCAGCAAACCCTGTTTTTCTTAGGCTCTAGGAAGACTCCTATGTCTCCTCGGAGTCCTGCAGCTCACCATAACCTCCCGATACAGGAGCACAGCCTGGCCCCATGCTGCTTGCCTGCCAGGCAGCCACACCACACAGCCCAGCTGCCCCTGCCTCCAAGGGCTCTATCCCCTGGGGCACCCATTGCTATCATGAACCACTCTTCCCAAAGGAATGTGGTACAACCATGACCAAATAAAAGCACCCTCATAGTATCCATCACAGCCACAAAATGGGCCTCCATCCCCTTAGGCCAACTTTAGGGAAAGTCAGCACACAGGTAAGTAGAAAAAAGGTAAGTAGAAAAAAGTTAAAGCTATAGTTATCATTGTAACAGTTATAACAGCCCCTCAAAGTCATCGAAAAAATATATCCTTGCAGAAGTACCGGTGAATTCTCCGTGTCTTTTCATGCATCTTCTGAGCTCTCCAAACCAGCTCTGAATAAAAGCATCTCATGTGATGTTCACTTCCTATCTCACCACATTTAACCTTAAGTAGTCTTTCCTTCTCTCAGGGGTATGTTCTCAGAGCACTGATGTACTCAAAGGCATTTGCAACAACAAATATTTCCCTTCGATTTGCAGTTTTCTTACAGTGCTGCCCTCCTGAGCAGAACCACATGGTTCTGTTTTCTTCCCCAGATGCTCGGGTGGATGTCTCATTGTAGTGGGTTTATAACAGATACTGGACCATCTCAGGTGACATCAGCCAAAAGCCTAAGCCAGGAAAAATTCTGCTTTTATAGTGATCAAGAAAAAATACTTCAATTCTGAATACTCTAATTGAGCTGGCCAAGAAAACTTGCTTCTCAAGTTCTGCCAAAAAAGTACTGCAGATTGCATGGAGGAGATTCAAGAGTTTGGGATGTTCCTACCTTGTCCACTCATTAATGAATCATAGAATGATTAGGGTTGGAAGAGACCTCAAAGATCATCTAGTTCTAATCACCCAGAATGAACTGATCAATGTTATTATGTTGATGTTATGCTGTGTCACAAATGTCTTCATAGCATTCACTTTTGCATATCTATTAGGTGAGAGACAAGGGTCAATTAGTAAACAGAAATAGGCAGCTGTTGAGGGAGGAGCAATTGGAAGCTAAGACTCAGTATGTCCATTCACCCAGTTTTGCCTACAAGAGCAAAACTCTGGAGCAACATACAGAGCAGCCACCTATAAGGTAAGCAGATGAGAAAAGAGGATTTTTTAAAGTTTCATATGACAAAAATTGAGAGGAAATGAGTGGTTTCACACATGAAAGGAAGGAAAAGAAACAATTCAGCATGCTCTTTCAGAGGAGGATTAGGGACTGGTCTTTGGACAAAACTAATCAAGACCAGAGAATTCAGGCAATGAGCAGAATCTGAGTAAGAACTAGCATTCGCTGACAGGCACCTAGGATGAGGATATTGTAGTGACCATAAATCTAGTAGACAGTTCACTACACCACAGCAAAAATGGTGCGAGAAAAGGATTTTCCTGCAACAAGATAGCTGACAAAATAGTTCAAACTCAAACCAAATAATCTATAGCAAAAATTAATCCAGTAGGAGCCTTTTATACTGTGTCTTGCATTAATATGTGAAATAATGCATTAATTTTCAGATCAGCATTTTAAAACTTATGACTTACTGTAACATTGTCCATTTGTAGAGACTGTTATTAGCAGGCAGTTGTACAGTAATATGAAAATGGATATATAATAGAAGCACATAGTAATTTAAGTTGGAAGAGACCTCTGGAGACCATTTGGTCCAAACACCTCACAAAATGCAGGGCCAGAGATGAGATTTGAGACAACTTCGAAAGTTACATCAGGTTTCTCAGGGCCTTGTTCAGCTGTGTTTTGATTATCTGCACAGATGGAGATTTCACAGCCTCTCTGGGCTCCTGTACCAATGTTCGAGCATCTTCAGTGTGAAATTTCCCTAAAAAGGGTTTCATATGTTCTAACCTGTGCCCATTGCCCCTTTTTCTTTTGCTAGGCACATCTAAGGAAGAGTCTGACTCCACCTTCTTTATAAGTTATTAAACAGTTGAAAACAGCGGTATGATTCACTTTCTCTTCTTCAGACTAAACAAACTCTCAAGATGCTCCTTGTACATCATGCGCTTCAGCATCTTCAGTGACCTTGGTAGAACTCTGCTAGACATGCCTCTCTTTACTAATGTCTACTGGTAAGCCCCAAACTGGAGACAGCACTTGACACTGTCTCCCTTTTGCCAAAGAGAGGGGAAACAATCACCTCTCTCAGCCTGCTGGCTGCTCTCTTGTGATACAGCAGTAGGTTACTGATCTTTCTTGACATAAGTACACACAACTGACTCAGGCTTCCCTTCTTATCAGCCAAGGCCCCAAGTGCTTTCCCACAGAAGTGCATCCTTGCCAGTCTGTCACCCCAGGTGCAGGTCTTTACATTTGGCTTTGTTGAACTTCATGAGATTCCCGTTGTCCCACTCCTCCAGCATGCCAAGGTTGCTCTGGATTGCAGGACTTGCTCCCCATCATAGTAGCATCCGTGAACTCATTAAGACTACCCTCCATCCGATATCCAACTCAGTAACACAGACATTAAAGTGCACTGGCCCTAGTATTGACTCTAGATGAATGCCGCTAGTAACCACCCTCCAGTTGGACCCCGAACCGGTAATCCTTTCAGTCTGTTGGTGCAGCCAGTTTCCAAACCACCGTAGAGCTCACCCAGTCAGTCCGTATCTCAATAAAACGCAATAAACAGTTAAAACATTACAGTGCATATATAATTTGGAACTGTTTCAAGTAGGTAGCCAAAAAGAGGTTTGCCATCCTGAGGAGAAGAGATCACGCTACTCCTGCCAAGGAGGAGGGGGAGCAGGGACAAGAGGCCAGAAGACTGGAAGATCCCAGGGAAGACCCTTTCCTTGTGCCAGATCTGCTGCCAGTAGTGGGTGCAGCTGCCACCTGACAGCAATACCCACAGAGCATATCATGTTCTTAACTTCTCCAGCAACATCAGCCAGCCTGAGCCTTCTGGGGCTGTGCACCAGCAATGGAGGAGCATTTTACTACCCATGTAACTGCTTCTTGTACTGTAGTCAGTCGAGAGACTATTCTTGGTTCAACTTTCCAGCCAAGCAGTCTGTAGCTATAATGTGCAAATTCTGTGCGTGTCAGACAAGTTCTTAAGATTTGTCAACACAACCAAACATTTAAATTGTGATGTGCATCATTTTGTTTTTCTTTAAGCATGTTTAAATATATCTATATAAATTCTTATTTATTTATGCTATTTTCTAAGTAAAATACCAGCAGTGTCTTCTTGTGACTTAAGAGAATCATACTAGCTTAGCGAATGCTTAAATAACCAAAGCACTTGCAGGTATTGATCATTCCTTTATTCCCTACAGATACTAGTTTATCACAGTGTTTTGGGCCAACTGAAAAATATGCTTCCAGTCATTTGCCACTGAAAGCTTATACTTCACTTTCTAAGACCCACACTAGTGCTTTTTTTCCCTGTAAGGAAAAGCATTAGAGATCTTCCATGTCCCCTTTGTGGAATCTGTGTGCTTCTGCTTCACTTCTCAATCCAACTTAACATGTACATCTGTCCTGTTTTAGCAGTTGGTAGCTTTACCAAACACAAAAAATAAGAGTAATAAATGATACTTCATTTTAAACTAAGTTTAAGACATGAATAAAAATCCCTTTTCTTCAAAGCTTGAAAGAGATCCCTTCATAACCACTCTTGACAGACCACAGAGAATGGGATCTAGACATCTTTTAAACAAGAGGTTGTAGATTCCAACTTTATTTCTCAAGAGACTAAACCAGATGTATTAACTCAAATGGAACAAGAAAGAAAGATGCTTTCCCTGTCCCAACAAACCTATTATCATGAGGGCTGTGAATATTACATGTGCAATGTTCTGTGTGAAAGAATGAACAGTAAAAGCTTTCAAAATGAAGTCAGATGTAAACGCATACTGTTTTTTGAACTTAAGATGCAAGCTCCCATGAAAGTTGGCCTTTCAAAAAGTTAGAGAACAGCATTTGAAAAATGAAGGCATAGCACATATAAAATTTCTATAGTTTTAAAGCAAATTGAAAGATGAATAAATCATAATCTTGTTAAAATGAGATTTTTTGCTATACTTCTAGTTGTACTAATCAGATCTTTTAAGGATGATGTGTAGATCCTTCTTACTGAAAATTTTCTATATTTCAAAAAAAACCCACCAAAACCAGTATTGGTCCCAATTCTAACACTGTTATCTTGAATTTCAGTATATTTGGTATTTTTCCCAGAATGACATATTTTGAAAGCAGTATTAATTTCAAAAGTAGTAAAAGTACAAAATTGCTAGTTTCATGGTTGGAGAGAAAAGCTGGAAAAGATTAATTTGATACACAGATAAATTTCCAGAATATATTCCAGTTGAAATAAATTATCTTTTTCACAATAGTTATTTCAAAGCAAAACGGCTTTTGTTTCATGATAGAGGGACAGTTTGTAGCAAATGACATGTCATTTCACATTTTTGGAAAACATTTTCAGTTCTTTATTCTCAGGCAGATTAGACCTAGGCCTTCCAGGCTACACCTGGAAATTATGAAGAAACCTATCTAGACTCACGCACATCCACCCACTTATCAAGACTTCTTAGGGGGTGGAGGGCATTGCTCAATCATGGCCAGATCTACGTACAAAGAATTCTAGACATTTCCTAGACCAGCAGTCAGCTTGCATGTCAAAGATGGCTGTTGTCCCTGAACCTATTTCAGTTCTACAAGAGCCTCAGTAAGCCAAGCTGGTGACAGTAGCGCCCACTGTCCCCAGCAGAGATACTGGGGTAGGTTAGGGCACAAGGACAAGAACATTTGCTGACTTCATCCTTCCCATCCTAGCAGGAGCAGTGAGTCCAACGCTGCAGTGCCCTTGCTCTCTTTCCCAGTCCCACAGTTCCCCATGTGTGAGTTGTTGCAGCTGACTATTCTGGGAAGCAGGTTATTGGGAAGCTCTGCAAGGGAGAACCTTTACAACAAGACTGTAGGACTAGTTCTGTCTTAGTGTGTATAATGTGTGAATTACTGTACTTTCCTCACTGAGGATAAATAATGCAGTTCTTTCTAAAGCAAAACATACCCCAGGTCAAGTTTTCCCTCCTCAGTTATACTGGCAGCCTGAAGTACATGGAAATATGCCAGAGTCAAAGTGGACTGCAATAAAGTCAATGGCATTTTATCAGATACTATAGCTGGGGGCAGAATATGATTCAATGTGTACATTTTGAATAGAATTCTTTTAGAAAGCACTTCAGAGAAATAAAACAAAAACAGTTTATTTTCCTTGATAATATTCAGTCCATGCGGTACAACTCACAAGAGGCCAATAAATTATTGTTACTGGAAACTTTGAAAAATCATTGAAAAAGAAAACATTTATACAATTTATGAAGGCTTCTGAAGTATGGTTGATAAGTTCAGGTCCAAAAGGACTGTAAAGTATCAGGATATTACATAGAGTAATGCTGATGGCTCTTACTCTATTTACATTTAATGCAGTTTAGTTTGCTTTTTGCATATGGGAAAGGTTAATTCTACACTGAACAGTGTTTTGATTCCACTTTGGTGAATTTCTTATAGAAACACAAAAGATGATTACTTGGATTAATAAGAAGAGTAATAAAAATAGTTCCAACTTTATAATACAAAGATAAACATATGTATTTGTAATGGAAAAATGTGTTTTGTGGAAAAGTTATAAAATTCAGATCTTGGCAAACAGGTTTGGAGAAAGGAAAAGTAGTCCTGAATGCTCACCCAAAACTGGTTTTAGTCCCTATATCTGTTTCTAGCAGAAGTATTTTTCTTGGGTCATTTTTTGGTTTAAGCTTGCTACTGAAGATAATTAGATATATTTAATAATTATAGTAGGGTTATCACAAGATTTTTATCAAAATATGATGCATCTCAGGGAAGCTTTTCATCAATATTTGAGCCAAGTTTGCTAAGTTCATGAACCATTCAGTATAGCTGGGTCAGGTCTAGAATGAACTCAGATTGATTTATAGCATTGTATTTAAAATAGCATCTTCAGAAAGTTCAAAAATTAAATAATAGCCTTAATATTATAAATCAATGGGATACCCTCCTACAAAATAATTTCTTATGTTCTGTTTATCCTACCTTGAAAAGAACACAGAGAAATAATTGGACAGCTAACAGGATTCAAACCCAAGCAATAGTCATGATTATAGTCACAGAAATACATCCACAGAAGGAAAGCTTGAAACTCTTGGAATTTTCTATTGCAGAGGAAAAGCAGCGAGAAGAGGGAAGGAACATGATAGAGCTACTGCATTGAACACATGATATGAGAGAATTCAGATGTCCCCTACCACCTTGTGAGAATAAAGGAATTTTCAGTAAGATTGCAAAAACATTCTTTTTAAAGTGATAAAGAAGTTGCTCTGTTTTATTTAAGTCACAAATTATAAATAACCTGTAGAATTCATTGTAGAATCAAAAAAGCTTAGTTGGGTAATGAAAATGCAGCAACTGCATCCAAAAACCCAAGAATATAAAACATGATGCTTAGCATAATAACTGACTGGTTGAAGAGGTTAACCTGATTCAAGACAAAAAAATCCCCTCTTGGGCATTTTAGTATTACTAGTATTAGTAGTACCAAATATTACTACTAATAATGATATTAAATTTACCCATTATTAATTCAGTATTACTATTTCCCCCATTAATGTTATTAAATTTACCATTTTTTTTTTCATTTAAGAGTTAACGTTCATCTTTATTGCCAAAGGATTGCTCTGAGAGCAATCATCTACAAAGATTGTGTGTGCTCTTCAGTGCACAGGCTTCCAAGAGAGCAGCCTGTAGAATAAGAGAAGGCACGTCATTCATGATTACTAGACACATCTCCTTTCTTTTCAGCTCTCAATAACCTTCGTAAAAATAAAGATATTATAGCCAGATTATTCACATCATTCTAGCGATAATTGATCTTTATCACTGCACACCACCAGAGCAGTCTGGATACCATCTAGGAGCTTCACTAAAATATTTGCATAAATCATCACCATGGAGTCCCTCTAGGCATTTGTTGGGTCTGAAGTAACCAAGATGCAACAAATCCTCTTTGACTAATAGTCAAGAGACAGCAACTGACACCAATCAATGTTTGTAACTCTGAGTCAGCCACAACATATTTCTCCAGAAGCCTGTGCAAATACAAGTAGGGGACATGGCAAGAAACTAGGAGTGGCACAGAGAGCAAGAACGAACTAAGGTTATGTTTGCTGGAGATATTAGAAGGGGGCGTAAAATACGTGCAAGAATGCTGAAATTAAGCAGACGAAGCCAGGGGAAATAAGAATTCAGTTTCTGTGCTCACAGAAACACTTAATCCTTTTTCTCCATCTTCCTTTGACTTATCAGAGGTTGACCACAATCGGAAAGAGAGTATTACGTAAATGTTGACAGCTCTCAGACAACACAGGGTACTCATTTTCCTAAACGCATAGGCTCAAGGTATGAGAACCAGTAAATTAAAAGCTTCTGCTATTCAGGGAGTCATGTTAGATAATCAAACCGTTTCTCTTCTCCTCAGATTCGAGATGTTAAATCATGTGCTTTAGCCACTTTTCCTGTCCTGTCTGCCTCCTTCACTCTGGCTATGACACATTGCCTATTGGGTGTGGAGAATGGGAGCACTTAGAGCAGTAGCAACAAGAAATATTAAGGATTTGAATTTCACCTTGCATGCATGTCCTTCCATTGCCTTGAATATTCTTACAGTGTAAAAGCTCACATCTTAGGTTTAAGCATGAAGGTTAGAGCATTCAGACTTACCAAGAACAAACTTGGAGCAGGCAGCCTGCATGGTACGTGTTCCATGCCACGTGGTTTAATGTCTGTGGCAATCTTTCACAGAACCTTAGATTGCGGTTGTTTTTGTAAAATGCATCTCCTCCAGGTATGCAAAGCCCACAAAACATATTTTCATTCCTCCAAGTGTAAAAGGGTCTGCAACAGTCTGAGCTGCAAAAAGATTGGGGAAGTATTTTTGAGACCTTTTTTTCTGGGTGCCTCATAAACCATTTAAGTAAAAGAAGGATGGAGATCACAATGGCAGATATAGTCAGAGCAGACGTTGATATGTTATGGGATCACCCCTCCACAACAGAAGGGAAACAGCTCACAGCTTACCACCAGGATATCTCTGGGGAAAGCAAGAGGACCTAGCAGCTCTGACTACAGGCTAGACTTCAAACTGTTAGTCTAGTCCATGGCATTTTGCAAACGTTACAAAACCAGTTCCCATCTGTAGAAGGGAGCTGACTGAGGCTACTGACTTCAAGTGCTTGGCATTGATTTTCAAGTCTCTTCCTCCCCATCTGGCTTCCTGCCAGAGGGAAACACCTCTCCTGGAAAGCAGTTTCTGGTCAGCTTGGACACGCCACTGCAGTTGCTATGCAGCAGATGAGCCAACTCAGCTGGACAACCAGGAACTTGCAGAAGTGTAGTCATGGCTCAAATCAAAACATACCCAACAACTGAGCTCCACATCTGTGATGTGCATGAACTCAGTAACCTGCTGAGCCTCATGTGCCTTGTGGGAGCAGAAGAAAATCACAACTACTTTTGTGATCTTCTTCAGCTGACAAAGCTATTGTCACAAGTTAAAAAGCTAGGAAGTTATTTCCTTTCAAAACATTAAATTTAGATGAACCTTGACATTTCTAGGTGGGAGACCAATGTCTAGTTCCAGGAAATAGCATATATGCTATGTATGTCACTTATGAAATATATACAACAACTAAGACACTTTAGTTAAGAGAGGCCCATTAGTCATTTGTGTGTTTACAACACACTTGCTGCTGCTTGAACATAGTTTCTCTGTCTTGATGAAGTATATGCAGAATATCTGTGTGATTTTTCTATAGAACGCTAGCTGGTATCAAGAAAAGTCAAATACTGCATAGTGCTATGAGATCCAAATTCAGAGTACTGTTGTAGCTGAATTGTTTGAAAAGACATATGGCATCCCAAGTGTAACAGATAGTTGAATCTCAAGGGGGAACCATTGTTCATTCATCTGGACCAAGTGACATTCTTTATGCAAGAATAATTCCTGATTAAAGGGTGAGTTTTAATGGAAACTAATTAGGCAACCTCTTTAGCCTGGGCATAATGATCAAATGAGCTGTCACACAGTACCTGATACAATGATCTCACTTGGTACAAGATTTTATTCCTTAGCAATTACACTCCCACGTTGCACTGCATGTGTTTATTGCCTGGAGCACACATGTCAAATTAAAGAGCAGCTTATGCACCTGATATTTAATTATTGCCTAGCACTACAGACAACCGGGAAATGTCAAAGTGAGCAGTCCTGCACTGGAGCAACTAAAACTGATATCTTCTTTGGCAAAGAAAAAAATAGAGATAAAATATGTATGGACGATTCAGTTGTCTTACAATTCACAGTTACAAAAAAAATGGCCTCCCAAACCTTAAATAATTCACCGTCATGCTCAATGCAGAGAATACTGTCAAAGCAGAAATGCACGTGAAACAGGTTCACCAGCTCACATGATTATTTGTATTAGATGCATCTTTGCATGAATAAAGTGCTTGCAGGAAAATGGTGGGATTTGAGCTGTTTTACACCAACTTCAAATACCAAAGGAATCATTTATTTATTCAGGTATGGACTAATTCACAGGTGTTAAAAGAAATATTCATTTCTACAACTCTGTTATCCAGCAGTTAACTTAAAATCATCCTTAGCTTACTGGAAATTTTCCTAAATTCCTTCATAGTCAAATCACCTCCTTAATCCTAGTTGTAATAAGGTTGAAATGAAAAGCCGGCAATACTAGAAAAGATGTAAGCAAAGTGTTTCCAGCAAATTGAGACACGCTAATCAAAAAAGAAAGTTTTATGGCTGCAACGGAGGTGCTGACATTAAGGTGAGGAAAAATCCATCACGTCCCAAGATTTGAGTGCAATTTTTAATAAAGAAAAAATGTGCACAATACAAAAGAGTTTCTCTTAGTCATTGATCTGTAATGGAACACCCAAATAGAGATCCGATGGTATCCTGTGGTTAAGAAAGTTGTGTATCTTGGACTGTTCTGCTCCAAATAAAGGAATCTAATTACCCGTAATCTTAATTGCACAGTCTAATACTAAAAAGGCTTAATAAGAGTGCTTTTGTATTTACAAAACTGCACAGCTTGTGAAAGAACCCTCAAAACATTTGGCAGGAATCCCAGCCGAGGTATGACTGACTGGAACCTCTAATGACTACAACATGTAAACAAGTGTTTTGTTTCGACTGATAATCATTAACTTCCAGTGTCAGACTTATCCCACAAGATTTTGTTCACTGCTTCACCAGCCTGCTTTACAAAGGCATCTGGTGCTACGGGAAAGGGGGGGTGGAGGGAGGGGGTGGTGGAAAGTGCAGAGTGCTATACAGTGTTGTCACTCTTAAACTAAAGTGGCAGTAGGCAAATGAAAGGGTCATGAGGTAAATGCTTCTAACAAGGAGCAAGCTGCTGTGATAATTCCCACCATTCTTTGATGGCCCCTCTTACTGTGTGACTTAGTGACATAATGTGCTAGACCTCCTGGTTATTTTATTTTTTAATGAAGAAAGGTAATTTGAAACGGAGCCTCTCTGAATTATTGTTTCATGCCGTGGTAGCTTTCGAAATTAAACATCTGAAAAAAAAAAAAGAAAAAAGGAAATTCGGTTTCCCTAACTATTGCAGTACTGGAACAACCTGCGTCTAAGTGCTGCATTAAAATATAAGACAGAGGAGCAGCTGAATACACTCCTACAAGGACAAATGCGGTATCCTAACAGAAGGGAAGCATGTCAGAAATTACACAAGCTGCACTGGCTAGCTCAGCTTCGAAAGGGTGTTCAGCAACAGTCATTTTAACTGTGAGTATCAAATAGCCAGATCCTCAGCTAGAGTAACTCTGCTGAAATGCAGACACCATGGAGAAACCTACCTGGATTTTTCGTAATTCATTTACTTTAATAATAAAGTAGTTATTGTTCAAATAATTTTATGTAGAAACACCGGAGAAGTTGTAAAACGTTATACCCATTATGTAAACTGTTTGGTAAAGCCTTGCAGACTATAAACAAAAAAATGAATAGCCCATATTTACACTTTCCATCTTTTCTTAGCTTAAGAAGTGCAACTACTCCGGTAATTTTCAATCATGCAATTGTGTACAGCCAGTGTTTTGAGTGTTCTGTGAAACAGCAGGAGTAGCTTCGAGATTGCAGATGTAGAACTTCTGTGGCTACCTGTAAGTAAAAGGTCATTTGTAAACTCCATTTAACTATCGATACCATGGAGGCTAGTTCCAAAGGTTTACACTTATTTCACGCCCTGCTAGGATCTTGCCTGCGTAGCAAGCGTTTCCTGATCCGTTCTAGCCGAGCGCCGGAGAGCGTACCGCGCACAGCTCTCGTGGCTGCGTGAAGGAATTTACGCGTGCAGCTCTCCAACAGCTGTGATATACAGCCCCGCAGAATCAGGTAGGAGCTGTGAATCAGCCTGGCTAAATTTATTTAAAAAACACTTGGCAAAGCAAGTTTGCAATTGTTTAATTTTCATTATAACTGCTGCCTCACAAGATAATGAGCCCTCATAACAGCGTTTTATATAAAAGCACATTATGCCTTTACACAGCACACACAAATGGCCAGTGATTATTAACAATGTTAAAATGTCAGTAGAACCAAGCCAGCATAACGGCATACATTTAGATGCCATAAAAGCTGCAAATGACTGTTACATTGTTTCAAAGGAAGCATCTTAAAAAGGCACTTACAAACAGAGGAAAAGAAATATTTGTTACGAGGAATAGAAATTTATGACGAAGTGTCAATCACATTTGACTTCATGAAGAGCATTAGCTTCAGGAATCAGCTCAGCTCATCACTGCTGCTATTAGTACTCTCAGGTTTAGGATTAGACACAAAATGTTCCATAAATAATTTTTGCTTTTACATTTGACTTGATTTTTTTTTTTTTCCTTGCCATTCCAGGCTTTCAGAGTTTTGGAATGCTTTAAGAAAACAATCTCAAAGTAAAACTTTTTACATTTTACATTGCACATTTGCAATGTAAAGTCTAGCAAAGAGTAAAAGGTCTAGACAGGGTAATCACTATCTAAATTATTACAAATATTTTAGAGGCTTTTAGCCTCAAAATGTCACTCAGGACATCATCTTAGGTACAAGTAGGTCTTACTCTCATTCACTGAGAGGAAAATTAAGATATCTGAATCACAAAGGATTTATGTTGTTAGGCTGTTGTTGGTTATTTACACCAATCCTTTAAAGTTATTCTTGTAAATTTGCATTTATTCCACTCGTTTATTAGGCTATGTTTAGGTTCACTGTATTTTTAAATTAGAAATAAGGAAGGATTGTGAGGTGAGGTGAGGTTTTTTGGGTTGAGTATTTTGTTGTTGTTATTGGGGTTTTTTGTTGGTTTTGTTAGGTTGGGTTTTTTTAAGTTACCGCTAGCTGGCAAAAAAAAAACCAGCATCAACTACGATTTGTCAGAAGAATTACTGCTTTGCTTCATATAACTGTACAAAGCCATATAAGTTGAACAAATCATTTTTAATTTTAGCTTATTCAGTTGTGAGGCCACATGCTGCATTTCATTTCATACATTAACAAAAGGTGTTCAAGAGCAAATGGGTTGTGAATGTTAATTTTCCCCCACTAAAGATATGTTTTAATAAACATAAATCTTCAATTCCTTTATTAAAAGTGAATATAAACAGAAATGTGATATCAAGGATTCTAGACGGTCCTAATCCACTTAATCAATTGTCAATATTTTTTTTATTCCCAACTATTATAATAGTTTTAATCTTTTTTTTTATCTTACAACTGTTTTTATCTTACAACTGTTTTTATCTTACATAGAGAGTAGTCTATTCAAATGTGATATTCAATAAACATTTGTATCTCCCTCTCATTAACCACAGTCCTAACGTTTTTTCCTTTGGTTATTGTAAACTAAATACTTTAGAAACTGAGTTAACTCAAAAAATCAATTGATACATCTATATCATTAACATAATACAGATTTTGAACCAGGTAGACAAGAGATATTCAAAATATGACTTTAAAATACCATTATTTCATTGTTCTCATTGGGCACTCAGTTGTGAGCTGAGTTAAAGCAGTAAATTAGTCTTCCTTAAAAGTGCATTAAATATTGTTTCTCCAAAGTTAATAATCAGTCTTTTGTCTCCAGTCAGCTTTGACACTTAGCAGGTTTCTAATAAATATACATGCAAGCAACAAAAGCCTGAACATTAGCAGAGATGTTAAGAGGGCAATTAATTAAGACACATTAGCACAACGCGATCAAAACCAAGGCATCGGTATCCTTAGGGCAAAAACACATTTCAGGTCAAACTTTACACACATGCTCACATGTATACATATACCTATATAGGCACACACACACAAACAGGCACACATAAAGAAGCATATATCAGACAGACCCTTCCTTTATGTTGAGTATATATAAAAAAAAAGGATCAAAGTCACTATTTGTACTGGCTGCTTCATTTATTTGCACTGTAAATTATTTGAGATCAGATTTTAAAGCTCGTTTGATTTTTGATATGCACAAGAAACCATTGTCTCATGTTGTATATACTGATTGCCTGGCACCACCCAATGGCAGCCATCAGAAATGCAGATGGAAGTTCTTCCAGATGCACGTAGGAAAATTATGAACACTTAAACATGTTAAGGAAAATAAGCAGTGCATGTTTCCTCAAAAATAATAAACAGGTGTTTCTTCAGAAACTAGCTGGCTGCTCTTAATCATCTTTTAAATTGGTTCAACAAGTGTGATTCCTGCAAAAACTTTAGTGCTGTCCAAAATCCATAGCAAAGCAAATTAGTTGGTTAGTGAATGCTGTATTTGTTTTTAAAAGAACACTATTGAATGATCACATCACTTATGACATCAAAGCTCATAACCAGATGAGAGTTATCGTTAAGCCTTCTGCAACAGGAAAGCTCACCTACTATGCATAACTACGGAGTAAAGGATAAAAGTTAATCAATTCCAGCAACTAAGGAAAGAGAAATAGGTGGATTGAAAGAAGAGAAGAAAAAAGTCTTTAGTGATTTCTTGGCCACTGCAAAAGTTTTTCAAGCTTTACTTGGTCCACAAAACACACTATGGATAATTAAAAAAACTAATGGACACAGGTACACTCTTCAATCAAATGTAGGAGAGTAAAAAATTCCGGTAGCTCCTCTATTCTTCAAAGAGGATAACAAAAATTACAGTCTGTAGGATCAGGAAAGGTGGACATTCCCAATGCAGAGGCAAAGTCACGACTTAATCCCCAGACTATCTTCTTCAGTCAGAGCCTTTGTGCAACTCCAAATTAGATTTCCAGCATAAAGAATTACAACAAAATATACAGGCAGTGTAAGGAACCCGAAACATTTGTTCAAAAATCCTTGGAAACAACTCAGTTTCTTTTTCTCCGAGAAGTTGCTAAAAAGCAGCTTGGTAATGCAACATATTTTCATCACTGTTCTAAGCCTTCTTATGCTCTGGTGTAGTTTGCTCTTTATTGCCTTCCTTGTGAAGGCTGAGTTTTCTCAAGTGTGATGATCATTTCCTGCTACTCACAGAAAACAGTAACAGAGAGCTAACAGTATTTAGGTTTGTCCTTGTTTTGTTTAAACATACATACAAGAAACTTGCAAAAAGGGATGAACCGGTAAGGCATATTCTTCAATTGACAGACTGCTTACTATAGGCTTTCCATGGAAATCAATATACTGAACATCTCAAAATTTAAGACCTTCTGGATCTCAAGTGGTACAAACATTTAGCACCTGCAGAATTCCACAGACATGAGCAGTGCTTTCACAGGAGAAATTAAGTCTCAGATGCCATCATAGACTAAAAGTGCTGTGGCAGCTCTATTTAATTTCAGATAAGCTGGATCTTTCCAATATAAAATGAAGTCAACAGAATACATAGAGTTTACTTGCCCCTGTGTTATCTAGCTCTATTTAAAGCTGGTATGCCTTGCCTGCGTGCTTTCATTACTTCATGTACTTTTGTGGAGAACGATTCAGGTACGTATAGCTTGTAACATTGGATATTCCTATTCCTAAAGACAGAAAGATGAAACGAGGGTCAATGTATATGTATGCTGCAGATATTACCGCGATAATTACAAATGGTTTTAATTACGACAAAACTTGCAATCCTTAGGTTTCAGCCTCAACAGTGCCAGTCTAATGGAGGCAAAACAGCCTATGTTCAGAGAGGTTGTTCTGGACACTTGAGTGCTAGGAAAGGAAATATTTACAATTTTTTTTTTTTTTCCTGCAGTTCAACACTGACAACTAAATCACAGATTCTGGACCACAGCTCCATATAAGGACAATGATTCTGCAGCAGATTTCACAACCAGAAAACCACAAACACCTGCGGTCACAACAGTAGCACTTTAATTTCTACAAAAGCTTCCATAGGAGAGATTTAAAATCCCCCAACAAATAGCTAGGATATAGACAGGATGGAGGTATATAGGGATTTAATAGTTTTCCCTGGATCAGATGACAAGTGTGAAGCATCTTGTGTCTACTCACCAAAGCGTCCTCCCTCCCTTTTCTTTATTCTCTGGGCTATAACCATGCTAATGATAGAGGTTCATAGCATTCACTGAGAGAATAGAGAAGGCACAGAATATATTGTTCCAATGGTGGATTTTAACTCAGAAGGCATTATTTGTCAGAAATTCCATGGCTTCAGAAGCAAAACTAACAGCAACAGCAAAGCTTGCAGCACTAAATATAATAGTACAATTTATATGTTATTTTTCACAAGGATAAGCTGTTTTCTAAGGACAAGACAAAATAATCAACCCTATAGAAGCAGCTTGAGTAGTCTAAATATGTCCCAGTTAAAATTGTTAATGAAGCTGCAGAGTGAATGCAAATCTACAAGTCCCAGAGCTGGTGTAGCACCATGTAATTTCTAAGTAACAGTGCCTGAGAAGTCCCCTCGCAGCACAGCACGATCCCTGCTATAGAACGGAGTACCCTTGTAGCACATTAGTAGTCTACACAGCAGCATTCAATCGGTTCCTTTAATCCAAGGAGTGCCTTTTTACTTTGTGAGGAATCTAACTCTACTGGGGGGAGTTGAACTGGAGGCCCTTGGATCCAAAAACAGCAGCATCACTAAGGCAAGTGAAGGCAAATCTCCAGTACCTTTTAGCTGGCGTCTTAAGAGACCTGTAAAAACAGCGAGAGTCTCTCCCTTGCAGGGATACTAGTTATAAAGGGTAAACCATTCAGCTGGGTTTAACAGAAACGAATGGGGGAGTAAAAAAAAAACCCACACAGGAAAAAGGGATGCTAAATTATAGAGGAACAGTAGCACATATGTTGTATTCATTCCAGGTCAGAGTTCACAAGGAATTAAATCCTGGCAGAGGCTGAGTGCTTTCAGCTACCATCGGGCCAAATCCTCCCATCCTTAATGTTTCCTTACAAAACAGCAAAACTCCCAGTGACCTCCCAGATTATTTTTCCCCACTCATAAGAAGATCTGGAGCGCTAAATTGAGAGGGAGACACGACGGAACTATTCCAACTTACAGACAGAGGTTTCTTGGCATGTCTGCTCCCCCTTAAAGAAGCAGGAAAATCAGATGCATATGAAAATATGCAAAGAGGAGAACAAATATTTCTCATGAAAACCGGAGGCAAAAGATGACTTGTTTTCCCGCTTAGTAGCAGGACAGCTTCCCTCACTGCTGAAAGACTTGGAGCACTTGCACGCTCCTTCCCCTGGAAACAGCTGCCCCCCCCACCCCTCCTGCTGCTGCCCAGTTCCAGGTGAGATCACCAGCTCTGAACTCCAGCACACCGGTCTGACGGGAAAGGCGAAAGGCTTTCCTGGGGTTTTTGGCTCGCGACCTCTAACTTTTTGGGATGGTGCCAAAGTACAGCTCTTTCTGTGCTTGTTGGCTCAGCAGTCCCAACTGACTGAACTAAAGCACAGGCCTCTAAAGCACAATTACTCATTTACGCACAATGAGCATACAACCTTATAACAACCAGGACAAACACGGCACTGGAGGGTCAGACTCCGCTTTTGGATGAACACGAAGTGACTGACACAGAGTGCATGTCATTTAGACGTTTTTGAACAAGCCAACAAAAAGCACGTGCTTACACAGAGAACGAAACCTCACCCCCACTTGACATAACACGGCAAATATTGCTCAGTCGTGCCCTATTTCTGCGTTGCATTTGTTACATCAAAAGGGAGAAATCTTTGCTACTATATACAGCTCTCCAAGAGACACCCTGATTCAGAGAACTGAGTTCATACGCTGGCAGACAGCTAGATGGTTCCTCAAAACCCCTCCAGAAAAGTTGCACAATAAATAGGGAGCACTTGGAGCTGAAATTTATGTAGTAATATATAATATTAACTCCAGCCAGGGTGCATAGCCTTGCCAAAGCTTGATGAGCATTAGGTGATTTTGGCAACATTGCTTATGAAGATTTCGATGGAAACCAGGGAGACTGGAAATTAAGTGTAAAAAAATTACATGTGCTAGCATCTACCTCTAAGCCCTTGTGCAGCAGAGGTCAACCGGGTAGCTGTTATTCGAAAGGCAAGGGGGTTGTTTAAAAGCAGTTTTAAAACTTTATAAAAAGGAAACGTTGATATAGAAGATACTATGAAACCTCACCTGGCTAACAGCTTATTCTAAAATGCAACACCAAAGAAATGAAAAGAGCCAATGAGCATAGGAAACCAATTAAAAAAATATGTAGCATAGGGGGGTTCTGTCATTTCAGCTAATTTCTGCATTTCTTATTCATTAAGTCTTTTGTCTACATCTACTGATAAAAGGCTTTAATTTCTTCACTTCAATTCCAAATCTCTATGAATGACAACTTAAGGCAGTTTATTTACCCCGTATTTTTAAAAATGTGGTAATTAAAATAATCTGTTTTACACTTATTAAAAATAAATTATTGCATATTTTAATGTTTTTCCTCCCTGCAACTTTTTCTTAATTAGTTATTTAAACTGCATTGAAAATCCCAAGCCAATACATTTCAATATTCATTTTTCTATTTCAATTTTTCAAACAAGAAGAAAAGTTCCCCTCTTTAAGCTGAAAATTCAATTAAAAAAGCAGATTAAATACTCATTGGTGTTATTTTAAATCATTCACGGAGAGCTTTTTTCTACAATATTTATTAACAACGATAATCTTGCATGTACCCATTATCTTACATCTATTAGCATCTTTCATCTGCAAGGATCTTGAAGAGCTCTAGCAAATGGACATTTTTGTAACTAAGATGAGGGACTGATTCACCACTCAAACCTAAACCTCTCTGGGACAGAAATCCTTCAACTGTTGAAAAGTCCATAGCAATGCCATGAAAAGCAGCGAAGAGTGCCTTAGTGAACATTAGCAGAATTTAGTGCAATGTAGTCCCATTCCTTCTTGTTCTCATTGGATCCAAAGATAAAATTGATAAAGTAAATAAATCAACTGTCAAGGCTGACTGGCAAAGTGTAATTGCTTCTGTTGAACTCCGAAATATCAGGCCTTGTGTCCCTAAATAAAGGATCAGTAAACTGCATATTCCCAAATTAGAAGTGGCTACACATAATTTACATAATTTAATAGCACATACTTTCAATTGCATTGCTGTTTCACTCTCTAAAGAGCACTGTCACAAATCCTACTAGTGGACTACTTCAGTATTAGCAAAGAATTGCTAAAAATATTACCAAAGACTGACTGCCACACCAGACAAGATCCTCTGCAGATGAAAGCAGGTTTTAGCTGTATGTCCTGGCCACACAGCAGTGCTAGAGCAGAGACGTTCAGTCCAGAAAAATGCTGTGAACCAAAGTTACAGGATCCGATGCAGAGACACAACTCAATCTGTGCTAGTACCTATCAGACCATAAATACAACTGAACAAATTCCATATGGGCTGAAAAATTCAAATTATTACATTGCAAAACATCCATGAATTCTTTAGATTTTTTTTTGTTAGGTAGGTTTTTTAAGGCTCTTCTAGACTTTATATATAGATAGGTACACTGGCAATGTTTTACTAGCAGATGCATACAATTGTATGTGGCTTCAACTAAATTGTAATTACAGACTTTTTAAACAAAGTTCCAGCTGAAGATAGAAGTGCACTCTCAGCTCAGCTGGGACTAAAGTAATGATTACACAGTGTGGAATGATAAGAAGAATGAACTCAGTAAGCTTATGCAGAAAGTGACTGAGTTTAAAGGGTCTCTCTATGCTTTAAAAATAAATAATAAAAAGAAAATAATTTTGCTCTTTGACTTTCCTTGTCTTTCCACCATGGCATAGCGTAAACTAACTTTTCCCAAAGTTAGGCACATGCTGCACTAGATTTGGCTGTGATGGAGTTAATTTTCTTATTACTTATAGGCACGAATGTTCAGTGTGGCATCCTTTTTCTACAACATTCAAAAAATACATATTTTTAATAATTTCTGGTTTTCTACCTCACATATCGTTAGAACAGCCACTGTGCCTTGTGTCATCTTTTGTTCCCATGACATTAGTGACAACTGAGATATCTCTAGTTCAGCCAGTCTGTTTCCAAGCTTTCAGATAGGTGTCCAGTTGAAGTTTGTGGGGTTTTTTGCCCTTTCATCTATTCCACTATTTTTGCCAGTGCAGACTGGTGTATTATTCTGTTTAAAGTAAGGTGAAACATGAACTGCTATCACCTATCATATC
The DNA here is from genome assembly GCF_009769465.1 of Tauraco erythrolophus. NCBI lineage: Eukaryota > Metazoa > Chordata > Aves > Musophagiformes > Musophagidae > Tauraco > Tauraco erythrolophus. The sequence goes on from NC_141470.1 coordinate 14,089,645, forward strand.
CTGATTAACTAATCACAGCAATCCTCTTTGCTCATGCTTTGAGCACATAGAATAGATATTCCTGATTCCCAGAGCTAGGGGTAAAAGGGCATAGCAAAAGAGTCCTGATTAATTTTTGTCCAACTTGGAATGCAATATTTCCAGATAATGTGTCAGAAGTAGACATTTTTCTAAATTGAGAGAAAAGAGAAAATAAGAGATTTGTAAGTCTATGATACTGCCCAATAACAAATATGTTTTCTCAGTCTTCAGTCGTATTTCCTTTCAAAAATGCATCAGATTCTTCTTCAGTCCTAGAGGCTTTCTCTGTAGTTCAAGCCATACGTACATGGCAGAGCACATTGTATCGACAAAAAATATTCTTAAGGCCAACAGCGTGCCCAACATAGTGGGTTTGTGTTGTTTTTTTTGTATTTTGTATGATCAACATGTTATTCATACTTTTAACTCCAACATAACCCCCAACAGTTATACAAATGTCTATCTTAAACGTGTTACTCAAAAAAAAACCCAAAACACGATAGCAAGAAGAGCTGCTTTGCACAACAAGGATTAGAACTGGACCCAACATTTCAGCCTAATGCAGGTTAATACAGCTGAAGATCAGAATTTTAAAGTTTTGATATCTGCACTGTGGCCAACCGTCCACTGTTAGTTCTGTAAATTGACAGCACTGAACGAGAGCAGAGATCTGCAGATCTCTCTTGCCAAATCAAAGCCAAATATAACAACTTTTGCCATAATGTCTTTATTCATCGAAGTGGGGGGTACAAATATGCACATAGATATTCTGCACACTGTATGCAAATTCGCAATCTATAGGAATTTTACTGTTGCAAAGCAGAGCTAGGAAAGCTCTACAGTGGGGCTACATCCCTGTGGAAATACCACATGAAAAGGCTTTTTATTTTTAAAGATAAATTACATTTTTTTGTATAATTGAGTCACACTTTTCATGTAGCACTCAGTCTAGGGATGTCTGCAGGAGAAACGAACAATATCTTACTAAATCTCTTTTAGGATCATTAAATTTAGATCACAAAACTCTTGCAGGCGTGCAATTCCAAACATGTCACAGAAACAAAAGGAACAACAACAAAAAATGACAAGCTTCCCTTACATTATTTTCCTTCTTTACAATGATGTTTAAGGTAGCAAAGTGTTAATGAATTCAGTACAATGTATCATGCATTGTGTTAGAACTTTCATATTGTTGAAAAATTGTCATATTTGGCTAGGCAGCTGCATGGAGAAAAAAGCTCTGACAATATCTAATTGAGTCTATTTTTACTGTCTTTTAGATAACATTGTTAGAATTATGTACTGTACATATTTCTTATTTTTAGTTTCGTACTCCCTCCTCCCTCTTCGCAGCCCTTCACTGCAACAGTATTTTACTACTGCTGATATAAATCCAGGTCATTTTCACAAAACAAACTGAAGCCTATTCTGTAATACTGAAATAGGGCTACAAGCTGTTATGTAAATGACTATTAATAACAGAGTATTCAGGACATGTGCCTCTTAAAAGCTGGTCCTTCTCTAGAACACTGACTGGGACACAAAAGCTTCAAGCTCTGTTTCCTACTTTATCATGTGCTTCCTGAGCATTCTCAAGCTAAACCTGTCATCGCTCTCTTACTCCTTTCTATAAAATGGGAAGAGCAGAAATATTTTCTTTTTTTCTGCCTTTTGAAACCATGAATGCTTCAACACAAAGACTGCCTTTTCTGTGTATACGTCATGTCCAGCGTAACCACTCCCACTCACACACACAGAATTTCAGGTATTGGCATGGGATACTTGTAGGAATTTCACAACTTCACATCTCTCATCCTTACCCAATCAGGCTATCCTCAGCCTTTTCACTCATGATTTTTTATGAGTCTCTCAAACCTTTGTAGTCTTGTAGGAAAATCAGGTGACTTGGTTAGCCAAACAGACAGAAGTATTTTCTCCAAGGCTAGAGAAAGTATGTCTTGTGCCTCATCCTTTGCGGTGGTCTGCTTCCCCACTTGCACTGGCTAGGTGAGTTGCATGACACTAACCAAGACTGTCAGGAGCGCAAATTTCAGAGTGGCAGAAAGTATTTTTAAAAGGAATCAAGTTGCCTGGGGATGCATATGCCAAGAGGCATCACCATTGCAAAAGCACAGGTGAAGAAAGTTACTCTTCTGCACAGCCAGCTAAGAGGACTGGACCTTCAATTTGTCCAAATGTAGATACCATACCCTGCTTCCATGCAGGAGAACAGCCCACCAAACTAGATAAAACAAGCCAAGCAGGTCAAATAGCCTGAAGTCACTGCACAGAAATGCATTTATTTAAAATTAGTACTACTCAGGATGAATCTCTCTAAAAATATGCCGCAAGTTAAAAGCAACAAAACCCCACACCAGTACTACCATCCCCTCCAATATTGTTGTTTAAATATGTTTTTGTACCCACAAGCTCAAGGCATACACTTTTGAGAACAGGGTCCTCAAAGAAAATTTCAACTAGACATGACCCAAGAGTGCATTTTGCTATATATGTCCTAGGCAGACTATCAATAGCTGGGGTCCACAACGCTTTGGAGGAAAACATTTATTGAGAAAAAGTAGAATTATTTCAAGGACAAGGTGCAGAAGACAATAAGAGGAGTTTCAAGATGGGAAAGCAAACCACTTCACAAAAATTACAAAAGACAGCTCGGCTTGCTTACTTTGAGATTCTGTGACTTTTTCTGGTTAGCACTACCAAGACTTTTCCCCAGAAAGTATAGGAAAAATGTCTCCTCTTGCACTTTGATAATACATATTCATGTGGGTAGACTGAAACAGTGAGCAAGAAGTTAAAACTCCAGAAACTGAAACTAGTGCATTTAACAGGAAAAAAAAAGCTCTACTTTTACTTTTTACTTTTCCTCCCAACAAAAGAAATATTGAGTTTAGAATGAAAAGCAAGATACTATTTTGCAAAAGACTGACAAAATAAAATACCAATTCCCTATACCTCCTCCTTGTCCCTTAACCTCCAATTCAGTCTTCTGTAAAAACATATTTTATTGTTTTCTGCATGACACCCCACATTCTCATCATAGAAACCTAATACTGAAACATTGTTCTGAGTGACTCAAGCTTGCGTAAGCTTTTAGGTGCCCATGGGGACACTGATTATTAGAGGAACAGGAGTGAAAAAAGGAATGAAAATAGAACTCGGAAAGCATGGCAGTCTCAGGGAAGAATAGTTGGTATCTAATGAGGAGCTGTACCTGGGAAACCTAATAGCCAGAACAAAATTAGCCATTCAGGGTGACTTACTCAAAATAGTTCTTACAGCAGTTTTAACAGCAGAAACGCTCCAAACCATTATAAAGTGCAGCTGTAGATACAAGTAACAAATGCATGAGTTAGTAGACCTGCTCCTCTGTTACAGATGCCCAGAGGCTATGGTCAGACATCCAGGATATGAAAATGGATACACCATATAATCAAGACCATAATGCCCATGGCATTCACTTCCATTTAGCCTGCAGGCTTCTGAAAGTACAGGGAAAAGTCTAGTCGATTATGGGAACTAGCATTATATATGTATTGCCAAAGAGAGCAAAACTCTCTAATATGATAACACTGCTTTTCATTTTTCATGAGTTTCCTGATTTGCAGTGCATAACATACTGGCCTGAACAGATAGGTTTAGGAATCGATTGGCTTGTGCGTAAACTCCTTTCTGTTATTAAAAAAGAAAAAAAAAAAAACAGTATAATTTTCATGTATGGATCTACACAAAGACTAAAAAAGGAACGTCACCAATTTTGTAGGCTGAACTGTAATAGCCTTAACACAGATTCTGCCCGTGTCTCTTTGCCTGTTCTCAGTATAGGTGAGGACTGGGTTTCCTATTAAAAGTTTTTTTTAAAAAAAAAACAAATTAAATCGGCTTGACTACTACCATTTACTGTCTAGTGTTATTATGTGACTGCATATAAAACAGTAATTGCTAATGACGAAAAAACAGGACTACTTAGTGAAGGGAATTTCCACTTTTTGAATGCAAGATGAGCTGTAGAGTCATAATGATTACTGTGACGTTTACTATTAATAGTATATTTTTGGTAATAAAAGAATACGTCAAGGTTTTTTTAGTGAAACATAGTCTGACTCTTAACTGTCTACTGTCCATACACAAAATTATGGTTTAACATCGGGAAATAAGCAGTGTTATGGTCATTTTATGTTCACTTCCAAACTGTACACAGGATAACTGCGTGCAGAAGCTTCCTGCAGAAACACAAAACATGACAGCACTACTTGGACTATCAGCCTCTGGCCTCATAGCTGCACACTTCATATAAAGCCTTTCATACACAGTTAATTCTCCATCTCAGAAACTGTAATTTTAGTCCATAGGGCTCATGGAAGCCAGATCTATTCTATTACTGCTCTGGTAGTTAGGTTTGCTCCTGATTTTCAACCTGGATCTATGCAAGGCCAACTCATACCATTTGTTCCCACGTATTCAGTGTTCCTGCATCTTCATTCCCTCTATAGCCTGCTTCCACGGCTGTTCAATATTTCTCCCTACCTCTCTTTCCTTCCTGTCCCCCATGCTGTCCTTGAGAGTTTCTTGGGTAAATTACTGTTTGCAAGGATCTACTTGGCAGCAAACTATTAATTTGCATTTTACACAATTATGCAAGTAATTTATTTAAGCATCCTGTTGAATGTGCGTACATACAACACACATAATCGTTACTAGTAACTGAATTATCAAACAGCTCAACACGACACAAGCAAAATCAGAGACTTCATTTTTGTGACAGCAAGAATACTTACGCTCACTAAGGCAGCAAAATATTTTTTGGCTTAGTTCTGTTTATAGCAAAGTCAGTTTTCAGGGTGGTTCTGCAGGACATTTCCTACCACAGCGGAGTTGCAGAAGCAAGATTGCTTTCTCTGAAACGTCTCTGCTTCTGGCAATTGTCAAAGAAAACACACTGGACTAAACACACCATTCATTTGCTCCAGCATGTGTCATGCTAGCAGTTCTTGCAACTGAGTTGCAATACTGGCCAAATGCTCAGGTCTGTGAAGGAATTCTGCTGTAAGTATCCATCCAACGCCATCCTTCGTTTTGATAACTACCCTTAATAAAATTAGCAGAGACTGATTACACGTTCTTCTCTCTCAAGTAAAAGTTAACACTGAAAAAAATCATTGCAAGGAATCAAGGACATCCATAAAGAGTCAACGTTTCAAAGCAGCATATATAATAGGATGTAACCATCTCTCTATTTTGTTCCCTGTTCATAAACCAGTAAACGAGTTGGTAGGAAATCAAACATGTACTAGAAAACAAACTCACTTTTAAAACATCAGAAAAATAGCTGAACTTCATAAGCCAATGTACAACCCATCTTGAAAATGTGGAAAAATCAAGCCTCGTGCATGGTTTCAGGCTTCATCAAATTTACACCCTTAATATTTAAAATTATGCAATTGCTGCAAGGCCTCCCTCTATCTCTTTTGGAAAGCCTAATACAAAACTTTCATTAAAGGAGACTGCAATCATCTTGTCTGTGGAGCCAAATCATTTCCTCATACCCCATTTAAGAAAGTTCTTATTTTACAGGTCAGCTTTGCTTGCCATACATGACCATTTTGTAAAGGGCTGTGACTCATGCCAGCTAGACTACTGGGTGAGCTGCAGTAGAATAAAAATGTTATCTTGGTCACTTGGGGAGAAGAGTTCATCTGGTAGCTCCATCCAATTAATAAAACATGTATTTTACATTTTGAGACTGACTTAATTTCTCTTTCCCATTGCATTTCACAGCCCATTACAGCCAAGTTGTTTTTTCTTTTTTTGTTCTTTCCCTTGTTCAACTTCCTCACTTCTCATGTACTACTGTTCTCCTAACTGTCCGTATACTCTGCATTGTCCACCTTCCTCTTTGCCACACACTGTCTCTCTGGGGATCCACCTCATTTTTTGCACTTCCCTATTTATTTTCCTCTTTAGAGTGATTTCCACATTACTGAGTCCTCCTTCCAGGAGCTTCTCATTCCTATCATGTCCTGGAGGGCTTCTAGTCTGATAGCCACCTTTTATCACACACAGCAAAAATCACCCCTCTGATTTGCAGTCTACTCCCCTCTACACCAGGGCTCTGGATACTCACAGCATTGAGGTGTCCTGTGCTTTGTGAAGACAAACAGCAAGCCCTTTGCTCCTGCATGCCTGGTCCTTCTCTACCAGGAGGAAGAGCAAGTATGTCACTGCTGCTTTGATTCACAACAGATTTCCCAGACAGGGAGTTAGAAATACACATTAGTTGTGCTTTTTAACCAGGAGTCTTACAGCCCACATAGGGGGTTCTCAAATCACCCTGCTCAGCAGGAGTTTTGGAATGTGTTTATTAAAAATTAGGACTTTTTCATGGAGCATAGCCCAAGAAAGAAAAGAAGAGAAGGAGGAATCAACACCTAACCATCGATCCCCAATCTCTGCTCCCACTGCAGTCAGAACAACCTTCAGGCTCAGGTCATCTGGTTTGAAACCCCAAAGATCAATGTCCAAATGCAGATTATGACTGTCTTACCATTCAACAGTCCCTCTTCTCATATCCTCTCTTCTCACCACAAGCTACACTCTAGAGTACTAGAGGGTACTCTAGTACTAGAGTATTGCACTAAAGCTTACAAAAAATAAAACCCATCTTTGCTCTGTCTGTGCTCCTGCATCCAGAGGCAGTGGCTTTTGTCCTTTTGTGCTGCTCAAACAAAGCAGAGAAAGTTCCCCATTTATTGATTTCAGGACCTTAAAGGTTTTGAAATAATGTCTTTGTCTTTCAAGTCAGAAGGGTCGGAAGTCACGCCATAGAAAAAGTAAAAAATAAATAAAAAGAAGGAAAATTGGCAAACAAACAAAATGTTTTTTCGAAAGCATTCACTCAGCAGCTCAGAATCGATCTGGGGAGCGTGTTCCACTTATGTTTGCTTTTCACAGCCATTAGAGCAAGAAAGCTCTATTTGCACTCATGCTCTGCCAAAGGGGTGGGAGGCTGCAGATAGGGGCCTTGTCAACTGTGCCCACTGCAGCTCACGTTGCAGCCCAACAGAGCCGAGTTGCTGCTCCACAGAAACAAGTAAAAGGCCGGTCAGAGGCCAGGCTGAAAACATACCCTGGTTAAAGGGAAAAAGCATCAGAAAAGATTAGAGACAGCCCAAATGCCCACACTCCAAACTGCTCCCTCACACATCAGAAAAGGCATTTTACTGCAAAATTGGTCAGAAAGTGCAGACAGTTATATGACTACTACTCTTCTTTCCAGCCTCAAAGAATCGGGATCAACGCACACTGCACCATGGTGAACAACGGTCTTCCCCTAAGCTTTCCTCTCCCCTGCCCATCATTCAGTTACTCAGCAGCCAGAAACTACAGGCTAGCTCCAAAGCATGAGTTTGTGAAGCAGTTAAGAGCTGCAATTTAACCTGATCTGATATTGGGGCATTTCTATAGGCCAGGACCATACTTTCTCAGGTAAGAAAAAGAGAAGGGAAGGCAGCTGAATTTTTCCTTACATCACCTATTGGTGTATACTTGGTAATTCAAATAAAAAAAGACAATGCGAAAAAGCACATCTGCCCCAAGGCAAGCCAGGGGATAAGCATCTGTTCGACCTTTAATCGGCACCAACTCAAATTGCTCCATCATGTCTACAGCTACGCACTGAACCACTTGCAGAAAGGAAGTTATTTATCCTAATGATCTCCTGTAAACTTCACATTTTTCTGTTTAATCTAAAAAGACTGCCAAAATACTATTTATTTACTTCCTAATGTAGAGGCTGGTTCAATGGACCTTCCACAAGTAAAAGAAAAACCAAGCAGGCAACTCTTTCTCTGTCACAGAGCAGGCAAGTTCCTCACTGCTGGAATGCAAGACCCCAAACTTCTTTGGCATATCTCCTGTACATTGATACAAAACAGTACAGGAAGAAATAGCTGTTTGACCTCTCCTTCTACTGACAATAAGCACCACAAACATATGGGATGTATCTCTGTAGTGAGAAGAGCAGACAAATTCTTAGTTTATTTAATGTTATCAGAGGCTGGAAGTATTCTGTGACTTAGAAGGTCCGCTACAAACTCAGGCTGAAGAGATTATTTTATCATCATGGAAAGAAAGATATTTAGAGATCTGTTGACCTGAGACTTATGAAAAGTATTGGGTCACAACCATTTTCAGGAAGTCAGAATTAAAACAAAAGGAACTTATGGTTTTAGAAGAGACTCAAAAGTTCAACTTTTTGAAATAAATTTCACTACTTTAAGATTTTTAGAAGAAAAAAACATACAGATTTTAATTTAAAAAACCCCACATATTTCTCTAACAAGTAGTCCACGGCTCCATGACAGAAGTATTTGACAGCATGCTTTTTCTCATTTTTGCTCTGCCAAGATTTTTATACCATGCCTATAGCACATCACAGACTTCCACCCTAACAGCCACCATCCTTTTTTAGTATTCAATACTGACCTGTCATCAGCCAATATGGGAAATTATTTCCTGATCTCAAACAGGTATCATGATGATAGTCTATACCATATAGCATGTTACATCTACATATTCTGCTGTATAACTGTCACCTAGAATCACTTCAAGTCTCTTGTAGTATTTCTGAATATGCTGCACAGATTTTAGTCATCCTGTTCACCGTATTACTTGGTATTTTTCTTTAAGGCTGTTCCCTTTGTTGGCCTAAGAAACTTTAATATATGACAATGAAGAAAAAAAAATAGATCTAATTCTAGTTTTGCCATCTACTCATAAAGATGCTCATTTTTAATGAGAAACAAGTCATCAGTAAAATTCCTTGCAACAACCACAGTACTCATATTTCATTGAGCTTCAGGAGAAGTGATGTTTTCAGCAAAGTCAGACTTAGGCCAAGCCTGTGTTAACTCTAGGAAAATAAAGCAGAAATCATTTAAATCTGAGTTTAAGCTTTCTTCCTGACAAGTTGTGACTGTGCAGAAATTCTTTTCAATGCTTTGGTGCTATTGCCATAATTAAATATCACAAATATTCACTCAGAGCTACAGCAATACAAGTGTAATTTGCACCATGTCAAAAATACAATGGTATCGTACTTCCTACTCATCTCCTGGACAAAGCACAACCAAAAAAGAAGGAAGAAGGGGGGAGGCTGGGGGGGGGTGGGTAGGAAACACCAAACCACAACGTGGGAACTGTCTCCTTGAGAAAAGGCTGGAATTTCAAGTCTTGGCACTATTTATGCATGCTACGATTTCTTATGCACAGTCTCTACAGCAGAAAAAGCCTACATCAAATATGACCATCTTCTGAAGATTCTGTGTGGGTTTTGAAAAAAATCACTTTGCACATTCCAGTGCTAGTAGGTACCCACACTGAGTTATGAATAACTCCTAACATGTCTCAAAGCCAGCAAGCCTCTGGCACCACTTCAGGATATGCCTAGCAAAAGAGAATTTTCCTGAAACTGTCATGTTAGACTCAGGTAGCATTTTGGAAAAGGATATTCTACCTACTGAGCAATCTTTTTTCAGAAGGGGTGACCCAAAACTCTCTTCTTCATATACAGATGTGCAAATGGGTTTTTAAGCCTAGTTTCCCCAGAAAACAAGGCTGAAGCAATCACATTTGTTTATCTGTTTTTCCACAAAGCTTCCCATATCAGCCACATTTGCAAGCAGAACTAGAATCAAAGATACTATGTTGAGGGAAAACAGGCCGTCAGTACAAGAAAAAGCTGCAAGCTGTGCTTGTGTACTTACTGGTCCCTAGAAAAGTTTACACTAGGGAGACCAAAATAATTTTCTACTTTTGAAAACCTAGGATGGTAACTCTAGGGTAAAAACAGAAAATCCTTCCAAGCCATGGGAAAACATCAGTTTTTACTACCAAGTGTTAGATGCAGTTCTGTAGAACATCAGTCTGCAACAGTTTCTCTGCTGCTGGAATTACTTACTTTTACCTTTCATTTTGCTGTTAGTACTCATGTAGCTCAGTAACATTAGAGCTCAGAGATCAGAAATATTCTGTTCTGGTTGCACTTGTACGTGTCTGCACACTATCGAAGCTACTTCATTGCTTTTTTTATTCCCATTTCGAAAGAGAATCTGCATCAGACTCACCAACAAACAAGCTGGGCAGACAGGTCCCATACATCTATCTCATTCATTACACAGGCCTCTTGGAAAGAGGCTATGTCTTCTAGTTCCTTTATGCACACACATTTTCTGAAGATTTATTTTTATATGACATATTTCAGTGACACTAAGAGTATGAGCCCTTCTAAGTTTTCTTTCTCGAAGTGGTAAAATCAGTACGGTTTGAACCACAAAAATAAGGTCCAACCCCAATTTTCCAGAGCACAGAGAAGAAAGAATCTAGAGCTTTAATTCACTCTTAAATCTAGTTTAGAGCTCTGAAAGCACATCTATATTTGCACTGTGTTCTCATTTGGCAGATAAACGATAAAATCTCTCAGTTTTCTTGATGCATTCAGCTGATGGTAGGCAGATTTCACATGGCTTTATCTGATTTTTTACTTAAAAAAAAAATACATATATCTCCAGGAATGAATGAGAGCATTAGCCTCCACACATTCTGTACTTTACGCTATTTACTAGTGGATAGCCCTAGAATATTTGCAGCTGGCTGTACTGTGTTTTGTACAATGTAGCTCTTTATCATGGTGTTGTTTTTTTTTTTTTTTAATCAAAGAACTGTGGTTTAGCACAGAATGAGGCAGTGCTGTATTGAAGTTGTAATGTGGCTCAGGTTACCAGATTGCATTTTTGATGATTTAGTATTAAAGTGCTCAACACAAAATAAAAATCAACATTTAAGAAACGCAAGTGAGAAGGCTTTAAATAGAGACTGAATAAACTCTAACGTTATGGAGATTTTGCTTTACTTTCTATATTAAAACAAGTAGCTTTGGATAAATACAAGTGAATCTCCCTATTATTTTCTTTCTGAGGCAAATCTTATACTAAACTTTTGCTAGCAGAAAGTCAGGGGTGTGAGGACATGGGATTTGCAAACAACACAGCTGTGCTGGCAAAAGGCCCTAGAGTAGATGTGGTTTTACTGGCAAAATTGAGCTTTTGCCAGCAGAGCTAATTTCTCTCTTGGGAGTTAGTTTTGCCAGTACAGCTGCGTCCAGACTAGGGATCACTGGTGTTATAGACTTTTACAGCTCTACCATCACTGACTTTCAAGGGTAGGCAGGCTCTTGGTTTCAACCTAACAGTAGTTTGCCTGCATGTGTGTACGCATCTGTGGGGCTCTCCGAGACTGCAACCGTGACCATCTAGCAAAAAAACAGCAAACTTATCAAAAAAAGTTACCTGGATGCTCCGATATCGTTTCCAATGTCCTGAAGTTAGTAGTAGGGCTCTTCTAATACATTCTTTTGTGTACCTCACACAACATTTTTGACTGCCACAGGTAGTAATTGTTTATCAAAGCAGAGGCATATATGCAAGTGCATCACAGCAAAGCTTCTCCATAAAAGGCTAAAGATATTATAGTTGCTTCCTTTCCTTCTGCTTTTTTCTCTTCTTGACTGCTTCCAGCAATCTCACTCTTTTGTCCTTTTTCAAGAAGGCTACATCCAACATACTTACTCCTTTTCTTCCCTTTTTTTCTTCTCCTAACTGCTTGCTGCAGGACCATCACAGAACACTAAGCTAAACTTCAGAGGAAAGTGATCCCACCACTTCTCTAGGGATTTCAGATATGTCACCTTCTCTCCACAAAACCTGTATGCTTTTGGGCTCAGCTCTGGTTTGCAGCTGATACCTATGCTAATAATTGCTATCAGCTGCTGTTCCATTACCTGGTTATGGTCTTTGCTGCTTGTCTCTCACCCTAAAGGACTTCTGCAGCATGCCATTTCTGATATGCTGCTGAAGTTGTGCTTTAAATTGTTGATCGGCTATCACCTACATCCCCTTATCAGTGTTTTTCTCTTTCTCAAGCATTATTGCTTTCTGCCTGTAGCTCTCTTTCAAACTGGATTCTCTCCTTTTTCTGTAGGAAACGATTTCTGCTGCTGCACCAGATATCAGACAGGACTGCTCCCCTTGCACATTTAAGGAGCTAATCTGCTCTGGTCAGAGTGCAACTTTTGGAGTTAGACACTACAGAGTACAATTGCCTGCCCTGTGCCTCTTCATTAGTAAAATTCTGAAGATGTTGTTCCATGTTGGTGTCTGCAGAGAAGTGTCTTGATTTTTTTAATAACTCTGCCCTTAACGTACAGTTGGAAAAAAAAAAACAAAAACAAAAACGAACAAATCGTGGTACTATTCCTACTAGTAAGGGAGAAAGACTAATCAAAAAGTAAGGGATTAACTTACATCAAAATAAGTTAAAAAAGTAGGAATATTCTATTTTTCACTACTGTTGAGAGCAGACTCCAGTGAAAATGAGAAACTGTCTTAAACAGATAAGGTTTCAGCATCTCAAGCATTTGGTAGGGGGAAAACGACAATTCTGTTAAAATACTAAATGTTTTTCCTTGAAAAATTGTTTTTAGTGCTCCTTTGTATAGCTGATTTAAACAACCACAAAATACACTACCTTTTAAAAGTGTTATGTTCTTTCTCGGGATTTAAACTGAACCATCTACATCTGTCATTTGAGTTGAACTTTCAATGATCAGAGTACTGTGAAATTAAAATTCCCAGCATCCTGTGAGGATGGGTGGCAATTAAATTCCATCAAGTTGCTTTGTTCTGTGTCAGCTAGCACGAAGAATGGCATAGCCAGCACCTCCAAAGAGGCTCCATACTCAGCAGCATCAAAGTTAGTTTGAAAATATGCGCAAGAGGTTACTTTGTTAATAGTCTTTCAGCCCAGAAAACTAGTGCCTAATGTCTTCATTGTCATGCCAGTTACTAATGTCTTCAAACAAACGCAACAAGTTCCTACCAGATTTCTTGAGAAAGAATAAAAGCCTTGAGTGAGGTTTCTTTGAGAAATAAATTATGTGTATCAACTAATTAGCAAAAAGCAGTTCAGAAAAATATTTCCTGCTATCCCAGATACATCATTGTAGGTAAAATACAAAAGCATTCCTTAAGAGATAAAATTAAACCCTAGAAACCTCTCATCACAAGACACAGAATTCAGCTCTGACACAAAGCATCTTGCATCCTTCTTGGCACAGGGGCATACAGATAAAGGGATAGTGCTTGCCCCGACCATGCTATTTTTATCACCATGACTAGGATAATCTCCCAGGAGAGGAGCAATGTGTATACACATTAACTGGGAGTGAAATGGCAGGAGTGCAAGCCCTTCACAGTAAAGCTATACTTACCCTGAAAGGCAGCTGGATGTACCATACTGCAATTGGGGTCCCCAATGGATGGAAACCTCTACCCATTCCCTGGGACCTTGTATTGGGAGAGCTGCAGGATGTTAGAAAACACCCTTCCTTGATATTTACTTACTGCTCAGGGTTTAGTAGCTCCCTGCACAAGTGACAGTTATTTTGAAGACTGTCTTTTTGAGGAGACTTAATTTCCTCAGTCATTATCCAGAAAAGACAGAGATGTAGGTTATAGATTCTACCTTGAAGATCAGGTTCAGATTCTACATTGAAGCCTACAAATTGGTTATTGCAATGAAATGTCAAGTGTCTAAATCTTTAGTAGATCTTTCCAGTGTGTTGTTTGATTTCAGTTTATTACAATATTCATGCATTTATATCTGCCTCTTCCAAATTGCTGACACATAATCTTGACCTTAGCTCTGCCTTTCTGTAGCATTTTGTCAGAGAAGCTCGACAGTTATTTAATATCCAAACAAAAGCAGTAAACAAGCATAAGAAGCAAGCCTGTGATCGTTCTAATGATTTATCATTTAATATTGGTATTGAATAATTTTTATTCATTTTAGAGGACATTAACTAATTTACTAAACACTCCGATAGCTAGTGTAAATGAGGCTTACAGCAATTTTGGGGCAAGCACATAAGACTAACACACTGTACAGGTGAATCTGGCCTTTAAATTGTAAATCTATTTTGCTCTAGTGTTAAGAGGTTTTTTTCTGAGAACATGCAAAATGGAGTCAGGACAAAGCCAGTACCCATATTTTATTTTTTAAAATGCTGTTTTAAAAAAAAAATATATAAATACTAACAGGTAGTGATTATGTAGCCATGAAGACGTTAAAGAGCAAGAGAAGCAGTCCAAATAATCAATCAGTGAAAACTCTTGCTGTGACTATTCTATTCTTCATACCCTGGAGCCATTACAACCAAAGGTGATGCTGTGTTCCCTTTAGCCCCAGGAAAAGGGTGGTACTTGCCTTGGCTACTGTAAGAGTCAGAGAGGTTCAACTTGGGAATCCTCCACCTGGAGTTGTCCAGGCTATAGTTCTCCAAGCTGGAGAACAGCTTGGCTTTATTATACTCTCCTGTCTCCAGATCCAGTGAAGATGCACAACTGTTATTAACTAACAGTTACTGAGTGATGAAAATGCCTCCAATTATGCATTGTTGAAACAATTTGAGACAGAGGAAATCATACAGATGCTGCTGGTTTATTTTTTTTTCCAAAGGGAAGTAGTTTTTGTTTCTATTAAATGCAAAGAAATGAAGGGGTTTAATTGTCAATTCTTATACATTTATTCCTAACCTAAAGAAAAGATTCTGTATGTCCAAAGAGGATATTCTGACTTTTGTGGGGAGACTTTTTGTATGAAATAAAAAGCAAAACTCCAGTGTAATCAGTGGTATGCAATAAGCATGTAACTTTGCATTTGGTGGCCATATGAAAATGCACACTTGATTACGTACAGTTTATCATATGGGTCAGATAATGACAGGACTGTGGTTCAAACTGACAAATTCCAACAGATTTTTTTTGCTAAAGCTAAGACTTTTTACATACATTTGGGAGAGATTCTCACACACACCCCCCCCAGTACCAACCATACATTTCCTAAGTACCCTAACAGTACAGGCTGCAGATTCAACTTATCCTGAGCTTTGCATTTCTCAGCTATTGACAATTTGCATCACAAGCATAAAGTTATTTAGTATACAAAAGCTTTAATGCTCCTTCCACATCATATAACAACACATGTTTATCTGAGTGCTAAATAAAAGCTTTCAGAACTTTAAAGTGACTTTATGAATTGTATGTACCATAAAATAAACATTAGAGTATAATAATATTCTATAATTTGGAAAACAGCAACAGAAACCAGTAGAAGACAAAAGAACAAATGCTTGAATAATTTGCTGTATGTCAGAAACATTAAATTAATTTATGCAATAATGTAAGCACAGTGATGTTAAGGTAATATGAAGGACATAAATTATACATTATTATTGTCAGTTCTAGCACTTATCTTAGTGGTATGTCAAAATAAATCCTGATATGTTAATATTTATAGAAATGAACAACAAGTGTTACAGCTCAGGGATTCATCTGTGATATCTTTATATATAATTTGCATTTGCACATATGGTTGTCATTGTCTTTTCTGTAATTTGAGAGGTAAGCATCATGCAATTCATTTCTAATGCATTTTACATTACCATGAAAGCACATTATGCTTCTTCCACTAACGCTTTTCAAATAGATGGCCTGCAATGATTTAGAGACTGCACAAAACGACTCAGCAAATGGGTGACAACCTACCTGCAAAATCTGCAGTAACAATAGGTTACTGGTGAGTAAAGTGCATAGTCCGCTAGTGACAGATCGCCTCCGTAAACACATCTCAAAGTTCTTGCAATGATGCATTTCTTAAGGCTTAATACCGCCGATGAATACACCTTTTCACTCCTTACATATTCACACAAGATGGGGCAACAATTCATCTTCTTCCTAAAATCTGAGGATCTGTATTTTACCTGCTTTTATCATCCCCATTTTCACCCAACAGATCGGTTTCTGGCTGGAGGTAACTGGACACAGCTTAGCATTTGAAGCAGACAAGAGAATTTTCCAGAAAAATAATACAAGAGAAGGTCTCCCCCAAGGATTAAGTACACACACAGTTGCTGCTACCTCAGAAGCAAGAGGCATACATTCTTTCTTGAGCAAGAGACCATAATTCCTCCCCTGAGTAAGGGTGGGTTAGGGATTTTGGACTTGTGCCATGTTTTCTGGGGTCTGGGAACCATGCTTTGGATAAAAAGGTAGCTATAGAATTTATATATTGCTGAGTCTACAAGTAAAGTTACTGTTTCTAATTACCCAAGATCTTTTTGCTGTTTTCCAGAAAAGAAGTGTGAAAATACTTATATTCCCTTATTCAGCAGTACAAGACTTAGCCTGAGCCTTACATTTGTGTTCTGCTTATGGAAAGACTGCCATGTCAAAATGATTTGGCTAAGTCTGATGATGCTATCTTTTCCCAATTGACTCACACACAGCTGAAGTTTGTTGTCCCGAAGTTCATCTGCCAGGATTTCCAGTGCGGAAGAACCTAAGTTCAGATTTTTGTATCCTTATTAATGCAGATGCCTGGTTTTTAAAAAAACAGCACAACTCTCCCCAGTACCAACCTTTATGCTCCATCTTACCTTTTGAAAGAGCTCATTTGGAAAAATAGCTTCATATTTGTCTTTCAGTTTCCCTCCCAAAGTATTTCTGGGTCTAATTACAAGTCTATGAAAATCAACCTAAACATTAATGTTGGTGCTACCATAGGCACTGAATACAGAGGACAAGTAAATAGTAGAGAAAGTTAAAGGATAAGCCATGAAAAACATTCACTATTGTATGTTGTGGCCTAACACACAGCCAAGCTCCACATGGGCATACAAGGAGTTACAAGAGAAAACATGGGAAATCTCAGGGAGTGGTTTCTGATCAGCATACTTTAAAATCAGCCTAACACTTGAAAGAAGAAAAGGGGCTGCACAGGTGAAAATTGAGACTATGAATCGTCCTGTAAGCCCTCTGTCAGATG
This sequence comes from Tauraco erythrolophus, assembly GCF_009769465.1. NCBI lineage: Eukaryota > Metazoa > Chordata > Aves > Musophagiformes > Musophagidae > Tauraco > Tauraco erythrolophus. The sequence goes on from NC_141470.1 coordinate 14,106,622, forward strand.
TGACAATGTGGACAAAAATACTTATTTGATTTCATCTTTCAACAGGAAAAAATCCAAAACTCAGTGATCACATTTTCACAGAATCTGTGTACAATTCAGGAGAGTGAAAAATGGCACAAGGGAGTACAATTTCTTCGCAGATCAAAACCATATCTGAAAGAATTCCACACCAGTACAAGCAGCAAACTATACACATTGAAAGTATGTAAGTAAAGCATAGTGTGTGGGTCTGATTTATCACTTGCTTTTTGTTTATAACATTTTATGCTCCACAGAAGTATAGGATTCTCTTCCATCATTGAAATGAAAGTCCTGTCATCACTGCAGTGAAATGAAATACTATAAAAGGCTGCTTGAAAGTTCTGGGAACAGTGAGGAAATAGACTTAGTGTAAGTGCAGAAAAAGCCTCTAAGCATGCAACTTTACAATACTATTTAGTCCCTATGGGATAGGTCTTCAGCTATCGTAAATGTTATCACTTCACTGAAATCAGTGGAGGAATCGTGCTTGATATCAACTAAGGATTTGTCCCACTGACTTCAAAGGACCTATTTACAGTGCACACATTTAAAGCAAATGTATTAACCTTTCCAACACTGGGAACTTCAATGTAAGCACACCAAATCCTGCAGTCCTTACTTAATATTTTACATTACTTTTATTCAGAAATCTCTCATTGGAATCAATCAGGATAAGCAATGAACAAAGTACTGAAAAGTGGTTTTAGACCAAGAAACCACGTATGAGAGTCTTGCATGTCAAAGCTATTGAGAAATGCTCTTAGCAAAATAAGGTGTTTAGTTTCATGTAAATTTGCGTTCTGGAACTGAAATCTTTTTTATTTCTTGGGCCTAGGAAAGAAGGGGCTCTTGTTTCTTTCTTTTTTTGTTATAACTTTCCCAATGTAGATAAAGCAGAGAAGAGAGAGTGAAAACAGGAGGAAACTGGGAATTAAGCATGTGTAGACACGGATTATTTTTTTTTTTTTTAAGGGGGACTACAGGAAAGCTGGAAAGGGACTTTTTACAAGGGTATGTAGTGATAGGACAAGGGGCAATGGATTTAAACTGAAAGCGGAGAAATTTCTATTAGATATAAAGAAGAAATTTTTCACTCTGAGGGTGGTGAGGCACTGGAACAGGTTGCCCAGAGAAGTTGTAGATGCCCCATCCCTGGAAGTGTTCAAGGCCAGGTTGGATGAGGCTTTGAGTAACCTGGTGTAGTGGAGAGTTTCCCTACCCATGGCAGGGGTGTTGGAACTAGATGATCTCTTGAGGTCCCTTCCAACCTTAACCATTCTATGATTCTATGATTCTATGATTTTAACTGATACAGTACAAACAGGGAAAAATAAGAGAGGCAAGAAGAAACCCTTGATTTCTAAAATAGTGAATCTGTTTTGCAAACATTGCTTATTTTTCAACTTTATAAAGCAGAAATGTCAAGTGTTTTGAAGTATTCCATAAACTGTTTTTCTATTTTCCAGCCAGTTCTTATACACGTAAACTTTTAAATTTTATATATATTTTTAGTAGAATTTTAGGAAAATATAAGATAATGTTAAAGGTGGTTAATGTGGGCCCATCCTTCTTGGGCATTCATAAATCCTGATAAAGGAATGGAAGTTTAAAGTATCAAAGTATATTGTGTATTTCCTCCAAGTTCTTCCTCACTTGTTTTCATCTAGACTTCTGTTGTATATATTTGTGTAAATTGTGTAAAGTTACTGGAAAATTTCAATAATGGGCACACACAAAAACAGGGTAACTGGCACTTACCAGCTAGAAGGGAGGAAATGGTGCAACTTTATAATGGGCTGACTGGGCTAAAGTTGCCTCTCTTTCCTAGACGTAAAGGACGCTTTACAAAATGGTCATTACAGCAAAGGTGTCTTTAAGAGACATTTGTTCTTGGCTGCCTAGTGGGGCTTAAGTGGCAGCCTGATGCTTGCTTACTTCTTTGGTTTTATTTGAGCTTGCTGTCACTACACTGCCATGTATTTTCCTGGTCACCACTTTTTCTCCCCTCCATAAAGTCTTTACTTTTGTTTATTTCTCAGGACTGCTTAATAATGGCTTCCCTGTTGTCTCTGGCTCTATCACGCTTCTTCCTTACTTTGTCTTCCTTATCCCCGTAACCTCCTTTTCTTGTTCCTTTCTCACACATGACCTTTCTTCTTGTCTATCAAACATAACGCTCTTCCTCAGCTAGCCCAGAGCGTCCACCAGCACTCTTACCCAAAAGATAACAGGACACATCCTCAGCCTTTAGCCAGGAAACCAGTAGGTCCCCAGACAATACTCCTACATGGAGAAAATCCTTCACTGGCCTTGAGTCACTAAATCAACGTATATGGCATGAGCTTTTCTTGCCCATGGAATGCAGGATACATTTGGAGTATAAATGGCCTGACTGGACAATCCTGGTGCAGTATCAGTTCCTGAAACCACTCTGCAGACAGTCAGTGAGTCATGAGTTAGCATGATATTAACCTAAATTTAAACTGGCCACCAGGAAACGGCTATGGGATTTGGAATAGTCAAGCATGCATAAACCCACTGCTGCTTCATCATTTTCAGTTTTGAAAAGCATATCCTTCTGCCTCCCTACAGGCAGCTATCACCAATGTGTTGTTTGGTCACATACATTGCTCTGCTCCCTAGAAAAATTCTGTTTCACCTTCTCTTCATGGCACAAACTGCCATGACTTTCTGTTATCAAGCACAATTTCCATTAAATCAGCTCTTAGGTTTCCTCAAGGTCTCCTGAGTCTGCTGAGCACCAGCTAGCCTGTCTAGACAAAAAAGATCAACACTACAACATCCCTGGCAGGGCAGAGAAGTACACGTGTGGCTGGAGAGAAGGAATGGAAATCAGAGAGAACCGGAAAGGGTCTAACACCCACCCACAAAGCAAGCTCTCATATACGCAGATAGGACCTATTGTAGTGCCAGATCTGTATTTAGTGAGTCCTAAAGTAACATATCCCTTTGTGAAGGAGTGCAACAAGGCATTTCTCAAACTTCAGGATCTATTTATACTTTTCTACAACACTCCATGCTCTCACCTGGGACTATGTTGAGTCAAATCCGCTTGCTACATTGCTTCAGAGTCTCATAGTTACTTTTCTTCCTTTTTTTTGATCTCTCAGGCATAAATATGGAGCATCCCTAATGCCACTGGTAAAAAAAAAAAAATACCTAAAAATAAAACAGAAACACAAATTCACACTGAGATAATTTTATTCCAGCTAGAGAATCAGCATGTCTAGTCATGTGGTACGCACCTGTAGCTCTCTCTCTTTCCTGTCTTTCACAGGTAATAGGCTTTGGTAGAACCCCCACCACCACCACCACCTTCTGAGGGTGGTATGGGGGTGATGTAGCCTGTGGGTATTGAGAGCAGCCTGGCAGGGTTGTGTATGTCAGCACCAGCTGTTCTCTGCAAAGAATGCGTGTTATCATGCTAAACAGGATGCATCTTTTCTGCATTAGGATGGTAAAGCTTTGCAACTTTGTCAACCTTCTTAGCATTCAACAAATTCTTTTAAGCATATGACTTTTAGTAAGTTAATCCATTCATTGTCTGGAACTGTGCAAAGTGACATAAAAGCACAATGAAGCCTAATTAAACTTGTTCTGTGAAAGCTAATTTGTCAAACCCAGCAGCATAGTTCATAGATAAATGCTAATATTTGAAAGTCAAATTAAAGTTGAAAAGGTTTGTAATAACAGTTAATTAACTCTTGTTTTGTTTTCCTCTCACAAACTTGAACCAGCTGAAATATTGCTCAGTTCATCTTTAACATTTTGGACCACAAAGATAAAATTCAAAACTTTGAGATAAGCCTTTGATGTTGGTATTCTCTACAGATTATATATTATTTTAAGATCTCTTTGTTTAAAAATTCATTTTTATTATCCCTGCATGAAATGCATGGCAATTCCCCAAATAACTAACCATCAGGGCAATTAACATCTTCGATCGACACCATATTCCTGATAATTAATACAGACTTTGTACCTCCCCTGTGATAGCTGCAAGGGTTTGATTTTTCAGAGCAACTGTTCATTTACAGAATCAGTTTCATCCTAATGAAAATGGATTGTGAAACTTTAATGAACAAGACTTTGCTGTCATAATAATAAAGACTTTGAAACAACACGAAGACCTACATAACAAGCATCTCACTATGCTTGTGTTGCTACACTGTATCAAACCAATTAAGCCATACAATGAGCATCAACACGGGTGTTTTTCTGAACTATGTGACATCAGATAAACCCAGAAAAGTGTGCGTAATTTTGCTTTGGCAACGTCTGGCATTATAGCTTAATAATCTAACATCTGTAGAGCAAGATGTGTTGATCTGCCCTCCTCCCTTTGGTTTAACAAAGGTAAGCAGAAGTCTGAAAATCCAGTTTACATACAGTGCTAGTGTTTGCTAGGAAAGGCAACAGATTGCCTTTCCTGTGTGCTTCCACCACATTAGGAAGTATATGTAAAAGCAAACAAGTAGGAAAGAGATCTGTCAAAGAATGCTGTCTCTGGCGTACGTGTAAGTGCTGGTACCAGTGCCTTGCAGGATAAATAATTCATCCGTTAACAAGTAGGCTATCCTGAGGAAGAGTTTGCTGTTGCAACATTAATCTTGGGTGGTCTTGCCAAGAATTCCCTGTCAGTGAAGGGTTAAGGGGTTTTCAACCAGGTAATTAAAACAAAAATCAAAAGAGAGACAGAGAGAGAGAAAGACTGCAAGAGAGAGGGAGTAAGACAGCACTCGAGTGCAGCACAGGGCTTTGGCACACCAGGGCACTTCGCTTCCCCTGGCCAGCCGGAGCAGCGCCCGGAATGGGCAGAGGGCCCACGGCCCCACTCCCCCCACCCTCAACTAACCAACCAACCAACAACCTTGCGAAAAAAAACCAAAACAAAACAAAACCATAATTAGGGGGAGGAAAGGTTAAAATTTTCATCTGCTAAACCAAGATGTCAGTGTTTTTTATACAGCCCACCTCACCCCTGTGCAGATCTCCCTAGAAAGCTCAGAAAGGAATTTTGCTCTACCTCTAAAGCCTCGGCGAAAGGTCTTTCAAAGTTGTAATCTGAGCTACAATATGTTCTTAGTTTTCATTTGGTTAAACCCTCTCAAACATGGAAGTGGCTGATCGTTCCCATTTAAAAAATGGTGTACGGGAGGGAAGGGATAGAATCATTAGTAAATAACTGAATGGGATGATTTAAAAAAAGAATAATTTGCTCAATCAAGAATAATTTGAACAGCATCTAAGTAGTCATGGAAAATCATAAACTATTACCCCATATAGTGTTCTGTTGACTATTAAATGTCTCCTTTTTCACACCACTGGCCTGAATGAATAACTTGGCAGCACAAAATTAGCCAGGTGGCAAAATGTGCTTGTGTCAGCTATTGGCCAAACAAAACAGCAAATAGCAAAGCTCATTTTGCAATGTCACATTAACTCCTTCAGCACTGGGGGTACATGTTTCTGGATCTGCGGTGCAGAAGTACCTGGGAACAGGCCAAAAGAGAGTCTTTCACTCTCTGCAGCACAGGTGGCCCTGCTCTTGCTCTGCTCGTCGCGGTTGCAGGTTGAAGTGATGTTTGTGGTTGTTTCCATATGTGGCATCTGAGATTATACAGAACAGGTTGCTCTGTAACATCTGTGTCAGCTTAACATCCCAGTTTGGAAAAACTGTGTTCTCAGATGTTCTTTACCAGAGGGGGTTTTACGCACAAATTCCTTTACCTTTATTAGAGCCCTCTCTTCATGTTATCATAATACTTACCAATTTTTCTGTTTTCATATTGCCATTATCTTATGCTTACCTTCAGCTTCCAAGAGACCTTCAGGAAACGGGTGTAAAAAGCATGAAGCCGAGTGTTAGAGGAATAAACTACACTGTATTATGTTCCTAGTAGCTTCAATGGAATTATCTCAGGGATTAATCTGGAGTTTTTACTTACATAACATTACTAAAATATTATATATGACAAGAGGACACTTATCTCACTGATGTCAGTGGGATTCTTTTGATAGATTTCACAGAACTTATCAAGAGTAACTAATGACCTTTTTCAATCTAGAGGTTAATATAGGGGAACAAAATATGTTCTTTTATAATCAGCAGCCTTTCGCAGCTATAGAAACTCACCTTCCCATTGCACAACTAACAGCAGATCCCTAAAGTTAAGACTGGGCCTGTTTTTTGTTAACAGAGAATTTATTTAACCTTAGTATGTAGTATTTCCCTGAAGTACTATGGAATTTCTTTAAGAAAATAAAGGCAGTATTTCATAATTAAGTTGCTGGTTTAGTATTTTTGTTACATGAGACATACTTTGCTGATCAAAGTGTGTCATTCTCTGTAAACCCAAAGCAGAAAACTGTAGGATATTGGCAGCTGTATTTTGCACAAAGGAGACTTATAGGGTTTTTTGATCCACAACATACATATCTCATATTTCAGATTCACTTTACTTCCGAAAATGCTAAACACATTGTACCTAGCCAAGGATGATGTCCTGTTCTTATCCAGGCAGTCTCTTTTCCACTGAGTTGTTTCACATGCCCTAGGCAAAAGACATGGGTGAATATTTTCCATTAAAAACAGCAGTGGTGGGAGGAGGGAATCACCGGTACTATAAGTTAATGAGATGGGGGGCTTTAAATACACTTAATAAACAGTCACTTAGGCTGAGCATAATAAGTCATGGAAATTTATAAACTATTACCCACTATAGTACTTCATTGACTATTAAACATCTATTTTTCACACCACAAGCCTGGGTGAATAGTTTGGCAGGAAAAAAAATTGGCCAGGTGGCAAAACGTGCTCAATACAACTCATGTCAGATATTGGCCAAACAAAATAGTCCAATAGAAGCTGATTTTAAAATGCTTTTTTAACCCTTGGTAGCCTATGGTGAAGTTTTCAGAAGCAAACACGCTTATATTCCTGAAAAGATTAATATGTGTTAGCACTATACATGCATGTTTTCTTAAGTACAGTGAGCCTGTCTGTCCCAGACATCCATCCTCTCTATACTGCATATCTGTGGTCTCCAGTTCTGCTGATGGTCACAGCCCAGGGACAGAGGCACTGTCTGTCACTTGAGACATGAGCATGCACCTGACAAAGTTTTCATTGCGGATTTTTAACCCTGGGTTTTGGACTGTGCTCTGATTTGGAAGCCTCTGCCATCCTTATTTAAAAATAACCTCCAAGGAGGACTGGGCTAAACACATGGTGATCTCAAATCACTCTTCCATGAGCGAAAGGACTTTTTCTAGTGTAGAGGTAAGGGTTTACCCTTGGATTTAAAACTGACGTGTGGAGTTACACAGGACAAGGAACGTCTGAGAGGAAATCTCTGAGATTGATTGCTTGGCCCCATATTAGCTCTGCTGATCTCTGTGGAGAGACCAAATAAAACGCATTTCTACTAGTTCATCCAGTCTCAGCTACCTCTAGGCTGTTTAAGCATCGCAGGGTGTCTCATGCCTGGCTGAAGAGCCCCTATATAACATAGAGTAGAAGGGCTAAAAAAACTGGTAGCATACAGCACATTGGAAACTATTGAAAGTCTAGATGAAAAATTATTAGAGGTTTCCACTGTATCTGACCCTTCAGCATCCTTTGTGACTTCAGTTAGACACAGCAGAAGAAAGATAACAACTTTGTTTTCCATTATGTTGTCATATCTGTCAGAGCAAAGGATGTATTATTTTGATTCAGCTTCTCGTCTCAGCCTCATGTGTTTCTTCTTTTCTCCCATCTAATAGTGTATTTCTGTCCTCAGCATACTCATCCCCTCTCTTTCTGACAAATTTTGGAAGCATTTTACCAGGTCACACAGAGAGACAGAATTATCTTTATCTCTTGCCAACACCATCCATCACCATCCAAGTGTGCAGCACATAGCAGGTTACACCTCCTGCCACAAGCTGACTTGACAGTGTTCCTGTGTGCTACCACAGGGCTAAAAATCATTATGTTAGAAGAATGACTCAGCCTCCAATGTCTAGTCTCTCTCTAATAGCTGAACCATTCACTTTTTGCGTCCCTACTGAATATTCCTATCTAGAAATGTCCCCCTAACATGCCCTGTTGGAGAGGCGGTGCAGATATACCACTGAAAACACTCCTGGTGAAGCTGTGTCAAGCATTAATTATATTCTTGGGACAAAGGGCTGTATGCAAGAGAAAGGAGAGCTTACAGTTGTCTTAGTGTCTGTTTGCATCAATCTAGCTGACGCAAGGGGGGCCAAGGGGGCAACACTGAACTGAGCCCAATATATGTAGCCAAATGAAACTGCTGAAGGAATGTATGTAGGTTAAAAAAAAATAAAATAAAAAAAAAATCCAATTACTGGAGCTGGAATTAGGCCAGAACACCTTCACTAACACCTCTATTCATGAAAAAAAGAAAAAAAAAAGTGATCCTTAATGACCACAAATGATCACAGACTCTGTTTTACATCTCTTACAAAAGCCAGCATATTCAGCAGCGTTACATTCCCCAGAGCTAGACGAATAAAGGGCAAAATATGTCACTGATTTCTTCCTCCCCCCCCAAGAAATTCATGATGGTGTTTGCACTAATTTCAACAGTATAGAGATTTTCAAAAAGAGAATCAGTCCTGTTTAACCTGGAAGCTCACAGTATTAAAAACCTGAGGTGTCTCACTCACTGCTCTCTTTTGCAGAGGCAATCAGGATCTGCTTCTTTTCAACTCGTACTCATAAAAAGTGTCTTAACCATTGGACTGTAACACTATTACCTGCAGCAGAATGGAAACAATCAGCGTCTCTGAAGGTACCTTGTAACGTCACTCCTACGGGGCAATTACTGGTCTGTCCCAAAGCCACTGAGGTAGATTGAGGAGCTTCTGTGAGTCTCAGTATGTTTTACAGCCAGGTATAGACACACATAGAAAAAACTGCATTTTTCATTTTCCCTATTGAACCGCCAGTTTATATGAATGCTAACTGCTTTTAAGGTTCCTGCCTTCACATGCCTTTTCTGATACAAATAATTCAGTCTCAAAACATACTGTTTTATACTCAACCATGTAACTTATTCATCCACTGCTTATTCTTTACCAAAACTTTACTCTCTGTTACTCGCTACTGTCTCTTAGTATTTTGTCCTACAGTCAACCTCCCCTTAGCTGTGCAAGAGAGACACTCAGTCAGGCTGAGCTCAGACTAATTGGACTTGAAGTACCCAACAACTCAGTGGTTACAGAATTAACAATAGCTCATGATGTGCCAAGGCACAATGAAGTATCTAACTGCTGGATACTTAGCCCTATACCGTATACACATATACGCCACCAAAAGTATTTCAAGTTCTGTTCAGTATCCACGTGTACGTTTTGCTTACTGCATGGAACCATTCGTCATAGTACCTTCTAATCGTTTGAGCCACCAAAGTTTGTGAACAGAATGGAATGATTAATGTCAGCAGGTGACACCATTGAAGAAGCTGTGAAGAAAATGGATATTTAGTGATCCCTGCCCACAAAAGAGGTGGATTTCACCAAGTAATGAGCTTATCAAGCTCTTCGTTAAGTTGATAAATATTTTCCAAGAGAGCAAGAAAAGGTTATATTTTTCAAGTGAGGAACAAAATCTACATGGAGTTCTGTAACTGGACATCTACATAAGACTTTAAAAATGAACCTCGAGATATATCTCATTGTTTCAATTCACAGAATCATTGAGATCCGTCCCTTGAAGACAGATTTTCTATTCATAGGTTAGGAAAACAGGCAGACTTTCCTTTATTTTCAAGAAGAAAAACATTTTTTGTGAGGAAGAGGGAACATAAGATTTACTCTTGCTAACAGGTGGTGTATGCTGCACTTTGATTCATCTATTTTCAACTTTAAGGTTCATTTATTAAGCAGCATAAACCTGATGTTTAAAGTATGTATACAGTATCTAGTGTCAGACTGTGGCTTGGATTCAAAAGGAGTCTGTATCTACCTTCTCTTAGCCACATACAAACACAGAGATATATCCTCCCCTTTTCCATATTTCTATTTATTCAGTTCCTTGCCCTCTGAAGTCTGGATACAGAGGAGTAAGAAGGACTAACTTGCCTTTACTTACCCATCCTCTCCTCAACTGGAAAAGGAAGAGGAATGAAGAATTAGGAGATCATCTTTTCTCCCTCACACACTTGCTGTTCATCAGTTCTCATTGAATCCCAATGTCTTGCGGGACAATTCTTGGCATAGTGTATTCTTTTTCCCAATACTTTGCTTACGCTATTGCCTACAAAAATCTCACCTTTACTTCACATGAAAATTACTGAATAGAAACTAAAAGAACAGCTCACATGGATCTACATATATTCCTCAGATTATTTGTTCAGAGACTGATGTATTTCTGCTGTCAAACTTACAGTTGGCTTAATGCAACTTGGAGCCTATAGAGCTGCTCCAATATGTGCTACTGGTAAAGTTTGTCCTTTCCAAAATGTTATTTTTCACTGCCAAAACACACATCAATCCTGTGCTCAGCTATGGAAACTTAATGAATGAAAGGGGGCTGTTTCTGAACTCCGAAGAATTTGTTTTATTTCATATTCTTTTTTACATTGGCTGCCACGCTAAAACATTTCTGCCACTTTAATGGGCAATAAAAAACAGCCAAAATCATTGCTGTGCTTAGACCCTGTGGTGATTAAATAAAACAAAGCAATATTCCAGCCTACATGTAGAGAGGGAACACACAGCCTCACTTCACTTCCAAAGCAGATAGCATTTTTGCTTATGTGCTTGCAAAGGAAGGGTGTTGTCATACCATCATCGCAAGGTTTTGCACTATGGCTGTTGAACCTGCTCTCATTTCTAGACTCACCATTGCTGGGCAAAAATCCTACGTTTAACACCCTAGACTGAAAAAAGAAGTAAGAAACATGAGGGCTTGCTGCTTAATTGCTGATGTGGTGGCATCTTGCTGCTGCTCTACCAGGGCCCCTGTGATGGATCTGACTACAATACTGGTGAATTTTTAAAGTGAAGCCCCACTCAGTCCTTTTTAGACAAGAAAGGGTGCTCTAAAAATGAGGTTTTCCTTCATATTTATCTACTTTTATTTCATCTTTTGTCAAAGGAAATAATTTTTAGCACTGATCAGATATTCTTGGCTCTGGTAATGGGATCTCTTCCTTACTCTTTATTTACTGTCATCTTACAACCCTCTGAATTCTGACTTTCATCTACCAAAAATTCAGAGAATTTATGCTCCTCTAATATGCTTGTAGTGTTACTTTCTCTCCTTATTATACGCCATTCATGGCATCTAGACAAACTTGCTCTTTCAACTATGGAACAAATCCATAAGACACCACTGTAGATGCAAACCATGTAACCAAATGAGTTGATTTTGGCACACAGATTGCTGATGAAATTTATGCTTCATTAACAGATGCCTAATATATATAATACACATATTTTAGAATTGACCTCAACCTTGCCAGGGAGGCTGGCTGACCCCATGAAAATACAATTACCTAATGAGAGATTAGAGAGTTTTGCTTATTGTATTTACTATTTCTAGGAAATTACTTTGTGTCTCTGTAGCTGTGTCAGCTTTCTTGCTTAAAGTATGTTTTAATGTTATTAGAGCTTGCAAGCTAAACTAGTGGAAAGGCAGGGAAAGGCAGCACAATTTCCTTTTAGATCAGAGCCAATGTTTCTCCAAAACCTTAGCAGGCTGTGTTTGCTGTAAGATCAATGCAGCTGAACACTCCACCTGCAGAATGAGCTCACTGTCTGTGCATTACGCTAGCCCTCTGCCAGTCCAAGTAGTAAGACTCCTGGGGTTGGTCTTGAACCTGCTACTCCCCACACTGGAGTGCTAAGCTTTTCTGCCAAGACACCAGGCCAGGTATTAAATGCATTCTTGTTTCTGTTACTTTCCAGCACTCAGAGGACCACATTAGAAAGCCCAGAAAACTTAATTGGAAAGCAAGGAGAATGCAGAATGCTTAAAGACCTTTTACAGACAGGAATATGTTCTCGAAACCAAACCAAAACCAAATCAAAAAAAAACCCTATGGATGTAAATATTCAGCTCACTTTTGTCTTACAGAGGCATCAAAATGATCAATCTTATTTGAAATAAACAAATAAAATAATCAGGACTGAGTAAGCTCATCTTCATTGTTGTATTAAATTTTATATGGCCTGCTCATTTCAGCATTTTAAGGCTTCCATCTTTTGGAGAAAGGGGCTTTATGGACACTGTAGTTCAAATACTCAGGTGTACGAGCCCTGGGGTACAAAACCACCAAGGACCTCCAAGTCAGTCTCACTCAGGACTTTGGATGAAGCATGTGCCCACCATGAATACCTTGGAAACCACAGCGAAGGGCAAGAGCGCTGCTTTTAATTAATTGGAGTAAAACTAGTGAACAGGAAAGTGAGGTTCCCATACAACCTATTTGGCAGGAGGGTTTACCTTAGATTTTATAGCTCTTGCATGGGAAAAATGAAAAGTCCATTTGTGGTTTTCTAGTTGTGATTATTGGAGGTAAAAACTCAAGCACCTCAGGTTTATCATTGTATAGATTGTATGCATGGGAAATAATGCACAGTAGAATTCGACCATTATATTAAGTCAAGCTTCTCACTTACAGGTTTTCCTACAACCAAGAGAGCATTAAGAAGCAATTCAAAGATTCTGAGATGCAGTGAGAAACTCAGAAGCACTTAGGCACTAGGATACGTTTTTTCAATATAAGTGATTGTTAAAATAAGTAATTTACCACTTTCTGACTCAGAGCTAAATTTTAGTCTTTCATTGTTTCACAAGACTGCTACTTTTGTTTATTTTTTCCACTACAAGAAGCTTCCTTATTAACCATGCTCCTTACTGCGTACATTTTGCTAGCCAAACTCTGATGAAGAAGAAAAGGAAAGCCTTCCATCTGCAGTTATATGTCTTAAGAGAAATACCTCTATGCTATTTTAAGCTACCTTAAACATGACACTGCCTTCAAGCTAGTCATGTAAGTCAGATGGAATAAAGAGGAAGTAGTTGTACAAGTTTGTGTAGCTCTACTATTTGCAATGAAACTGCATTGATTTATCTCTTCTGAGATTATTAAAACTTAACTGTGTTATTGAGTATGGAGAGAGAGATTTCCAGTAAAAAATTATTTAGCACATAAATAATAAACATTTGAAAAATCCACAAACCTTCATCAAAATACATGTCTACTGCTGTAAACAGCAGTTGCAAGTTTTCTTTGTCTTGATTTGGAAGGGTTTCCCATCTTGAACAAGAAAAGGTTAAAGAACAATAATTAATCTGATGGTTTTGACAGCTGCTACTTGTGTTGAACTTTGATACACAGCCCAGTCACAGGTTTCTTGTTGGTGGCTTCACAATAAGGTAATTGATCTAGATCCAGACTGAAAGGCAACTGTGTCTCATCACAGTCCTACAACGTCAGTCCTCAGCGCAGAGGGAAGCAGTAATTTAAAGAGGCTATTTTTGAATAACTTGAAAAGAAAATGCATGTTGATAAAATTTTGCTATTAAGCCTAACATATACATCAATTTTCATTTATATAAGAATAATGAATCTGCTTTCTCTCTGATTTGGCTAAGAACAATGCCAAAGCTAGGAGTGTTTGCACGTGACTGCAAGTAGAAGAGAGAGTGTAGCAGTAGAGTTACTATACACATTTGGAGGAACTATATCATGTAGAGGAATAGCTCTCAGCAGGTTTGATGCCCCTGACTCCCTGTGGAAGTAGGGAAATATCAAACATGAGCACTAAGGTGGTTTCGTCCACTTACATGACACTAGTGAATTCTTTAGATCTAAAAAAACCCACTAAAGGACACAAAGTGAAGATATTGAAATGGTCAGAAAGTTATAAAAATGCGGGATCAAGAGCAACAGCCATACAATGAGAAATATCAGAAGCTCTGTCTGTGTAATTCAAATGTCTTGATTACATCCCAGTCGTACTTAAGTAGGGGAAGGAAAGTTCTCTGTTAACATAAGGTTCTTTGATGTAACATGGCAAGATCCCATAGCTGAAGATTAACTTCAGCTTCCAGCTGAAAGAAACTCACATTAGAAACACACTGCTTTTCCTTTTCTTTTTTAAGCATAGGTTGTCATTAACTACTGGAGTAATTTAAGAAAGCAATGAATTTACTGTAACCCTACAGTAGTTCAGTCAAACTAGGAGGATCTCTCTCTAAAATCCTGGGCTGCATCCAAAGAAGAGGAGCCAGCAGGTCGAGGGAGCTGATTGTGCCCCTCTACTCTGCTCTCGTGAGAGCCTGCCTGGAGTACTGCGTTCAGCTCTGAGGCCCCCAACATAAGAAGAACATGGAGCTGCTGGAGTGAGTCCAAAGGAGGACCACAAAGAGGCTGGAGCACCTCTCCTGCGAAGACAGGCTGAGAGAGTTGGGGTTGTTCAGCCTGGAGAAGAGAAGGTGCTGGGGACACCTTCTAGCAGCCTTCCAGTACCTAAAGGGGGCCTACAAGAAAGCTGGAGAGGGACTTTTTACAAGGGCATGCAGTGATAGGACAAGGGGTAATGGCTTTAAAGTGAAAGAGGGTAGATTTGGATTAGATCTAAGGAAGAAATTCTTCACTCTGAGGGTGGCAAAGCACTGGAATAAGTTGCCCAGAAAAGTTGTGGGTGCCCCATCCCTGGAAGTGTTCATGGCAAGGTGGGATGAGGCTTTGAGCAACCTAATCTAGTGGAAGGTGTCCCTACCCATGGCAAGGAGGGTTGGAACTAGATGATCTTTAAGGACACTTCCAACCCAAATGATTCTATGATTCAAAAAGAACATACATTCACACAGCAGCTATAGGATAGATGGAAGGTCAATTATTGCCTTCAAGTCGCAAGCCAGACTAGATCATGCTGAAGCATCCCTCCAAAATCCATGACACAAAAAAAAAAGAAAAATTCAGAATAAATCAGTGGAGCTATGTAGATGATGTTCCTTAAAAAAAAAAAAAAAAATCAGTCACTTTTTTTTTTTGTACTTGTAAAAAGAGACATCGAAGGATATTTGTAGGGCTATATGTTAGGCAAGGGACCTCCCATCCTATTCCGAATATTATAGTGTTTGGATGATGACAAATAAATTACATTAATTGCACTCATTTTAGCAAACACTTAAACACCATTAGGGCTTATGCATACAATAACTGTGCCATTAGTCAAATCTGGATACCTCACTGCTGGTAATCAACATTCTGTCTTCTTCTAGTATAACTATCTTAATCTCTTTCTGCAAGCCTCCTTCAGCATCATTCAGCTTTTGAACACTAAATTAAGGACATTATAATTTTGCCTAATAACATTGCATGGTGTTCTCTCAGAGTTATAGTCTTCTGTGGGCTTATGGGCTTCTTGCAGCTACTTGCAGAGAAAAGCTGAAAAGGTTTTCTGCCTATGCGATGACTTTTTGCCATGCTGCAACCACCTGCTGCAATACTGTTGCTCACCAGCCTGGGCTGCAGCTCCAAGGATGTCATTGCATCTTCCACAGCCAGGAGGAAATGGCCCGCCTTTTGTAGGCAGGGTCTAAACCTTAATTAGATAATACGAGCCAGCTGGGGGATAGCCATAGCAATACTGTCCTCATGTTACTGTTATAATTGTTGCTTTGCTTCTCTCTTAGTCTGGGGGGAAGTAAGAGTTATTTTCTTTCCTATCCCTCTCCCAGAAGGCTGACAACCTAGGCCAGGAGGGACATGGAACATGATATACAGAGGACTAAAAATTGGGAAAGTTTCCTGCCCCTTGTATCCACTTCGAAATAAGAGAAAGCGGAGGGTGGAGCTGGGTGCCTTCTGAAAATCTGTTTTCCTTCCTTGCCCTCTAGCTGGCTATAGGAACTATCAAGCCCACAGAATCCAGGTCTTAGGAAGCCAATTGCTTACCAAAGCTGCCTGTGCATGCTCTTCCAAGAGTTGATCCAGCTGTAGGGGCATGTGCTCTCAGCAGTCCCAGAGTACCATCTCTAGGAGTCTCCAGCTTTGTCATCACTGTAGCTGCTTCAGCACATGAGGAGCAGTAGACTATGAGCCTTCTTCAAAAGTAGCTTGAAAACTCTTGGAATTTCACCTGTCCTATGTCAGTCCATGATCACAACAGTGAGATGATTTAGTTTTCATGTTAGAACCAGGGAGAAATTATTTGATTATTTGAGTTAGAGAACTCCTTTATATAATTGGGGGAAAAATTTAAAAAAAAATTAAAAGGTAGGATAGGAGGCTTTAAAACTGATTATTCAGGTCACAGAAATAGCTGTTTTTATAATCTCATTAGCATTTTTTCTATTTGATCAAGGCAATTTTGCAACTTTGTAAGTGTGGTTTGTCCACAGCTTTAAGTGAAGTTCAGTAATATATCAGCAGACCTGAAAAGATGAATCTTAGGAACAGAATCTCACCATTAGTTCAGACTCTTCATTCCACAGACAACACTCGGCCAAGATTCTTAAATTCAGCATTGTTCTAAATGTAACAGTTGTTCATTAAAATCAAGTTCTTTCATTTATGTTCATTCTCCCCCCTCTTGTGGTTCATTATAAAATCACAATTGTTGGTTTCGGAAACATTCCACAGTTGGGCTTTCACGCAGAAAGGATAGAAAAGGATCCACAAAATTGAACTAGGCAGTGCTACTAATAAGCTTAACAAAATGCAAATATAGTAAATAATGAGCTTGTTATTCAGGGTAATTCTCATTGCTAATTTAAATGTTCTCTGTAATCTTTGATTGAAAGCAAATCTTGTCACAAATGATATGTAATACATTTCAGACAGATTTCCCATAACTATTAATTGGATATCATGTGCTATTGTCTGGGGAAGATTTTAGTACTTGCACCCTTGATCATTTATTGTCTTAGTATCTTAACATAGAGTATTGTAGCTATAACGTCTTCAGCCAGATCTTCAGTTTCTGTAAGTTGGTGTAGAAATAAAATACTATGAACTTTTGCTGGACGGCATGCCAGCTCCCTTGTACACGCAACCTTTTGCATTTCTTACATACAGGCATGTTTCCCTGCCAGGCTGAGCACCCTGACCTGATTCAGCAAAGTGTAATTATGAAAAGTACTAACTGAAAACATACAAAGACTTTGTGTACAGATCTTGGACATTCAAAGGTCTGCAGAAAAAGTAGGTTTTAGCCATGAAAATTGTTAGAAATATATGTGGATACGCATACAAACTCAGGGAATCTCTGTTCAATTAAAAACGTGTTACTTGTGCCATGATAAATCTAGAGAAACTTGTGAGCAGCAGGCCTGCTAAATAAGATTGATGGATCGATAGGAACTCGTCAGTCTAGCAGATCAGAGACACAATGCAGGAAAGTCAACATGTACTAACAGAATTTGTTTGAAGGATTAAAACTTATTAATGAAGTCAGAACACTGTCATGCCAGAGTTTCTCACCATAATGCTAACTGACAGCCAAACAGTTCCAATTTTGTAGTAGATAAGTTAGACTATCACACTTATAATCTCTTTAGCCAGGCAGTCTCATAATCAGAGCACGCTGTTGAAGTGAAGCAACTCCCATTACTAGAAAAGCTGTTGTGGCCGGAGATCTACTTTGATTCATGTGACTCAACTGAAGGCTGCAGGAATAGGATATTACAACAGGTCATGTGCTCACAGGTGTGAAAATCAACATAAAATCTCCACACATCTGCAACTTTCAGAATTAGAGGTAGGACTGGTGGTAGACTTGCATTTCGATGAAAGACAGGAGATGATCCCCTTTTGTCATACCATAGTAATAACTCTCCTTAACAGCAGAAAATCCTTAAGGACAGCTTGGTGGAAAGCCTTAGGCTAGACAATTTTTAACAAAAAGGATATAATGGGTAAAAAACATCCAGGTACAATAATGTGGACCAGCTGTGTGCAATATTTGAAACAGTGCTTAATGGTGGCAAGACTTCAAGGAACATCATTCTCCCTTGCCTATTTCTTGTGCCTGTGTCTCTAAATATTGCAGAAAAATCTAAGTGCTACAGGGTCTATGAATGATTAGCTTTTCTACTAGGAAGATGAATCTGACTCCACTAGATAACGATGAATCAGACACCGAACAATCGTTTAACTTTGTACACCCGAAATCACAGAGTTTATTTGTCCATTGTATGCAAAGGCTGAAAATTCGAAGTGACAGATAAAAAAGAGTTGCTGAGAGCCTGTGGAACTACTTTGGACATTGGTAATTTGGCTTTTAGTTTAAGGTGAGCTGGAAAGCTTCTACCCCTTTCTTTCTACAATTTTTAATTGCATGACAAAATCGCGACATACAGTCAGGTTGCAAACTCTGTAAAGTCATAAACTCTATGGATTTTAAGAACTAAAGATTAGGCATAGACTGAGGGCATGAGATAGTTAAGTTGCAATAGCACATGGATAATATTGGAAAACACACCTCAAGGGTCCATCTCAAAGGCCAATTTATTGCCTACATCTTCCATGTCCCAGAGGGAATTATTTATTACTGGTTCATAGTACTAAAAATTTGAGAAATCCTGACCCCTTGCCAATCCCAGCAAGCCAGTCAGAGGTATTTTGTGCCAAGAGGGATTGCTTCATTTTCTGCAATCCCATCCCCCTTTCCCTCCCCTCTGCACACTCCTTCTGAGGGGAGAGAGAAAGCAGATATATAACCCTGCTGCTCCTGCAGGCCCAGTCTCAAGGTCCAAGTAGCCTCCATCAGGATGCAAGAAGAGCCTTCACACTCTTATTGGGCATGCAGTACACATCACAGTCTAGCCCCAAGAAATCAAGAGATTAAAGTTAGAATGTGGTTTAAATGGATCTGAATGAATAATTTTTAATGAGTGCATTTAATGATGGATGAGTTTCTTTCCTTCTTTCCATTAAATGTGGGGAGTGGGTTGCAATTTGCTTCACATATTCCTTTCTCATTGAATGTATTTTAATTTTTTTTATAGTAAGAGGTTGCTACTCCAAGCACAAACTCACTGTTCAATTGCAGTTGGTCTCATAAATCACTTAATATTGTTTCCATCCTCCAGTCTAATGAACATAACTCATGGAGTCAGCTTTGTACTACACAGACTCACAGAAAGCACATTTGAAATTCAATTTTCATAGTATTCCTGTGTGAGCTTAACGTTTATTTTCTGCCAACAGTTATACAATTAAAGTTTAATAACTTTATGAGTGTGTGCAGGAAATGACACCAAAAGCAACCCCAAGATGGCTGAAGATTTGCTTCCAAATTTGCACAAATATCAGTAGAAATTGTTTCCGCATTATTCATCCAACTTTAGACCTAAGCCAAATATGTCTTGCTAGCAGCCTTGGAAACATACGATGAAGTGTTTTAAAATTCCAGTAGATGTCACCACTTCTCCCCCAGCAAGTGCTTAAGCACATCTAAAAGAAGCTTTTAAAAACTCAGTTTGCACTACATCATGAGTTGAGAAAGCAGATAGACTCATTTTGCTTTGGGTTACTTCTATGCGTTTTGACAGGAAAAGAATACATCCATTTTCTAATCTGTGTCAATGAATTAACGAGCTTATAGAACTCATGCCACTATTGTAAACCAAACCACATGCAGATTAGCTGTCAACTAAGAAGTAATGTAGTTGCTAATACAAAACACTATCTAGTGTTGTATTAATTTTTCCCATGTCATTTGATACTTCATAAATATCAAAGTTTTCAACAATACTTTAACTGTAGCCTTGATGGTGACTACAGTTGGGTTTTCAGCTATATGGCTCATAACCAGCTTCTGCAACATTCGTTTTATTTCCCAAGTTTAAACAAGCCCCAGTAGTGTCTCCTCCCTAAACACTTGGGTTTGATTCTTTTCAACTTTCACTTCTTGTTATACACACCTCTCAAAAAACAAGACCTCATGCTTCAGTTCACTCGGTTTTCGTGGTTTTTTTCCATTCCCATTGGGAACAAGAGGCCCATAAAGCCTAGTGTTCCCACCCTACAGAAGAGGGCTCATATTCCTTCTGGCCAGCAACATCCAGACAGAGATTCCTGGTGCTTTCCATTCCCATTTGCACACTAAGTCTCCATAGGAGCATATATTATATTTTAAATATCAAATTAAACTCAAGGTCAGCTAAAATCTGGATCTTTGATTAAGGAGACACAATATCAATGGATATTCATTTGCTTATACTGACTTTCACTCCTTGCATCTAACAGCTGTTACATCTTTCATTGCGTTCTATAAAATTAGCAACTTCTCATGACTTTGTATTTATCTGTATCATGGAATAAAACAAAAAACTACTTACTCTGCTCATTTAAAAGAAACTCAAATCCACAGAACATCATAATAAGTAAAATCAACCTAAGAAAAACTTATCCCACTACAGAAAAATTCTGTAGTCTAATTTCATTTTCTGAAGAATTTAATATTCTATTTCTTTAGAGACAATTTTAACATTTTTTTTGGAAAAGAATACTGGCAGACAAAATTAGTTCTCAACAATTCCCAGGGCAAGAAAATATTTTCTGCGTTTTGATATCATGTGACCAGGTGGCCCCAAGAGAAGCTGACTTTCTGGCTACAGTCATCCCTTAAATCTTGGAAGAGAATTTGGATGCATAGCAGTGCATAATAATCATATATTTCTGATGAGTTCAACAGTGCTTTAAGGACTTCAGAAAGGTTCATTCGCAGGTCTTTAAATGACTTAATCTTATTCAGATTTGACCCAGATTAAAACAGCCAAACTAACTAGAGATATTACACATGTAAGGAAAATTGGCTCCTAAACATTTTAGGAAGTGAGATAAGATTCAAATGCATCACTAAGACATTTCAAAATGTCCTTATTCATGTGAGTGCCTCACTTGAATGAGTTAACTATTAAGCACTTTTTAAGAATATTTTAAACATTATTGTTTCAATTCCTTTCCCACCCAGCTGTTAAGGGGCCTCTAGGTTACTGTATTATCAATGGGATTTGTAGAATAGCAGCCAGAACTAACACAGAACTGAACAATAGCAACATTGTACTTCTCAACAAAAAAAGAAAAATGCAGCCTATAGTAAAACTTTGGGCTGCTACATGAGGATTGACCCCTTTTACAAGATTCTTCTGATCGCTTTCCATTTTTTTAAAATCAAACCTTCATGTTAGGCTTTAAAAATTGCTTTCCTGTTTACAAATAAGTTAAAATTGAAAAAAGGCTTTTTACTTGAACTGTTAAAAGCAGTTTGTTGACTTGACTAAAGGTATGCAACTGGAGGAGAATAATATGAGCAAATGTCCCTGACAAAATGGGCTAATTATTAAGTATTGCAGAAAATGCTTCAGTATTACTAAAATAATGGTGTCTGCAGAGAAGAAATATTTAAGTTATGTGGCGAGTTTGATTGTAGTTTTCTAAATTTTAGAAAAGCCTGTCATGAGCAAACAAATAATAAGGAAGATGGTTCATCAGCAGGCAAAAGTTACAAATAAAGCGGAAAAAAAGAGGTATGCAGACAAAATCAGAATTATTCACAGGGCTGCAATGCTCAGCTGTCCTGATATGAATAGAGAGAAGTTACAGATCAAGAGGTTTTTTTAAAAAGTAGGTCCACAGGATACTGAATTAAGGCAATAGATACCTGAACTGATTAGGGGCCGCGGAGCATTCTCCAAATTAAGCAGACTTGGTTGAACCTTCAATAGGACAAAGCACTTTCAGCAAGACTTCCACTCATTTGTACTTCATTCATTTCCTGGCTATTGGCCTCTGACGTTAAACAGGTTTTCAATTTGCAGGGCAGGGCTACAAAACTACTGCAAGCAAAAACTGTATGAGGTCTGTTCACTTGCCTGTGACTGAAAAAGTAGCCCTGGGTGAAACTAGATTTTCCTTTGTCCATTGATACTGGGTGTCTGGATTGAAGGCAAAAATAGACTTAAAACCTTTGTGAAATGTTCTGAAAGAAAAAAAAAAAAAAAAGAACTTGTTTCATAAAAACTTATGCAAACAGAGTTATCTAGAACTGCTGAGAGTCACCAGGCAGTGAAGAGTTGTTTCAGGAACTTAAGACAGTTTGTCACTGAGAAGTTCATTCCACTAGTGCAGTTCACTTAGCCTGAGAAGAAATGCTAAACTGAGATTTATTAAAAGAAATACTTTGTATTTCTAAATATTTATTTACCAGCAGCCATATTTTATTCTACTGATTATAGCCGAGACCCAAAAATAGTTTAATATTAGCAAAAGTAGCCTCAGAATCTTAATAAAAAATATAGTTTGTCTATTGACAATCACCAGAAAATGACCTGGTGTATTTATTTGCATGCAGCAAGAACCTAGAAAGCAAAGTAATGCCTAAGGAATTTTTAACTGATTTGTATTGTGGCTTTTCTCTAAGCTAAATAGTTGGGGGTTTTTTTAGTTAGCTTTTTAAAACAGCAGTGAAGGTCCATATGTCTTTATCTTAATAGAAACATTTTTAATTTAAACATAACCTATTCAAGAAAGAAAATTTATTAAGAAAAATATATCCATACTTCTTTAGTGAAAGATGTTCTACCTCAAAAGTATCTGAGAACTAATTCAAAACACCTGAAGTGTGAGATCCTGATGTCAATAACACCTCTGTACCAAAAACATGTTTTAACAATTTAATTTTCAGCAGCCTTTTCAATTATTGCCCCCACCAGCTTATAACCTTTAAATCAGAATTGAAACAGGTACATTTTTTACCCTCTTTTTTTGGTGAAACTATGTTGGAAGGAAAGTTAACTAATAGGTGCCATTCTCTAAATAAAATTGGAGGTTTTATTGATTTAGGCAATTTCACACCCAATATTTCAGGTACATTAATTTTCTCTTGCTTCTCCCCCTCCCTTCAAGATCCTAGTGAAGAGGCTTATTCTCCCTTCACCAAGAATTGTGCCTGCCTCACAAAATAACCCTCCTCTTCACTATTAATAAATGCATGGTGCATTAATATCCTTCTTCTGCTCACCATGATTCTAGTACATGTGTTCTTGTTTCACGGTTAATAGGATATTGCATAGTTGATGCATCATTAGTAAACCACCCAATTAATGCTTCACAGATAATTCACAGTTAATCATCAACAACTGCTAGAACAAACAGGTGAGCTAAAGTTCTAAGCTAATAAAGGGAAAGAAAAGAGTTCAGTGTGTTTTTGACTCTGTTCAACTGAAATTAGATGAATTTATCTGCTCTATGTAGCAGTGTGATGAAGTAAAAGAGAAATAATCAATTTAGAAAGACATTATACATACAACGAACACTACAAAGAAGATCTTAAATTTCTGATTTATAAGGCTGCATCTGCAGTACCGGCACATGAGCTTTCCTCTGAAGACTTTAGTGGAACTTATATGGAAGTTGGATCTGAAATTCATAGGTGGATTTCAGCACACAAAGAGAGATTTTTTGCATCCTTAGAAACAAATGAGTCCTTAAATGTCTCCTTTACCATGAATAAAAATCAAAACCGTGTAATTGCAAAAATAACTCAGATCTAGGATTTTTTTTATTGATACACATGAGAAAAGTGAACAAATTCTGAAGGTGATAAACGAAGGATGGATAAACGAAGAAGGCAGAAGTTCAGTTGAGTATGAGAAGCAACACAAGTATTGTTACATGAAAGGGGCACTCAGACGAGCTTGAAAACTATAGATGTATCAATGGCAAAAATGTTTGAATTCAGCTGTTCTTTTTGAATGAATGCTGCAGCTGAAAATGTGCTTGGACACAAAAGGCAACCGTCTCAGTTAAACTGTGTCAGATTATTAACTGCAAAACAAGCTAGAAACGCATTTCCACACAAGGAATATCATAGGGTCACAAATAAAAAGAACATGTTGGTACCTCCAAAGGAGCTGGTCTTTGTATTAATCTTTATTTTTAATATATCATCATTGAGTAGCCTCAAATAAATGAGGGATCTGACAGAACTTATTGTCATACAAAAAGATGGAAAGGAACACTCCACCCCTGTAGTTTTCAGTCTACATAGGAAAGAGAGACAAAAGATGAGAGTAGAAACAATTCACAAGTTCATCTGATCTTTGCAGCAGAGTCCAGAAATTTTGAGTGCTCTGCCCAGTGTTTTGGTAACTATTATAAATAAAATACTTTCAAAAGGGAAAAATAAATAAGATTTGAGTATTTGAGGAGAAAAAGTTGTCAGATGGTGATAACTCTGCGAATGAGAAAACAGCCTTTTAGCCTAGGTTAGCATTTAGACAAGAGATTGCCTTGATGAAGATATAACAGAGCAATGAGGCAGCCAGCAAACACAATGTAAAACTTGCCACTGTCTTGGGGTTCACAAATGTTGGGTTTGATCTTTCAGTTACTCTCCCTTACATTGGGCTATGCAAATCCTTCAGCTATGCTTCACTCTAAAGGCAAGCATTAATCAGTTGACATAAGGCAGAAAGGCATAGAGAAAATTAGAAAAGAACACAGTCGTGAAGCACCACACATATATCATCCTCTGCAGCATTGATGGAAAGTATATTCCTGATTCAAGATCGGGTGGCTAAGGTTTGCTGGCTCAGTGCTTAAACCACAGTAAACACAGCAGCAGGCTTCCATGCAAGGATTTAGCAATAACCTCGATAATAAGCAACTTCCATTTATGCTTATAACATGCCAGCATGGGTACTAACAGGATGGCCTGAACCACCTGGAATTAGCCCTCATTAATCAGCATGCTACCCATGATGCTGCTAGATCCCAGACTGCCTTGTAATGAAAGGTCCTTTCTTACTGTTATCCTGGGGTCCAAGCCTGGTAGCTGTCTGGCCAAGTGCAAAAATTCAGAATACAAATATTGACAAAGTGCTCTATAGCTACTGAAATGCTGTTGCCTTTATTCTCTTCTCTAATCATGGGGAAAAAAGGAGTAAAGAAATTTATTGCAGTCTGGCAAAAGTATATCCAAGAACAAATTTATCTCTGGCCTTCTGTAAAGTGATGGTGTCTGTGCCACGGCACGTTAATGGATATCGGTTTTAAGATTCACCTATATTTATCTTGTGGCATTAATTTATAAAAACTTCACCTCGTCATCTCAAACGGCTAAGTGAAAATCTCCCAAACACACCATTTCTGAAGTTCTCTTGAGTCTTTAACTGCAGGAAATATATCTGTCTATAACCATAACACAGTTTTTCATTACTTCAAAGAGGAACATCTTCACATAACTTTCCTTTCTTTTTTTTCCTTTTTTAAATCTTCATTAAGAAGGTGTTTAATAAAAACCTTGTTTTAATATGTTTTTATGAAGGAATGTATTTCTAAAGAGAAATCTCTTCAAGTTTTTCAAGTTTCAGCTTTATATCTGTTCAGCATCCATTTTTCATTTTTTCACCTCTTATTTATCTAATACCACACTTAGAGCTAAAAGTTTTGAGTTCAAGGAAAAAAATATTAATGTAACAGTAATTATCATGAGATCTTTAATACAATTGAAGCCAAAGGAGACAACTTGACAGGTAAAGACAAGAACCGTACAAGACCATTCTAAAACAAAGTCAGAAATGTAAGAGAATTTTTTTCTTCTTAAAGCTTAGTTTATTACTTTTTGAGAAAGAAGGGACGCTGGGTTTGGGTGGCGGTGGGGGGAGTGTTTGTTTATTTGTTTAGTTTTCTAGTAAGCAGTAGCTTTCCTGAGATGTGCAATGCTATTTATTAGCTCAATGGTATTTCATACATTGTCCAGGACAGCTCACTTTGGAGACCATTCTGAGGTAGTGTCCTGTGACTTGTTTTCTTTCTCTCTTTAAATGTAAGAGATTTTTCTTTAGTTAAAAATGTATAATCTGGTATTATATTCTGAGCTTGATGAGTTGCTCCAGTTATTCTTTGTTTTACAACACTGGCGAACAGGAGTCATCATCTAGCGCATACCAAACATCTCAGTCAGTAATTTCAAAGGAAGAGTCTGATGTTGCAAAAATTTCTGGTTTGATGGGTATTGTATTTGATATGTAAACAGCACGTGAAACCTCAGCTGAAAAAGTGCCTTCCTTTTGTCTCCACACTGAGTCTGGGCTTCATCTCACATGATATGAACTAATAGATGTCTAGGTGTTTAGACATCTCCTCCAAACAAATCATCAGCACTTTTTTCCATAGCCACTGGAAAAAAAAAAAAAAGCAGCTCCATGGCATTATGTATTCTCTCTTTCATGGGCAGTCATTCTTAAAAAGAATTGCCCACTTCTTTCTGTGGCCTACAGAAAGTACCTAAATTACTGATCTGGACTATACTTACAGAATTGAACTTCAAAACAGATCAGAATTTCCCTCTAGGGTAAAGCACATGACAGATTTCTTCTACTCCAGATATTCTAAACCAATAACTAGTATATCTCATTCCACAAAGTTTGTGTCCTTTAAAGGATGAGAGAGCCATTTAAATGACCAGCTGTGCTTCATGGTATTAAGTCACTTTCCTGTTTATCCATCCCTAAAGATAGGCTAAACTTTTGAAATCACTGATTTGCAGTAATTGCTGCTCCAAAAAACAGTGTGGCCTTTTTAATAATTAAGCAGTACAAAAGTTAAGAGCCGTGACAAAGGGCATTATATCTTGCTTTGTAAGGGGAAACAAGCATGTGGAAACAAGCATGTTGCTCAATGTACAAAGTGTACTCCTTAAACGTTCGTGTTTATCACAGAATTTTACAAGTCATTTATCTTTAGCTTCATATTGTGAGATTTTACTTATGTTTATTTTATGTGTTAGATCTCTACAGTTTTAATTCTAGCAAGAATCTTGAAACCTGGGCATTAGCTCTGGCTCTTCTTTACTGTAGTGCAGGCACACTGACTTACCATAGCTTCAAAGAAGGCTTCCCTGGATGATCCGAGCCCATTCCATAATTACTCTTTTGATGCAAGTGAGAACATACCTGGCTGTTTCTGGATCCTTTTAGATGTATCTTCTCAATTTATCATAAACTTTGCCTTATTTGATGAGCATACATAACGGATATATCTTGTTAGGCATATCCTTCCAGAACTACTAAAAAAGAAGATTTTTACATTATAGAGTATTAAAA
Source organism: Tauraco erythrolophus (assembly GCF_009769465.1). Classification (NCBI taxonomy): domain Eukaryota; kingdom Metazoa; phylum Chordata; class Aves; order Musophagiformes; family Musophagidae; genus Tauraco; species Tauraco erythrolophus. The sequence goes on from NC_141470.1 coordinate 14,133,749, forward strand.
AAAAATTCAAACTAATTTTTTATATGCACCAAAATTAGTCAGTTACTTTGAAGATGTGTATGTATTGTTAGGTCATATTCTAAAAGTTGTGGAGGACATGGATAAAAGCTAGTTAAAAGACAGTGGTAATATCCAGAAAGCTTGAAGAAAACGGTACAAACAATGTACCTTCCAGTGAGACCTTTGTGACACAGGTGATCACAACAGTGATAGAAAAGATACTGCGTTAGACACACTTCCTTCTTCATGCCATTTAAGCCTTTAGATCCCTTTTAATTCGTCTCTAAAGAAAATTAGCAGTATTACCTACAACACTTTTTTCTTGCACTGGTTTCCCATAGGTTCTATTGGGCTCTACGCGCACTTGAATTATTAAACCAAGAAGTCATGGATTGAATGCTAAAAAGAAAAGAGAAAAATCTTTGATTTCCCAGTGTTTTGTCTGTAGATCTAGTGGTTTTCCTTTATTAGTTTGATTCAGTGATTATTTGGCAGGGAACCGATCAATTCATAAACTCTTAGTTAGCAAATCTGCTTGTAGAAGCACCAATACTTTTAAGTAGACCATTATAGATATGTTTTCTCTCATGTTTTCTGAATATGCTGGTTCTTCCCCCTGTTGTGGGAACAATAATCATTTATTTTATTTCGAGGTGATCTAGAGTACATTTCTTTAACAAGCTATTTTTGTTACTTAGTTTCTCCGTGAAAACCTTACCAATATAATAATCAGATCTACCAGACATGGGAATTTAAATCTCTTCTATTCAGGTAACTAGCAATTATACAAATAACATTCCCAAGAGGCAGAAATTTGCCACAGCTAGAGAAAGAGAAACTCAGACCCAAGAGCAAACTAGAAAGCAGAGATAAGAATTTCTGCAAAGCAACTAAGTATCTAAAACAGATAACCCTGCATTTAACTTGTTCCTGGTTCTTTAACCTGTCAAGGGCTGAAACTATTCCCCTACCACCCCACCAGCTAAGCACTTCCAACTCAAATGAACAAATTCACTCTAGATCTATCTTTAAATGCCCAATGACATCTTCCCTCCCATCCCTTAAAAATCAGAACACTAGTGAATAATTTACCATTTCTAGAGTGTTACTTTAAATACATTAAATTTAACCTAAATTTAAACCAAAAATCAAAGGAGATTTCTCAAAATACAGAAGCTAACGTTTTCCTGACTATTCATTGCTGTTATTTAAAAGGATATGGCGAACACACGTATTTAGAACAAGCCATACAAGATACCAGAATGAGTCTTGTACTAACGCAATGTGAAACCCTGCAATCCAAGTTCCATCTTGTGGATGCTGACAGACAACCCTAAAAAATAGTAAGACATCTATTTCACCAAGACATTATCTTATCCCTTTTTAAGTACTTCAAACAAAACAGGTCAGACAGTTACATCCCACATAAATGATTCATGTACCAAACACATAATAAACTGAGAAATAAAATTTATTCTACAAATGAAAAATATGAGCCCTGAATATCTGTAAACAGTTCAAACTAAAGCTGAAAACTGGACATATTGTCCAAAGTCACTGGAACATTAAGCAAAGTTACAAAGAATCCTGCAGTTTACTGCACATTTGTTTAACATTTCTAATCTCATACAAAATCTAAAATGTTCAGAAAAATTTAAATGAAATTACAACATTTCTGACAAGCATAAGATTCAGTTTCCAGAATTATTAAGCTAATATCTAACCTACATGCAATCTCCATAGGTCAATGAGTCCATCTATATGAATTCGTATGTAAATGTAATACACATACTCTCTACTTCACTCTACTAACTTTATATATACACACACAAGAAGTCCAAAGATTGAGCCACCAAAATATGTTTTAGTGAAAATATTTTGATATAAAATACTTTGTTTTATACCAAATTGAAATTAAATATGTATATTTTGACTTAAACTTCCTTTTTTTTTGGTTTAAAAATTGAAAAATCACTTTCGATTCAACCAGAATTCATTCACAAGTAATGAGAAAATAAAATTTCAGTATTTTTAATGACTTTTTATTTCCAAATTAATAAAGAGGAAAGGAAGAGGTATGTGTATTTTCTCATAAACTTCAGCACATACAAAAATATAATGCACAACTTCAGGTGAAAAATTCAGGCCTAGAAAAAATGGTTTCAATGACACTTAGGTGATAGCAAGTCTGAACCGACTCTTCCAAGATACATTTTTCTACTACAAATATGAGAACCACCTAAATGTATTTTGTTTCTGTAATGAAAACAGCCACATTCATAACATGAACACGTATAAATGGACAATATGGGCCTAGAATTGGCTACATATTTACAGATTGAGAGCATCTGTAGTAAAATCAATCTATGTGGATTCACATCATTGTATCGGAGAGCAAATTAGAGTCATTCATTGCTACTGGCCTGCTCACTGAATATTTGATTGACCTGTTAGAAATGGCTTTAAAATGTTACAGGTCGTAACGGCATTTTCTCAATAGCTACTTCAGTTCACTTTACATGTGTGGACACTACGTTGCATGATGCACTGTAATACTGAAATAAAGCACTTTTTTTTGTTGTAGTGATTTATCTTGGTAAGCTACAAAACATGCTGTTATAACCCATCTACACTATTTCTTTTCATTAATTTCTAATTCAGCTTCCAGAGGAACAAGCGTTTCCTGCCGAGGTGAGGACACAACGGAGAACAGTGCTACTATATACTACTACCATCAGCAAAAGGTGAGTCTCAAAAGAATCATAAACGAGTTGTTGCAGAGTTTGTACACCCTCGTCTCAGACGACAGGATGGATTGGCATGAGAATTGGTACCATGCCTACACCTGGGACATTAATTTTGATTTTCTGTTTTTAAAGACTGCTTGGCAGCACTGAAAGAAAAACTGCTTAAAAGCACAGTCTTCTGATCTCCAACTGCACCCAAATGATATTCTTCTGCTATGTTTTATTCTGCTCTGAATTTTATATATATATAAATAAAAAGATATATATTTAATCTTGCTATCATCTCAAGGTTGAGCTGCACTTCTAAGGACCAAGAAGTTAGGTCTTTTGCCTTGAGAAGGCTGAAGTTTCCCTGGTTTTACTTATCAATCTGATCTAGGAGCAACAGCTATCCAACAGTCTGATTCAGTCCATGCTCCCTTTCCACAAAAGAGACTGTTCCATTCGTGCTAACGTGATGCTGATATAGTCCACTGCCATTTTACTGAGTAATTTTAGTATCATTTGATATTCGGATCCCCTAATTTTTGCATGCAACTATTTTTAGTGCTCATAAAAATATTCCATTGTCTTGATGATGAGATCAAGAGACCTCCAATTTATTTTTTTTTTCAATAAGATTTTAATTTTACCTATTATGGGATAAACCCTACCCCATCTACAAACAAATATCTCTGGTGTTGCAGCCGACAGAACAAGGTTCGGTACAGCACATTCAAAACAGAATTCGATGTGTTGTATTCTATTGGGGATTATCACGCTATCAGCATGATACCAATAGGACCTTTTCGAGTTAATTTTTTATGAGATTTCGGAGTTCATTGCTTACACCAAGAGCCTTGATTTTACCATGTAAAGGATCCATGGTTCATACACACATTTCTGCTTAGTGAGGAAAGTGTTAAAGTTTGTCACTTGTATAATATTTTTAAAGCTGTGTAGGATGATATATCTTAACAATCTTGGAAGTTTAAGAAGCTGTCTCCAAGCAAGCAAACAAAGCAGAATTCATCTCTGCTTTTACTACAAAATTACATCTGTGAAACATCTGATTCAATGCTTATCTTTGAGTAGTTGCTTATGACAGAGGTCATTGTATGTTTTCTAATGTTTTAAAACTTCAGCCAAGATAGAGCTCATAGTTAAATGAAGAGATCACAAGGAAGAAATATTAAGGCAGAGACTTCTTAATCCATATACTCACGGGGAGAAGAAAGTAGCCACCATTTATCACTGCCTGAAGCAGGACAGATTTCTCAGACACAGAAAACGCAGAAGGCAATCACAGCTTAGCAATTTCCTGGTGCCTTTCATCTAAACACCACATAATACTAAATAAACATTAATGAATTAAGCTGCTTAATGTATCTACAAAGTAAGTACAGTAAAGAAGGAAGGTACTTACTTTTTTGGCAGATGTCCTAGTACCCTAAACTTGCTGATCATAAAATGATCCAGAGAAATAGTTGCAAGCCATCAAGAAAAAAAATTCATATAATTCATAATCTATGAAGTGTTTTGTGAGAAGTTGGGGGAAAAACACTCTCAAGATATTGCTGGTCGAGTAATTTTAAATTTGTATGGTTTCTTCATGAAAAGAAAAAGGCAAATTTTAAAAGGAATGTTCATGAAAAAAAATATCTGGTTTAGAATCAATTCTGTTCTTTGTTATCCATTTGTAAAATCTCCTTTGGTCAGCTCCAAGAGCTCCTAAAAGTCCCATTTCACAGTTTTAGAAATATAGGACTAGTTAGGAAAGCAAAAAAAAAGGAAATTCAAGTTACAATTAATTTATTTGTTCTGATTATTTAGTGTATGCATGAAGAAATTTCAGAAAAGTAGTAGTTTGAATATTTAAAGTATGTCTGGACATGCTTGCTTCCTGTCTTGGAAAGGAAGGACAATTGTCAGTGTAATGATTCTAAATCTTATGTGGATACCTTCACATTGATGACGTGTTTGATTTCATAAAGATTTTTCTAGAAGTCTCTCAATTTCTTCAGGAAATTTCAGTACAGGTAAATAAAAGAAGAGTTGTCTGCAAGCGTGTATCCTCTAATGGAAAACATCTCCATACTATTTCAGAACGTCCTCTAACATCATTCCAAGCCAGTATGTGAAAATTTTCTAAAAAAATTTTGTCAGCTAATCACAATTACACATAATTATATTAAAAAATAGCAACAGTTAAGAACTGGACTCAGATTGTAACATCCCTTTCATTTCAAACTATATACTTACACCTATAAGGATTATTTTTCTTCTAATACAACAAACGCATGAAACTAAAGCATTTCTTAAAAAAACCTACAAAACGTTCTAACTGTAGAAAAATACCAGTGATAAAATATTATTAGAAGTATTTAAAATCAGAGCACCAAATTCTTGGCTTCGTTACCTTGCTTCAACTCTATTAAACAAGACAACAACATTTGGTTAGATCGCAGTGATAAGGTCTGTTGATGTGTCTTGGTATGGCATGAAAACAAAATTGAAAAATTACCTTTGCAAACCACTGAAACAAGTTTGCTCACTCTGCTTCTTTGCTCCTACAAACCACATGGTCATGATTTTAAAAAATAAATAAGTCATAAATAACAATAGGACCCAAACTAAATAAAACTATGTATGTGTATCTTATTGTATAACTATCATCTTGATTATTTCTCAAAGGTTTTTGGCTCACATTTATACAAAGCTCTCTTCCATATTTGTGCATAGCAGAAAGGAATCCACAAGTCTGGGCTTCACTAGCTGCTGAAAATCTGAATCTTCAAGTCCATCAGGACTCATAACTGCTAGTCTTCGTAAGGCTGCCTAGAAAAACAAAACAACATAATATTAATACTGTTAAGGTTTGAAAAAATCTTCATTGCAGGAATCCATTATAATTATCTCTAAATAATAGCCAAGTCTCAAAACCGAACCGTGCAGGTCTACAGACTCTTGCACCTGGCTAATTGCTCGCTACTGCCTTCCTCTGTGAAACGAATCTCCCCTCAAATGCAGCTATTAACTGACAATTCCTTGGGGGCACATAACTCTTAGACCTGAGCAGCAGGGACAGTGTGATATTAAAGAAAAGAACAGAGAGGTGAGAGTCAGAGCACTGTGATTGTACACCTATCTCTGATCTGTTGCACACCTCACACTGCCTCTTTTGTATCTCCACTATCAGCTTTGGTCTTATTTATGAGAACTTTAAGCCATCTGATTCAGAAAATGTCTACTACTGAAGTTTTATGCTATGCCCATAACAGAGATCTTTTAAATATGAAGATATTCGAAAGAAGCTGTACATTTTAAAACCATTTGGGAACAAATAAAAATGTCAGTTGTTACGACTATGAGGCTGCACAATTCAAATTGCATTGATGATACTAACATCTCCCCTTCTAAGAAGTTACTTGTTTTTCTCACTGGAGAAAAATATACAACAATTATATACCTTCTAGCAACCTGACAAAACAGATGCAACTGAAAAGCAGACTGGCTTTCCTCAAGAACAAAAATCGTCTTCTATTAGGAAGGTCTGATAGTTGTCATCAGCTTTTATCTGTGCTGTTTGTCAATGCAGCACTAAAACAAGAGTTAATTTCCTGCTTCAAAATACACAAAAAGTAAATACCAAAATACCAAACAGTACAAGCCCTCAGACTTTAGTGACAACACCTATCAGAGCCTGAAGAAGCTTACATCTCAAGAACAATATTTTTGCCACATATTTATGAGAAAGTGGCATCAGCCATTTGCTAAAATATCAGGAGGAGCAGAATTGCTGAGACAAGCAGGCAGGTATCTCAAGGGATAGGCATGAATTCAAGAAATGTGCAGCAAAAACTTCAATGAGACAGAGCACCAGAAAAATCACAGTCTGGTTCGCGGCCATCGCTCCGTGACCTCTGCTCTAGCCATACAAGATTAACAAGCCTTCTCGGCACGTACGAAGGATAACCACAGCATTTCTTATGCCCACATTCATACCCTCTTCATCCTGCATGAGTCCTGCTTAAATGAACAAAACTTCGGGTACAAAGCAAGTACTTTTGTGCTGGTACAAAGCAAGCTGTTTATCAAAGCTGCAACAACCAAGTTTTATGTTTAAAATAACATTAACACTAAAAAGCACTGTCTAACAATATTCTTGTCTTCATTCATCAAAACCTATCTCCTAACCCTAGATCACCCATGTCCCCAGAGCACTGTCCTCTCACAGAATGATAGGCAAGATCACTCAACTCCGACATTTGGCTGTGGCTCACAGCCCATGCAGCACAGGGCCAGCAGCCAGGATCCTTCTCCTCAGCAGAGAAAATGTTAACCTTCTGTTAGCCACCCCTTGACTGGACTCTATATTGTTTTGGAGACTCAAAGAGAAACAAATGGACTGTAGTGAAAGCAAGACATCTCCTTTCCTCTTCTCAGCCACTTTACATAAATATTTCCATACCTATGTGTGTGTGCAAATAAAGGGCTGCTACTCCTGATTCAAGGCTCGTTTCGGCAAATCGAGCATCATTAGAGAAGGGAATTTAAGCATTACTGAAACCTTAAATTCTGAAGCATTCTAGTGAAATTTTTTAGTGTGCAATAATATGAAGCTGCAGCCATTATTTCTTATGTGTCTAAATCTTCAATCAAAGGATAAATAATTGACACTGTACAGGATAATGCTTAAGGGGAAAAGCAGGAGACCTGGCAGGAATTTAAAACATTCCTTCAATACTTACGCATTTTGAAATCTAAAGGACTGCTTTTTTCTACATTTTTCAGGATAAACATGAAAGAAAGATTAAAATGTACCTACCAGACATGCCACTAAAACAGAATCACTGTTGTTTCTTTCAGTTGGTGATCTGCAAAGTTTAATTAGGCGAGGAATACCTGAGTGCACAAAAAAATATTGGGAGAAATAATTTAGAAAAACAATCTCCTTATTTTGAGATGAGGTCTCTTTTTAGATATTTCATATTTATCTTCCTTAGTAGATACGATCTCTAATGCAAAGATGATATGTAAACACTTAAGGAACTGTACATGGAGCTATGCATTCAGAGCAGTCATAATTAATAGTTGTAAAGCATAAACAAATGCATTGTTTTTATCCACTATTGCTCTTTCAGAGTGGAAATTGTGACCTTCATTTCTTCCCATCAATCCTCCCACACTCCCTTAAAAAACTCCCTCCAAAAGAACACGTTGCTTCCCGTTACATTTATCACATCTAAACCTGCAGGGCTCCAAATTTTCTGTCCACCGACAGATCCTGCACAAGGGTTTAAGTAAAGGAATGGAGGAGGCAGCACTGTCAGTTGGCACAGTTTGCCACAGCTATGTGTTGAGTGGATGCTGCACCTCAGGTTCCTCTGGGAAATGAGCCAGAGTTCATTTAGCACAACCTCCTTACTCACTCTCTGGACGGACTGTATGGGGAATCTATTCCATAAAGTGTCCCAAGGGAGGCTAAAAATTGAAAAGAGCTATGACTGGCAGTTCCCCTCTCTTTTTCAGCCTGTCATTAAGCTAGTGATACATCCTTACAGCTGAGTTTTACAGCTGCGTCTGCCACTTCAGGATCTCGGCTGAGTCGTGCCAGAGTAACTGCAGATTTCTGTTGGACTCGCTCACAAGCAGCAACTTCTGCTGAATTTCCTGAAGATGATCTTTCAAAGAGCATTTCCATTAGAAGCTGAACACCTAGAAGGATGTAAGAGCCATTGTTATCCTCTCTCCAAAAAAAAATTCATTGCAAAAAAAGCAAAGGGAAAAAGCAAGCTAGATAAATACAGACCAATCACTGCTCAAACAGGGCATGAAGAATGCATAAATGTGGACTGCGATTTGGCCGTCAGCATTCAGGCACATCTGATCTGTGCATAAGTTTGTCTTCACTAGGAAGCTACAGAACTTCTGGAACTAGAAAATGAAATAACTCTTCCCTCCTCCAACTTCTTGACTCCTCTACAAGTTACTATTTCAGATTCCACAAATTTATTTCAGTCAAAGTAAACGTAATTCTTTATTTACTTCTAAACTAACCTGAAGGTAATCACTAACCTACAAACCTGTAGTGACATATTTCAGGCCTCTGCTTGAACTTTTATTTTGAAATAAAGGAAAGTAAAACTTTATTTTTTTCAGTTTATGTATTTTTAAACAAGCCTTCAAAAGTTCCCACCTCAAACTGTTGAAGAGTATTTTAGAATGGGGAATTCTTTAATGACAGAAATGATGAAATTCTGCCTCTTGAAGTTTACTGTGTGACTAACCCTTCACTTCAGAAGAGACAATGTCATCCATGTCAAAATGATTTCATCAACTTGTTGCCTGTAGGAATTGATATTCTTACTGTAGCAGCACAAAACCAGATGAGACTGCATTGATTTTTATTTTCTAGATTATCTTAAATCTAAGGACAATTAAGTGCTATTAGACTCCATATGTTATTAGGCTTTCAGATTACTTCATGTAGCATCAGAGGACTTTAACTGTTAGAACATTTGCATAAATAAAGAAGAGAATTACCATCAGAATCACACGGCTAGATGATAATCAATAGACATATAAAAAAAGTCAAAGCTAGGAAGAAAATGGATCTAAACTCTCCAGGATTCAAACACCCTTCTCAGTTTGTGAATCTGGCTTCTGAGCAGCATCTGATTATTACAATGTTAGCCAGCCACAAAAACCCTTAACGCACAAGAGGAGTGTCAACTCTTCTGAAAAGTTGGGGGTCAAATGCTTCTGTGTGAACTTCCAGTACTAGAAAAGACTCTGGGTAGGGAAGCCCCATGTGCCTGCACCAAGGGGTTCAGGACCACCTCTCCAACTTCTAGGAGCACAGGGATCTTGGACCAAGAGCATGGCAGGAACTGTCACATGGACCTGATCAACCTTTCTCTGGGGCTGTCTCATCCCTCTGATGCAAGAAGGAGGTCATATAAGAAACCATGACGCTAACTTGGCTTGCTCATTGCCCTCACTGCACTGTCTTCTGCACAGGACAAGGTAGTCAGGTAATATGTAAAATTGCGTATATCTGTGATTAAATTGCTTCAGTATCCAGATCCATTCAACCTTCACATTGCCATTTGTCAATTCTATTTCAAGACCTGCTTCTATGTAGATCCTTTCTGAAATCCCTTCTCCTACCTACAATCAACAATGTCTGAGATTCAAATGGATCCAAACTCAAACGATTTCTATCCAAATCCTAATTTAAAAAGTCTGGAAGGGATATTCCTAGGACAGAAAAAGCAGTAAATGTGAAGCTTCACTGTAATTTAATTTCTCCCACAGCAACAACAACAAAAAAAGGCATCTTACTATATTACTTAGCCACAAATTTGCTGGCAGGTGTATTAATAAGGCAGTTATGTCTTCCTATACTCTTATCCACTGAGTTATTAACCTAACTTCTCAGACTTCTGGTGAACCTGTAACACCTAGGGTTTTTTTCAACATAATGAATTTCTCGTAATATGATATTTAAAGAAGTGGGGAAAAAAATGGCAACTGCAGTATAGCAATAAAAACATAATGCTTAAAAATTCATATTACTTCCGAATATCTGTGAAAAAAGTGACACAAAATGCAGGTACGCATGGCTCAGTATCAGATGATGTCTTTCAATGTGTAAGAATTGCCACCTTATACAGTGTAATTACTAGAGTAAAGGTTGTTGAAACACTTTGTACTGTCTTGCTTTGTATCTATGAATGTCACACACACAGAGAACATCAGTAATATGGTCATACATGTGAAGTTTTCTAAAGCACTGGTAATTTATTTCAGTTACATAGAACCATCCAAGAACTCACTTTGCACCCTGCAGTAGTATGTAATATCCATTAGAAACAGGATGCAAAATGAAGTGTCATTAGTGAAGCCTGTCTCCTTTACCTTGCAAACCACTTCTTTCCCATCCAGCCACATTCTCCACAAACACAGAATATAATTCAACTAAAATACATACCATTTCCTTGAATGATTTCTGAAGCACACTGGTCCAAGACAGACATGTTTGCCAATATTGTTACCACCTGTTGTTAAAAAGAGAAGGAAGTATGAAGTATAGCCCTACAATTCAGTAATATTAAACAGCATTGTGGTTTGTAAAATTAGTATGGCAGAAATATGGCAAACTCGATAAAATTAAAAGCATTCTTGTAGTTGAACAGTCTATTCCTGCCTTTGTGATTTTCAAGGGTCTCTATTTTACACGTCTGCTAACTGAAATCTAGACAAGCAGAAAAGTAAAAGCTTTTATTCTCACATTTCTATACTCGTGCATAAAAGTCTATCATATAGAGCCTATGCAGCAGATTTGGTCAGCAGTCAAATTGGTAGAAAGAGGAAGATAAAAATTTATAAAACCCAACCAACCAAAAAAACCTTGGAGTCCTACAAAGAATTTAGCCAAGAGCTGCACACCCTCAGGAACCAATCCTGTAGTCACATTCCAGCTCAGGTGGAGCTCACAGTGAAGGCTAAGAACCAGCACATAATGTAGGTTCAGTAGCACTAAGTTACTGCTACCTTTCTGCTTCAGGGTTCAGCTAAAACGATAAATCCTTGCAACAGATTTTGAGTTTTGAGCCTTGATTCAAGGGAATATGTAAGGATTACTTTTCAGTTTTATTGAAGTCGTAAGCTGTTTGCATGTCAAAGCAATGTCTCAAAATGAGCTGGATTTAAAAAACTGTTTATATCTTTCCTGAGCTAAGGCCAAGATTAGGTTTTGTATCAACAGAGGCACATTTTGAGATCCTGATTTACAGAATTTCTTATTCAAAATAGCACTGTTTTCAAGATTAGCTGTAAAACTCAGCTTGTTTAAAGTGATGCAGCAAGCCATTGACAGAGGCTGGATCACGTGGAGCTTTCGATGACCCATTCCCTCATTGATATCATATACTTTCTCTCATACATCCTGCAAGATATTCTTTTTCACTGTATCCTTCAAATAACTTGCTTCCTGCATGTAAACACATCTCAATATTAACAGCATATATGAGAGACCAAATAATAAATGTTATAGATCATTAGAATAAAAAATAGGAATAATATTCTTTCTGAAGAGGTTTGAATTTTCTCTATTCTAGTTGAGAAAAACTGATCAGCCTCAAAAATAACGATCAATTTGAGAACTGGTTATCAGCTTTTAACAGTACAGTGTCAGTTCACAAACAAGTAAACTTCTTAGATGTAAGTAGGCATGAGATCAAATCCCCGTTCTGATCTCACTTTGCCATTTTAATAACAAGGATGACTCATCTTCAATGCTGTGACATAAAGGTCTTCCACTGTGGAAAGTAGTGTTACAGTGTCATCTCTCTGAATAAATATACTTACTTAGGATGTAAATGAGTTGCTGAAACTCTAAAGAGTGACAGGTAGAAATATGGTAACTCAGTCTATGTCTGTGTATTTATTCCATATTAATTATTAACTGTGTTTCAGGCAGAGTGTGTATGTTTTCTCATTCTAAATTACATCCTGTTAATGAAAATTGCTTCCTCTATGCAGAATCTGTACTCCATGTGGCTTTCTAAGCCACAGACGAAGAATTCAATTAACCACGATTTGAATACGTGCCAATTATTCCACTGCTTCAAGTTATTTTGTCTAATAATTATTTTCATACATAAAAATGCTTCGTGTGTATCTCTTGACACCAAAAGTTATTTAAGGTTATATCTATACTTCCTTTGCGTTGATTATGTGGCCCTGTATATTTTCCAATGGATTTATGAACTAGCCCAACAGGTTTATATGTAATCTTCTCTAGAGGGGTTTACAGAAGATCCTAATCATTACTAACTGCCAAGTTCTAACCATATTATCTTTTAAAACCTTAGTAGGACTTGAAAGGCAGTTAAAATATAGATTAGTTCACTCTATATGAATAGATTTTTCTTTCCCCAAAAAGTCACATTTTCCTGTGATGTAAACAATGTAACATGAAATAGCATAATGTAAACACATAATAGGCAAGCTGAATGAAGAGTTGGCTTGAAATGTTATATTTATCCTATACTTGCCTATTTTAAAATTCAGTATACATGCAGCTAACACAAAAATTTCCTCTGCAATACAGACCAAAGTTCAAGGAAGTTCAATACTAAAGATGAACTCTCCAGAGGAAAACACAAACTTGAATATAGACTCAATTTGCTTTGAAAAGCAACACTTCCATGAGCACTGGTATTAATGAAGGCTTTTTTTTATTATTTAGAGTTGATCAAAAACCATAAAGAAAACTTTTCCAGTGGCATCTCTTTCACTGTAGATTTTTTTGTCTAATGATATAGGCTCACACTGCAGTCTTTATCTTAGCATCTCTTTTCCTATTATTTGTCTACAAATTTCATAAAGCCTTAGGCAGTCTCTCAAAAATAACTGTGAAGTTCTGTTGAATCAGCAGACTAGTTAAGATGTTATTCTGAGACATGGAACACACAAACAGATATAGATAAAAGTGACTGCCTAAACCTCATTTCCACCAGGAAAATAGATGAAAATTACTTGAAAAAAAATAGATAACAAAACCTCTTTCAGAATTGAAATAATTTTGAGAGAATTGAAAGACTTGAAAAACATTTAACATGGAATCTCTATTGTTCAACTGTAATATTTAGTATCAATTTCATTAATTGTTCAAGACATTTCTTCTAAAAGACTCTAAGCTTATAAAGGACTGGCAGCTGAGATCATTTATGATTCTTGCATTTTTTTCTGGATTCTTAAGCCATGTAATGAACTTGAAGTCAGCTCAAAGTATAAAAAAGAAAGCTTTCTGAAGACAGAACACATGAGCTCTGATCAGCTGCTAGTGCTACCATACCATGCAGTATGATACAAGTCTCTTCTGGAGACATCCACAAATTCCAGTACCCTAGTGATATCTTGATATGTGGGATCTGTAGATGTGCTATTAAGCAAACACTGTCAGAGATTTTCCAAAGAAAAAAAGTTGCTTCATCATATGTGGAATTTTTTAATGAAACATCTGATCTCACATTCCACTGCCAAATCTAATGCAGGGTTGTAGTGGACTGCCTGAGAAATCATGTGCTGCAAGAACCGATCCCATCCAGCATAATTCCCTGCCTCAGTTTCTGTATGTTTGCTAGGCAGCTCTGTGAACAGCTTTCTCTGCAGGAACTGGTAGCCCTAAAACCACTGTACACTGAACACCACAGAAAAATAGACTTGATCAACAAATAATGAACTAGTACATTTGTTTGCCACCAGATGAAAGGTAAATTATTCAAGTCAGTGTCACATGATTTACACCACTAAAAACAACCAGAGGAACAGGTCTCTGGGATTTATCTCTGCGTTCAACACCTACCTGTTAATATGTGTTATGTTCTACACACCTAAACCACGTAGTAGTGAGACAGTAAAACACAAAATGCCAGGAAGAGACTTCTCGGACCAGCTCATATTTTAGCACCTTTTGAAGAGGCACCGACTTATCAAAATATTAACATGCAGATAGTTCCACTGGAGCGAGTAAGATTTTTTAAAAGACTAAGAGACTAAGGAGTTAACTTTCTGAACTTAAAAAACCATACCCAAAATCAAGATGCTTTGAAAGTTCACCTTTAAATGATTCATTGGTGAACTAAGTATGCAGGCATATTTGGGGAGGAGGGAGCTCCTCTTTAAGACCATGGAAAATTTCCTTATTTAATAAATAAATTTAAAAATAATTGAAATATTTCATAATTTTCAAATATCAGTATAGCATCATGTTGCTAGTCTTGCAGTTGCCCTGGAAATTAATCTAAAACCTAACTAAAAATATTTGTTTCTATAGGCAAAAGAAGTACACAGATAGTAAACACAGATACCTCTCTGTAGTGACAATATCATCCATTATTATTAAAATTGGCAATGTTGATCTTGTTGGTTACTCTAGTAAACAAAATCCATTTTTATAATTTGAAAAGTGGTTTTAGTTCCACATAGTTTTCTTCCACTCACCCAGCCTTTCACATATACTGATTTTATAAATGATGAACCTTCCTTTTCAGTTCTGTAGTCTGATTTGCACTGAATCAGAGGAATTTCAGTTGTCAAGCGTGATTTACATTTGAGAAACCATGGTTAATTAACAACCTTTGAAATAGTTTTGTTCAAACTCTTTTGAAGAACAGGAGTCATCTCGGAAATTCTCTTGCTAAAAAAATGTAATCACTAACACTGTAATAAAACTTTTCCTTCTAAACAACTAATAGTGACTAATGCTCATTAACCAGTGCACAAAGGTAATGAATGTTTGTTGCAAAAGTGAAAACTAGATGAAAACTAAGATACATACACCGAGAGCGCAAATCTCAAATGCTTTAGTTAAGAAAGAGATTTAAACCTAGAGCACAGAAGAAACACAGAAGGGGGCTTTGATAACTTTCCCTCAATGGGAGATTTAAGATGATCTAAAAGTGTTTCTCATTATTGTGAAACCAGCTACTCAGGAAGAAAGATGGAATAGGATTTGGAAGATGAAAGCACACATTTTAGCCAGTTAAAGGAGCAATGTCTTCCACATTTGACGGTCACTTACCTCACTTAGGGGAAGGGAAGGTGTCTACAGAGGTGGAAGATGTGATGCTAATGTACCTTTATTGATAATAAAGACACACTGTTCATTAAGCTTTTATTGATAGTCCCAACATAAATAGACACAAGCTCAAAATGAGAATTAGCAAGTAATTTAATTGAGTGGCAAAGTAGATCAATATAGAATCGTTAGTTCTCTTAGTTAATTACTCCTTTAAGGCTGATTCATCACTAAGTAAAATTAATTTTTCTATATATTACTAGAGTATTTTGTAATTTGTTCAAATAAATGACATAAGAATAAATCAGAATGTGTCTGCAAGTTCCAGATACTCATCTTCAGAAACAAAGGGACATCTGACAACTAAACAGAAGCAAGATGGAGTCTTTGCTTCTGAATGTAAATTGAAAACATCTGAATGTCATGATTCAAGATCAATCCACAAGGAGATCACAAAAAAGTACATACAGCAGGGCTCAAGAACATGCATTACATCAAGTCTAGGTAGAAAAACCTTTCAGGATACTATTTGTTGGGAGAAAAAGCTTTGCTAAGAAATCTCTAGAAATTTTCTCTGAGACATTGTATTGCTTAAAGAAGAAAATTTAATTCCCATTGCGTCTGATAGCTGTTTTTGTGGTTGGGAATTCAGTTTTCTTCCTGAAAACAGAGAAATAAACATACGCAGATAAAAACATCAATAGGTCCTTCCGTCACCTGATTGGAAGAGGCAAGCACCCCCATAAAATAATAACAGCAGTTAGAGACAGGATCTGCTTGTGAAGTCTAGGTCTACTCTGAGACTGTGTCAGGAAACTATAATCTTGGAAAGCTGAGACAGAGCAACAGAGACTAAAACTAAAGGAATCTTACTCTTTGGAATGAAGGTTGTCTTTACTATATTTTTATTTAATTTACTTCATTTCATATTACTGACTAAGGAATAGGCAGAATAACCAGATTCTCACTTTTTTTTGTTTTAAAGAAGCACATAGGAATGCCTCCTGCATGGGTCACATGGTGAATGGGAACGTCCCATAAACTAAGTCATATGACTCTAGAATAGTAATGGAGCGAGAGTGTCTCTGCTCCTTCACTTCTGAGGCCAAAGCTTTCTGTCTTTCAGATGAAAATCCAGGGGGATGGAGAATAATTATCTGTCAGATTTCCTTCATGGTATTAGAAAGCTTCTTAGATTTTGAAACTAACTCAATCAAGTGAAGACACCAAAGACACCTGGTCTCCCTAAAGCAGTGCACGATTTCGTCTAAGCAAATGCACAGTTGTAGGAAACAACTTGGCTTGTCTATTTAGTCTACTTGGAATCAGGTTTAAGTATGAGAGAGGAAACTTCTGTTTTAGAGGCAGAAAGTACAGAGAACTAGTTCAACTTCCACTAACTCAAGCGGAGTGGTCAGGAAGTAATTTCTGGTGCCTTAGAAGGTAATAGTTTTCTACTTGAGGAGGAAAAAGAAACAAGAAACTGTAATCCCTAGAAACACAGTTTATGAGCTCACCTGCTCAGAACCAAGACTGAAATCACAACCGTCACTGAGGCAGCGATACTGTTTTGGGAAAAAAGATCAGTGGCAAAACTCAGACACTGTTTGAAATCTGCTATCTCATTTCCTGACAGACTGAAGACAAAAAGACAACAAACGCAGCAGAACGCGTACATAACCATCTCTGGTTTACACCTTTATGACTGGTACAGCCTGCAAAAAAGTCTCTTTTTCGCAGTTTCTGCAGTAAACAGCCCTACTCCAGTGCCAGCCTGATTGTACTGTGAACCTGGCAGGCAAGGGCAGAAAATAAAAACTGCAATGAATAGTGCTGACATAGTATGGTTCCTCTAGAGAGACTTTACACTAAGTGCAATGTCTCCCAACTTTACAGATGATTAAACAAAAATGCAGAGAAGTTAAATTGCTTCTTCCAAATCAGAGCAGCAGCAATATTAGAAACTGATCCCAGGCTTAAAAACTTCACTACGCTATGCCAGCAAAGAATAGCAAATATTTCTTCAACTGAGCTGAGATTTTACTGTTCCAACTGAACTTCCTGCTTTCCAGTTGTAGCACATTGTCTTATCCTGCATCAAATCTAAATGTGAAAAGCAGATTTGCAACTAAACAGGCATTTTGTCTCAAAAAGATCTAGTATTTAAGAGAGTCGGTGCTGGACCCCTGAAATATAACAATCTATAACATTGACCACATAATGCCAGTCAGTACCATTACTTACATTTTTATATTTTTCAAATGTATTTGCAAAGACAGAGATAACCATTTAAAAAGAAAGAAAGGACACCAGGGAAGTAATTAGTCTTACACAGAAAACTAAGAAATCAATGATATAATGTCATGGTTAAAGTTCACATAGAGTCATGTGACTTTTGATCTAATTTTCATTTTTGCATCTGTTACTGGCAGTCTTGTTTCTTGTTTAATTTCTCAAGGTTTTTTAAATAACTTAGTTATGTATTTTATCACCTCTGTTTCTAGTTATATTTTAGTGGAAAACATGTTTTCTTAGTGTGATCTAGTCAATACTGGAAAGGATCACACAATTTTAGTCCAACTACAGTTCACAGCCAGAACACTGAGAGGGAAAGCAATTGTAACCAAACATCTAGTCATCATTATACTAACGTCAGAGCTGGATATTAAGGGAGATCTGTGCAAAAAAAAAGTGTGCAGATACCCTTTTATGACCTAGTTGTCCTTGTATAAAAGCTTTGTGTTGCATTTCTACTCACAGCATATAAATCTTCAAAAGAGTGTTGAACTGCAGAAAGGATGTGTGAGCATGCAATTAAACCATTAGAGACTGTTAAATATTACTTGCAACTGATCTTGAAAATAATTTTGAAGAGCTAGACAGGAAGCTTAGGTCTACTGAAGTCAGACTTGAGAAAAGCAGACCACCAAGCTTTGCTCCTAACCCTGTCACTGGCTGCTTTTGTAACATGCCATAGGTGATTGAGTCCCAGGGTACCACATGCATTTATTCTCTGGGAAAGACCAGTTGATGGCTCAGCAGTGGAAGGGGTAGTCGTCTTCTGATTCAACTGAGAGAGGGAGCCCCTCCTTCCACACTCCTTTTGCTCCAAGAAGAGAGCTTTAAAAACCATAAATGAGGACTCTTCATCAACCGCCTTCCCCCTGAATGGCAATGATTTTGTCTGGTACTTCTTGTCAGGTGTAAGGAAGATGGGCATCTAACATGGGCTGCACTACTCAAACTCTACTTCAAGCTCCCTGTTCTTGTTAGCCTATACTGGCTTCATTACATATGAACGTAATGAATGGAAAATCTTGACAGCAATTTAACAAAATGGAATCAGGAATCCTACAGTCTTCGTGACAACAAACAGAGAAAAAGAAAAAAAAAAAGAAGTTGGCAGGAGTAATAAATTCCCCAACATTCAAGAAACTCAGATTGAGTAGTACTGCAAGTTCCTTTCATGCAGGCAGGGATTTTCAAAAAAAAGTCTAAAAGACCTCTTAATATTCTTCTCTTAAAAACATTGCTCTTAAAGTCTTTCACTGGATGTTAGGCAACATTTAAAAACCAAAACTTCTTTGCCTGGACACATTCTTGTGTGATCTAATCTAGGTGGTCCTGCTCTGGCAGGGGGATTGGACTAGATGATCCTTTGAGGTCCCTTCCAATCCCTAACATTCTGTGATTCTGTGATGTTAAAGTAACATCTGTCTCTGTGTCATATTTTAGCCTGGCCGCCACACAGCCACTCACTCACCCTTCCCTATCCCCAGGGGATGGGGAAGAGAATTATAGGGGAAAAGGGAAGGAGACCCATGGGTTGAGATAAGAACAATTTAATACTAATAATAATATATTAGTGTGTATATATATGTATAATGATAATAATACATACCAACAAATGATGTACAGTGTAATTGCTCACCACCTGGTGACCAAGGCCTGGCCCATCCCAGCTAACGATCCTGAAACAGCTAAATCCTGGTACCCGAAGAGAGAGAGAGAGCACTCCCTGAGTCTGAGAGTGAGAGTCCCTGGAAGAGTAGAGGCCCTTCTTTCCAGTTAACTCTCATTTTTATACTGGACATGGTGTTGCATGATATGGAATACTTCATTGGCCAATTTAGCCCTGAATTCTAAATCTAAGTTCAAATTGTAAGGGGAGTTGTGGACCCTTATGCTCTCCCTTCAGCCTGCCATCCATCCTCACACTGGCAAAACACAAGAAGTTGAAAAGTCCTTGAGGCCTCAGTGCCAACTATAAACATCAGTGTGTTATCAACATTCTTCTCATAATGAATGAAAAACCAAAACCACAGAGCCCTTCTACTTGCTAAAAAAAAGAACTCTATCACAACTGAAACCAGGACACTCTGCTCTCCTTTTGACCCTGCAATCTTCCATATAAGAGAAAAAAGGGGTAAAAGGCAACAAAAAGGAAACACAAATGCCCTGAAAAAAAAATGGAAGAGCAGAGAAAAGGATCTGGAACCTAAAGGAAGAATAGTATTAATAGTTTCAAATCTTAAACGAGACAGAAGGTCTCAGATTCAAAGATGGCAGCATTTCCCAAACACCAAGAAAACAGGAAAGAATTTATCAGGAAAAAAGCAGCAATTGTTTCCATTTTCTCCTTCCAACTTAAAAGCCTTCCTCCACCTCAAACTTTTTTGAAACATAAGTCACTGATTTTAGACCTAGAAATAACCACTTTAAAATTGATGTCTTCACTGCACATTAATTCTTTGTCTGCCTGCATAACAGAAGGTCAGAAGCTGTTAGACTGTACCTCCACGGCTTCACAGGTAAGGTGAGAATACTAGCAACACTGAAGAGACAAGTGGGAATGCAGAGAGAAAAATTTTATTATACGTAAACGTACTGTGCACAAACATACATATTTCATATTTTTCTATGTAGAATCTATGATGATGGTTAAAATCAAGAAGGCTCTGAACGGTAAGGGTTTTGGCTAAACCCTTCTTCTGACAGTGCTTGAACTCCATTAAGACGTCTGACTGTATATATTATACTGCTGAATTTAGACATGAACTGTTCTGAAAGGATATTTTGATGTTCCTTTGAAGTAAAAAACCTGCTATCCAGAAAATAAGTATCTGCAGCAAGAAAAAGAATGTGGAACATTCATATCCGTTTTGACCCATAACTAGAGGCTGAGGTGTCTGGAAATTATTGCTTTATCTGATGACTTATACAAAGCATTTTATTATAAAACTAAGCAATCTCAATGTAAAACTGCTGGTTACAGAAGTAATACATGCTTCTATAAAGTGGACAATGATTATCTTGTTTATCATTAAGTCCAGCACTCATTTCTAGAATTCTTACCTGACCTAATGTAACACTGACTGGGAAATAAAAGAGGAAGAAGGTTGGTTTTCAAATAGTGAAAGCAGGAAAAGTTTGTTATCATTTGCACACAAAAACTTTTCAGGAGTCAGAAGACAGAACACTTTTAGAGGTGCTTGAGTAGGAAAATACTTTCTGCAGGAAATACAGAATTCATCCAACAACCAACTCCTGGGCTGAATGTTATTTATTTATACCATCATGGAGGGTGCTAACTAATCAGTCCTAGCTGTTCGTAGAAAGGCTGTGTCGTGGGTTAGGCTGCTCCGGCAGCTAAACCCTACACAGTCCCTCTCTCATCCTCCTCCACCCCCAGGGATGAGGGAGAAAATCAAAGAATAAAAAGAAAAGAGACCCGTGGGTTGAGATAAGAACAATTTACTACTACCGCTACCAATATATATATATGTACGGATATGCACAAGGATAAACATATACAAACAGGTGATGTACGGTGTAATTGCTCGCCACCCCTTGACCGAGGCCCATCTCTTCCCAAAGCTGCAATCCCGAAATGGATAAAACTCGATACCGCGATCCCGGATGAACGGGAGGCCCCGAGACAGAGCGAGAGAGAGAGAAAACACTCTGAGAGCCCGAAAGTGAGAGTCCCGGCAGGGCAAAAAGCCCTTCTTTCCGGCTGACCCTCACTCTTATACTGGGCATGACGCTGCATGATATGGAATACTAATTGGCCAGTTTGGCCCTCAATCTTAAGTTCAAGTACAAATCGTAAGGAGAGTCGTGGACCCCTTGTCCCAGCTATGCTCCCCCCTATCCTGTTGTGCTCCTGCACTCTGGCAAGAACCCGGCAAGCTGAAAAGTCCTGGAGACCTCGGTGCCAACTATAAACATCAGCTTGCTATCACCGTCCTTCTCAGAGCGAGCCTCTGAGTGAAACCAAAACACGGAGCTCTTCTAGCTGCTAAAAAGAAGAGCTAACTGTCCCAGCTAAAACCAGGACAGGCTGTATAGAAGGACATACTGTGACTTTAAGATGAGGTAAAATGGCACAAATGAAAACAAAACTCACTGTTCCTTTCTTGCATTTCAGCCATCTTTCTCCCATATTTGGCTTGTGGAGACCATGCTTCAGTCTATTTTAGCAAATTACAATTTTCTTAAATCAGCAGTAATGCTGAAGTAGTAATGTATTTAGAAATACTGGGTAGTTTGCTACAGAATAATTGTGTTTCTTAAATTAAAGCTCTGTGTGAAAACCAGGACTTTTAAATTTGAGGGGTTCTTTTATGATAATTACACTATATTTTGCTGTATTTGCTATGAATCTTATTCTTATGTTGTTTGGTTATTTCAACATTTAGTATAGCTTAATTCTAAGTCATCTATTTGACTGAACAGGACAACTTGATAATTCAGAATGGACATTAGTCCATAAAAATGTATTCCACAGTGGCTGCATATTCCAAAATAAAACCTTGAATCAGAAGATTTACAAACCTTCTCAACATTGATTTACATGTCCTTAGGCAAATGTCTACTGGCTGGGACATAATAATATATAAAATGGGAAAAGTTAGTAACTATATTAGATACCTAAAAGAAATTTAAAAATAGATATCAAAAGCCAAAATTGTAATTTAGAATACACTTATAAAATATGGTATTGTAGTGTTGCTTTTCTCTCCTGCTGAGTGTGTTTTACTCATTGCAGCAACTAGGCACAGAGCAAACTAAAAAGCAAAATATTCTGTAAAACTGTCATAACTGGCAGACACCCTTCTCCCCTCCAATATAACACTGAAACAACTACCTTTCTGAAAGGTGATCAATCTACTCAAATGCACACTTATTCAGGAATTCAAAGGAACGCTTCTCTTAAGGCTGTTGCATTACCAAAACTCCTTGACTAGCAACACTGACAGCTCTTAAAGACAAGATGAGCAACACTCATATTCCACCTGAGCATCAGGTGCTCAGTAACAGAACAACACAAGGCAGGATTTTAGAGTCCCCATTGCTGCAGAAATAACAAGGAGTAAGCTCAGAAACTTACTGCAGCACTCCACAGGAAACATCACACCTTTCAGATGTAGTTTTCCATTCCAAGAAGCAATGTAAGGGGTTATTGGGGATGAAATCTCCTCAATTCTTGGAATGAGGCCATTCAGTTCTCTGTTCCTCTAGCTAATGAGATGTCCTGCAAGCTGCAAAAAGCTTGGAACTAGTCTGTTACCTAATAAAGTCATATATATTTCTTCAAATGTCTGCTTTCCTCACACGAAGAACAGGCTTGCTATGCGACCCATAGAGCAAACTGCAGACTTGCAGCTGACAGTGGAATTAAGATTAAGTCATGAATAAATAAGGAAACCAAAACTAGGAGACCATACAGGAGGAATTCAAAAGAACATGAAGAATTGTACATGTGTAATAATAGTATACAGCCATATCAAACGCCACAGCTGATGTCCTTTACTTTGTTCAAAGAGCAATATAGTAATTATGGTTTATCTCCATCTTTTCATAAAGAGTCCTGAGCTGGAAAACTAATGAGTGCTCTTAGTATAAGCTAAAGCAGCCCTAGTAACCCCTTTAGAGCACCAATAATCAGTTTCTAAGGTTCCTTGTACCTTGATCTCTATGGCCTGAGTGCTGCTGAAGGGTACACAGAGTTTTCTGTGGCAGTGCGGTTCCCAAGTCTACCATAAGTCATCTTTTGGCTGCTTCAGAGGTGGGAAGGGGACAGGCTTGTGGGGCTTGAATTATGAACTTCTAGTTATATTCACAATGTCTTATAAAAAGAAGTAGGTTAACAGAGCCGACTAGAAACCTCCATCCCTTAGTAATAGCTACTGAAACCCTTGAGCCTCATACGTGTTACTTCGCTGAGCCAAAATTCATCGCTGAGAAGCCAAATAAGCATGCCTCTGTTATTGCATGGCAGTAACTGAGAGGAACAAAAGTATTCACTTTGACTTCATCTATGCATTAGCACAAGCCTTTAATTTTCTATGTCTCTTTACAAAAAAAAAAAAAAAAAAAATGAAGAAAGAGAAAGGGAAATGTAAAAGTACATCAGCAGTATTTGCCAGTGAAACTTGCAAACCACCTACCATGCAGTTAGGACTTGATCCAAAGCCCACCAATGTCAATGGGCTGAGGAACAGATCCTTACTCAGCTTCTGGAGCTAATTCATCTTTGAACTAACAATTGTATATTTAGGCTGCAGTTTCCATATATATCTTATTAATCTCGAAGCTCTGTCCAGTTAAGTTTTGAAAACCTCCAAAGATGGAGATTCCACAGCCTCTCTGGGTCTCTGTGTCACTGTTTGACCATCTTCACGATGAAAAAAAAAAATATTCTAGTATCTTAGAAATACAGAACTTCACCTTTTTTTAATTTATTTTGCAAAATCACATTAAAAGCCATCATATTTCATAATGCTTATAACAAAAAGGAACTGAAGATAAAGAAAAAGCCATATTTTGAAAGGAATCGAGAACAGAAGACATGAAGGCAACTTAGATTTGACTAGATTCAGACATAGAGCTGAAACCTGTTGACTTTTACACAAATGTACTTAGGAAGCATCTTACTGAGAAACCGCTCACCTGATCTCGGGAATATGGAGTATCCACTATGTGTTTGTCCGAACATGCTGCTAGAAGAATCTTCATTGCATTTAACTGGAGCAATATCTCACAAGACATGGTATCAAAGAAAGTAATATTGGCAAGAGCTGCTGAAGCCAACAGGAAAACTTCACCAGATGAGGCTTCTTGGCACAGCTCTAGGAATGCAGAAAATAAGTTGAATAAAAGTCATTCTTTCATTCCAAAAAAAAACATGGTTAGGTGTTTCAAAGCAATTTTTATGAATCTGCAACTTGCATTAGTAATCTTAGTATCTAAGATGAAGTTCATAGTCATCAAGATAATAAACAAAACAAAATCCTCTTAATTTGATCAATTATATAGTATGCCATATTGTTAAGGTGCTTTATAAGTGATATTAACATCAGGCACCTTCATTTGAATCACAAAAGCAGGGAAAGATGGTAAACATGAATCTAGACACCAAGTGTTTCTAGCGTTCATCTAATTAATGAGATCATCTACCTAGTATACCATTCTACAAATGGTACAAATGGTACAAATGGTACAAATATTCCACTGGAAGTTTTTCAACATAAAGATTGATATAACTAAATAAAATGAAACAGAAGAGGCAGAAGGCTAACAGTAACAGATCCATAAAAGAATAATTCTACTATATATCTTATTCTTTAAAACAAGATACACATACATGTTGCCTATCTCTAAACCTATTTCTCTATAGTCAAAGATCATCCTGCATATTTTCCAGCTTCAATAAGAGGTGCTGAAGCTACAGCTTCCTTTTAATTCTTTGCATACATGTATTTTAACTAAGATCTGAATCACCTGCCAATTGGATTTCGGCATGGTTTAAAAATTAAACATGTTACAGTAATTCAATTACTGAGTTATAAATATTATAAGGAGACTGGTGTGTGATTACTGAAAGGGCTCTTCCAAAGTTATGTGTGTCCTATTTTTAACACTCACATTTCTTGGGCAAAGTATGTACTACTAAAATTCCCATGGAACTTAAACATTGACAATCAGGAAAACGCTTCACCTGCTAATAGCTTCTGGATAGGCTATTCAGATTGTCTCTTGACTGTGGTACACTGTAATAACCTGGAAAATCATCTTAAATAAGTCAGGTCAGATGCCTCTAGCAGTCTAGCTACAGCAGAACCAAGCTAAGCACAGGTTAATTCCACCTACTGGATTCAGGGCAGGTTCAGTGCAGAACCTTCAATATTTGTTGCTGGACAATCTGGTCATTAGGAATAAACTGTTTCCTTGATTTCTGCAGCACTAGTTCTTTTGGGACATACCAAAGAAGTCCTAAATACATCTCAGATAATTCCTAGCCACTGCAGAATCCTCAAGTACTGGCACTACTATGCTCTTTTCCTGTTCTATTTTTAACAAAAAAAAAAAAAAAAAAAAAAAATGCGCATGAAAACGGAAGTACTGGAGTTTAACTGTAGCCATTGGGCTCAGTAGAGAAATACCCAGATGTATTGATCTATTATTATACATGAGAAATTAAACTAGATTATCCAAACTACTTTCTGACATAAAGCTCTGGGAAACTGAATTTCCAGATCAGAGAGAAGAAAGAGCTTGACTGAAAGCTTCTGGTATTTGACAGGGAGTGAGCACAGTACCAGAAAGAAGAGATTCCTTTCTTTAAAAAGTAATGAGAAATATAATCTTATTTTTCTGAAGTGTCCTCACTGATCCAGGTCAAGTAAAAGCTTGCTGTTACCTTTGCCTCATCTTACCATAGATCTGAGGCCTAGACAAGAAAGACAGATCTTTTATTTTCTTGTAACAACGCCCATAGATTATACTATACAGTACTTTTCCTCTGAAGTACGATACAAACGTAGACGCAGTGGTGAACTTGAGTTCTAGCAAGTTTAGAAAATACAACAGGCATAAAGGTTAGCAACTATTAGAAACAGTTCTTTTACAGACAAATATGGCACAGGAGGACACTTTGCTGTCTTTTCTGTGGCTCTAACAATAAAATTTCACCCAGACACTGTTTTGACATATATGGATAAATTCCGTTCAAATATAGACTGGAGTAAAAGATATTATGTAATTGCGGCACACCCTGATTCAGAAGTAAAAACGGCTGAGTTCTTTTATCTGTTATGGAAAGAATAGCAAACAGTATTTAGAGAATATTTGCAATGAAAGACAGTCCTACCCCAACTTGTCATTTTAACTGGAAAGACTCCCATAAAGAACTTACTGACAAGTGCTGTTACAATTTCTTCCATATTTTCCAGAAAGCTGCTGAGATGCTGAGTGAACGTGAGATGTGGAGATGTGATCTGCGCAATTACTGCCGCTGCTTCTGCATGAGTAGCTTCGGAATGGGTGTTATCGGTAAGAATGTCAGCCAGGCACAGTATCCCATCAACCTACGGAAAAACAATAGGTGTAGGTTGGAAATACTCTAGGAAATATTTCTGCAACCAAAGGCAGGGTTACAGTTCTCTTTTCTTGGCTGTGGCTAAACTACTCATTTTATTTTCAAAAATGACTTAAACTCGGTGGCATTTATGACATAAGAAGTTTCAATTTAGCAAATACAAATGAGTTCAGCATCAAAGTTCGTTGGCCAGCAAAAAGTCTTGCATTTCCTTCTCCCTCAATGCTTCTGCTGAATTGATTTTGGTCAAAAAAACAAATCTTCTCTAACAGACGTCTCAAGTTAAACATTAATCCAAAAATAGGCATTGATAAGCAGATGCTAAGTGCTACTATGCCACAGTCTCATTTAAGCTCTTGTCTCAGTGTGTCCCACTGCGAGACTGAAGCTTGAGGGTGCAGTAAGTTCTTCAGAGATAATTTTTTTTTTGCCTCTTTTTCCTGAATTTGTCACAAAGCCAATGCAGGATCAAAAAATACTATTAAGGAGACACCCTGGCCAAACTGCACCTGATGAGCTTGTACAGCTCTCACATTAAAGCTAAGTCCGTATATCCCTTGCTTACTTAGAAGAAAAACAGAAGAATAAGTAAAATGTACACAAGTTTATGCCTTTAGAGCATCTGAAGTGTTTTAAGCTCATTCCTTAGATAGTTTAAGCAGATGCCTCATATATGCACACTTTGCTCTGGATTATAGGAGACCCATTGACACAATGAAAGACTGCAACAGAGCATAGCTGTGGGACAGATTAAAGAGCAGAAACGTGTCATCTGTTAACGACCAAACCCAGCAAAGGGAGGCTCTCTATAGACAAAGACATAATCCGTGAACTTTCAAATTAACAGGACTATTTTTCTCCCCGTTTAACATATCCTTGAATAATTCATCACATTGTCAAGCAGGTAGGTAGATGTGCTTAGAGGTGACAGAGCATGAAGATTTATGTAATTTAATTAAGGACATGTTTATGTCAAATCCACATAAATTCACTAATTAAAATCTTTATATAAATGAAACTAATGCAACTATAGGAACAGTTTACAAATGATTAGAGATTTTACTAACTTGACTGAGTAACTGTTTTAAAAAATGACCTTATTTATTTATTTGAAGTTCTGAAAAAGTGTGGGGTCAATTGACTTGTATGTTATTTGGACACTATATAGACACAAAGAGGAGTATGAAGGCTTAGCACTGAAATATACTTT
Source organism: Tauraco erythrolophus (assembly GCF_009769465.1). Classification (NCBI taxonomy): domain Eukaryota; kingdom Metazoa; phylum Chordata; class Aves; order Musophagiformes; family Musophagidae; genus Tauraco; species Tauraco erythrolophus. The sequence continues at coordinate 14,161,660 of NC_141470.1, forward strand.
AACTTTAGTCAAACAAAAACAAACACACATTTGTGTTGCACACTCACCAAGACTCTATCTTAGGTCTCTTTTTCAGACTGCATGCCCTTTCTATTCAAAGCTTTCTCAGAGCATGCACATTAAGTCCTATCTGTTATTTCCACAAAGGGTATTTAGCAAATCTCTTATTCACATTTTTGTTATTTATTAATACAGGATGTTGAGTTATCTTAATTACTTATTCTGCAATGGGCATGAATTAAATTGTTTGATAAGCACTGGCAGTTACTGTATTTTACAAGAAAAGCTCTCAGATTGATGGGAGCGAAAATTACCCTCTGGAAGATCATTCATTGGGATGCACTTTTTAATAGGCAATAGACTATATCATTGAAACTCTAATAACATAGATAAATACAAAAGAAATTATATCTCTATTTTTCCTCAGATTACAAATGAGATTTAGTATAGAAACTCAAGTACTGGCAAGAAGAGGAAGAATAAATTTTCAACATTAAACTTTTTCTTGACAAGCTTTCAACATTAATCTACCTACAGCAAAATATTTCCTCCTAGTTATGGCAGAATTCTACAGCTTCAAACAGCAGATTCACATAATTCACTTGGCTTCAAGGTATATTAATAGATCTCAGTGTCAAGATTTAATATATGTCCTCACAAGATGATTTAGTAGCCAAAGTGTGCTAGACAATATCATATGCAAAAACCCCCAACTTTGTCACCTTGAAACCTCTCCAGATCACACCTTGTCTGGGCTCTGAAGGACACTAATAACAACAGTCAGTATAAAAAGTTAAATATATTCCAAGGCATTCAAAAAATACTTCACAAGAAACTTCTAAGATCTGGTAACAGGATACAGCACCCTTCAGCTCTAAATTTACTCCTTAAAATTCACTTGGCCAAATCTTATTCAATGACCTTGTCAAAATGACTTTACGGTAGTTTTATGCTATTTCAGAACAAGTAATGGTTTATGAAAGACCGGTACAAGCACATGGTTAGATTTTTTCCATCACCACTTATTGTTTACACTATAAAATACAAGCTTCTAACAATACAGGAGCTGTATTTAACTTCTAAAATTACGTATTTGATTTTTTAATTTACTAAGTAATTGTTTTTAGAAACTGGGAGTTGCTGAATTTTAAATAGAAGTGAATATATGTTTTTATTCAGCATAAAGATAAAATACATATTTTGGATCCATGAAAGCCAGCCCTAATTATTATTTCTCCTTTCTATTCAGAATCATGTAAAATACTAACAAATTCAGTCTAAAATTTGCTCTATACACTTTTGTCTCCCATCTTAAATATAGAAAAGAAAATAAAATAATTCTACTCCAGCAGGCAACACCATTTATATGTGTCTAGCAATAAATTTTAAAATGACAGGGGAACAATCTAATAAAAGCACTTTAACATCCAAAAAGAAATTGCTGCTCGAAGCATTTTTATAATTAGCTTTCACACTGAAAGGAACTTTGGATGGCTGCCCTGTTTTCTGTTTAATTTTGGTGAAGTAATCAGCTAAATGTCAAATCTGTTCATCACCTTGGCAATACAAAAGAACCAGTTAGCCAGATAATGCAAACAAATGAATTCCATGAATGCAACAAGATGTTGTGGAGATCCTGCATTTGAGGAATGGCATTCAGTAAATGCTTGATCACTAATATTTCAATATTGATAACTGGAAAAATGCCATGAACTCACATCCGTATGATCATAGCCCTGTTACAGAAACTTAATCCAAGTGACAAAATAAATATGCGACTGCTTTACTGCATAGATCAAGTCTTCTGGAAGGAAATAATTTCTTTTCTCAGCAACAGGAACCAATGAGTTCTGGGGTAGCCCTCTCTTCAGTATACCTGCTCTTCCTCCTAAAAAAATTTTAAAAAGCCTCTAGGCATCTGTTATTCATCCCAATACAGAACTTGGGATGAATTACGTTAGTGACTTCATGATTTGAAATATTACACACAACAAAAGTCTTAACTCTCTGCTTTCCACAAGGGGTATTCAAGGCAGGTTTTCCATGCTAGTCTGGGGACCAAGACATTATTTTTAATAATGTCTGTCTTCATTTGCATAAAATGCTGCCGAAGGCCTTTTCTAATACTATGACTTTCTCTAACATTTCTATTTGCCCACTCTTAACACTCAGACGATCTCTACACATTGGTAAATTTTCTTAAAGAGTTTTTTTTTGTGTTCTCTAAATTAATCTCCCAAGTCATCTTGCTGAGACTGGAAAGCCTTGCAGGCTGTCAGCTGATTTCCCTCTGTCAACTCCACGGATAACACAGTCTACAACTGGGTTCTTCTTGTAAGCAGCACCAGCAGGTTCCAAAGTAATTTTAAAGGAAAAATGGAAGAGAGATGTTGAGATCCAGATAAAAGCAAATGTGGAAACAAAATCACAAAGGGGATCACCTTAAACATTGTCTCAACCTTCCCAGGAGAGTAGAGGAGAATTTCAAAAGCAGAGGCTTCATCAAACAGTCAAGAACTGACAGATCAGAGTTGTGTTTGGTTTATACTTTCACACATGCTGTGTGTTAACACCTCCAACTTGAAGCTAGGACATTAACTATATAGGTGAAGACATGAACATTAGCAGACTAAATAGAAACTGCATACCTGGATAAAAACCGAAACACATTAAAATTTATGGGATGAGGAAGAGGGAGACAGAGTAGGAAGAAAGGAAAAATTATTGTATTCAGAAAACATTTGAATCCCCTGCCGAGCATTCTTTGAACACAATCTACTTCACTCCTCAGATCATTGCATGAACAATGAAGTCACTTCACTATTCTGAAACTCCACTGAAAATCTCATCCAGCAGAATCTATATACTGTTATTTTGATGCCTTTTCACTCATGAAATGAATTCCTGATCATCAAGGCTGAGGTATATCCTATGTCAACTTCTGTGACTTATTCTGCACCTATAGAAACACTACAAGTCTAGTTTAGTTTCTATGTTAAAAGGAAGGAAGGGGAAAGGAGAAAAGTATTCTCCCTTGCACACAATGATCTTTCATATTTGAACAGCTGCCCTGCCAAGTGCTCTGCAGATAAAAACTGCCTTAGCTCCACCAACTGAGAACTATGCTGATTTATACCAGTTGAAGATTTGGTCAGCTATTTTTAAAGTGAGATCATATATTAATAGAGTGATGACATTAAAACGTCCACAAATACTATTCCAAGTAATCAAAACTACTGCAGCAATTCTACAGCAGCAGCAATGACCAGTGAACAAAACAGTAATGATTTTTATAACTACTGCTGTACAGCAGTGGCCATGGAACCTAATTTATAAGCCATGTTATATGCACTACAGAATAGCATGAGGATGAATAAACATTGAATAGTTTCCTACTCAGTAGTTTTAAAACTGTTGTCAGTAATCTTACCTTTGTATCTACATTGGCTGTGAGTGGGTGCTTTGGTTTATGGCAACTTCAACTACAGCTTCCCTTTTAAACTTCCCTCCTTCAGAATGTGGTCAAGCTAATGAAGAGGTATTTGTTCTTCTTTGTGCTTAGCCATCAAGGGGCAGTGTGAAGAAAAACTGATCTATATAAGGAATATTGTTATATGGTGTGAAAAAAAACAACAGCTCAACTTTCCTTCAAAAGAAAAAAAAAAAAAAGGAGACAGTAGGCCGTATCAGCTTGAAGGATGCATTAAATGTGACAATGCCTAAGTAGCAACCTTGCAGCCATGCTGCAGGAAGAAACAAATTGCAGAGCAAGATGAAATAACAAGTTCCTTATTCTGGGCTGACTAGGAGTGAAAAAAGGATAAATAGTATGTAAACCTTTTCTCCCTATGAAACCTAGGGAAAGCAGTCAAGCAACCACCTCACAGTGCGTATCCTTTGGCACTCAGAGATGCTCTAAGCTTGTTGCAGACAGAAAGTACAACTGTTTGTCAAAGAGGTAATAAAGTTCTTTTACAGAGAGAATGCACAAAATCAGTAAGATCAAATCCAGACTTCTTTCTTGTCTTCAATTCAAGTATAAGGGAATAGCTGGCTTTGAACTTCCTCAATTTTGAGGACTGATATGAAGGGTAAGACAGTCTTTTAAAGCATTATTTCTGTAGCTGATTAAAGAAACTAGGAACTGCACTGCTATTAGCCTAGCAACTCACGTATTCCCACTCCCATAAATCACAGATTACATTGCTTCAAACTACCCTCTACAAACATAGGTGAAACACCCAAGGATACATCCAACTTTCCTGATCTAGTCCTCACATGCATCCAATTCTACAGGGTAGATGCAGAGTGGCTACAAAGGGTAGAAGGAGAAGAGATTGCAGATTAATTCACTTGCTGTTACGTAGAAGTCATCTGTAGTACAGATCCTTCTACTCAACCATTGTTGGTGCTTATAGAATTGGGATGCACTGATAAAACAGAAGGAAAACAACTAAGTCCAAATGAGTACAGTGGCGTGGAAAAAACAAACACATTTGCAAAGGCCTTTGTATTCAGCATTTGTTATATTCTCTTTCTCCTACTCTGTCACAGTTAAGATAATCACAATAATCACCCTGTTATCTGTAATCTCAGGAGCATATAAGAACAGAGGAGAACTATTTGTGTTCACATATGATAAAGTTAGAGATTAAATTCTTCAAGTTATGTGACACATGACAAAAGCCAAAGGTTTCTCAAATTATTTTGCCCCACATTTTGGTGGGCTGGGTATACTGGCTTGTTTTTAAGTTGCAGGAATCTATTCCTATTTGTAGGATTTTCTTGATATTTTCTGCATTACAAATTCCAGAAAGTATATGTTTGTTTCTTTTAAATAATGGATAAGGCTTTATATATCATACTTTGGGGTCTGAATTTCATTAAAATGAAGCCACATAGACAGAAAAGGTCTCGGCAACAAGATGAGAGGAACTGTCATGTGTTATGTAAGAATGCTGAACAAGACACTGGGACCTCAAGTCTGAACTAGGTAAAGACCATACATTAGTAGTTTTCACATAGCCCTCATTTTTATTTACCCTGGGGGATCATAGTTGGAGAAAAAGAAAAAAAAAACACCTCAACTATTCCTATAAACAAACAGGGGCTCCAGGGTTATGCATAGCAGGGCACTCCAGAAAATGAGATGTGCTTACTGAAAAAAACATGCTCCGATCATGTAGTTTTAAATAAATAATGTCATGGACACTTCATTGCATGAGGGCATATTCTCAAACACCTGGTATATGTCATTTAAAAACAAGAACACTCTTTCAACGTGTTTCATTACTTTGTGTTATTTAGGTTTCAGTGTGACAACATGGATTTTATTTTCAAGAAGTGTCTGTTAGTGTACCTCTTCATGAGAAAAAAAAAATTCCCATGAACGCCACATTTTTAGAGGACTCTCTTCATCTATTACAATAATGAGAAAGTGCCTCTATCCAAAAAGAGCAGCATGGAGGTCACAGTCAGAGAATCAGCCATTATCAGCTAATCTAACTCTTCACAGTGTCTTTCTTTTCACAGAGAAAATATCTGATAATCTTCTTGCTTGAATTCTGGATGTGTTTAAGTCGATACTTTCAAACATTAACATGATTATGCTAAAGAATTAACAAAAGGGCTTATTATTATTATTATTACTGTATTTTCGCATACAACTTCTCCTCTCATCAGATTAAGATTCTTGAACAGGTCATTATACCATGAAGTTAGAAACAAACGTAACTCTACCCTATGCTCAAAGTATGACAATGAAAACACTGCAGCAGAAAGTAGAGAATTACATTAGAAAGGTAGAGAGAGTGAAGGAGCAATGGAGATAGCATAGGACATCACTTTTTTTACTGTTACTTTAAATATGAGATTCTGCAAATGCATTCAGAGACAGATCCTTATGTAAACAATTTTCCTGCAAATATTTTTCATTTCAATGGCATCAGTTCCTTTAGCCTAAAAAATATCCAGAGTCTCTGAAATGCAAGGCCCCTACAATATTTGAATCATTTAGACACTAAATGCACCATAACAGTAGGACATTTATCTCATAGAATGTATTAAACGTATACAGCAACTTGTTAAGAAAAAATGTTTTTATGTCTAAATTCACATAATTGCCAAAGCCAACTCAGTGCTTCACCCATGTTCTTTTGAAAACTTTTTTTGCTTTTATGAAAAGCACTATGAGGCACCAAACATTAATATAATTGTTTGCTACATTCATTACTTCACAATGACTGTTCAATTATTTTAATAAATTAATTTAAATAAATTAGCTCCAGAACCGACCTTGTAAGTGCCAGATTTTTATTGCCGCAGAATTTTTACAAGCAAGTTATAGGGCTTTATGATAGCCATTTATAATGAAAACACTTACAGCACTTTAGCTATAAAACTTTTAGTGAGCAACTCAATAGGACTCCATTCGTGTTGTAATAACAACAGAGGAAATTGCTACCCTTATTCAAACAAGAATTTCAAAAAAGTAAAAAAGTAGTTTTCGTCTGGTGAAAAGTGATGGAACTTTACTGGCTGCAGCAGACTTTACCTATTTGGTCCTAAGATTCTTCTCCTGACAGTTAGGAAAATTTCCTTGGGTCTCCTACAAACATTGACTTATTTCTATGACTGCAGTGGCAATAAAATAATTTCAGAATTGCTTAAAGCATAAGAAATTCATGTTTAAGACCAGTTGTTTGCGTGGAATCTTTATAAGCTGTCATAGGTCTGCTATAAGCCATCGGGTAAAATGATCTCAGAGGTTTTTCTCTCCATTAACACCTCCAATACCACTCTTTGGTCAAATATAGTTGCTATATTGATTCTATGTTAGAAGAAATAAGGACAATGTTAAGAGGATGAGAAAATGGAATATTTTAATCAGTTGAATTTTGGTTTTTCTTCTACTCAATATTGTTTGCTGCCTTACCAGGTCTCAACATAAATAAGCATCCTTATTGAGGATAAGAAACATGTGTAAAGTTAAGCTAGTGTTTGAACACTGCATTGAAGGAGGAACGAAACCACAAATTCGGTTACACTTTCAGTAGAGATTATTTTTTCAGCAAGGAGAGGTAACTACAACATAGCACTTTGACACAGGGGCAGTTCCAATCTGCATTCAAAATAATATTTGCAAGTCAAGCTTATTTTCATAAACTGATCTCACATCAGAAAGCCATGTCAGAACTCACTGAAATTGAACGTACCTAATGAGCAGATTCCAGCTTCAATAGCCCCAGATCTTCTCCAGTTATTTCAGATGGAAAAATGTGTAAGCATTATGTTACGACAAACATAAGACCTCAATTTGTCATATTTTAACTAAGAAGCTGCATAGACCTCGGAAAATAAGCATGTTTTTGAGGAAAGTCCCAAATACCATTCTGATTGTGTCATCCAACCACTGCCTGTTTTCCAATAGTGTCCCTAATCTGCGAGCCAGTTTGTTCACTCTTTGAATAATACTCACAAGAGATGTTATGACAGAAGAAACCTAAAAACTAGTGAGTACTAAATATTAGAATTCCCCAATAACATTCAAAGTTCACTTCACATAAGCAGTAAAAACTCTCATTCCATATTCCAAATCGACCTAATCCTCCAGATCTCTAAAGCTCTGCACTAGAGATTTCATGTGGTCAGGCTTCATTCTCCCACCTGCCAGTCTGTAAATAGGAGAAGAAGATCCATTGCAGCTCTCCATAGACTGGTACAGGGCTTCCCCCGGCTCCAGGAGAGGCTCCCGGGGTTAGGACCTATTCTATTCTGTTTCCAAAGGACGTGCAGATAATGTCATGGGACATCTAGAAGAGATACCAGAAAAGCGTGACGACTAGACAACAGGGGTATAAATATGTCACTCCGAAATCAGAACTACCAAACACTTGCGGCCACAGATTGCAACTTGAGATCAAAGTATGCCAAACTTTTAGAAAGAGTTCAAATTCTGCTAAAGATCAAAGAGTCTGGGAGAAATAAAATGCTATTTTGAAGAACAGTGCCTTACTAGACACTAGAATGAAATAGCAGCCTAGTGGATTCTCTCCTGAGCCTTGCCTGAGTGCACTCTCCCATTCCACAGCACAAACAAACAGAGTAAATGTCATTTGCTTGGGAATACATTTTAGAATAATTCAGATTGTAAATAAAATACTAGAACGGAAATGTTTTTACATTTCTGCTATACAGCTGACAAAGAACAAAAGGAAGAAATAACTGTTAATGTATTTCTACTTATATTAAGATAGGAAGCTCATTCAGCCACCTCGCTCTGCACAGCTGTGTCCAGCTTCATTGGGCAGCAGGTAAATCCCTGTCCACATTTTTCTCACCCTTGAGAAAGTGTTGCAACGGGACTGGATAGCTCTATAAGCAATGATAGCAACTGCTATGGAAAAGCCAGCTCAAAGTCTGTGTTATATTACTTCCACTACTTTTTACCGGAGATGAATTCAGCATATTTTTGAAATTTACTTTGACTGATATCTGATGAAGAAAGTAAGCTATACAAAGCAAGACTCAATATAAATGAATTACGTCAGATTCAAAGCCAACAACTGTTCTAGGGGGAAAAAGATTTATCAGTGAAAATAATTTTTTTAAACAAGCCACACATTTTATTCTTGCTTGTTACTAGATTAGGAGCCTCTCAACAAAAAGTTCAGGCCAGTATCTCTAACAAATCTTCTGCTCTCTACATATAACTTATTTCGAAGGAGAGATGTTCTAGTAAAGATCATTCAAAACTTTTTCTTGGACTGAGTGTCTGTGCGCTAAGAACCACTGTCTGTCTCACTTTCCATGAAGAAAAAGCACACAAAAGTCTTAGTTTCAGACAAAACGTGTCAAATGTGCCTTGCAATTCAGGCACATTAATCATATGACAAACAAAAGTCTTATTGTTCCCCAGTGAAGTTAGAAGCCATCAATAAAAGTCTTTCCACAGGTTCAAGACCTAGTTGAGCTAAGAACTGTTTCACATCCCATATTGTCCCAAATTTCACTACAGGTCTTTACAGTTATGAATACTCTCAGACTGCCTAGACACCTAGATGTTCTGTTCACAGTGTCTGTTCTGAAGCTCTGTTTAATAACCTAAGCAACAGTTGTTACATTGAACAAGTGAGCTTTTGTTTTCAAAATATTTACAGAATTGTCAGTTCTTGAAGAGGGTTTGTGTGTGTGTGTACATACAATAGTGAACATCATGGGGTTTTAGTCTGTGACTATGCTTTTTCCTAATACCCAAATCAAATACCAATAGCATTTATTTCCATATTGCTCTCCAACAAAATAATTTCCATATTGTCAATAGCAAAGATAGCAGAAACATTGTTGGAGTACTCTAATTAAATGCTTTCACTCAATGCCTTCAAGCAGTTCTTCCTGCAAGTTGATGGACAAAAGTTTGTCACAATAATGTGAAATTTTGTTAACTGTGAGATCTATTAAACGACAGTATGTTTACTAGATGTGCCTCCACAGTCCCAAACCAGCTAGGTTACCATTTGTATGTACATGATATTGCACTTGAATATATACACATTTTAAATGAGTTTCCACTTTGCTTTTGTTTCCTGGCACTGCTATGTCATTCTTGGAAGTTACAATGACTGGTTGACAACTTTACAGAGCACAACTTTGACATTTATCATTTAGACCCTAAACCGAACGTGTATGTTTATGATAGCACTCTGGCTTCAGCAGAGCAATCTAGAGGCGGGGTTTAAATCTTTTTCTAAAATACTTTTTAAACTGCATTGTAAACTTTTAGTATGCATATGTCATGGTTTGATGTGGAGGGGGGGTGGTTCTGGTGGCAGGAGAGGGGTTTTGCTCCCTGTGACCTCCCCGGTTTTGGAACCGGGTTAGGCTTGGTTCTGGCCACCAGATCAGACTGCCATCCCCCTCGGGATTGAGCCAATAGGGCACCTCTGCGAATTGCCCTATTTAAGTCAGGACAAAGGGACTGGAAAAGGTGCTTCGCCCAGGATCGCGCAGAGAAGGGAGGAGGGCACTGCCCCCGCTCCCTGGCTCCCGGCCGGGCAGCTGCCTGCGTCGGGCCGGCGCCGCCCACGGAGAATGGCGGCGGCGGAGCCAGCTGGGGAACTCGGGGGCACCCCACTCCCGGGGTGCCCACTGGGCTGAGTTCACCTGGAGAGGACTGAGATCTGAGAGAAACAGCTGCATCGACACCAGGTCAGTGAGGATGGAGCGGGAGGAGGTGTGCCGGAGCCGAGTTTCCCCTGCGGCTGATGGTGAGATAGCAGGCGGCCCCCTGCAACCAGGACGGCCTCGGTGGAGCAGAGACCCACTCGCAGCCCGTGGGGAGAAGATGCCTGAGCCTGAGGATGGTCGTGTTGGGGTGCACGACAAGGCAGAGAGGCATCTGGAGTCTTCGTGACAACCCACGCCGGAGCGAGTGGCTACAGCTCCCTAAGTATCCGAGACTGTGGTAAAGCCCACACCGGAGCAATCTGTGGGGAAGGATTGTTTCCAGTGGGCTGGACTCACGCTGGAGAAGTTTGTGGATTTTTCCTCGTGGGTTGGGGATCCATTGGAGCAGGGGAAAAGGGTGTAAGGACTCCTTCTCCTTTAAGAAAGAAGCAGCAGTAACAGCACGGAACGAACTGACCTGCACTCCCCCAGTCCCTGCCCCCTGTGCTGCTGGGGGGAGGAGGTAGAGCCGGGAGGAAAAGGAAGGGGGGGGGGGGAGGTGTCGGTTTTAAGATCTGGTTTTGTTTCTTTCTGTCCTCTCTCAAGTAATCGGTTTTTGTTTCCCTTTGTCCTTCTAAGTAATCATTAATAAACTGTTTTGCTTTGAGAAAAGCTCTGCCTGTTTTGCCCAGGACCATGGTTGGTGGGTGCTCCGTCTGTTCTTGTCTCAACCCTCAGTCCCTTTGTTTTTTTTTTCTCTCCTCTCTACTTTACTGGAGAAGGAGAGACTGTGTGAGTTTTAGTTGCTGGATCAGCCTAAAACCACTACAGCATCCAAAATTTTAAAAACAACACATTTATTTCTAACTAACTGTCAATTTCTACTTAGATCTTCTCAGGTCCAAAAATCCAGTCACCATGAACTCTGAAGATTCACTAGTCACATCGCAGAGCAAAGTACTTTTAGAGCAAAGTAGATCCAAACTACCTTCTAGATGGTCCTTGTCATGTCAGAAAGCTAAGGCTTCCCACTCCTTCCACACAAAGCCTGCAGGGTGTCTCTTTGTCATCTACACTACTAGCCATTATGGACTAGTTGTCCAGCTGCAACAGAGATATTGGCAGGGCTTTTATTGATGCCTATGGCTTAGATCCTTTGTTGTCTTACTGAAGAGCACCATTAACCAGAGGTAAAATACAGAAGTCATTACAAACCAAGAAGAGTGGCCAAAGTAAATGCAAGACAGTACTTAATCCAAAGCCTGAAGGATTTTAAGAGAAAGCAGAATCACGTTTCTGTTCAGAACAGCTGGCCACAAACCATTCTGCTTAAAAAAAGAAAGAAAAAAAAAAAATCTAATCGGTCATCTTTTAATGAGCTTGAACAACCAATCTTTCTTAATTCAATTGTAAATCTTAATCTATGTTACTGAAAAGGTCTTTGACTGTTATATCCTTCCCCATCTCTCTCTCTTTTTGTTATTTTCTGTTTCCCACAACTCTGAAATGCCATTTATTGATATAGGCTTACCCTGACCGGCTGCTTAGGATTAGACGTCAGCACCCAGGTTTTTTAAAGAAACTAAGAGGGAAAAGGAAAGAAAAAAGCCAGCATCATGTCTACATAAAAATTACTTCCTTTTCCATTACCACTTTCAGCAATTGCCATACTCTGTGTCTTTTTTTTCTTTCCGTGAGAAAAATCAATTGTAATTACATGAGTATGTCTCAATTACCCGTCCTTTTTTGGGATTAAAGTCTTCATCTGATTAATTGGACTTCTCTGTCCTAATGCCTTCTCCAATGCCCTAGATCCTAGATGCCTTACCTTCTTTATACATTTTGTGGCAAGTCCTTCATTTTGACTAGTTCATACAAGACAGAAAACGTAGCAAAGAAGTGGTAAAACTTTGCCAAAAATTAGATGCAAGTGTGTTATTTCATGCACATGAAATAATGCACACAGGGGAACAGCGCACAGAATTTTTACTCAGAGTAACGTCAATATCATTGGCAATACAACTTAGATGGCAAAGCCAGTAAAGGTGCAGAGTGTGCTTCTCAACATAATCTCACGCAGTAGCACAGAAGTGCCACGGGCTGCGGAATTCAAACACTACCAGTTCCCTGGGGCACAGTTCCTCAAAAATCCTCGTCTGAGTAAGGGGAAAAGCAATTTGTTACAGCCTTTAAACACGTACAACAAAATCCTCTAACAGGAACAGGAAATCAGGAGACATATGGTTTCATCCATGAGTATTTCCTAGGTGAGATCCTGTGACTTGTAACTCAGTTCTTCTTTCAGGATACAAGATGAGATGGGAGCAATCTTTAGAGAGTAAGAAAAAAAGGTGGTTTATGGCTTTTAATAATCTTGCTAAGAACAAAACAAGTAACCAGCTCAAAAACAAAAATTGCAAACCTATTCTAACAGCTCTGATTTGCTTTTCCTGTCATTATAATTCCTTTCTCAATCTAGGCAGTAGCACAACATCATGTTCGGATCAGCCACGAAGTTCATGTCAAACATTTGAGGCAGCTTCTTTTGAGTAATTTAATTTTGCACTCACACCCTGTGCTATAAAATGAAGATAAAGATCTACTTACCTCCTGCCACATAATGCTTGGATAAATGCCATTGTAATGATGCTATCTATTATCATTAAAATAAGCAGTCATTTCTCCAGAAATTTTGAGACTGCATCTTACACTGATTAGTAACCTAATCAACAGAAAGTCCTAGTGACTTAATGGGATCACTTGCAAAATGTAGTACTGCAACAGCGACAGAGCATGTACTTAATAAGCAGACTCTTCTGCCTAATGACTTTTGCGCCTATGAAAACAAGTCCAAAGATTGTAAATAAACTGGTCCAACTTCTCGTTCTGCCTTTCTTAAACTCTTGACTGCAAAACAACAATTACTTCAACATGCTTTCCTGCATCCAGCCTCTCCTTGCAGATCTATAATAATTCCAGCATGGCCAAAATGCCAAAGCATCCAATGCTTACAATGAAATGTTAAAATAAATACAAAAAAGAAAGGGGAAGAAGGTGCTAAACTAGATAAAGATGAAAATTTGCTAGGAACTCAGATCATCCTCCTCATTAATCACATTTTTCTGATAATATCAGACACCGAGTAGGCACGCAACCTGGAACTGAAATCTGAGCTCAGTAGTACTAGGTGCACAGGAACATTATTCTAATTCATTCAATTCATTTTGGCACTACAAGTCAGTTACTCCTAAATCCCTGTTTGCCACAACTTTTGGCAAATGTAGCTCCTGAGAAAACAATAAGCAGAAGACAACACACATAGCCTCATTCCCCATGGAGCAGTATGTTGACCAGCCTCATAGTAAATAATATATTCCTAAGAAAAATCTGATATTCCATGCACATTGTAACATATCAAGGACTCCATGTTATGGGGGGTTTGATCTGCTTACAGCTTATTATTCATGTCCATTGATTTTTGGTGGTGCTACTGTTAGCTTTGCCTAAATTTAAAACATTGAAATATGCTTCCTAGAGAATTTCTTCCCACCAACATGACACACGTCTGGTATTCATAGATTCATAGATTTCTAGGTTGGAAAAGACCTTAGAGATCATCGAGTCCAACCGTCCCTAATCCCCATTAAACCATATCGCTAAGTAGATCATCCACCCTATTCTTAAACACATCCAGGGATGGGGACTCAACCACCTCCCTGGGCAGCCTATTCCAGTGGCTGACAACCCTTTCAGAGAAGAAATACTTTCTAACATCCAACCTGAATCTCCCCTGACTAAGCTTATACCCATTTCCTCTTGTTCTATCACCCAACACTAATGTAAAGAGCCCTTCTCCTACCTCCCCACCATCTTTTCTCAAGTATTTGTAGGCTGTAATCAGGTCTCCCCTCAGCCTCCTCTTCTCCAGGCTAAACAGCCCCAACTCCCTCAGCCGCTCCTCATAAGTTTTATTTTCCAGCCCCTTGACCAGTTTAGTCGCCCTTCTTTGGACTCGCTCCAGGAGCTCAATATCTCTCTTAAAGCGAGGGGCCCAAAACTGGACACAATATTCCAGGTGCGGCCTCACCAGTGCCGAGTACAGGGGCAGGATCACTTCCCTATTCCTGCTGGTTACACTATTCTTGATACACACCAGTATCCCATTGGCCTTTTTGGCCACCTGGGCACACTGCTGGCTCATATCAAGCCAGTAGTCAACCAACACCCCCAGGTCCTTCACCGCCAGGCAGCTCTCCAGCCACTCTTCCCCGAGCCTATAGCGATGCTTGGGGTTTTTATACCCCAAGTGAAGGACTCTGCACTTGGCCTTGTTAAAGCTCATGCCATTGGCCTCAGCCCAACGATCCAGTCTGTTCAAATCCCTCCTGTTCTCACTCCTCTCTTACACACCTTACAGCCTACTCAGATTATTGCATCTAAGCCCAGATTGCGACTGAATCAGGAGCCACGCTTGCTTCCTGTTCCCCCTTGCCCCTGTGCACACATGCTGCTCTGAACTTTCTCTCTGAGCCTTTGAGGCTGGTCGCTATTGAAGCAGTACTTTCAGGGTGGTAGGAGTAGAGGTCATTTTTCCCCCACTCACCAGGATGGTCTTGCATTACATGTTGCTTAACTTTTTGAACTAATAGTTAAGCAGAGGGTCTGTCCTGTAGGAAAGAGGTCCTCACGCTATCCAGAGTTTGTTGTAAACAGATAGATAAATGCTCAGGTAGTTTAAATGTTTCAAATTAAAAGTCCTCTTGACAGGTAAAAGTTTTTGATTTAGGAGAACGCTTAAGTTGTGCATACTTTTAGTCCTCATAGACCTACCCTTCCTAATCAGCGTCTGCAGTCCTAAACTCGAGGTAGATTTAGGCAAGTCTTACCCAGCAGCAACGGAAACTTTGCTATAATTCCAGCCTCCACTGGGTGCCACTATTGCACAACGCAACGTGTGGATTACACTGCAGGAGTCAACAAATTGGCAAAAAAACGACTTTCAACTTGCACTTCATTCTCATGAAATTTTCAAACTGTATTCAGAGAGTTATCACTCATTGTTTTTGTCATTAAAATACCATATGATAATCCTTTTAGAGATAGAAATACAAGGAGGATTTAATTCCTCCTAGATCACTACAGCTAAAAGGCTCGAACGCAAAAACGCTCAGATTCTTTCCTGATTTTGTACTTGAATAAGCCTTTTAGCCCCATAAGTGGATCCATTCCTCCATGCTGACTGATAGTCAACTTAGCACCTTATGTTGACCTATCTTTTTTAACCTCTGAAGTGACAATAACCAGGTCTCCATCTAAAGTGATTTGATGACAGCTTCAGTACCACAGGGTAAAAACTTACCACAAACCCATAGGTGACCTTAGCAACAGTCATTTAGTGAGTGCTCTTAAACTGCGTGCAAATCAGAAGGATGGCAGTAACACTGAAAAGACATTCTCAGCCAACTTTAATTTCATAGTAATTTAAGTATTAGTTTTATGGAATGGATGCAATCTCCATTTGATGGTTAGTGGATATCCAGGACTTTCACCAAATTTCATTCTGGTCACTTAATCTAGAATACAGAAATAGTGAAGTTTAATGCTATGGATCACTCTCAAAAGTTCTGACCAGACAATGTATTCACCTTTAGTCTGCCCATTTCACAGCATCCCCTGTTTTATTTCCTTTTCCCAGGCCTCCAATAAATAAATAAGTAAATAAAATCAAGATTTAATTTCAGTCTTACCTAATGGAAGGTTTTGAGAGCTTACACTAGACATGAAAAATTCTTACAGGCAAAAGCTTGTTACGAGGAGATTTCGTGTTATCCTTCCATACTCGAATCATTGGTGATACTATTCATTTGAGAGAACTGACATAACCACAGATGTTTCAAGTTGCCGAAGACAGGGGAAGCAGTGTCTCAGCATTTATGAAGCCTACCTTTACAACTCCTGGTCACTTTACAACTTTCCTCTCATTCTTCTCAACACTCTTGTCTAGTATACAGTGGCATCACTAAGTAGAGAAATTTCTATAGCCATTGATCTTTGAAAGGATCTTAGCATTTTTCTAGCAGAAATCCAAAATACTTTCTTGAAATTCTGCTGTTTTCTGACACAGATTTTCCTGCAAATAGAGGCTTATGTGACTCTGCCAATATCGGTTGTATGATCACAGAGATGGGCAAAAAAGAACGTGTAAACAGTTGTCTGGCAGTACAGACTCCTACAGGAAGAGAGAAAGAAAGAGACTATATGACAAAGCAGGGAAATCAACAAAAGCAAACAGTAAGCAGACTGAATCTTCATCTGACCCCACAGTTTTTTCACAACCAGTTAAATCATCAGAACCATGCAGCAAAACAAATCTGTGGTGCGGGTCTGAGGCAACAGACAAGCCCAACACCCTGAAGTCTGGTCGTTCCTGCATCGCTGAGAAACTCACAAGTGGCTGTTTGTGGCTAAGAAGAAGCAGTGATTCATTCAGCAAACAGCTAAGTTCAAGAAATTTACCCAGGGCAGGAAACAGAAGTACTTGCAAAAGAAGATTGAGACAGAGGCAGTGTTTCACTTTACTACAACAGGCCTGTTAGGGCTCTCTTCTCAGCATGCAGGCTGTTGTTCACCAGACATGGCAAACTTTGCAGGAATGACTATCACCCACGTAGTTGCTCCCATTATGTCTACTTATCGAATCATATTAAAAACAGCAACAAGATAAAACAACTATCTACCTGCTCTTTAAATTGATATGTGGCTATTAAACATGCATGTGCAGACGTAAAGGAAACGTCACAGATGGGAAGATCAGGTTTATAAATCAATTTGTGCTATCATTAAACTAGAAAATCCCTGTCTTTCCAGTAAGAGCTGAACTGAAAATTTCTCAATAGAAGAAAGGCCCAGTTCTACTTCCAGGAATCTAGAAAATGTGTGTTCTTTCCTACCTCACCAAGGGCTAGGGAAACTGCTTGTTCGCAGCCACAAGAAATACTTTCCAAAGGGGTCTTGTTCTGCCATCAGAGTTCTTCAGAGCAATGGTAAAGCTACTTCAACCTCAGCATTGCTGTCTTCTTTTACTTATAGAATCATAGAATGGTTAGGGCTGGAAGGGACCTTCAAAGGTCATCTAGTCCAATCCCCCTGCAAGAAACAGGGATATCTCCAACTAGATCAGGTTGCTCAGGGCCTCGTCCAACCTGGCCTTGAATGTCTCCAGGGATGGAGCATCCACCACCTCTCTGGGCAACCTGTTCCAGTGTTCTACAACTCTCATGGTAAAAAACTTTTTCCTAATATCCAACCTGAATCTACCTCCCTCTATTTTAAAACCATTACCCCTTGTCCTATCACAACTGGCCCTCCTGAACAGCCTCTCCCCATCTTTCTTGTAGGCCCCCTTGAGGTACTGGAAGACCGCTATAAGGTCACCCCGGAGCCTCCTCTTCTCCAGGCTGAACAGCCCCAACTCTTTCAGCCTGTCCTCATAGGAAAGGTGCTCCAGCCCTCTTATCATCTTCGTGGCCCTCCTCTGGACGCTCTCCAGTTGGTCCATGTCCTTCTTGTGTTGGGGGCTCCAGAACTGGACGCAGTACTCCAGGTGAGGTCTCACAAGGGCAGAGTAGAGGGGGAGAATCACCTCTCTCGACCTGCTGGCCACGCTCCTCTTGATGCAGCCCAGGATGCGGTTGGCCTTCTGGGCCGCAAGAGCACATTGCCGGCTCATATTGAGCTTCTCGCCCACCAGTACTCCCAAGTCCTTCTCCTCAGGGCTGCTCTCGATCCATTCTCCGCCCAGTCTGTATTTGTGCCTGGGATTGCCATGACCCAGATGTAGGACCTTGCACTTGGCCATGTTGAACTTCATGAGGTTGACACGGGCCCACCTCTCCAGCCTGTCGAGGTCCCTCTGGATGGCATCCCTCCCTTCCAGCATGTCAACGGCACCACACAGCTTGGTGTCATCAGCGAACTTGCTGAGGGTGCACTCCATGCCACTGTCCACGTCACCGACAAAGACATTGAAGAGGGCCGGGCCCAACATAGACCCCTGAGGGACGCCACTCGTGACCGGTCTCCACTTGGACATCGAGCCGTTGACCACTACTCTCTGAGTGCGGCCATTGAGCCAATTCCTTATCCACCGAGTGGTCCATCCATCAAACCCATGCCTCTCTAGTTTAGAGAGAAGAATGTCGTGCAGGACAGTGTCAAAAGCTTTGCACAAGTCCAGGTAGGTGATATCCATTGGTCGACCCTTGTCCACCAATGCTGTCACCCCATCATAAAAGGCCACCAAGTTGGTCAGGCACGATCTGCCTTTGGTGAAGCCATGCTGGCTGTCACTCACCACCTCCTTGCTCTCCATGTGCCTTAGCATGCTTCCCAGGAGAATCTGCTCCATGACCTTGGCAGGCACAGAGGTGAGGCTGACCGGCCTGTAGTTGCCCGGGTCCTCCTTGTTCCCTTTTTTAAAGATGGGGGTTATGTTCCCTCTCTTCCAGTCATCGGGGACCTCGCCAGACCGTCCCTTATGTGATAGGGATTTTTTTTTTTTTCTGTTCTTTTAGTTTTCATTTCTTTACATTATTTCGTAAACATTAGCTAATCAAGGACTCTGGTCATAAATGAAAGGACACTAAATGAATTTTATCTCAGCTAGACATGACAGACCACAGCATTACTCAGCAATAGATGAGGATTTGTAGACAATAGGTTGACCAGGGAATGATTTCATCATGTGCAGATGGATCCACTGGAAGATTAAGAAGAACCAGTGGAAGGGGATCCGCCTCCAACATGAACGATGAATTTAAGCTTCCTGACAACAGTGTGGTTTCTTCTTTGGATTTTGTGGATGCCAGGGATCTGCTAAAAGCAACTGCTTTACTAGTGCAGCAGAGCTTGACATCAGGAGCATGGTGTAAATTATGCCAGTGTAACTAGGTTTATTTTTAGAGTGCTCATCAGAGATATGCTTGTTTCTTGGAAAATAATCTTCCTTTCTCTTTTTCTTCTTCATTTATATCTGCCTGGATCTGGAGGATGAGAGCCCCTTTTAGCATTCATGCAAGCAGCCACCATATAAGAAAAACACACACAACAGGTTTATTACGGACGGGTTTATCACTAAGCAATGCAACTGTGCCATGCTTGCTGTCATCTGCTATGCAACAGTGCATGTTTTTCCCCGTGTGCTGTTTCCCACCCTGTGTGCTTGTCGCCAGCCAGAGGACAAAGCTGCAAAGACATGCGCGGAACCTTAGCAAAGTACCTGCAGAACCAAAGCCATTAAGATACAGCTCTCCTAACGCTGAAGAAAGAGCTCCTCCTGAAGGCAAAACCTGGACCTGAGGCTCTTTCAATTATTTGAACTTTTCATGTGTTTGCACTGCATATAAGAAGATGATGCTTTTTTATTATACTTGCCCGATAGTGAGCCCTAAGCCCAGAAAAAGGAACACACAATCCAAGGAGTGCAGTTACAGAGAAGCAAACAAAAGCGCAAACAAGCTCCATTTGCAGATGTGGAGGAACTCCAGCGTGCCAGCAAGGCAGTGGTATGTGCTGGGGAATGACAGTAGCCTGCTTTCCTGCCAGAGAATTGGCACACTGCTTGGCATAGCTTAGAGCGAGTAGTGGATTTCAGTATTCACTGATGGACTGTGGTGGTCACTGCTTATGTTGCATTGTGTTGGTAAGAACTCTGCCCACACCATTTGTTTCTCTCCTAAACAGCTTGATTTATGTGCAGATTTCTTCATGCTGATGACATTTTCACCCATTTATTTCTATTTTTGGTCTAATCCAAAGTCTTCTGGTGTAACTGAACCTTTCTTTCTAACTTCTGTTGTGTCTCGATAATGTCACACTTGCGTGTCTCTGCAAGAGTCCTAATGTCTTCTTGTTTTTGTTTAAAAGTGGTCTTATTTGGATCTCAAAATTTGGGCATTACTGGCATGAATACTCCCGAAAATTGGTTTTAGAAGAGAAGTCAAATTTTGCTCTTACATACGTCCCATGAAGCCTTGTTGGGGCTCAAAGAGGGGATATAAAACATCTATCAGTGAAGAAGTTGACCTTTTCTGTTAAAAGAGCCATCAAATTCTATGATGCCATTACTGCAACTAAACAGGGCATTTAGAAAAACAAAATGTTGCTAATAGTTGCCCGTTTTAAGGAATAATACTGGATAACTGGCTCTGCACAAGAATTAGCAAGTCACCCAGGGAGTTTCCCTAAGGTCTTACAAGAAACAAACCTCCTACAGTGGGCTACTATAAAACGTACGAAAAAGACAAATATTGGGGCTTTGTTAATTTTGTTGGTATCTTACAATTGCAAATTTCTTCTCTTGTGATTCAAACAGTTTATTTCAAATAAAAAATTTTGTACTTGGTGACAGGAAAATAAGATCAGCTGGCAGTGATATACAAAGTATAAAGAGAGTGCACATACACATCCAGTACGGCAGGATACGCAGTATTATGAGATTGTGTCAAATGCCTTACAGAAGCCTAGACAGATGACATCAGGAGCTCTTTTCTTGTCCACAGATGTAGTTACTCTATCATAGAAGGTCATTAGGTTGGTCGGGCAAGACTTGCCCTTGGTGAAAGCCAAGTTATTGAGGAGCCTTTCCCACACCTTGCTTGTGAGAACAAAGTGACAAAGATGAGCTCTTATAAAAACTGGAAGGACTTCTACCTTCTTAATTTCACCTGCTGGTCCCATAAGGATTCCTTCAGCAGGACCTCATCTCAGCTGAAGATCCTTGTCAGATCAAACTTTTACTTGAAGTCTAAGAGCTAGTTCAGTTAAGAAAACTATCTAAGCACAACAAGGTGTAAGAGACTCTTCAGGACTCCAGATCACTTCCAAATTGAAGAATAACACTAAACACCCAGCTCAGGTTTCCAGGTTTATGTCAGCCCTGATTAACCTGTGGACTTTACCTACCAAGATGCAAGCTGGAGGGGGAAGCCTGCCATTCTATGACATGCAGCAAAGTGTCTCTGAAAATTGAGACTGGTTTTTGCATGTCAGTATGCCCTAATCTATACAAAAGCTTGCTTGCCCATTCCCAGGGGCAGCAAGTAAACAAACTGAAAGCCTTCTGAAAAAGAAATCTCTAGACAGTACTGGCAAGGGAAGGAAAGAGCTATTGTCTGGGAACTTAGTGATAGGCAAAAGAAGTAAGATATAATAAATATATGAGCAATGCTGTTAGATGTTTAGTTTTTCAAAGATAGGATTATTATCTTAAACGGATGACATTGTTTTTCCAACAGCTCTTTAAATGTTTTCAAAAGATGCTTTATGAAACATGAAAGTTTTAGTATAAATCAGGCAGAGTGCCAAATCTAAGTGGTTTCCTGCAAAAAAGCCTAAGCAAAAAGACATTATACTGATACACAAACCTGTCTCTGCATCACCTGCCATTAATTATTATATAACCTTTACTTCTTAAGAAACTAGGAGACTCATCCATATCATGGGTGAGCTTCAGCTAAGCCACATGGCAGCTCTTAGCTCATTACAAACATCAGGTAAGAAAAAAACTTCTACAATTAACTTCCCTTGTTTTTGTTACGAGTACATGCAGGATATTTTACCTGAGTAATTCAATACTTCCAACTCTGACTTAAAATGCATGTCACAAGGAAAAGATACTGAGTTTCAGCTAATTAGTCAATCAGCTTACACTGTGTTTTATTTCCTCTGTTTCTATTTTACAACCAGCTCTGGGAAAAAAAAACAAACTCAGCTCCAGCAAGAGCTAGCATTTGGCCCATGCAACAGTCAGAATACTGGTTTGTGTTTGTATAATGCTGTTTGGGTGAGAAAGTTAAACTGCTAAGCACTCATTTAAACCAAGCAAATCTAATGGTAGAAAGTTTAAGTAATAGTGGCCAGCACTGGAACTGGTCAAAGCTGTTATCATAAAAATGTTTCCTCCATGTACCTTTTCCCTGCTTTGTAAAGCATTTTCTCACACTGTTGCAGTGATAGGTACTTGAGAGGAGGAAAGAGAAAAGAGATTTGGAACCGTGCGTTTTGAACATAATTTTGGCAAACATCGGGTGAAAACAAACAAAAACCACAAGCAATTGTACATGTATAAAATGAGATTTTGCAAAACACAAACCTGTGAATTTCTCTCTCAGTAACAATATCCATAGTTTGCATATTTTGAGAGCACTGCTGGAACCCAATTTGCAAAGAAAGGTTCCTTAGTACCTGCAGCTAGAAAAGATTCCTAGCTTACACCTGCGCTGAAGCCCATGTCACAGCAGGACTCTTGCAGCCTCACTTGTCTGAGCAAGTGTGAATTCACAGGGATAAGTGCTGTGATGCAAGAAGCTTGTTAACCCCACGTTGAACCCAATGAAGGGCAGTAACACTCATGGGAGCGCAAGAATTACATAAGTGGTTTTGGAAAACAGCCAAGGTCTAAATTAGGCGTAAGCTGAGGTTTAAGTGTTTTGCTACTTTGAATACTACTGAAAAACAAGCCCAGGGAAGTGGTCAAACTGAGAAGCTAGCTCAGAATACAGATGCTCTTGTAGGGAAAAAGAGTTTTCTGCAGCGCAGTCAAGTCCCAACTCACCCCAATAGATAATAAATATTCATTATCAGATCAAAGTAAGCCAGTCACTTTGTCTAGAAGACTCCATCATGTTATCCTCAGGTATGACTGAGACCAGCCTATTTACGAATGAGTTAAAAACTCCAGCAGATAGAACCTACAGAGCTATCTGCTTCCAATTGGCATGCCCCAAAAGAAATATAAATCAGCTGGAACCAAGAGAAATTAGTGGGTTTTTTTGATAGGTTTGGTCATTCAGTACTTCTATAACTGTAGTTTTATACTAGTGAGGAATTCCATGGCTGCAATTAGATGAAGGAAGAAAGGGTTTTCTCCTTTTGCTCTTCAGTAACGTGCATCTGTGAGAATTCGGTCCTTGAAAATTAAACGTGTGTAAAAATTTTGAAAGCCAATGTTATGTAAGCAAGAATAATGTGCAAGAAACCACACAGAGCACTAGAAAGCTCCAAGAATCATAGTTAATCCAGGCAGGAAAATAAACATAGCCTTAGAAGGGAAAATAATGCTGGTATCGAATTTTCAAGCCCTGAAGACATTTAAATCACTGTTGTATAACCAAATCTATGTAGGTATGCTTTTCTTCCTGCAGGGGTCTCTGAAACCAACGGAGTTTTAGGCAAACTCAAAGGTCAGCCAAACAAGATGGAGGCTCTGAGCAGTAAACTCTTCAGACATTTCTAATGAGTCACAAAAATCATCAACAATACCGAGTCATGAAGTCCATAGCAGGATAGGTCAGACTAACACATCTCATTTCAGCAGAGATTTTGTGAGGGGGGTGCTATCTAACATGTCTGTCTCATTTAATAGGTATTTTCACCTCTCCTCACGCTTTATCGTGGCTACAGCTAAGCTACTTAATGCATACAGCGCAAGCAAATTCAGTATATGTGTTTCCATATGGATACAAATGCAGATATGCAATGCAATGTTTTCCTGCTGAGTGAGAAGAAAAGAAGAATTATGAAAGCTACTCATCTGATAGGTCTTTCTGTAAGGCCAAGTCTTTCCAGTTTCTCTTCTGCCTCTGTTAGGGACAGGAGGAATACTTGAGGTCCAAAATAGCTCTCTCCCTGCACTCTTTTTAAATGCTTCAATTGATTCTCATTAATCTCTGCCTTCAGTTTAGGAGCTGAGTAAGCTGCTTCTTTCATCTTAAAATTAAATTTGCTTGATAGATTATTATTATTATTATTAGGTAGGAAAAACCCACCTGTCATTTGATGTGTTGGCTTCTGCTCCTTCAGACGTCATTCGTGGATCATTTGCTGCCCTGATCATTGTCATTGCTTTAAGCAATATTTTAAATCATTACAGAAAAATCATCATCTGGTGATTTCCAAATTATTTTTCATTTATAAAATTCTCTTAACATCCTGACTTTTGGAACATAAATTTAGAGCTATTTGGAGTGCCTTAAATAAAATACTTAGTGAAATATAAAATCAATAGATAGCATAAAATACCAACATAACTGACTGCAAAAATCATGTGTAAATTATATGGAAGCCAAACAAGTGCAGAGTGGTAACCTGGCACCAGCCCAAGTTTTCAAAATGAAGTTGGAGGGAATGGCAATATACAGGCACTGCTCCAGTTCGATCCTGCACATTGAGGTGTATACCTCAGTAACCTGGCATAGTCTGAGGACTTTTCAGCTTTCAAAATCTATTTTAATGAAACTTATCTTTTTAAAACAATAAGAAAAAATTCCAAAGACACTCTCTCTTCTACACCTCTGCTAAAAAAAGAAAATAGAAGTGTATAAACAGACAGATTTGAGGGATAGATGAGAAGAGAGCTTGTTCCTCCTACAGTGACTGCTTCATCTAGGGGGACTAAATGCCAAAGTACACCTAATTTTGTCAGTTCTCACTCTGCATGAACACTGCTCTGGAGTCATAATAGAAATACAACAAAGCAGTGGCAAGATTTACTCTCAGCACATCATTGATAACACATGAATGCCACTGCAATGCCTTCTCCCGATCAGGTCTTACTGAAACATGACAAAACTTGAATAAAACAAAGCTGCTTTGACCATTCAAAATTTTCGCTCATGGACATGTTGTCACAGATACATGCTTTAGCAATATGCCGCTTGAAGCACAGGACAAAGGGAAGCAAAGCCTAAATATGTGGGTGACGTGGAAGGACTCACACTAAAAGCAAAAGACTTAACATGGTCATCGTTGGGTTATAAGACAGCTCACACTTTTGTTATCAATTTATAGATAGATTTATATATAAATTCATAGATTGCCTGCTGTGCCTCTTATTGAAAAGACAGACAAGGCTTATCAAAAAGGTCTTGTACCTATTTGATTTGGCTCTGAAAGTGTTGCTTTGTTCCATGGCACTATGTGTTCAGTGATCACCAAATGAGTATTTACTCTATGAAATGTATTTCAGTCTGAAACCTCAATCATGAACAGATCAACCAACATGCATATCTGTTGACATTTTTAACAGGCAGTGGTTCTCTTGTTTTTAAAAGAAATTATTCACATGCTTCAGGCTAAGTGCATGTGTACATGTTTGCAGAGTCTGGGCCAGGTCTGATATCTAAATGAGGATCTGCTGGTAAACAACAATCCATATCCTCCAAATGACAGCTACTCACCAACTCCTTAGCTAAGTCTCACATTGTCCTACTTTACCAGTATTATCAAAATGTTTATCTTTAGTGCCTCACTTGCTGGCTTCTTTCTCTTCTAAAATCTGTAATATGATTACAGTGAAGCAGGATTTGTAAGGAGAGGTAATATCTTTTATTAGAGCAACTGATACATATCTCTTTAGACCATCAGTGCTACAACACCACAACCACTATAATTTAATTAGTCATTTTAACAGAATTGGAATAATGGCAGTGACCTCAGCCAAAGCATTTTGTGTATACTTTTTTCCTACAGAGATCTGGCAATGCCCCATGATCTTGCACTAACATGTCTGTCTTTATTCGAACAAATTCCATGTCTCTTGAATGATAAGTCCATCCAAAAAAAAAAAAAAAACCTTGCTTTTTTCTTTGGATGATAAAGTAGGTACTACCATAAAGCAAAATTTTAATCTGCTGTGTAACTGGCAGAAGGTTTCCAACAGATCAAACAATACTGCAGAGATTAATCGCCAGTTGGTTATGGGGTGGTGGTGGTTGTTGTTGGGGAGTCTTTTTTTTTTTTTTTGGGGGGGGGAGGGTCGTGGCTTGGGTTTTTTTTAAATATGTTTTCATACCAGTTTTCAGTATTCAGAAACATGTCCCTTCCATGACTTCCAAAGCATTTTGCCCTAGAACTGCAGCCTGTCACATCTGAAGATGGTCGAATTCTGCAACGTAAGAAGTCTTGCTGCACTGGCCTGGGATTGTGCTGAAAGAAGCTGCATTTACTAATTATGTATACGTAGCTGTGTAACCAGGAGGTTAAACTTCAAAGACCACCTAGTAGATACAAAGCCAGCAGTTGAGGAAGGGAAGTTTCTGCACTCTCAGATATGATTTAATGAATCTTGCAGGGTCTTTGACAGAAATGTAATTTGCCAAACCCAGCACATTTTTCACTGCCAATTAATTAAACAGGCTTACTGAGAAGAAGTGTCCAGTAAATTAAAGAGCTGCAAGCCTAAAACTTTACATTATCTAATTGTACCACAAACTCAGCTACTGAAATAGATTTGCCTGGTTATCAAAAAGGTTATGTAAAAATAAAGCAGCTTTCAAAAATGTTGTTCCCCACGCTGTTTCTTAAGATTGACTTATATTTCTGACTCATTATACCTCTTCATTCTCCTGTGACCTATACAATTACCCAGTGACAACAGCAAGATAGAGTTCCCCACTCCAGCTGTCAATGACACCAAGTTTCAGTGTGCTCTGAGCTATGTGTCAGAAGTTGCCTGTATTAGTCTTTAAAGGTTATCCTCCCCTCTCAAAATTTAGAACAACAGAAATCTCTTTATCCATTCCTGCATACTGTTTGTAACTTCACAAGTGTGATTTCAAAGCCTGGCTACAAACAGCCATGGAAGATGAGCTAAAATAACATTCTTGGACGGAAAAGAGTGCATTATGCAAACCAGAAGAGTTGACTTTTCAGCCAAAGGGTTGTGAAAGGAACGCATCACTTGAACTCTCTCCATCTAAATCGTGTCACATGCTCTTAGCACACAAGCCAGTGTTCTGTGGTTTTAAGCACGCAGAAAGTTTCCAGTCCCTTCCCATGCATGAAGCTTCACAAGCACTGTTTTGGAGAACAAACAAGAGTGATATTCCCCTTCATAAGATAGTGTTGAGAATGCGCTTGTCAACACGACCCATGAAAAACTCAGAAAGTATTATAACTTTGCATGCTACCTGTTTTTGTGGAAAATAGACAAGAGAAGAGTCCCTGAACAACTTATCCCCTTCTGTTGACTTATAAAAGTCCATTATTTTGCTGTTAATACTCAGCTTTGCCCTATCTTACTCAGGAGATGGAATAATATGAAATTTGACTTTCTACAAATTAAAACTAACTGGTTTTCTTCAAAATATTTTCCTTTAAAAAAAATAAATACCTAATCTTTTAAACTCTAGAATTTAACTAGTTTTAGAATAAAATATCTACGCAATTTTTATGATCTTATAGGCCCATCTAATCCCTTGTCCTGAAACTAACTGGGTTCAAAACTACTGAAACAGGCCATATGAAGAATTCTTCATATATTAACCAGAAAAAAAAAAAAGAAAAAGAAAGAAAAAAAGAAATTTTAGCACAGAGTTCTTCTCTGAGGAGCAAGAGGCGCTAACGGGCTCAGACAGATCTCTGCACCTCCTGAGATCTTCTCCTTGCTAGAAGTCCTGTAAGGAAGCCACTACTTACCATAATAAAAATCAACACGCTACTCTGCACTTCTTAAAAGACGCAACTAACTTGCAGACACTTCTAAATGTAGCCATCTATGGATCTCATGCTTCTCTCACACACCTTTTCTAGGAGACCACGACTAGTATTTTGCTTCCTCTGATATTTTCCAACTGAAACATTCAAATATGAAGACAGCTATACAGTTCATTCAGATCAGGCAAATTTGCAGCCTCTTGTATGGTATAAAGTTATTTCCATCATATATCAGGGTACTACAGAAACAAAAATATTCCTGAATGTGGAGCATTCACAATGAAAGTCAGGGGCCATCAGCTAACTTTTGTGTTCAGATTTTAGAAGTGGTTACCTTCACGCCAAGTCATCCAAACCCTCATAATCAAAGCCCTCTCCGTAATTCTCCCTTCTGTCTCTCTGTACATGAACCTTACTGGTTTTAGTGACTGAGGTTCAAGGCCACACATATACTTCATCTGAAACAAAGTTACTCCTTGGTTTTGACTGAGGTTAATGTTTGAGACTGAAAGTTCAAGGTGATTAGAGCTGAATGAAGAAATCAACTCACATTCAGCCAAAAGCTGTGAATAAATCGTAGTTGCACGTTTCATAATAAACATTTTACTTAAATCTCACCAAAAGCTTGTTTCTTGTATCTATCATTGACAGATTACATCCCCATCATGCAGAAATTATTGTTGTGTATAAGATCAGGGTTGTTCTTAAAAATCAGGCTGGATTCACAGTGAACAATAGATTTCAGGTCGCTCATGTTTAAGAATTCTTCATGAAATTCATACAGTTTCCCAACCACAAAAATTGTACATTTTTTACTTGCTTCCTCATTCAGATTCTTTTTCTGAAGGTAAGTAATTTGATATAATGTGCTTGAAATGAAAGATTCAAAGCAATTTATAATTTATAATATCTAGGCAATTTTGCTTAAAGCACAATGATAAAAGCTGTGTAATTTGTTAAAAAGGTTTAAGTAATGAAAGTAACAACTGTTGTCACCAGTCTCTGTGGAGTATCTTTTCTCAATGAGTTGATTCCAGGTGTCTTGCATTCTGGAGTAGTTTAAATAGTGTAAGCAAACATACATTGCACAGTGTTAATATTTAGGCAGCTGCTTCAATGACTATTTGTATAAATCATTATGTTTTTGTGGCATTGAAGCCTTGATCTAGGTCCCAGCTGAGCTGCAATTTTTAATGTAATCATGTTTCACATACGTGGTAAAAATTGCAGTACATTGCACTTTTTGCTATTTATTTCTGAACTAACTTTGCAGTTCTTTTATTGCAACAGAAAGTTTGCCTCAGTGAAAAATCACCCAACTGATCTCCAGTGTAGGGCAAAAATTGGAAAGCTGTGCCTTCTAGCACCAGTCAACAACAAACATTGTATGGACGGACCTGAGGCAGAGAAACTGCCTCAGTCTTCAGACTTTAATGAGTCTGCATGTCAACATGTAGGCAGGAGATACTGTTCAGAGAGTTCTGCAAACAAGGACCTAATGCAGCCTCAGGAAGGGAAAGGGCTGAAGAACCATTTTAGGCAAACAATGTGCTAAAGATGTACGATTGTATTCAAATACAAACCCTTTTTCCAGGCAAGGTTGCTTCATGTTGAAGACATCATCTTCTAAATTTTCTGTGTGTCTTGACAATTAAAATGGTATTTGAAGTACAGTTATTCCTAATGTAATTTACAGGATATACATGTCAGACAATCAAGGTCACAATTTTTTCTTTTCCTTAAGTTTCGTGAAATGCACATTAACCTTTCCCAACTCTGTGTCTTCAGCAGTTCTTCCTACATGAGAACCCTTGAGGTGAATTAAGTTTTCAAAGCACACTCATGAAGATTAAGACATTATTTCCTCTAGAACCCTCAACAAATATCTATGTTGAGAACCAGTCTCCCTCTACATCATTGTATTGTGTCTTAAACCTCAGGGCTAGGTACACAAACAAGCCTGCGTGTGCAGCGCTAACACTGTTCTTCAGTTTCCAGTCATGCTTACGTCCCTCCATACTCCTTTCTGGTTTCCCAAAAACTTTCCTTCTAGTTTTAGCAATTTTAGCTATTTTCTGTATTAGCTATTACCTGTGTTTCATATTGTCTCTGCATAAACTCTGAAATGCTTAGACCAAGAATAACCATCCTTTCTAACGCAGTGAGCTTTCTCCTAAAAACTTTGCATGCTCGAGTGCCGCAAGACACAGATGACAAAGCTCTCTTTGGTACAAGGACAGGCAGCTACAGGAATAATGCAAAGGAGGAAAATTCTGATTGCACTTCCTGTCTGAAGTGGGACTGGTTGGGAAGTTGGACCAAAGAACGGTCTCAAGCCTGCTAGTGTCACAGTGGATTATGAAGTTGAAGTTTACCAAACAACCAGATATCCATAAGCAGCTTGAAGCACCAAGATTACTGCTTGTGGAGCATGGGTTACATAGAACAACATTGATTTACACGAAGTCTTCAGTCACAAAATGAGACTATTTCTTCCCTATCTACTTTAATTGCCTGACAAATTTGTTACTGTTGAGTTTCTGGAGCTCTGTAGTTCAATGTACAGCAATGTACTCAAAAGTCAGTAAAGTACTTGCAAGTGAAATAATAGCTATTATAAACTGGCGTTTTAACCCACAGATTTTGCAATATTGTACATACAGCCTAAAAGAGTAAAAGTTAGTCATTGCAACAACTACTTGGTCACTAATTATAGAGATCATCTTGTTTATCAAGATGATGAAAAAGTAATAATGGCTTTTTCAAGTGTGCTGGTTAGAGAATAGTGCATACAGATTTAAAGATGCATGACTGGGAAGAACAAGAATTATTTTTTTTTTTTAAATAAGGAAAATCTTTTTGCTTAAAATAGGCAATTTTATCCATCCTGGAGCGGGTCCAAAGAAGGGCGACTAAACTGGTCAAGGGGCTGGAAAATAAAACTTATGGGGAGCGGCTGAGGGAGTTGGGGCTGTTTAGCCTGGAGAAGAGGAGGCTGAGGGGAGACCTGATTATGGCCTACAAATACTTGAGAAAGGATGGTGGGGAGGTGGGGGAAGGGCTCTTTACATTGGTGATGGGTGATAGAATAAGAGGAAATGGGTATAAGCTTAGTCAGGGGAGGTTCAGGTTGGATGTTTGAAAGAATTTCTTCTCTGAAAGGGTTGTCAGCCACTGGAATAGGCTGCCCAGGGAGGTGGTTGAGTCCCCATCCCTGGATGTGTTTAAGAAAAGGGTGGATGAACTACTTAGGGATATGGTTTAATGGGGAATTAGGGACAGTTGGACTGGATGATCTCTAAGGTCTTTTTCCAACCTAGAAATCTATGAAATCTATGAAATCTTTAGAAATGAGCACTGAATGAGCTCCTTCATAAGTAAACGAGGACAGTATTTCCACATTGCAATCAAAAAACTGTCTCAAGACAAATGGTTTAAACCCAGTACAGCATTACTTACATTAAATTTGCACTAATTATAAAGAAAGTCTAATATTCAGGTATCTTAAAACCCAACAAAAAAATGTTAAAATACTCTCTAGTTGGATTGTTTCCTGTGAACTACTGACTTCCTTTCTTGCTTTCTAAATAACCATCTACATAAACACAGATGTTCTTGTTACCTTCTTGTATTGCTACTGAATTGGCAAGATCAGAAAGTGTTGGATAAATAAATAAAATTCCAAACTTCTTCAGTAAATTAAGCATTGCAATTACTGCAGAACACATACAGTGAACCCTTTTAGTTCATGTCTCAGACAAATGTTCCATTGGAAATGATAGCTCTTATTGCTGTAAGTGATGTTTTAAACATCTTAATGGTTGTGAAATATAATCGAAAAATAAAGAAGGTGGGGTTTGTTTGGATTTTGGGGGTTTATAATTATTTTTTATCTTGAATTACCTAATCTGAATTGTTTGGAAGCCAAGCTTTATTTGTTTGAAATGAAGTTTCTGTCATTAAAAATCAAGTTCAAATTGTACTGATGTTTTAATGCACTAGGTGGCATAATGATATTCACATTAGAGCAAATTAAATGCTTCGCCACCACACGGGTACTTAGTTGGATAATAGAAGCTGCCCTTTCTGTAATGATAGGAATGCTAATATTGTTAACCCTCTTTTTTGTTCTTTGCAAGAGTACTTCAGATTTTAAAAGGAAAAAAACCATTCTTATTTAAAGAAGACAGTATAAAAAAAAATGAAGTGCTGTTTACACCAAAATACTGATCATCTGATCCATGCCCTTTCCATCGCTTCCTTATAGTCAGAATATCTTATTGCTTCTAAAAAGGCGTACAAGAAGGATGAAAAGAGTGTACAAAAGTAGTAAAACTTTCTTGTTTACTATCCTTCCTTAGCTCTATAAACTAACAAACCTGGGCTGTTACCAGCTGATAGATCGTTTACAGATGACAAGGCATTGTACCAGCCTGTGTCGTTTAACCTCTATTAGTGCTTGAAGGGACATTAACCTCCTTGCAGAGAAAACGTCTTTGTTTCTTTTGATATATGAAATATCTCATTCTCTCCCACCAGAAAGCCAGGCATGTACTGGACCCACATAACACATGGATCCTCAGCAACACAATTTTAGGCAAAGAAGTTGACAAAGTGATAACCAAATACTTCTGTCAAACCTGTCTGTTCGGTCAGGTGAGACGGATTAACGTCCAGCCCCTCATGTTGCAGCCTTAGGTTCTGCTAAGATGTGATTTAAGAATTGAAGGTCAAGGTGAAAAATGAGCTACTGAAAGCAGTGGTAGAAATGTCAGTTAAGTCCTTTAAACCCTACTCCAACCCTAACTGTGACAAAGTTTACCCTAAGCAATTTTACTTGTGACCAATATTAAAGTAGATCAACAACATATGAGCTTCACAATTATCACTTTTTCTAGGACTCCTGTTTCACCAGCTGTGACACAGGCCACATTAAATGCATGTTGACATTGCCAGGAATCGGACCAGGTGAGTTGAATCAATCTTTTTCATTTCTAACTCTATTAATTCCACTGTTACAGTGGACATAATGGAAGATCCTTTTAGACTGATTCTGGTGTCATTTTGAACCAGCATTATGTCAAAAAAAATTTAAGTCATCTTCATTTACTGTAAGCTCAGACTCGTTTTTTGCTGCAGATGTTCTGTCACAGTTTGCTTGAATTCTGGGCAGTAAATTACAAGATACGTCAATATAAAGTGGCAGTGAAATCATTTATCATTAACTTGAAGAGGCTATTATTCAGCTGTGGAAGATGACCGTTTTATGAAATACAAAGGATGAGATCATGATTTAGTGACCAGAAGTGTTCATTTTCCAAAACACAGCAGTACGTAGTAAGAGTGAGAAAGGAATGGAGCCTAAGCAGTTGATATAATTTTGACTGGATAATGTTTTGATATTTTCCATCCCAGTTAAAATTGGCTTTTATGAGACCTGTCGCCGATTAGCAGACACGTTTTTCTATTAGCTAGCTGCTGTATCTATCTCAGTTCTTTCTGTGCACTTAGAACTCTCGTAAGTTACTGCAGTACCACAAGCAGGTGCCCTACCTGAGCGTCAGGAAAGGACTTAAAGAGGTATAAAGCTTTCTACCTTTTAAGGATCATTTAAAATATTGGAGTTTCTAAACAAACACTTCAGAGTCCAGAAAATATAATTTCCCTACGTTTTTTGACGTAGTCACTAACGCATTTACATGCTTCATGAAAATTATCCCCACTTAGAAAGCTTATTTGTGCAAACAACTGATTAGGATTACGTTATTGCTAGGACTAATTTTATAAAGACTGAAGACGTGTTCAGCACAGGAAAAGTGAGCATATTGTGGAGCACAGTATCAACCACCAAGTTATCAATTCCCAGAAGAGATTAAAGACAGGACTTCTGTGTTTTATGATGCAGTTGGTAAAGGATACTGAAATGCCTACCTTTTCCAGCTGATGCATCCCTTCCTCTACACAGCAAATGGATGCCAATGTTCTCAGCGTCTGGGGATAAAGGCACCTGAAAGAATCCTGGCGACAGATCTTAAAGAGAGCAACTACACCTCCTTCCTGCAAAGTAAAAGCAAAAATCAGAAAAGCAGCACTGAATGTTTCCCTAGTACTTAAATGAGGTGGGGATGGGGGGCAGATTCCTTTAGTAATTTATCCAAATTACCTATCATCACAACACCAACAAAGAAGATGTTAAGCTCACACAGAGAACTCAAGTTGATTAATGCTTATACACTAAGTGATGAAAAAGTAATATAGCCTCAGTGGGAGGTGTACTTAAGCGATTGGCTTTTACCAATTACAAGCACAATTTACATTAAACTTGACATTCATGTGAAAATTACAAAGTATTATCAATAGGCAGCACTTGGAATGACATTTAAGTGACAGTTCAACCATATGCTATTAGTTTAAAACAGATTTTTGTTAGTATATATTTCCCATTTGTCTACATTTCTGAGCTCCATACAATATTTACTTAATGCGAAAACATGAAAGAGAATCATATGGTTGAAGAGCTACTGAAAATAACGTAGAAACAGGAGTCAAGTCCTATGCAGATACAATCTATATCTTCATCCTCTAATACGTAAAATTTGTGTTCTTACGTTTTTTTCTTTAAATGTGGCAATAATGAAAAAGATTTGGTGACTATGCATCCTTACAGTAGCTATCCATAATAGTTTCCAACAAAGCTTGTAAACAGATAAGTGTTAGCAATGTTCCCATAATAAAAGGAAAGACATAAATAAATACAGACAATATATGCACTTCATGTGATGGGTTTTTGGTTTTTTTTTGGATTGTCCTACATTTCAAAATGTTATGCCAACAGGTAGACTACAGATGCCTCATATTATGTAAAAGCAGACATATAATGAAGAGGAAAGCATTTAAAATACTAATCTCAGACTAAAGTATTCAGATTATAGTAGTAAATTAAAAATAGTTGAAATCGTGGACCAAGTGTAATATACACCCTTCTTTTTTAAGCCTGTTTCAGTAGCCTCTATATAAAAATATTTTTCAGATTCACAGAAATGATATTTTTCTCCTCAATCATTTGTAGTATTTGAAAGCTCAACAGGTTTGTCGGGGTTTTATAATAAAAGGAACTGAGAGTCGAGACAAGAACCGAGAGGGAGCACCCACCAACCATGGGCTCAGGCAAAACATGACTCAGGCTTTTTCTTAAAACAAAACAACTTATTAACAGTTGCTTAAACAAAGACAAAAGGGAACAAAACTGGTTACTTGAGAGGATAAAGAGTAAAGAAGGCCAGATCTTAAAACAACACCTCCCCACCTCCTTTCTCCTTTCGTTCCTGGCTCTACCTCCCCCCCACGGCACAGGGGGACAGGGAATGGGGAGTGCAGGTCAGTTCATCCATGTTGTTACTGCCGCTCCTTTCTTAAAGGAGGAGGAGGAATCTTTACACCATTTTTCCCTTGCTCCAGTGGATCCCCTACTCACGAGGAAAATCCACAAACTTCTCTCAGGCTGAGTCCTACCCGCAGGATGCAACCCTTCCCCATCGGATTACTCCAATGCGGGCTTCACCACAGTCTCGGATTCTTAGGGAGCTGTAGCCACTCACTCCGGCGTGGGTCGTCCCACGAACTCTAGATGCCTCACAACCTCGTCGTGCATCCCATGCCCCATTATTAACAGTACCTGGTCATGCATCCCCATGCTCCACAACCTCTCCTAGGCTCAGGCATCTCTTTCCCCAACGTGGGCTTCTCCACGGGCCGCGAGTGGGTCTCTGCTCCGCCGAGTCTATCTTGGTTGCAGGGGGGCCGCCTGCCAGCTCACTACTGATTGCAGGGAAACTTCAGCTCCAGCACACCTCCTCCTGCTCCATCTTGACTGACCTGGTGTAGGTGTGGCCGTTTCTCTTAGATCTTAGTCCTCTCTGGGGGAACTCGACCCAGCGAGCACCCCGGGAGCGGGGCGCTTCCCGAGTCCCCCATGCGGCCCTGTCGGCGCCATCTTGAACACGTGGCACCAGCCCAGCCCAGGCAGCCGCCCAGCCGAGAGCGAGGGCAGCGCCCTCCTCCCTTCTCCTCGCTCCTGGGCAAAAGGAACCTTTTCCCGTCCCTTTGTCTCAGCTTAAATAGGGCAATTCGCAGAGGCGCCAATTTGGCTCAACCCCCCCCCCCGAGGGGGATGGGACTCAGATCTGGTGGCACAGGGAGCAAATCCCCTCTCCTGCCACCAGAACACCCCCCCACACATCAAACTATCACAAGGTTCTACTTGCATAAAACCTCTGGACTACAATTCAGACTTCACTCATTTTCAGAATTCTGTATTTTTATACTAGTTCTGCTGGAATAGAACAGAGAATAATAGAGCAAGCAAAGCTATCTGTTCAGTCTAACAAAAATATGTGCCAATTTATAAGAAAATTAGAATTAAAATTAACAACTCAATATATTTTCAAGATAGAAGTTTTATATAATGTCTTTGCACATGTATATGTAGTTTCTGTGGCATCAGTGAAAACAGCAGGCTTACTGAGAGAAAAATTTATTTCTGGAATTTTAAGAATTGCACATATATCTGTATGAGTTATTTTATATCGTACTACTATAGATAGTCAAATGCAGAAAGACATTTCTGAACCTTTAAAATAAAAAAGACGCAGTACACCAACAAAAAAAAGTTTCAGTTGTATTTTTCCTTCCACAAAAGGATATTGATATTTCACCCAAGCAGTAACTAAATTATCTATGAAAAAATACAGGAAAAAAAGCTATTACAGTGTTGTCCCCAAACCTAAGGTAAATGGGATTTTTTTATTTTATTATCGGTTTGAAATTCCCCACAGTTCAGCAGAATTGGAGATGATCCAATGCTCTGCTTCAGTCATAATACGCAGAAGTTTATGAACAACACTAGTCGAGCTCAAGTAAAGCTGGCACATATACGACAGATAGGTGCCCTGCTTTTTCCTCTGACGGACAGGAGGTGATTTATCACTGCATTTGTCAGGAGGAGATCCGAACTCTTTATTTTGTGCCCTGTGTGCCATTACCAAGCTGTAAAATATTGATCATGAGTAATGAACTTAGAGACCTGTAAGTGAAATATGGAATAAGTAGGAAATACTGAGTCTTATTCTGTGGGTTGTCAAAAACATGCCTCTCACTAGAATCTCAGCATTCCTCAGAATTTATTCACCTTTTTCAAGATTTGTCCCCTTTATCTTTTGCAATGATGACAAAACTGTCTAACAGGGATGCACATAAATTGGTCAAATGAGTAAACAGTACCATTCAGTCAAAGAAACTTAACAGCACTTGCTTTGGAGATGAACTTGCACCTTTCCAAAAGCTCCCAATATGTCTAAAGCGTGCTTTTATTTATCCTTTGTAGATTTTTTTTTTCATTTCCAGTTTTTGACCAAACAACACACGAAACGCTGCTCTTACTGTAATTCAAGTTTCATCTGGGACAAGCTTCACATACTCTGTGAAGCAGTATCTGAAAGAGAGGAGAACTTCCTTTACTACTTGATGACCTACTTCTCTCCTATGTTGAACTAACAGGAATTCAATTTTGTGGAGATATCCCTGAGATGTTGTTCAGAAGGGCTAGCAGTAGATAACAAAATCACCTGAAATAAAATCACAAAAAGCATGTGAAGGAGGTCATAAGTATAAAAAGCCCCACTGTGCACAGTGATTTGAACGAATAAAGAGGGGAGAGAAAAGGCACCCGACTCTAAGGTGTAATATTTTTCAGTTTCAGCCTGAAACGACTCAAAGTGCAGTGAATTCTCATCAAGGCTTTCCTCATGATGGAGGAGAACTTTTATAATTAGCTTGAAAGATGATCTCCAAATAAATCTTCATAATAAATACTTGCTGGAAATGGAACTGATATACAAAGACGGTAAGGCCAAGATATACCAGATGTATCTTCATTATCTTCATTTTTGCCTCTCTCTTTTGGGAGACTATTATTATAGCACCTAGTTCAATACAGTTGGTATTTATTATCAGTGAAATGAATTTATTCACAAAGACTTTTTTTCTTTATCACTCTATGTCCCAGCATTTATCTATTGTAACTCTGGAACTGATTTTTACTGATTCTTCTTGTTGTTATAAAGCCAAGTCAATTTAGAACTAGTCTACTTCAAGTAATGCTAATTTTTGACAGTTGCTCAAGTCCACTCAAAATTTGTAGTTTCTGGTTTTTAGTGTCTCCTTATGCTCTCGGAACACAAAGGCAGAGTTTTAACAACAAAGACTAATTTACAACATTTAATATGAATGATCCCAGGATCAAAATAATAAATATAATGTAATAAAAGAAAACTTTTGTGAATGCATCCCTGCAATGCAACCCCAGACAATGATACAGCAACTTAGTCCTATTGTTGGATGCTGAAGTATGTATCATTAGACTTGACAGAGGAGTATTTTAGCAACATTTGGTTCCAAATGTAGGAAACTGATCTGCAGACAGAAACGTGACTGAAACATTTCCTTTGTAGTTGCAACAAATACTCCACTTTGCTCATTCTTTCCTCATTTTCCTTTTTGCTTTTAACATTATCTAAACTGGTGAATTTTCCATTAAGTTGCACCAGCCTAGATACTGGTAGATGAACACTATATATTATGGTTCAAAACTCATTCAAAGCTCAACATTGCTTATTCTATTAGCTCAGAATTCAATAATAATAATAATAATTATTATTATTTAGGCTTTCTCTCTTCATTTCTTATCTTGTCCTTACTACTACTCACTTGTGTTAAAGATCTTAGTCTTCATACTTCTGACAGCTAGTGAGAACGACTAGCTGGTTGCCAGGGTGAGTCAGCAACATGACTCTTTCACAACAGATTTGCAAAGTTACATGCTAAAAAAAAAAACCCCAAAAAGTAGAAGAATGCCTCCAGGTAGAATAAAATTATAGGTGACACTTCAACATGGCAGGTTGGCATTTCAAAACCTTTTTAAATTTTGGTGAAGTATTAGCAATGGAGGAGAGAGACGGAGATAAAAGACAAACTCTTATCAGAACAGAAAGTGAGAAACCAATTCCTGCAACATTGTAAGCTTTACAACATTACTATGGTTCTCTTTTTGCATGTCCAAGATTTTGGTGTGCTTTACAGTAGTAATTTATAACTTGTGACAGGAAAAATGCTGTGTTCCACAAGATCACATGTGGTCATGGAGAGTAAGACTTCAAGATAACGTGAAGAAATTTGTTGAGTTTTGCTTTAACTAAGAACAAACATTCCAATTCTCTGGCTAGTTTTTACCAAGTATAACACGACAACTCTCAAGAGAACTTCTTTATCTGTCAGAGGTTTTGAGATCTTTGCAAAAATTGAATCAATTCTCACCCTCTTAATGAGTAAGTGCAGTTCCACGATTTTAGGAGAGGGAGTTGGTGGGGTTTTTTCCCCTCAAATCTCCCTGGACTTTCACTGCCATAGCTAACTACTCAAGAGACTGAAATCAAAATTGTGGTCTGTTATGATTCCTCTGCCACCTTGCTCACTGATGCAGATAACTGTGGCCATACAGAGGGTGAAGGATGACGGCAAGTCGGGACAAATGTATTTCACAGTGCACAGAGGAAAGAGACACATAGGACAGGTGATGCAATCACCAATGTAATTTGGCAATCAAATGCCACTTAAGGTTCTTTGCATAAGGGGATACATTTCCTCAGCTGTAAACCTATGACACATTCAGGTTTTAGCAATAAATTAATTTAGTGATTTATGGAAGGTCAGACTTCATTTTCACTAAATTAATCTGTTACAGAATTCACACAGTAATAAAAAGCACAAGACCAATTTTCCTCAATTTGTTAGTTCTGCACCTTCCTCGATACTCAAAATTTTAACATTGTTTTTGGATACCACTGAGTGGAGCTCAAATACTAATTTAGAAAAAAAATCAAAACTCTCAAGCTGTTGCCAGGATCTACTACATATTTATCAGTCTACTTCATTCACAGCCTTCAGAACAAAGCAGTAGCTTTTACGGTGCAAACATCCATTTAAAGGCAGATCAGAAGTTAAATGAATTAAATGCTTGTGTTTAACCTCATCTCTGAGTAGGACAAGGGATTGGCACAACACTCCAGAAGCTGAAAGTGGGAAAGGACGTTTTCTTCTTTCTATATACACTGCAGTTGTGATTATTCTATCCTAACCTCACATAATGCCCTGCCTTTCTCACTTTTTCAAGATCCAAGAGCCCTCAAAGATGCAAACTCTGCAGAGATTGCCTGTATCATTGATCTTGGCAGAATGATTCATTTCTACCAAAAGTTAGCATCAACTACTCAGTAAATGAGAACACAAACTCTCA
The DNA here is from genome assembly GCF_009769465.1 of Tauraco erythrolophus. Classification (NCBI taxonomy): domain Eukaryota; kingdom Metazoa; phylum Chordata; class Aves; order Musophagiformes; family Musophagidae; genus Tauraco; species Tauraco erythrolophus. The sequence continues at coordinate 14,201,666 of NC_141470.1, forward strand.
GAAGTAACTGTAATGAAGTTCCTCTGTAAAAGGAAAACAGTGGATGCAAAGTCTTTCTAAAATTACATCTTTAATAATATCTCTAACCTCCTCTGTACACACAGCTGAAGAGGTCTTGCTGTTTCTCTGCATAATCAGTCATATGCATGGCCAGTTGTAAAGTTTCTCTCCACTTATGTGGCTTGTACTTAAAAAGCACTGTCAGGAAAGACACTAAAAAGATGCCCAGGATGCTGAAGGGAATAGTAATGCATCAGGTGGCACAAAGACAACTGTAGTTGAATCAGTGCCCAGAAGCCTGTTGGAGCATACTATCCTACTGCAGTTGCTTTCACAGGCATTGAGCTTTATTAAATTACAGATTTGGGGGGTTGCAGCCCTTTTTTTAAAAAAAAAATCTAATAGGATAATTGTGGTAATAAACTCTGCAGAGCAAGGCTTGCAAAAGCAGCAAAAGATAAAAACAGTTTCTCAGAGTAAATTTTTTTGTTCTTTAACCTAGATTATTTGCCTCCTGAAATACACAATTTCATCTCATATGGTACATTTCAAAACTCACAACCACTACTGTGTTAAGTTAAGTAAAATAACTCACTTGTATTACTAGTTTACTTTGGATTAATTCATACATCCCCTTACCTTAGCTATGATACGGCACAGATGAGCACCTTCCTGGGTAAGGCTGAATAAACTACTAATTGCTGACTCAGTGATGCACACACTATCCGACAATTCTATTTGTCTCAGCAGGTTCTGTGTGACATAAGATAATAAACATAATTTACTTTCAATGAAAAACATTAATGTTATATTTAAAGATAAGACGGACTAGAAAGTCTGGTTCATTTAATCCATAACATCGTGTTTCTAACCCAGAGAAAGGAAAAAAAACATGGGCAGGAGTCATGCTTATAACATTGTAACATATTTATTATTGCATTTTAATAGATAAATATAAATAGAGTAAAAAAAACAGGTAGGTGTGTGAGAATATTCGATGAAGAACTCTTCAGCTATTGAGTAGATGAGTAATGTGTTTGGCCTGGGACTGAACTAAAATTTTCAGAAGGTAACTTAATTGTCTTAGTGTAGAAGCTGTATCATAAGGTGATACAAGATTCCCGCTTTATTTATAAGGAATGTTGCTATATCCTTTCTAACACTACTTTCTAAGGCTCTGGATTCATCACTGTTCCCAGTCTACACAGAAAATGTCATTGACTAATACAGGGAATAGAGAAATATTTATTCCTATTTCTTACAGAGAAATATAGTTGATTTCTCCAATGTACGAAGTAGGTTAAGTATTTTTATCTTTGTAAGCAGTTATCTTGCTTTTGCATGTGTGTCATTGCACATTGACAGAATTCCTGAATAAAATCCTGATACACTGATTAGAAAAGAGAGTTCTTGAGTACACCACTCAAGCTGAGAGTTCTAGCCTCTCACACAGACACTCGGTCTATTCCAGAGCACTAAGCTACCCACAGACAACTTGGTTGTATGGCAGAAGTGGGCACGCAGTCCGACTGCATGGCTCAGAAAACTGTTATTCAAAATGTTTTTATTAATGACCTCTAATCCAAGTCTTCAGCCACACAAGTACACACAAGATGATGCAGAGCAATTAATTCTGCTCCCTTAAAAAAAAAAAAAGATACTAGGATTTCAGGTGTATCATATTAGCAATAAGAAATTGCTCTTCAGATTATAAATTATATCAAAACAACCACAACCTACTCACTGAATTTGCAATATGCAAGATTATTTACACTCTTCAACTCATCTGGCATTTCCTGTAGTTCTCATAAATCCTAACCAAAGTGCTTTAGCAAGTAGCTTTTTAGTTTGACTGTAATTCTGCAAATGTATTCTGAAGATTCTACCTCTTAGAAATAATCTTTTGAAACTATAAGGGATGTTTCTCAAAGAGTCACAACATTTTTTTGCTATCTTAATGCATCAAGGAATATTAGAATTTAACCAATACCACGCATTAATTTTGTTTTAGCACTATAGTAAATACTAGTTAAGTATTTCCTCTTCACTACGCCCTAATTCCTTCTTTTTCTGCAGGGACAACACAAAATTTCAGCATAACATCACCTCTAAAATATGCACAAATTAACTGAGCATAATTATATTTGGGATTTTTTTATTTGAGGAAGATTAGAGGATGCAAAGGGATTTCTAATGAGATGTCAAGAAAGAAACCAGTGTAAATAAAGATAGATTGGTCAGACTTGCAAGTTGCTACTATTTCAAGAATGGTCTAATGGAAAAAAAATCACTACATGTATAGTATCAACCTAATTACTCAGTGTATTTGTCTACATTTAATCACCACTGAAAAACGTACATCATTCCTGCAATGATACAGCAGTGTTTCTGGAAGATTACACACACGTATAACCTGTACAAAACACTGTATTTTATCATTACTTCCTAGAGTCTAAGACATACACTGGTTAAAATGTGTGCTATAATGATATACTTGCTATGTGTACATCTTCTAAAAACTTCAGCTTTTAGTGAGAATCATTGAAAGAAAGAGAGACTTTTTTCAAGGTTTCTAAAGGAAAGCAGTCTATATGAAAGGAAGACAAAACGTGTCCAAAGGTCTCATTAACAAGACATTGTCCAGAAATCAGATGCCTTGCAATGAAGGAGGTCTATAGGAAAAGTAACTTAGTGAGCCAGAAGATCATTTTGTTTGAGATTTGAGGTTATTGCAGAGTTTGACAATACAAACATCTAAGTCTCTGCAAAATCTTTGAATTACTGATCATAAGTTCACTGAAAATTGAGAGCTGTAATTCTAATTCTCCTCTTAATGGATGGTCTCCCTCAAGATTCAAAAATTTTTAAAGACTCTTTTTAAAAACAAACAAACAAACACACACACTGTAAACTAACCTGTGCCTCATGTGTTAAAACCAGCTCTATCAGCTGGCCAAAATACTGAGCAATGGTAGTGAGCGTTTCATTAACACAGGATTTCATGGACTTCAGTATCTCTTCATCTTCAGTTTGTACACATCTGAAAAGAAAGAGAAAGGAAAGGGATGAAGGAAAAAAGATGCAACAGACAACTATTGTTTGATCAAGCTGATTGCCAATAGATGAGCTCTGTGTTAATAATGAGGATATAATGGGAATTCAACTGTTCGCAAGGACACTGTCTTTATGCCATTAGCATCATACCAGACTTTAATCAAAGCTTTGTCTACACATAGGAAGTATAACATCAAAGAATCACAATTCACTTCACAGACTGCAAGACAAATTTTGCTGCAAATGCTGCTTGCTTATACCAGTGTAACTCTGCCATTTTACACTTATGCTAATAGTTACAGTTGCTCTGGAATGCCTGCATTTTGACTGCTGCTGTGTATATCCATCCATCTTTCATGATCGAAGCGTTTTCAATAATTTTCATTTCTTTACCTTCTTTACCATAGTTTAATGATAGCAAGGTAAGGACCCAAAAGGAATTTGTGTCCAGATGAGTAAAGTTCATTTAAATTTAAACAGCATACTTAAACGTAACATTCAGCCTTCTATGCAGAAAGATTGCATACAGCAGCTTTACAGAGTTTGTATAACTATCCTGTAACCAGTGATATTTGGCTGTAACTGAAGAAATGAGATAAAGATGGAAAAATTCATACAATTCAAATGAAATAACTAATACTTCCTCACAGAAATGCATTGATTTTAAACACTTGCAGGCCACTGTTATGGAAGATACAGTTTGGTTGATCAGTGTCTCCACCTACAAGGAGACACTTTTTAATCAAAAAGACAAGGAGAGAGAGGGCTGATTTGGGGCAGACGCTATGAGATCAGAGCTCTCATTAAATCAGTGTGTCTCATAGTAGAATATAAAAGTAATGTCTGAGCTGTGTGAGTTTGGCAAAAAGCAATAGTGCTCAAGAAACGGTCTTTCCTTGTAACTAGATGGTACCTTTTTCCCTTATGATCCCCCAAGCAGAATGACTCCCACAGTGTTTAAAGTAAATTGAAGAAGATGGATTGAACTGTGCTGGAGAAAACGGTTCCTAACTTACGTTAGGCAGGGGAAATATAAGAAGAAGAATTATAAAAGGATTCCCGTTTTCCAGTCTCAGCGTTCTGGAGTGCATGGAGCTGAGTAAACCTACAACTGCAATTTAAAGGAATGTGTATTTATTTTGATTTGATTTACTAATACACGGACACATACATATAAGAACATGTAGTACGACAGCCTCACAACATGCAAGTTTTCACAACAGCTGAAATCTTGGCTCCACAGAACTTGAAGGGAATTCTGTCACTGATATCATTAGAGCCAGACTTTCTCCCTTGATGTCTAAAAGCTCTCAAAACTGCACTTGCCTACAGCTTTGTGTCTATGTCAGGCTCTTTGTGTGACAGCAGATCTCATCTTTCATTAGGACGCAGTTTAGATAAAAGCAACTCCGTTCACCCACCAGAGGCTAACATTTAGAAAGCCTTTCAGAGCTGCAGGGACCTGGTTCAAACATTTGAAGGTGTTAGTGGATTTGTGCTTCTCATTAGAAATTCTACACATAATGAAACAGCCAAATGAATATTTCAACTAGAAAATTTAAATTACCTTTCTGTGAATGCTGTAAATTCTGAACACTTGTCTATTAAAAGTTTTTCAAACTGCAAAGAAAGAAAGAGAAATCAGTTTTAAAGCAATATCCATACACACAATTGCTTTTTAAAAACAAATAATGTTTATGATAATTTGGTGAAAATCCTCCAGAAATATATTTCTTATGGACACCCTTTTTGTGCTTTCCTGAACGAGAAGAGTAAAGATAAAACTGAAGTCAAAATAAAAGTAGTATTTTCTACATCTTAAGCGCAAAGGAACTCACAGGTGGGGTATCTAATTACTTTAGTCCAGTAGTGTTCAAAACCAAAACTTTTTTTAATGTAATTTGTCAACATTATTAACATTCAGAATCAGGGCTATGATAAAATAAGACTCAAAATGAGTCAGGCATATTTCCATCACTGAAAAGGCATTAGAAAGTCTTAAACAAGGGACCAGTATCAGTACATAAGAATTTCTTACAGATTGTTTAAAGTAAGTTTTAATTATTATAATTAAAATATTAAGCAAGACAAACTTGGCATCAAGTAAGGCATCTACCTGATGCGTTTCTTCTGAGGAATTCCTGGTGAACGTATTGTATTCATTTATCATTGAACGCACGTGGCAGTTGACTCTTACTGTCATGCTGTGGACTCTCTGCCATCTGTTCTTCTCCAGCTTTTGAGCAATCTTGGTCAACTCTGTGCTTATGATCCAAGCTCTTTTTAATAGCAGCTGCAAATTATCACACGCACTATATTGTGAGGAAAGGATAAGTTCACTTTGTTCATCCTTCTCAATGCTGATTGGCTTGGACTGGAGAATACACATACATTCACAGTCTGTCATCAACTTCAAATCTTCCATCCATCGCTGAACAGAGTCCACCTGAATTAAGTGCATGCTACAAGGCAGAGAAAGAGAAGGAAGAATGAGGTAAAGCAAAACAACCTTAGAATAACCACCAGCAATACCATACTGTTGCATCCACCTACCAGGTTGCAATTGATTGACAAAAGGCAACTAACTGAACTAACAGTTTGCTTGTAGTAACACAGTGACACGCTTAGCTTTCTATTCCAAACACAGGTTTTGGTTTTCTAATCACCTTTACACCAGATACCTTGCTATAAAATTACTTGTGAAAAATCAGTAGAGATTAGAAATAAATCAACAGGAGAGGTTTAGAGTACTCTTCTGGGGGAAAATGTTTTTTGTACGTTCAGAGTTTAATACGATGAAGGAGCAAAGTTATGGATGTGTTTGCTTGTTGTTTATAGACTGTACTGTCGGCTTTTTCTAGACACTTCGCCTGTTAGACACTTAGCAGAAAAAGTTTTACCTTGCAGCACCTCTCCAAAGCCTTTCCACTCACACTGACACAGTCAAACCAAGACAGTGAACAATACATTCAGCAATATCTGTTTCTGCCATATCATAATCCCTTCAACCTCAGCTGGATTCTATTTCCCAGTCAGTCCTTTACCTTCCCCCTTATTTCTCGCTGCTCTCTGTACAATTTGCATGTCTGAGTTCCAAAGCACATTTTTGCACTGCAGCAAATATGCTGTGAATGAACGAGGCTGAAACTCCTTGATGACCACACCCTGATACAAGGGCAATTGGCCCACATTTTGTGCCTTTGCACCCTCCAGCTGGTCAAATACGGCATCCGAGACAGCAGCTGTACCGAGCTGTTCTCAGCTCATCTTTGTGAGGGATCCCGAGAATTTTTTCTTGTAATGAGGTGCACACATCCTAATTAAAAGACCTTAATCCTCACCCCAACCATATACACATACAGAGTCAGGTTTTATTAGACATGACTAGTGTTATTAATGTCGTATCTAACAGTGCATAAAGGTCAGGTATAGGAACCTAGGTCAGACAGAGCAAAGTTTGTACAACTGCACTCATCCTTACCCACTTCATCTTTGCAGCAGGCTGTGGCTCCTGGTTTTGTTTCATTTAGCTGAAATCTAGCTCAATTCCTTACTGGCAGCACCATGATCCCTTTGCCTGGAAATTTGCTCTCTCTTGCAGCCTGCCAGGTCCGTTGCTGCCTCCTACAGTGTCTCAGACCATCCACACAAAACGCAGGCTCCCGGCTTTATATTTTGACTCTAATCTACCACACCTAAGGCTGGACCTCTGTTTCCCTTTGCAGGAGGGAACTCCCCAAGGAAAGTGCATCGTCTCTGCCAAGGTGTCTCATCTGACCCTCGCTTCCAAACCAAGGACAGAACACACACTGTCCATCTCCAGAAATCATCCATCCAAAATTTTTTTCAGATTTAACAGTAGGTCCGGATTATTTCAGGTTACATTTCCCCTCCCCAATCGTCACAAGAGACCAGTTCCTCTGGTTAATATATACATATATAAAAACATTTTTAATATCTATAGTAGATCTATAAGTATATATAGATATATGTATAAATATATACGTAAATATAAGGGAAAGTTACATCGAGGTAAGGGAAAAAGACAAGAGCTATTGTTACAAAGCAAGCCATAATGTATTTTCAAATTACTTGAAATTTTCCTTATCTTTATGCAAAAGCTTAAAAGATTCTCAATGATGGTTGCTGAAATTAGCCATGGTTGCAATAGTAAAGACTGACTTTATCAATATTCGTCCTCCACTAGACTTATCGTGTCCTCTCTCAACACAACATCATTCACTGGTAATAAAGCAAAGCAGGAGGCCAAGAATTCAAAGAATCACTGCAAGTGTCCACGGCACAGGAGATTTTGATTTTTATACGCCTAAAACAGTTCCTGTTTATAAACACAAGCATGAACGATAATATTCATATACACAACACACTTCCAAAAGGGTTACTTTACTCAGCAAGAATTTCAGATTTCTGATCTACAACAAACACAGCAATTTTTCTGACAGTTTTCATCAGCTGAAGGCTCAGTCTTAATTATTTTGCAAGTCTTCTTAAGATGAAAAACTTCAAAAACTTAATATCTCTTCTTCTAGTGAAAGATGGATTGATACTAAAGGATTCTGAAGAAGCAAAGAAGAGGTAAAGATGAAATATAATTTAGTGAAAGCGAGAGAGACTTGGCTTAATTATTTTTTCAAACTTCTATTGCTATCTTACAGCTAGTATGACAGTGTCGTGAATTGTTGTCTACCTTCTGGACACGTGCAGCAGTTTTATAAGATGCTAAACCAGAAGAGACAAAAAGAAAGCTCGTATCATAGTCCCCATTCTTTTAATCTGGATACTGATTTGTTGCAACTCAGCATCACAGCAGTAATGCTCTGTGCTGTTATATAAAGCCTTATTGTTAGAACAAAATCTGCAATTACATTAGCCAAGCTAAGAATGACCAAGTAGAAGACTTTTTTAATTCTTGTGCTTCCATTTATACACTGACACCAGCTGAACTCAAGAACTATCCTTCCAGACCACTGAAGTAATATTCCACAAACAACTACAATTTTCTAACACGCATATGAAAAGGAGGTTCACCTCAGGTCTAATTTCATATAAATCAACAGCAAATGAGATACAAAAGATGAGTTTCATTGATCCAATCTCCCTTTTCACCACATACGATGAAACTACTTTTAATTTTAAACTTTACAGGCTACTGCTATTTAAGGTCTTTATTTCACTCAGCTTTGAATATTGTGTAATTGTGTTTCATGATCGATTGTGGCTCGCGTTCTTCTTGCTATGTGTAGTCTCCTTATTGCCTTTTTGGATCTGAAGCAAGGTTTCCTAATAAACAAAAATAACAACTTCAGAAGTTTGAGACCATGATTTATAACGACATGCATAGTTTGCATGCACTACTGGACAAACTCATTTGACACAGAGTAATGTATTTTTCATTTCTAAAGTGCACTATGATAATTGATGAAATCTCTGTTTACTAAGTACAAATAAACTACATTATAAATTCACATGGAAAAAAAAAATAGACTACAAGTTTAGTCAGGGAAAAAAAAAAAACCACAAACACAAACCAAAAAATCATTCAGATTTCCTTTAACCCCAAAAGCCAATCTTCACTCTGAGTAAAGGTTGATAGAGTTGTACAAAAAAGGTATCGATGTTAAAGAAACTCTGCTTGTTTGCCTCTGTTCCTACTAATTGTCAGAAGTACAAGTGTAGAATTTAGGATATTCTGTCATCGAAGCTTAGTATTCCTTAACTCACAACAACGGCAAAAATCATACCATTCACCTCCTTTCAGACAGAACCACAGAAAACTCACCCTGCTCACTACATCAGCTTTTCTGACATGTTATCCCTTAAAATGCACATATATCATGATTTCTCATATGAAATAGGTAAATGATTCACTTTCATCCACATTTCCCCATATTTAGAAAAAACCTTCCTAAGCATTCAGCAGATTAATTTGTAGACTAATTTTTTTTATATTAAAATAAGGAAAGCAAAAAGTGTGATCATTCCTAATTAGCTATTAAGGATCATATTCCAGACAGCATTTACTGAACTCCAAAAACAAGCTGAAAATTTCCATTTTGTCTCCCCATTACTGAAAAAAAATCTATGCCTACAAAATAAAAACAGCCATAATGGGTTAGACCAAAAAAAAAAATCTGTCTAGCCCATTATCCTGTTCCCAACATGGCCATTAGGAGATGCATAACGAAAGATTATAAGAGGCATGGCGAGAGCTGAGCAAATCCTCTTTCCCATCTTCTGGCAATTAGTGGTTTAGGAACTTCCTAAGGCAGAAGTTGTGTCTGAACAGGATGTTTTTGCAATTCATGAAACAAAAGTAGCCATTAATCCCTATTTGAACTCAGCTAAACTTTCGGCCTTTACAACATCTAGTGGCAGTGTCTCACACATTGTTTGATTATTTTTTTGTACGAAAAAGTGTTTCTTACTGTTTGTTTTAAACTTGCTGTCTGGACATATTAACACCAGCTCTTTAGTTCTTGTTTGCTAAGAGATACTGAAATGATAGGTCTACATTCACTCTCTTCATGCAATTCATTATTTTATTTGCTCTATCTTCTCTCAGTTATCTCGTTTCCAAGATAAACTCAGTCTATCTAATCTGTCACTATACAGAAGTGATTCCACTCCTCTTAGTCATCCACTTTTTCTCCCCAGCTTTTCAAAAAGCCTTTTCCAATTTTCCCATGTTCCAAGATGCGATTGCAAGAACAGCACACAATATCCAAGATTCAAGTAAGTTATGCATTTATACATTTGAATTATATTTTCTGCACTGTCCATGTTTTTTAAGAATTCCCAAAATTAAATTTCATTTTTACGTTCCAGAAAATCTATTTATTTTGATTTCAGAATCTTTTCTGTGAATGATAATACATACTTTAGAGTTCACTATTCTATCTGTAGGATGAAAGAGATTCTTCTTCAGTTCCCTTCCCCTCCTCATATGCACTATTTTATGTTCATTAACATGTGATTTCTTTTGTCATTTTACATTTCAATGATTGAGTATTGTAAGGTTTTTTGTGTTCACACGTTATTTTAAATTAACCTGAACAGTTTTGCATCAGCAGGAAGTGTTGTTGTCCTGCTGTTATAACTATTTTTCAGATTGTTAAATACGTTAAGCAAGATTGGCTCAAGCATAAAGGACCTTACTGGTGTGACTTTCCCCAGTTCTGGTTCATTGAGCAACAGTAGCTGGGTAACTGGCAGAGATCCTGATGTATATAGATAGTAGTTCCCCACCAGTTAGAATTTCTGAAATTAGTATGTCATGGCATATTGACAAAAAAGCAATTTATCTAGACTCCACACTATAAAAGTAGCATTTCATGTAAAAATAGCAGTAAAAATAATTCAGTGCAAAATAAAAATTCAAAAGAAAGTCTCCAGCATTTCTTCAAAGTCATTCTATTTTAATTGAGGTTGTAAAATATTTGATGAAGTTTTCAAGAGCACTCAACTGAACTTGAGTAACTAGTTATTTGAATACTCTGAATTCTAGTGTGCTTGCCAAAAAACAGTCTTTTAAAAATTGTATTTTGACAAAATAATTTGGCGTCACTGGCTGAGACCAACTTAGAGCAACAGCATGTTAAAAGTATATTGCTTCAAAAGATGCTCAGACCTTGTTTCATACAGAGGTTTCTGCACTACATAACACATTGCAGGCAAATTTTATCCTGGAGAAAAAAAAACACTAATCCCATTTTAAATTTCTAAAAAGCAGCACATCGTATTCAGAGTTCTGTTACCAGCATGTATCTTCTTTTTTGCTATTTTCATCTAGTAAGTAGTTTGTTAACTAATGAATCACAAGATCTGTAGGATAGACAAAATGGACTGACAACTAAAGGATTGCTCTATCTCATATTGGTTCTATATGAATATAGAAGTGAAGAATTAATAACTACATCATTTGTTTAAAACTTCCAGTCTGGAGCTCTTTACTACAATTTTACTGGCAGCACATACTCTTCTTTTCTAAATTGCAAATGTTATAATGAAAAAGAGTTATACCTCCATTTTAGCACTGAGTTTCATTAAGTGCAAAAGTTTCATGTTTTATAACATTGTGTTGAAGTCTGAGCTGATCAATTCACGTGAATAATTCCAGTGGTCATATTTATAAAGTGTAAAGGGCTCTGCTCAGTTGAACCGTTTTTGAGGCTTCTGAGCCTTTTTATTCATTTTCACCTATTATGACAGATTTATTACCAATCCTTGTGATAGCATTTAGCACAGCTTCCAGATAAACCTATGGTGAAAGTCAATGCCAAGTCTTAGAACTGCACTTAAATTTATTATTCTAATTAGCAGTAGGTAATTAATTGGCAACAAACAACTTCTTGAATGAATTTAGCCTCCTTTTTGAACATAAATCATCTCTAATTTTTTTCTAATTAATCTTTTCAAAATTATTCATAGGTATGCAACATACCCAGGGCCAGTTTCTACATCAATACAATGGACAGCAGAACTCAAATCTCAGGGGAAGGATTTAATGAAAAGCCAGAGACCACTCTTATTTATCCTCAAGTTGCTTTACACAATATTAATTGCATAAAAGAGCCTTGTAGATCCATGATATTGTATTTATTTGCACTGATTTCAGCAAAAAATTCATAGAGCTAGATAGAGAGCTATCTTAGAAGAGATAGAACAGCTTTAAGGTAATTCAGAATTAGATTCTTGATTTTTAAGTGAACATTTGCTTTTCCTAAATCATTCCTAATTTAACAGAGGGTCTATGAACATTTGTTATTTGTAATTGATGTAGCAAGTTAAAAGATTAGCCAGGTGATTTACACTGTGTTCTTTTTTCTCCTTGATTTTACGGGGTTCTTTTCTACTAGAATACCTGCAAACCAACTTCACTAGGATAAAAGATGAGTTTAGTATTAATTACTTAAACCTTTAGAAAACACTGATGAAAACAAGTTAGTTCCTAGTTTTCAAAAAAGTTAACAGGCTATATCAAAATGGTATTTTGATTTGCCTCAATGATTACTTAAACCTTACAGTTACTAAAGTCTAACAATTTCCCCAAATGAAGTCAGTAACAGATAATGCAAACTAAGCCCTGAAACATTCCTCAAAACAAAACCACTTCAGGAAAGGTGCACTGTAGTCAGCCAGATATCCTGAAGGCAGAACTCTGTTAGCCAGCATTGATCACCCTTCTACACTTTAACAGTTCCATTTAATTTAGAAGTAGGTTTAAACCACAAAGAAACGCAGCAGAAGTAATAGAGGCATTACCACTAGTTTCAGGAAGCAGCATGCCAACGGGCAGAATAAATAGATATTGATAACAAAACCAGAATTACTCAAAGATCACAACTAAAATACAAATGTATTACAATACCGGTAATTTAACTGTTTTCTTGACCAGAGACTTTTCTGGTACCTGATATCTATGAGTCTCTTCGCTTGACCCAAAACCAACAATGGTCCCTCCTTGCCGTTTTCTGAAACTTCAGTACCACCAAATTCAGTTTGGCATCTGCACTCTGGGATGATGGAGTTACTCAAACTACCAGCCTTCTCAAAATCAGTGCTACTGTGGAGAAAACATGTTAAAACCACAAACAGCTTGTGCCTTGTTAAGCCTCCATCCAACTTCTGCAGGCAGATCAAATGGAGACCAGCCTGCGAGACTTATAACTAAAGATTTGTGGTTGGGCTGCTGCATTTTGTGAAATCTTGTGTGTTCACGAATACAGAAACTTCTATAAGGAAAGTAAAAACACTATAAACACTTGTAATATATAAGGTATGACATGTAAATTAACTACAGCTTCATCCCACCTATTTAAAAGGCCACATAAATCATTTACTGTTAAGTGCTGCACCAATGTTCTTCTCAGATCTTTATGTTTTTCTGAGAAATCCTCACTGTAAGTTGTCCCTCTAAAAATGTCTGGAAATATTATAGCATCCCAGAATTACTGGCACACTACAGAACATAAGGAAGACGCAATATAAAATCACAGACCCTGATTAGCTTATGTAAAATCTAGGATAAACTTATCATATATTAATTTTCTTTACATTGTTAGAATTTAAGTAGGGCCAGGTTCTTCCCAGTCTCTGTTAATTGAAGTGACAGTCAGAAGCCAAAAGTAGTTCAAACTGGTTTTGTGGATTTTTGCTTTGTGCCTGGTACATTAAATCACTAAAACAGCAGCTGTCTCGACAAGCACATAAGCCTTTGAGTTCACAGAAAGTAGGCAGAGGTAAAAGAGAATACAATTTCCTGACAGAAAGGAGGAAAATGCTAAATAAACCCTGCTATCAGTAAGTTAACGACAGCATGAGGCTGCTAATAGGCCTGCTTACAGGCAAAGCTGAACAAACGGTATGCTAATATTGTCACGATGATCACCAAATAAAATTTGTCTGTTGAATTTATATTTGTATAGTATTATTAATTCATACTTGCAATGAATGCTATTGCACTTGTAGTGTATTATAAACTGCTAAACTGACTAAAATTTCCGAAACCAATTAGCTTGGTGAGCCATGTGATACTGGCATACTCAGACTTGGAAAACTGTTATGGACTCAGGTTAGACTTAATGGACTTTGATCCAACTTGAGCAATCTACTAGACTTAGAAGCAGGCAATTTTAGCCACTCTACAATTTGTACGACATGGTAGATGGGGAAAAAAATGCTCTCCCACTGGCCCTGTTGCTTGAGAGTCCATTCATGCTGAAGTGGGAGTGGGGGACTGCCAATATAAACCTACTGTTTGTAGATCCCTTCACTCAAATGTGTCAATATGAGTTAGTTTTGTGGTTTAACTCAAATGTTAAATAATGCCACACGGTTGTTCACTCACCCTTCCCCACCTCTGGGGTATGAAGAAGAGAATTAAAAGGGAAAAAGGAAGACGACTGATGGATCGAGATAAGAACGATTTAATAATTGAAATAAAATAAAATTCAAAGCAAAATGATGAAAATAATAATAAAAATTGTAATAATATATACAAAAGAGCGATGCACAGTGCAATTGGTCACCACTTGCTGGCCAACACCCAGCCTGTCCTCAGCTAGTGATCCTGAAACCACATTCCCAGAAGAGAGAGAGCCTCGAAGAGAGATCTAAAGAGAGAAGAGTGCTTCCTGGTCAACCCTCACCTATATACTGAACATGACATTGCATGATATGGAATATTCCATTAGGCCAATTTGGGCCTCAATCCTAAACCCAAGCTCAAATCCTAAACTAGGAGCTGTGGGTTCATTGCTTTGGCCATGGTCCCTCCCAGCTTGTGGTGCACCTGCACACTGGCAAAACATGAGAAGCTGAAAAGTCTTTGATTTCCTTAGCAACAACTAAAAACATCAGTATGTTATCAACTTTCTTCTCATACCAAATCCCACACTAAATCCAAACACAGCACTGTTCTAGCTACTAAGAAAACTAACTCTATCCCAGCTGAAACCAGGACAGTTACTGACATGCTTATATTTTTTTAATCACCATTTGACCACTGGTAAAACTAGAAATGATGGTAAACTTACCAAATTCTGCAAGTGAAGCTCTCTGATGGAGAACTTTTTTCTTTTTCTTTCTTTTTTTTTTAATATTGGTCTTTCTTATTCTATGTGTGAGAGAGTCTGTTACTCATTGAAGGTCAGAGATAACCCATTTGCAACAGGACACTGATCATCAGCTAAAATCTGTTTTCCTCTAAGTTCATTTCAGCAGTAGCATGCAGTCCACCAGGTACACTGGCCTGGATGTTCTCTGGGCAGAGATTTCTCACTTAGCCAAACCTGCCAAACCATATAGTTCTGTGCTCTGCACAAAAGAAAATTAGGATAAGACCATCCAATGAATTCTCTCTTGGATCAGCTCTTGCCCATTTTTAATGATAATAACAGAATATCAGCATGAGAGAGAGTTATATATGAAGGAAAATAATAAAAAAAAAAAAATCCACTGACCAAGCTTTGTGAAGGATATTGGTTCTTTTGTTCAGCATTTTACTCGATCAATTATTCTGCAGTAAGCAGGTTCCATTCACTCCTCACACAACTGCTCTTGATGAACCGGATGAAGTAGCTATTCCCTCCATTTGAGTTTAAGTCCTGAAATAAGACTATTCTCCAAAGCACAGACAAAAGAAGTGCTGAAGAGGCAAAATCCCACCTCTCTTGTCCTCTTTGCAAATGACAGCCTGGGTCTTGCAAAAACATGAAACAGTTATAGTTTATCTGAAAAATGAGATACCAGGACTGAGCAGTCTTAGCTTTGTGCACAAGGACAGAATCCATGACTCTGAACAATATTTAGCCCAATGTAAGCAGAGAGGCATAGCCTGGTGGAATATCGCAAGACAGATGTACTCAGAACATTTTTACAACTTTTTTCAGGACTTTAGGTCCGACTTGGTGGCTGAAGTATGTTGATGTTAGGATGTTGTCATCAGCATACATTTAAATTGCTAATTACTGAGTACACACAAAGTTCTCACTCCTATAAATAGCTGGGCCTGTTTCCTGCATTGTGTGACAGAAAAGGCCACAAGGCCATCAGCAGGTGAGAATGTGCTCAAGATATTAACTAGAGAGTTCATCCCAGTTCAGTTCACTGCTTCCTAATGCTCAGGCTACACTTGCAACTGCAGAGGACAATATTCCTCATAGCCTTGAATGTGAAGAACAATGTGCTGTAAGAGGGAAGCCCTTGTAAACACCTAGCTGGCAGGGAGAAATAGAAATGAAAGAGAGGAGAAAAACAACACTGGAAATAATTTGAGGCCATGGAAATGCTCAGACACATCACAAGCAAGGACTAATTTGGAGACCAACATAAGAGCCCATGAAAATAGTGTCAGTACCGCACTGAACTTTTATTTCCCTTCCTCCAAACCTGCCTTAATTTGTAGGTTAGTAACAAACAGTACAGCTCTCTGTTCCTTTTTCAAAGGAGTTATGACATGCATTATGAGCAGCACCATTAGCCTTTCACCTTTTACTATTTGCCAATTTAAGGTCCTGACCCTACTGATTAAGTAAAGCCTGGATTACTTAATGAAGGAAGCAACAATCATTTTATAGGGAGTTATGAGGTCAGCATCACTCAGGAGACTACAGAAATTTGGGGACCCTTGGTCACATCTATCGCATAGCAACTCTAGCTAAAACTGACAAAAAAGGGTAAGAAAAGGATAGCCTGGTGTTGGCTTTTCTAAGATTCACAGTAGAGCATTAACCCTTCAACAGATGAGTTAAAAGATGAAAACTAGCAAGACAGCATCACAAATAATGGAATAAGTTGGTAAAAATACCTTAAGTAGTCTCATTCAAATAAGTAGGCAGGTCCTAGTCAAACAAATTTGATATTTAAGCACATGTTTATACACTTCTGTAGAGGTAGAGGACTGAAAATGAAGTCTTACATCATCCAATTCACTCTTCTGATACTAGAAGCAGCCAGATCAGATAACTTCTTCTGTTAAATGTCTTAAAAATCAACTCTAAAAATAATTTATTATGGGCTCAAAAGTGTTCTATTAAGTGGTTATTCTAGAATTGCACTGCTCTGATGGTTAGAAATGTCTTATTTCTGGATCTAAATTTCTTAAAAGCCAGTTCATTCCCATTTCATCTTCCTTATTTTGAATAAGAATTTATCTTCCAATGCATTGCTAAAAAGCAAACACATGCTCTCAGCTTCTCGTTTTGCAAGACTTAATAAGCAAAATTCTTTAGGTTTCTTTTATGAAACTATTTCACTTTCCACTCCCCCTGCCCTAAAAGCAGTCTGGTAAATCTGTAGCTGCTGCATTTTTTATTGAAAGACTCAATATAATACTTGATTGCAAGTGAAGTCTCACAGTAACTTGCACGGTGACATTAATACACCCTTATCTCCACTAGAAATATCTCAATACACTCTAGGAGTGATCTTGCTGCCTTTGTCACCACATCTTACTGTCAAATTCAGTCACGGTTATCTCATTATCCACTAGTATATATAAGTCCTTCTCCTAATTTTTTTTCAATTGAAAATTGTTGCAGACTTTCTTGTTCTCAGCCCCTAAATGCATAACTTCGAGATTTCAGTTACTCATCCTTTTTCTTCAATACTTGAACTGTACTGCTAATTCTCCGCTTTCAAAAATAACCCTTTCTCATTTTATCCTTTGTCTAGTAGTTACTGTTTTCTGTATTTGTTAGTAAATTACCATGTGTATAATCTCCACTGGATTTCCTTTGTTGAAAAGGAAAATAGGGAAAACAAAGTTACCTTATCAGAGAACAATAGCAGGTTATTCAGTATAATGCATCTTTGGCAGGTTCATGCTCTGTCATCACATTTCCCATTTAATCCCAAACCTTCAGCTACTCTTTAATAGAATTTTTTCCTTAATTTACCCTCTCTTCCTTTTCCTTTCCAGTTATTTCTTACTCCACAGCCTCTCACTTCTTAGGTATAAGCATTATATTTTGCTACTTTCCACTCATACACTGCAAAATTTTGCTAGCAAGTTCACTAGCCTAAACAGTCATTTTTTTGCCTTTTGTAGAATGAGTTGTGTTTTGATTTTCCCTCAGATACACTTTTTTCTCTTTTTGTGCACTTGACAGAGTCAAATCTGGATGATTAGTGTTCCTGTCTGCACTGAAAATTAAGTCTTTGTCCAGTACTATGACTGTATTTAATATCTACTCCTTACTAAATACATAAAGGACGCATTTCTTACCTCCTTCTCTTTTAGCCTGCAGAGTTATTGAATTCAGATAGCATTCATACATATTAAATTGCTTTCCCAAACAAAAGTCTCACTGAAAAAAGTATAACTGATAGCATATACTAGTCTAGAGTCCTTGATAGTCAAATCACCTCTTAAAAGGCTATTTAATAAGCATAGACCTGCTGTGATAGTCTCTCCACCTGGACTGTTCCTTATGCCCCAAAATAAGATACAATAACACCAATTATGTATGTTTGTGTATACACAGATATGCATATGACATTTCCCTTTTCTAGGCACTGCATCCCTCCCAAACAACAGATGTCTAAGGCTCTGATCTAATTGGAAAAGACCCTGTTTCACTCCTGTCTTTTGAATGTACTTCAAAATTCTGATTTCTCTTCCCTTTCTCTCCTCCTGCTGATGCCACTGTTTTATTCTTTCTGCTTATGTATCTCCACTGTTCAGTTGCCAGAGAGAGACCTCTGAGCCAAGCAGAAGCAG
The DNA here is from genome assembly GCF_009769465.1 of Tauraco erythrolophus. Classification (NCBI taxonomy): domain Eukaryota; kingdom Metazoa; phylum Chordata; class Aves; order Musophagiformes; family Musophagidae; genus Tauraco; species Tauraco erythrolophus. Next base: position 14,219,961 of record NC_141470.1, read on the forward strand.
GAGATACTTGCAGTCCGTTTGCTGTATGCAGCCAGACTTGTATTTTCTGGATTACTTAAAGCTTGTGTGGCCCTCCAGCCACAATGACTTTACTCAGAGCAGCAGAGTTATGTAGTGGACAGACTCCTTGAGCAGAAATTCTAAAAGCTGGGCTCCACTCTGCTTTCCTACAAATATTCTGACAAGTTTTGTCACCTCCTGCCATCCTTCTCTCCTGCTAGACTTTCTCCTCTACTTAGCGTATGAAGTGACACTTACTTTCTTTTGCACTGAGCATTGTGCACAGCATTCTGATCTTGATTGGAGCTTCCAGATACCACTGCAGAGAAAGGCAAAAATCTAAGTTTTTCAAAGCAATTCTGAGAGGAGTTCTGAAGTCTAAATAGCCAAAGGAGAAAGGAAATGAATGGTTATTTTTACTACCATAAGGTTGCTTTTGAATGAGGGACGACAGCTGAAGCATGAAGAATGCCTGAGCTAGAACAGCCTCAAAAATCCTAAGCAATTGGATTCCAAGACCTGAAAAAGACAAGACTTCAGGAGGGTGCTTCAAAATACTGAGTGAGGTGAGGAAACAGCCACTTTCCTGGTGAAAGTAAAGAGTGGGTCAGGAGTTCCGCAGATTGCTCATTCCTTGGAAATAATTCATTAGTGAGGACTTTTCACTTTACTGCTGTTCACAGCAACTCTGGTAATCTCAGATGTAAAGAGGAGCAAAGGAGAGAACAAATCTTGCTGACAAGAGCCCCATTGCACAGGTGTCAATCTCCATCTTCAGAGGGGAAAGGGTGAAAACAATTACATAGCTTGGAGAATAGAACTGGGTGGCTTTTATGGGGACTGAGAATATTACAAATGATGACAAGAAGAGAAGACAGAAAAAAGATCTCTTCTTTTCCCCCCTTCTTAGTGAGTAGGATGAAACAGCATATCTATTTATTCCTTTTCATTTGTGAGAGCAGGGTTTGGGTCACTGTCAGTGAATCTCTGGCACAAATGAGTTATCCATGATTCATAAGAGTATGCAGGCTCCACATTCTGCAGTGCATTAAAAACAGAACAATGATGTTTTCCAGAAAAAAAGGCATCATTCTGGTATAATTGCATAAAAATAAGTCAATTATCCCTTATTAATTATTTATTTAGCACTAATAAACCCTTACTGTCCATGAAAGGAACCTGGGAAACAGCTAACAGGAGAAAAAAAGTGTAGTGAACACCATTGTTTTGCAATAATACATCCCAGGTTCAATGAGGATGCTGGCACCAAATATAAATAAATGGGTATTTTATATGAGTACAATATTTTGTATTAAAAACAATTAAAGGATAAGTGGAAGTAGGTTTTTGTCCTGCTATAATGCTTTATGATACCTCACAGTAGAGCAAGTAAATCGGATGTGAAAATGTATCAGAAATGGAAGCAAGGAAATATTCCATAATAAGTCTGTTATAGACACTAGCCTTAGCTAAAGAAATTTGCTTCATTAAATTACTGTAGAATAACACAACTTCTTCACAAATAGGAAATACGTGTCTGATACTCAAAAAAATAAGTGGCTTATTCATTGAATATTCTCTTTTACTTTCACTTTGTCAGCCTCTATTATGAGAGTAAAGTCTTCAGAGGAAGGAAAAAAAGCTCTGTGTATTTGTGAAGTATCTGATTAACAATCCTTTCCTGCTGACATCATATGGACAGAAAATAACTGACTTCACTGTATAGAGAAGCAAATGCAAGTAGATCCAGTTTTCTAAGTGCTTTCCATGTTCTACTGTTTTCCAGAGCACAAAAATAAGTCAATATGGTTTTATTAAGGGATTTTCATCACTTCACAAAATTTTCAAAGTACATGCTCAATAGTTTCTCAAAGTCCATCAGTTCTCAAGCAGAAGGTACTTTTCTATAACTGCCATTGATAAAAAAAAAAAAAAAATCAGGCAGGAATTTCAGCACTAAGTTGGCACACTGACTGCAAGTCTGTGTCATTCAGATTACATCTCTCACCTATTTCTGGAAAGACTCAAGCCATGTCCTCCAATCCAGATCCTAAATCTGAAAACATTTGAAAGAGAAACAAAACTGTGCATTTTATGCCATCTCTAACTTGAAGAGAGATGGAGTTTCTCTCTCCAGTGTCCCTCTCCCGCAATAATTTCATTTAACTAAATTCATTATTAGACTGGAAATTATATATAGAAAATAAGGCAACTGAACTTCCTCCTGAAATCAGGAGACAAGAACCAATTATGAAATCCATTTTGGGGAATACACAGCATTTCTCTTCAATATATTTAAGAAATTAATAATTTAAATAGATGTGCACTTCAAAAGGCACTGACAAGTACTTCTGTTGCCAACAAAACATGCAGTAAAAACGCCATGCACACAACAAACCAAACAAGAAAGTGTCCCTGCTTTCCTGCTTCTCACTGCTGCTATGCGCAAAAGCTGAAGACAACCTACTTCTACTAGACAGTAGAAAAGAAATGCCAGTGAATCTATTTAAGCCTGATCAAAAACCAGGCATTAGAAACAGTGTGATACAAGGCACAAGCAAAAGAATAATAGCTCATCATGATTTCCCACCTTTAAATTATACTCAATTCTCTATGTAGAAGGAGTATCCAAAAAAAAAAAAAATCAACGCTACATAGCGCAAACTTACTCCTATAATTGAATCAGTGAAAACAACATTAAGTATCTTCTGTCTGTATTTTGCCAGACGTGTACTGACAACAAAAGTTGTGTGCTTGTGTCTTTGCTTTTCTCTTCCTTCCCCACCTTTTCCCATCACTTCAACCCTCGAGACATCTGACTGGAACTCAGAAGTTCTGAAGACTTGAGATACTCCAGGACTGCACTATTCAGGTCAAAGTATGATAGCGAGGCTTTGAAGAACAATACTGATAGAAGTGTCATTGGTCCTACTGAGAGTGGGGAGAGATGGGACCATATCCTCTTCCTGCAGTCAGGGCATATCATCTTTGATCTGTTAAGTATATGGTTGGATTTTCCATCAAGCATAACCTTACTGGAACTAAGTCACTTTCCTGTACTTCACAGTTGCCTGGAAAGACGGCTGGTGATAACAAGTGAAACTATGATGAGGCATATGCCAATTAAGTCATTATCTTACTTTTGTCTATACCATATGAATACTCGCACTTGTAGAAACACACACAGTTTAAATCAAATACCATAATACTTCATATGAAAAAACAGCAAGTGTTACATCCATGAGACTACAGATCAAATATCAAAATGCTGTTTGACACATTAGACCTAGTAGTGGCTTGCCATTTTCTGAGCAATTTTTTTTGTTTCTTTCTCTCCTCTCTCCCTTTTTTTTTTCCTGTCAATCGGTTTTTATGTATTAGACTTAACTTGCAGTCAGAATGAAGAGTGCATATACAGACAATCCATGTTAGTCAAAAACCCACCTGTGCGTTGATAAAAGGCCAAATATCTCCTGGCTCAGACCACAAAGTGGTTCCTTTAACACATTTCAACTTCGTATTCCATCTGCTAACTATTTGCTGTTTTAATGTTAGCCTTATGCAATAGATTCTACTTGAAACATTTGCCTATCAATACATATACAATGTTTATCCAGAAAGATACGGGGTATTTATACTGAACTTGGGCTCAAGTCCCCAATTGAAGGGATAATTTCAGGAAATAGAAGTTATCTGAGAGAAGGGAAGATCTTTCTCTGCTAGTTTCAAATACTTCATTGGAATAGACAAGAAACACTATCTTTATACAGAGGCAAAACAAAAACATTTGAAATATTCAAATAGAAGAACCATTTCTCAGCCAATTGTACTCAGAATTCCTGTCAATTTGTTGCACAACTTCAGCTTCGAGAAAAAGAAATACAAAGACTTGATAAACAGTCCTACAACATCATCATCTATTCCCTTCATTTTATTTGCAGACCTAAGCTCTTGTGAAATACACCTGCATACAAGATTCATTCAATTTTCTACCTGCATATTTTTTGAGAACACTACAGAAGAGAGGTTCCCAAAGGAATTCTCTAGGCCATGCTGAGTAACCTCTGGGTTATCCCTCTATTAGCTGGGATACCCTTTGACTGCCTCTTCACCAGTATGCAGCTCAGTGTACCACTTGCCTGCCTCTTGCACAGGTGCCTAATAGTGACAACATTCTGGGCACCACAGCTTCACAGACATCCACAGAGAAAAGTTTGGAAAATAGTGTTAAGGCAAATATCAGCAGCACTTTGCTGCCTATTAGTAAAAAGTTCAGCTATTTCTCACATAAAAGAATGCCTGAAACCCTTCTCTTATGTAACCATAATAAATTAGCTAATGTGTACCACCTTTATCTGCTTGAAGTAGGAAAACTTGTCCTAACAAGCACCAGGGATGTATACAGACCTCTGATGATAATGGGCTGTTTTCTCTGTTAAAGTGCTTTGAGATATAAAACATAACTGAGCTCACTTCTGGTTATAGACGACTTAAGGACCTAATTTGGCAAGCAGGGCTGCTGTACTCCAGCACAAGAATGACTGGAGACTGTATATATGTACAAATAAAGATAAGGTTAATATAACTGCAGAAAACATGTATAATTCCTGTTTTCTGCTTGTGAAATATTATGCATGTTCCGGTTTATCAGTTTTATCTTTCCTGATCTATTTAATGCTTACAAGGTAATTGTTTGCCAAAGGCATTTCTTTGGAGTATGAAACAGGTAATGAGTGGAGAAGCATACAAAAAGTGTCACGGGTGTAAGCATACTTTTAACTCCATGTAAGCATATTTAAAAAAAAAACAGAGACACATATCCATGTACAAACACACATTGAGGAGGGTCCAGATGAAACGCTGAGTAAGGGAAAAAAAAGAGTGACATGACACCAAGTATGTACAAAGCTAATACAAACAGAGAGATGACCTGCTGGCATAGTTTTGGTTTTCTTTGTCACCTGTCATTGCAAGGAATTCAGATAAAGCTCAGTTCAAGCGCCATTGTCAAAAGCATTGCATATAATGAAATGGAAAGGGCAACGATGGAAAAGCATTCCTTGAGACGCACTGGGGGGACAGTAGGAGATGTAGTTGTATGGAAAAAACAAATTACAATTCTCAAAGAGAATGGATCACTCAAAAAATGCCCACAGAAGAGCGAAGTAGAGAGGATAGTCAGAGAATGGCTAAAAGTATCTTGAAATATATGGAGCCTTTTTATTTCTTCCAAATGCAGTTTTAAGCTGCTTTCTGGAGCCATGAGATCCTGGCACATATTTGCTAGAAGAATAAACTGAAATCAGGTTTTCTGTGTTATTGCATTATCAATAGAATGTGTACTGAATGTATATCATACATATCTCTATGTTGTGTCAAATTAAAAAGCAGACAGACAAATACAGTCCTAAATTTTAATTGGAAAAGAGCATCAAACTGTCTAAAGATCTTCCCCTGTGTCTCCCACAAGCACACACACTGAAATTCAGTTTGTAAGCAGAGAGCAGTATCATTTTTAGATGCTGGAGAGTTTCACAAAGATAATAGGAGAAATGGCTTAAACTCTTGTCTGCCATTATGAAGACAGTAATAAAGCTTTATTACTCCAGTTTCTCACCTCTTGAAGGCATGGGGTGGAGCCTGATTCATTCTACCTGACACTAGCAAAGGCTGAGAGTAAGTGTAAGTGCAGTAAAGATCTGACCCTACTGCAGACAAAGCAACTGTCAGTCTGCTTTAGCTTTCACCTCTGTTTCTATAGTCCTCATAACACACATACAGCACTGGTGATGCTATGTGCCTGCAAACTTCCTCCATACATTGTCTTCTGGCACATCTATACCTGGATGCTACACTGCACTTAACAGTCCTAGGAGGCTGGTGTCCTGCTGGCTTAAAGACCCTCTGTGTGGAAGGTGTTCAGTGGGTGGGCTGTGGATGACTGATTCATGCAACCCAAACTAAGGAGCTGGAGCAAAGTCTTTGCTTCTCATATCACAGCAGTCATTTAAATTAAAAATCCAAGTTCTACTTTTTTTTTGGTTGTGGGATCAGTTAAAGAGATGTGTAAATTAATATTGAGGTATCAATTCAAAAGTAAAAAATGCTCAATTTGAGCATTTACTGAAGGTCTTGCCTTTGCAGCAACTGGAACTACAGTAGAACAATGCTTAGTCTGATACACACTTTTCAATACTCCCTTCTTTCACAACCAGGTAGCTGTGTAGCAGTTTACTCGGTTGGACCGTCTTCACACTTTAGCAAGAAAAAGTTACTTTTTCAAAATTACTGAGGTCAACCTCTCACTAAGCTCTTGAACCACAGAGAACTTTCAGTGCGATTCCAGCCCTTGGGAGGAGAAAAAAAACACTTGGGGAAAAATATATCTTCTTTTCCCCTGGCAGTAGCAGACTGATTTCTGTCCAGATTGTTTCTGGTACTTTAGCCAAGAGCAATATGGGGCTAGACTCTCTACCCAGCAAAACTACTACTGTTCTGATCTAATCTCTTCCCGATTCACTCTTACAAAATAAACACAGCCTTTACCTCTCCACATCATGACTGTGCCACAGGAAGTTCTGACAGGCTTAAGAAAAGTTTCTTTGCTTTTAAATGAGGTGGAAAAATTAGCTTTATGCCTCAATTGTTATTGAGAGAAGTTTCTGTCAAAAGAATCCAAAAAAAAGTTTATGAAGAGACATTGCTCTGCCATATTTCTCCATCCTGACTTCTCACTAGGTGCACTGAACTATAAGAAGATGTTAAACAACAGTAGCATACAAATATTGGTACTTGAAATCTGGAAGCCTGAGGACTTCAATGATATTCTCAAGATTGGGAACCCAACTTAAAAACTTGTAAATAAAGGACTCGACTGCTGCAAGCTGGATGCTTGTAATATTCACTAGGTCATTGTCAAGGTCTCATCCTTTAAGCCTTGAAGACAGGCCAGAATGTCAAATTTTAGACTGAAAACGGTAGCTTTAGTAATTTGATTTAAGTGCATTAGTTTTGAAAGTGGCAATTTTTAAAAGTTCACAAAATAAAGGAAAAAGCGTCATTTCACATCAATGGCCCACAACATAGAAACCTCTAATCTTGAATTCTGAAGCCACTGGTTCAGAGTTCAAGCCTGACATATAAGTCAGCCTGCAGACAACTATGGCCCCTTTACTTGGGGATCCTGACAAATAAGAATAACAATCAGAACGGATATCCCAATTCCAGTATTTTCTTGCTCTTTGCTTTTATTCCCCATTCCACCCTCCAGTTTATCCCAGATTCGAATTGGCTAACACATAATACATCAAAATCAAATTGACCGAAGTTTGGAAAACCACTCTGTGTGTCTATATATATATATATGTATGACAGGTATTAACATTGAAAAAAAAAAAAAAGAAGATATAGAAAGAGACAGCCTGCTGCAAGTCACAAATGAAATTATATTTCATGAGATTCTTTCCAAACTGAATTATTCCTCGATTTTATGATTCATCTAAGTCTCAAATCAAAATTGAACTAGTGAACAGCCATCGAAACAGTAATGTCATACCTCTTCACATATAAACTGTTTCCCCTCAATGAAGATGGTATAATTCTAATGCCAATCTAAAAAAAAAAAATCTAATTCTAATGATAAATTTTTCTTTATTGTGAATATACCAAAAGGGCAACATTCTGGCTACTTTTCCAAAACTTCTCAGCTACACTACAAAGGTAAAGAAGATAGAAATCTCCTATAATGAGAATATCTGAGGCTCTCTGGCCATAAGCTGACAGCACTCTCAGATAAGTCAGACTACTCTGTTCATTGCCAGTGTAGTGACTCTACTGGTAGGCCTGGATGTTCGGAGACAACAGGCATGGTTAAAAGCTACCATTTCCTTCTCCCAGTTATCAGTACACTTTGTATATGAACTCAGCAGAATATTTTTAAAATTAAAAATTTTATGAAATATCACACTGTGAATGTTTGCTTCCTGGCTAGTTAGAAACTATAGATTCATAATCATGTAACTTTCTTTACCTTTCAATTTATTTAAACTATATATAATTCAGATTAATTTGTCCTTCTTACATAAGTAGTATCAAAAATAATTTTTCATTGCTGTAGCAAAGTAACTTACTTCCTGCATCATGTGCTTCAAACTAAATCTACAAAGTTCATTTCAGAATGCAAAACAGGTAAATTCCAAAATTAAACACTTACGTGTGCACAGCTGATACCAAACAAGACATTTTTGCTCTGTGGCACTTCCCAAACGGTTGCTTTCGGCTGTCTTGCCATCCATTGAATAACGTCAATCTACTTTGATACCATTTCCTGGTTCTCCCCTTTTCCCCTGGTATTTTATTTTCTCAGCTTTCCCTTGTTTTGTTCCTGTCTAATCTTTATTCTATGCTCAGTCCTGTTGCCATTTAAGATAGTAGAAAAATATTTCTATTAACTTTAGTTAGACAAAATATTATGTTCTAGAGGTTTTCTGTATTTCCATTGCACTCCTGGAATAGCTTCAACAATAAAGTATCCACAAAAGGCAAGATACAAAATTAAAATACCTGAATCGTAGTCTATACATGCAACTTAATGAAAAGTTTTTTCTTTGAAAACAAGTAAAAGATTGCATATCTATGGACCTTTAGGCATATTGCCCTGAATAAAATAGTGTGTATATATATGTATACATACAGACACTTCATCACATTCTCTAAAGTACTATAAGGCGCAAAAAGAATCAACCGGCACTGCTAACAGTCACATTTTAGTTTAATGTTAAACTCCAGTATGCATTTCACTCCATCACTGCAAAACCCTCAGGATTAATACGAACTCAGAAATCCAACCGCTAACACTCACTAGCAAATTTAATGAGACTAGAAACGGGGTCAGACCAGCACATTTCTTAAGATCACTATACTATTTGTCAAGAAGGGAAAAAAAATAGAAAAAAAAAATTATAAAGTTGTAGCATTGTTCTGCTAGCCTTTTTAAATTTGCTCGTTACAGGTTACTGAACAACTGATTACAAGATCCTCCCACCATCCCCAGGCAGCAGTGAACCAGATTAAGAGAAACCAGGCAATTAAGTAAGGAAGAAATTCCCAGGAAATGGGAACTGAAGTGGCAAATATTGTATTTAACACAATATGGTAGTAGCATTTCTAATAAATAGCTGATCAAATCATGGTAAGATCACTGAAATATCCCTAACAAAGTGAGTTATTTTTTTAAAAATCGAATGGTGGGAAAACACCTCAGAAATCACAATGTATGGGTAATTAATGATCATCCTCTGTCAGAGCCACAGTCATAAAAAGAGTTTAGTGAACTCACTTGCCAGGTAACACCACTGTAAAAATGATGGTAAAATATAACCCATGGAAGGAACAAGTCAGTTTTGTGAATAGAAACATGCTCTTCACATTTACTGAAAGCAGCTGCTAGGTAGCATTCGACATTACCAACCTGCAACAGTGAGATAGGATGATGCACACATATCAGCCATAACAAGGCATATGAGGTCATAATATGCCGAGTGCTACATAAATATCATTAGAATAGTGATCTTGTGGAGATGGCTAATAAGGATTTCCATTGTGTTTACCCAGCTGAGGTGAACACAGGAAAGACAGAGAACAGTTAAGTGGTTTGCCTAAAGCAAGAATATTAATCAGCAGTCTAACCAGGGTAGAATCAGAAGGAAAGCTTTATAACACTCAAATCAAAATTAAAGCTTCAACAAACCTTACTGCCCTTTTGAAGACAGGTGGCAACACTGTCTTACAATAAGACAAAAACAAATTCAGTGAATCTGCTTTCTTGAGCATTTGAATCTCTTCAGTAGTTTGATCTCTGCTTTCAAGTTGCATGAGAAGCTGTATTCTCACTAAAGAGAGCCACCTGGTTCTTTTCCATCTTGGTCGGCACAATGAAGGTGAATGTCCATGGAACACTTTAACAAAGCTTGTGTTTTATACAGGAAAGATATTTTGGATATTCTGAAGGTAACAGACAGAATTTCATCATTAAACGCCTTTCAGGGCTAACAAGAACAATTCCAGCTACACTACTAACATGGTAACAACAATAATATGGTCTAGCTGCTAAAATGAGAGACAAAAGTATGGATCTTTATTCTTGCCAGTAGATTACTAAATTCAGATTGCTTCATATGCATAAAATTGCATAGAAAGTCAGGGTGTCTCAGTAGTTTTGCAAAACAGATAACTTCTAACCCCATTTTGTAAAGGGAAAAACAAAGACAGTCTTTACTGTAATTTGTCAAAATTCAGAAAGACCTGCAAAGTAATCAAGTCAAAGATTAAACATTGCAGGCTCTATGTTTTCCTTGTAAGCTGTACTGTTTACAGCTAATACTACTTTACTTGCCTTCCTGAAGACTCCTTATAACTTGTAAACTCTTCTGCACATGACCAAATCCAAACTAAAATAAAATTGTAAGATGCACACCAAAAAACTGCAGCGAGTGCAGCAAAAAAGTTCTCTGTACAGTCCCACAGACATGGTTTGAGGCACTCCTAGCTTCTTGTGGAGCAGAACAGGTACAAGGATGCAGTTAGTGTCAGGATGACCTGACAATACCAGCTCTGCCCTTTCTGATTCACTGCTTCTTACACCCAGCAGACAGTGCCTGAGAGCAGCCTCAATCCCTTGGACACAGCATCACTGCCAGGCACACAGCATTGCTCTGTGACCAGGAGACATGATTGCAAGATAACAGGCCTGAGTTCTATGAGATATAGCCCTCTAAGTTCCTCCACTCTTAAGTGCAAGTTTGACTCCTCCTTATCTTGCATGTCACAAGACATACCAAGTTATCATGATGGTCTAATCCTGTCACACTCTACTGTTTCTTACTTTGTTGGTTTTTTTTTTCCTTGTTAGCCATACAATTGCTGGTTCCTTCTGCACATCCCTCCCCCACAGCTAATGCACTGGGTTCAGAAAGAGCATGCTTGCAGTTCAGGCTTAGTGTTCTTTGATGCCAGGAAGCAAATACAGACAATTCAAAAGCCACGAATGTGGCTCCTATGAGCTACCCACAGCTGAAACATTATTACATAATAACATAACACTATAGCACAACAACTCTTAAATTAAGAGAGCTATTTAGCTTTTACAGTAGGTTTTTCCTAAGTCTTTGTAGCAAATAAGCAACATGCTAAATAAGCTAGATGTCTAGATACTTTACTTAAGATTGTACCAAAAGTAAACAGTTTCAGGTTTTGAATTTTGTCATGAGGGTGTGGGGAGCATATGGGACACCACTTGTGAACTAAAAGGGAAGACCGCTAATGCTAAAACAGATCTAAAGTGTAAATCATTATAAAAATAGGCAGACAATGCTGAAAGAAAATTTTGAGTTGAAGATCTAAAATTACAATATAAATACAATTGCTTTACAATTAAAAAAATCCAGAAGCTTCTCATGGTACAGCTAATATATCCCAATCTTCCAAGAATCCATCCGCATTACTAGTAGACTTCACAAAGCTGACAAGTATCAAACCGCAGTAGAAACAGTTGGTAGACTAAAAGAAATCAAAGCATTTATGTCAATTAATGCACCATTCACACTGTTAGATTCACAAATAAGAAAGAAGAATCCCACATGCAAGATAAAACCTTAAACACAGAAATAACTAGCAAGACTGTCTTCTGAAAACAGAGCACAGACTTCCAACAGGAATGGTAGAATATGTGTAAACCTGATCAGCACGCAAGTAAACGTAACCAACCACAAACACCATACAAATTTTTGTAAAAGGTCTTGCTAGTACCAGAGAACGTTTGCAGAGCAGCACAAATCAGAAAGTCAAAGCCATAATATAATGGCTAGAAGAGCTAGCTACAGGGTGTAAAGTTGACAGGATTACTAATTTGATGTCACAATAAAAATTTCATGCAATACTTGTGAAGATACAGGCAGAAAGCATCATCTATGTCTGGCAGATAAGGTAACTTAACATTCAGGCAGCTTCTGTCATTGTTATTTCAAAGATACTAATTTGAGAGTCCTTCCTGAAAAGGATATCAAGTCCCAAACACAAGATATGGATTGGGCAGATGAGGACTGCTGTTTCTCTAATACACAAAAAGAGTCTTTTCTACAGACTCCCACATTTCAAAAATATACATTCTGAAAAAATCAGCCAAACTTCTACGATAAAGGCTTGACCCTTTTACAGTGCTTACGTATCACATACTGTGAAACGTGCTACTGATCCTGACAAGAGGGATTCAGGGTAAATTCTTAACTGTCTTTAAGGATGAAAGATGGTGCTCAATTGCTTAAAAAAGTTCCCAACTGACAGCAAGCTACAAATATGAAATACCAACTTTAATGAAAAAAGGTCTAGCGAGGCCAGTTGAACAGATTGTGTAAATTCATCAATTTGGTCGCATTTTTAAGTCACCATAACTTCACAACCGTTACAATGGACAAACTCAAATTTTCTTCCAGTTAAAAGCCAAAATTCTTTTGTGACTTCTACATTTCAACATAAAATATTTTACATCCTAGCTCTGGGAAGTAATATATGTTTCTACAGCATGTTATACAGCTGAATACAAAGAGATAGTGATAAAACTATCAGAATGAAAAGGTTAGGCAAAATCTTGCATTCTGGCAGACTTGCACACCCAAAAAATGCATAAAGTACAAGCGAAAAGCAATTATTTTTACTGCCTGTGAACTAAACTGCTGACCTACATTTTAACATCCTGAATATGGGAACAGAGATATTTTACCCAGGAATTCAAAGAAAAAAATAAAAATCTGTTGAGTTCATATTCCTCATGAATGCCACCACATGTTGGCAAAACAATAATCACCACTTTACTAACATTACCCTTTGGATCTAGTCAACTAGCATATCTGAAAATCCTTCCCAGAAGGATCACATGGATACACAAATCTGTTTTAACTACCACCATCAAAACCCCCACAAACAATCCAGCTTTCAGTTTGGTTACAGGTGGAATATAAAACACTAAAATCAGAAATACTTCATAGTAAGGTAAGTTCCCTTTCTGAAGCTATAAAATCCTTTACTGAATTGTTATAGTGTGAGTGAGCCGAAAAAAATACAAGGTCATTAAATGAGGCATCATTAGTGCCTTGAGCTATGGAATAACTGAATTTATTCCTTGTCACCAGACAGTAACTTTATTGCGTTATTGGCAGAGCAGCTTCCTTTCTTCTATAGTGCTCTATTCCTACAACTTACTGCAAAAAGAGGTTTTTCAAAAAAACTCTTTCAACTCCTCAGCAAGCATTCCATTCTTGAATGGTTTTTTAAAATTCATAGAGCAGCAATTCAGAGAGCTGTGTAAGCACACTGAACTTTGAACTCTGAAAATCTTCAACTCTAGCTCTTGTATTACAGATAACACGTCTTTTTTTCTCTCTAGAGTTTCTTACAGTCCTTATCTGAATGCTTTAAAGAGCCACAACGTACAAGTTCCTGCCATCATCCAAATAAAACTGGTATCGAAAACGTAGGATTCAAATTAGCAGGGTAAGATCTATGCACAGTAAGTAGCCCGTAAAATAAAAACAGGAAATACAAGTGTTGTTTTCTAGTTCGCATGGAGTGTTTGTCAGACAGGAAGTTCTATTTGCAGACATAGGTGGGAAAAGCCAGAAATACAGAGCAACCCCTAGCTTATCAGCAGCAGACCCTATAGGAAACCATGAAATAGAATTCAGCACTTATAGAAGATCTCTAAAAACTGTAAGGACCTAACTAATCACTGATTAGACAAAGTATTTAAAGTAGTTATACTTAAACACGATTTTATGATTAATTATGAACTTGAGCACAGTCTTAGAGTTGTATATACTTACAAATGGATTGCTGATTCTTGAAGAGTCAAGGTGCCATAAAAAAATGGAAAAGGTGAGGCAAACCTTGTGAGGACAGGCACTAATAACAGAAACAGTAACAAAGTGTAGAAGTCATACAGATATGAAGTCGAAAGATAACAAGAACTAAGATGGTTAAAAAAAGGCTAAACCACAATGAGAGAAAAGCAAATAACCTATATTCAGGTTAATTCACAGAAATTACATTCCTAGGAATCATTCACTTGAGGGATTCATATCTAAGAAAATAAGCAGATAACCAAACAGGGAATGATTCAATGAACTGATGTGCAATCAAACAACTTGCTGTCCAAAATTCAATCAAAACCAGAACTTCACTTGAACTTAAGGCCGGAGGAACAGATTGTATCAAAATCTACAGATTCCCATCACCTACAGAATACAAGGGGCAAGAGATCATAGGCTAGCTGAATAAAAAGGAACATACCCATGCAATTTGGGCCAAGACTCATTTTTTATGACTGTATAATATAACTTCCCTACCTTCAACTGAGGACTAAATCACCGAGTATTTGTGTAATTTTAGACACTCTAGGGATAGAAATGCAATAGGTGGATCCATTCTTTTCCTAACAGCTCTATTTGGGATTCTATTTCTTAATAAAGAACATCCAAACACAATATTAAACATGATGAAAGGCTCTTTGCCTGTCTTGCATCTCAAACTCAATCTTCTCAAAACACCTATTCTCAGATGCACAAAGTCCATATGAAGGTCTAGAAATAACATTTGATTTGAACAGTCCTTGAAATAATTCAGTCCCGAACAGGTAGAATTGCATCTTACTTTACGAAGATTTTCTTACACATCATCTTTACTAAGAATATTTTGCAAAGTGTTGGGTTTTCTTTGAATGAGAAAGGCAATTTCCATTATAAAAAAAAAATCCGTTATAGACTTCCATATTTTTCATCTCATATGTCTTTATGTTCATAAAGTTCTGTGTATTTGTCATCCTGATTTGGCAGAGAAACAAGTAGAATCGATGCAGTTTCTGTAGTATAAGAATTCTGGATTTCTCTTGCTTCTATTTCAAGTCTCAGCTTTCAACTTTTGGCAAACATCATCTGTCAAAATACCAATTAATCCCAAACAATTTTTTTCCTTCTAGTTCCATAAAGGTTTTAGCATCATTTCAATCAATGCCTTTTTCCCTACTGGACAGGCAGCATAGTACTGGGCAGAGTTGTGAAAGACAACATGGTGCCCAACATTTCATGAGTGGAAGGCATTGGTCCTAGAGCTCTGGAGGTAACCTTAGAAGTGTTTGCTTTCTCTTCACTTACTGAAAACCTCCAAGTCATTTTGAACAATTCATAGAATTCATAGAATTGTTTGGGTTGGAAAGGACCTTAAAGATCATGTAGTTCCAATCCTCCTGCCATAGGCAGGGACACCTTCCACTAGACCGGGTTGCTCAAAGCCCCATCCAACCCAGCCTTGAACACTCTCAGGGATGGGACATTCACAATTGCTCTGGATAGCCTGTTCCAGTGCCTCAGCACCCTCACAGTAAAGAATTTCTTCCTTAGATCTAATCTAAATCTACCTTCTTTCAGTTTAAAGACGTTACCCCTCATCCTACCACTAGACTTCCTGATAAAGAGACTCTCCCCATCTTTCTTGTAGTTTTCCTTTCAGTACTGGAAGGCTGCTAGAACACCATCCCCAAAGCCTTCTCTTCTCTAGGCTAAACAACCTCAACTCTCTCAGCCTGTCCTCATAGAGGAGGTGCAGCAGCCTTCTGATCATTTTTGTGGTCCTCCTCTAGGCCCGCTTGAGCAGGTTCATGTCTTTCTTATGCTGGGGCCCCAGAGCTCAACATCGTACTCTAGGTGGGATCTCATGAGAGCAGACTTAAGGAGAGAATCACCTCCCTCAACGTGTTGGCCACACTTCTTTTGATGCAGCCCAGGATATGATTGGCTTTCCGGGTAGCAAGCACACATTGCTGTCTTGTATTCAGTTTTTCATCCACCAGTACCCCCAAGTCCTTCTCCTCAGGCCTGCCCTCAATCCACTCATCGCCCAGCCTGCATTTGAGCTTGGGATTGCCCCGACCCAGTGCCCCTTGCACTTGGCCTTGTTGATCTTCATGATATTTACACAGGCCCACCTCTCCAGCCTGTTGAGGTCCCTCTGGATGGCAATTCATCTAGAATTCCCTGTAGTCTGCAACAAGACAGCACTCCAGTTCATATCATGAGCTGAGAAAATAAAGTTTCGGGTTCTCTCCTACTGTGGATTCCTTAAGTCTTTCAGTATTGTCCTTGGATTTTGAACCTAATCAACAAATTCTTCTCTTTTTTCACTGCAAGTCCTCGCTCTTTAACCTATCTCAAGTCATCTCCAATTCTTTCAGATCGCAGGGGACAAAGACATTATAGATTTCCAAATATCAATTTAAACTGTCTTTATACACAGTCAGAGAAGGAAACACAGTGCAGAACAATATTTTTCCTCATAGTAAAGTCAAAGCTGACTTCAAATTTTTATACTATGAAATTCAGTGTCTCCTCCACTTTAGCTCTCCATGCTTTAAGCTGCTTCAAGGGCCATCACACTGTGGGTCTTTCAGTAGTTCTTTTGCTATATTGCTATCTCAGCTATGTGGGGGCTTCTTACACAGACCCTTCTAAAGCCCTGCTCTTGCTGCACGTTCGGGAAGCACATTCCTCAGCATGAATTACTACTTAGGAAAAGGTTTCAAGCCAGAACTTAAAGAACACATTGATTTTTGTGTGTGACTCTGGCAAATACCGACTTCCAGGTTTTGTTTAACTTCTCCATTTTTTTCAGTAAACTTGAGTTTGGGACAAGATGATTACAATTCTACCTAGACTTCAAAGGCATACTTTTCTTCCATTAACCATGTTCTTGCTTCCATTGTAAAGTTATGGCTATAACAGGATTTTTTCTGGAGTCCTATAATGAATCTCCTTCCTTCAGTAATTTCCATCATATCTTACATAGTGTACAGATCGGATCTAGTCACTACAGCTTGTACAGTTCCTTTCACCAGAAAAAACGTGCACACAGAGTGAACAGATCTCCTGCTACCACATTGTCTAACATGTAGAAATACAGAAATAACACTGTAAGAAATAAATTTTAAAAATTACTTAAGATAAATAAAAAGTGGGCTAAAAAACCCCAAAAGGCACAGTGGAAGAAATGGAGATTTCTTAAGAGCTGATAGATACTCTAACACTGATATTCTTAATAACAAAGGGCATGTTAATCTCAATTTATATAACAGGACACCTAAGCAGATCCTCTAGAGAAGTTACCGGAACACCTGCAGATACGTTTTAGAGAGCAATGCAAGGCTATAAATACACGTGGCATGACCTCATTCATATTGTTCTTTCATACGTCTCAGATATTTAGTCCAACAAAAAAAGGAAGAAAGTAACAAAAAGAGGAAGGACTGTCTTTTGGTTAAGAACTGGGAGACAGGAAACCTGGATTCTATTTTTGGCTCTGCCACAGAGGTCTCTTATGGCAAACTTTTCCAGCTTTGGGGTGTCAAATTAAGGAAATGATTTTTGAGAGATGAAATGCTACAAAGGACAATCACAAGTACCTAGATTTGAAAGGCTTGTCTATTTTCTTGACCTCACCTCCTTCATCTGAACCAGTGATAAAAATTCTCATCTATACCCCAATGATGATGTAAACTTCCACCAGAAAACAATGCAATATTAGTATTAAAATCAGGAAAAGGAAACTAAATATAGACACTTACTAGGTTTATCTTCCTGGTCCTCATAGTCAAAACATTCACCTTTTATAAACAACAAACAAACAACAAAAAACACACGCACACAAAAAAAACATCTTTAAGCAATCAACACTGCCCTTTGTTTGCCTGAGAGTTGAAATCATAACCTCCAGTATCATCTTTCATTTTTGAAGCTGTAGGGATGTTTAGACAACATACTAAACAGTCCAGCAGAATTGCATTTCTGAAGATTGCGAAGACAGATTCTTTCTGCCCCCACCTCCATTTCATTTTCAAGAGTACCTCCAAGGTACATAGCCCAGATTTCAACATCTTTCAGCAAGATGAATTTTTTTTTTTCAGATTTTTTTTTTTTTTTGCTTTTGTTTGATTGATTTGGGTTTTGTTTGCAGGTTTTATTTCATGGTGGTAGTGGTGGTGGTCTTTTTATCTAATTTCCATAGAAAACTTTCCTGTGTTCCGTTTTTAAAAATATGTCTAATCATACTATATATCTCACAATTGCAACACTAAACTGAACATATAAACCAAGAAGCAAAAACAGTGTCTTATTTCACTTTTTGTTATGAGTACTCTTTCTTTAACTGAATGACATCAGATTCAGCACTCCAAACATTAAGTTTAGTTTACTATACAATATGGACAGCACAAGAAACCATGACTACAATATACAAAGCCTGAGTAAATTACAATTTTAACTTACAGAAAAAAAAATAGCCAATGAACTTTCATTACACAGGAGGTGAGGGGAGGGATAGAAGAGAAAGGCAGCTTCTTTTACATTGACTTTCCCATCTGGAAAAACTAGTCAGAAATATGGAAAAATAATCCCAATAGAAAGATGCAAGGAAAGGGTCATAACAACTTTCAAAGGTATACTAAAATAACTCCACTGCAGAACAGGGGTATATGCAGCTCAAAGGAATATATACACACTTTACATGCTATAGTGAACTGACCATCACTGATGGCAACAGATTATTTTTTACGGTCCTTTAAAGCACTTTACGTAGGACTGCTGACAGTTTTTGGAGAGTAACTAGATCAATTCTTTATAACAGCGATGTATTTCCAACTGTTTTCTCTCCTAAGAGACAAAGCTATCACTAATTGTAAGTTCCTAACCATTGAAACAGAAAAAGTCTCTGTAACAATAATTTGGTTTTTTCTCAGGATACCATACAGTTTTAGACACTGTATCCATAGCAGTCTAGCTGTCAATTCCAGAAAGCAGGTCTGACAGTACATTAGGAAACCACTGGCATAGTGAGTGACTCAATACTGTAGAGACTTTCCAATACAAGCCATGATTTCCCACAAAATCTGAGGAGAGAGAAAAGTGTAAACAACAAATCATGCAGCACAGAGACTTGGTTTAAGGCCCCAGTTCTAAATTCCTTATTCAGCCAAGATAACTATTGACTTTAATGGCTGCTGTGGAAACACTTGAACTCAGTTTGTATGTGTACGGTACACTTTTCCTATGGAGACAGATATTCTTACTTTGGAATTGGTCTGCATTTACTTCTGAAAGATTCTGACCTAAACATAAAGAAAGTCATGGTCGTGGTGCTACATAGGACTAACCTTGGTTGGATTTGTGTTACCTTTTCCCTCTGACAGAACACAACAGCACATACCTTTAAGTTAATTCAAGTCTCTCACAAAAAAAAAAAACACCACAGGAGCATGAGCTGGAATCCTGATACAGGTATACATCCTAGGCTTGGTTACAGGAAAAATAAAGAATAAATAATTCTTCAATCTTGATAGTTGCTTTGAAACCTGCCTTAATCCTTTTAAATTCCCTATAGGATCTATACAACCTCTTTTCTCTAACCCAGAGAAACAACTTAATCTCCCATAAATTCCATTTCTTTGCAAAAGCTATTATGTTGAGGGTTTTTTTTAAAAAAAAATAATCAAGAAAAGCATTTTGTACAATTCTAGGACTTTAATGATCTAGTCTATATTGTGTTCTTTCTACAAAATTCTTAGGGTAAAAACACATTTCCTTACTTTCAGTTCCAGCCTTCCTTGTGCCCTCAGCTGTCTGACCACTGACAACTTCAGTCTGCCCATTTCATTACAGAGGTTTTCTCTGAAATAACCCTCATCAAAAGGAAAAAGGATTCTCTCTCAAAATAAACATGGAAAATAAGAGATTTATGTTTACTTGAAGGTGGGGGACAGTATTTATGTATTTTTAAATTTCATTACATATAGAATTGCTCTGCTGAGCCAAGAAGTTTGCCAGAACATAGTGCTTGCTATATGGGACTTCTCCAGATCACCACGTCTGCTAAGATACACCGTAGTGCCGAGCCAATGTAAGACAGCATGGTTTTGTTCACGCAGCATGGCAGAGTTCTGCTTCCCTGAACGCAGTAGAAATGACCTGTGAGCAATTCTGTTTTCTAGAAATGTCTAGCCTACAAAATTCAATGCTTTTCAGTCCTGTGCTGCTGTTACCTCTGAGTGCCGCATGCATTATTCCTACCCCACATTTCCAGTTGTTAGTGCAGAGAGTCTGCAGCTAATTTCCCTGTTTATGCATTTGCAAACAAAACTCACTACCACCAACCTGGATCAGCCCTTGCCATCCACACGACCTACTGCCTTTGGTTCTGCTTGCAGCTACATTAATACTAGAATAAGAGGCTTCACTGGCCCGTTTTGCAACCTAAGTTCTTGACACAGCAGTCGACTTTAAGAATTTCTTTGACTTTTGATGCAGGATTTAGCTTCTGAAACCCATTAGTTACCATCAAGCGATTAACCTGGATATCTGCCACCTTATCTGACCATTGGGTTAGCCTGAGCATTTCCATAGTAAAGCCATTAGTCTGTCTTCACTACTGTTTGCATCTGAAGGGACAATCCATGGCTCCATCCCATGGAAGAATATTAAACTAACAAGTGAGGCAGGACACTTCATTGCTGTTTATAATAGTCCACTCCATGCTTGGCTATTCGGGGCTTCTAGAACTCATTAATTTCCAGTGCAAGTTTTGGCTAGAATCTAATGAACATTACCAGTTACCTCAGCACCTGGGATCCTCAAATTATGTTCCTCCACATAGCATTTCTTCTAGAAAACAATATATTCAAATGATCTTGCTGTGGCAGTGAGCTTAATGACATTATCAAAGTATCTGCTGGAAGATTCCAGTATGGAAAAGCAGAGAAATATCAAATTCCTCATGAAGAAAAAAAGCATTGCATTTTGAGATTGCATGTCAGCAGTCGGTTAATTACAATAAAAAATTACGGACTGACTTGAAAAAAAGACTAGGAGAAGGACTGACATTTCAATCCTTTTTATTTCTGATTTTATTCCTGCATTCAGCATACCCCATCCCCACCTCCCCCCAACCAACCAAAAAAAAAAAATTAAATATAATCAGTTGTGCCACATACCGAGATTGTAGTTCAATGAGATGCAGAAGGTTATTGTATTTATTATATTCATTATTCATTGTTCTATTTTCATGGAATGTCCATTATGCTAGAAGTAAAACTATACTACACAGATATAGTTACTAGACGCCAACCAAAAGCCAGATTTTAAAAAACTGTTGATTAGTTGTCCTGGTTTTGGCTGAAAGTGAGTTGTTTTTTCCTTTTTAGCAACTAGAATAGCTCTGTGGTTTGGGTGTAGTATAGGATTTGTTATGAGAAACAGGTTGAGTGCATATTGATGTTTATAGTTGGTGCTGAGACATCAAGGACCTTTCAGTTTATCATGTTCTGTCAGTGCAGGAGCACAACGGGCTGGGGGAGAGCTGTGGGACAAACGGGCCACAACTCCCCTTATGATTTGAACTTCAATTTAGGATTGATGACATTCCATATCATGCAATGTCATGCCCAGTATTGTAGATGAGAGTTGATCAGGAAGTTTGGAATTATCTTCTGAGGGTTCTCTCAGACATCTCTCTCACTCTCTGTTGCTCTCTTTTCGAGCCTCTCACTTGTCCTGGACTGCAGCATCACAATTTATCTGTTTCAGGATGGCTTGCCAGGACGGGACAGGCATTTTTCACGGGGTGGTGAGCAATTACACTGTGCATCACTTGTTTATATACATTATATATACTCATAAAATATTAATATTTTATTATTTTATCCCCATTAATTTTATTTTCATTATATTACTATTATTAAACTGTTCTTATCTCAACCAATGAGTCTGCTTTCCTTTTCCCCTTTAAATCTCTTCCCCATTTCCCAGGGGGTGGAGGAGGGCGAGCGAGCGGCGACACGGCATTTAGTTGCTGGCCGGGTTAAACCACGACATCAGTAAAGTCATTAATGTCTCCAGTCCCACCAGGACATCACAGACTGTAGAGATTATACTATAACCTTCATATTATTACCATAGCTACACCTGAAAAAAGTCAATCAGGTTAACAAAATGTATATTTATAGTTTTCAGCAGTCTTCAGAGCGCAGCAAGTTCCAGTGATTCCATCATGACAAAAAACTGATCCAGTAAATAGTCCCATCTTTACTGCAAACTTGTTCGTTCATTTAAAATGCTGACCGCATATTCACTGTCATGATTTACCAGACTGCAGGTATACAAATTTGCAAATGCCTTGAGAAATGCATCTCAGACTTCCACATTCATTCTCAACATTTTTTATGAACATTACCTAAAACTGAGTTTAAAAATGAGGTTTTAGGCATCTTTGGATCCTCAAAGGAAAAACGCAGCTGCAGCCTTAGAGGCATTTAATCACTCAAGTCTGGATGACAGAGTGCACCACTTACCGCTGGACAGGTAAGGAAAGGGAATCTAGGTGGTCCTCACCCTTAAAAGCCATATTTATCCTATTCTTATGTGCGCTTCTCCATGGGCTGGAATCTAGAAAGAAAACAAACAGTTGCTTAGTAAACCTAGGAGAACTGAAGCCTCTTCGGGCCAGGGTGGCCTGGCAATCTCCTACTGATCTGTGGAGCTAACTTAAAAACAATTCAAAAGGCTTTTCCTCAGGCTACTACACAACTCCAACAGATAACCAAGGCCATCAAGTACATTTCATGCCACAAGCAACAAAAAGTTTGCAAATTCCTGAACTTCCTGAACTACTGCAGAGGTCTGAGCCATCTGGGTTGAGCATTTCTCAGTTAATATCAAGTTATTATTTAGCCTAATTTATTTTGAATTAACTTGAACTCTAGAGGAAATCGATTCAGTATGATTGTAATTTTTCAGGTTATTGTGAGAAAGATTGCAAAAGAAAGCAAGTATATGCTCATATGATTTCAGGATCATTTAGTACTACATTTACAGAAAGGCTCTTGATGTCTAAGTTACTGAAGTATCACATCCTTCCATGTTAAATATTATCATTTTTCCAACAGTTTGAAACGCTGTATACATCTTTTTCCTCTACGTTTTTCCTTTATACCTGGTGATCAACAGACACATCCAAACATTAGTGTACTAGAAAGAGGCAAGAGATAAGGAGAAAGAGTGTCTCCTCATTTTCACAAAAACGAGGGGTGCTGTCCCTCTCCCTCTTCTTTTAATTAGCCCCATCTTACATTAGCACATTACCTACTATAGATCAACATATATTCTCAACAAATATTTGGTAGGATTTACCCTACCAAAAAGATGAAGTCATTCCCGCTCCCCGACATGGGTAGAGGAAAACTAATGCAAAATATTTGAAGGAAAATATTAATCCATGACTCAAGAACAAGGAGGAGATGAATGGATTTGGAGGCGGAGACAGGAACAGTGAGGAAATTATGCTTTCTTAGAGAAGAAGAAAAACCTGGGATCAATGGATCTCACTCTTTGAGAAAATACTTTACACAGGAAATGAATGGTGTTTGTGTCACCAGCTGAGGCAGAATGTTTTTGATGTAGCCAATTGTGAAATTCTGCCATTTGGTTATTGGCTACATTATGCAAGCTGAGTCAGCCAGCATTTAAGATATTTGCCACTCCAAATTGCTCTTAATTGACACAGAGTGATCCTCAGTATCTTTCCTAGCAAACTGATCTCATTGCTAATGCATGTCCTTGTGTTTTTCCCCCAAGATCTCACCAACATTGTCCTGAGTACATAAAAGCATCACAACCGAAATAATGTATTCACATGCTCTGTCCACTATTAACACCAGATTGCTTTGGTAATGGTGTCATCCTGTGTTCCTCCCTACCCCCCGAATTTTCCTGGAAGTAACAAACTCAATCTTCAGTGCATGCATCTAATTAAATAGTATATTGAAATATGGGAGAAGAATCTGTTTAGGGAAAAAAAAAAAAAATTAACAAATAGGCAGTTTAAGTGTTACTGAATTCTCTGATTTGAAAAGATTGTAGATATTTGATAGACTGTGCGTGAAAATTCATATGCCCAAGTATGAAAATATTAGTATGTATCCTTCTGCTCCCATGACACAAAGATTTAAAAAACGAGCTTCCTGTTGTCAGGTTTTTTTAAAAGCATTTAGCATATGATGCACAGACTTCACTAACTGGAATAAATCAGCTATCTTCATTTCTTTTTACTAGTAGAAATCGTCCGTCTCTGTCAAAAACATTTAATATTACCAAATACAAATAAGCATATAATCAGATTTACTTGAAATAGCCAATTATCATGATTATCATTATCTTCATTTGGAGAAGATACCCTTAATCAAAGATGAATACATCCACATAAAATCTTAATCTCCAAGATGAAGTTTCCTCTCCTAAATTCTATCACGTAAAGGACTGAGAAAATAGTCTTGTGAGCCTGCAGAAGTACAGATTTCGTGGACACTAGCCATCTCCTTCTGCTCAGGATCAGGCATAGGATTTACCTTCTGCTACCAACACAAAATCAACAGCTTCCCTCTTGCAAGCTAAAGCTACTTCACCATTAGCTCAGCCCACTAACCATTTCTGTACGTACAAATCAAAGGATCTGCTTGTACTCCATTACCTGTGATCAGTGACATAATGTACACAGACATAAATTAGATTATTGCATGTCATTGTTCCTATAAATTAGAAGCCTGACAAAAATGCAGCTTTTTATACGCTGTCTTCCCACAAAACACACATTTATATCATGGCTGAGAGCCTTTAAAGACATGATCAACTCCTACTTAGAGGTCACTCATGCTTCAGGAACAATAACAAAATGCCACACCAATATCTTAACCAAACAGTCTGTCTCAAGACCGTGATTAGATATTAGCTCAAATCTTTAAGTCCAAGTTAATGATGACATGAGGAAATGCTCTCCTCAAGCACCTGGCAGTCTGCCAGAGGACCAGCTATACCCCCAGGACAGCAAAATATCACACTAGGCTACCTAAACCCACGACTACAAGAGAGGTTGAAGACCCGGTGTTTGATAACCTACAGGCTTCTGGTCCTGCTCAGAATAGCTCCTCCACGTGCTGGGCAATGATGGTGCTCCATGGCAGACGTTCAGTTTTTGGTGTTGTTCTTCACCTTTCTGGGTAAGATCAAGACAACTGTACTTCCTAGTAAAAAACATTACAGGACTGATGAATCCTTCTGTTTAGTTGATGGTGCTTTTTATTAAAGGCCACAACACAGTGTTGAGCTCTAGTCAGCATTCCTAAAATGAAGGTCTCCTACTATAGCTGACTAGGTAGATGATTGCCTAAGCATCACCTCAAGTCAAAACAAGAAACTTCCAGAGTATCAAATCCCAGAGAAGTTGTGGATGCCCCATCCCTGGAAATATTCAGGATCAGGTTTGATGAGGCTTTGGGCAGCCTGGTGTAGTGGAAGGCGTTCCTGCCCATGGCAGGGGGGTTGGAACTAGATCATATTTGAGGTCCCTTCCAACCCAAACCATTCTATGATTCTATAACATCCCACTCAGGGTCAAAGGCTTTTTTGACTCTGGCAAATACAGGACACATACATGGAAGAACAGAAACATGCTGTTACTAACAGAAACACATATGATAGTAGCCTGTCGTGACAACATCTCCAAGGCTTTTTCTCTGAGGGACTGAAACATGGGTAGGGCAATGTGCACCACTTCTGCTGCAACTGCTACTTGAGCTTCTGTGCAGAGGCATCAAGAAGTTCAATAGCTTTCCCACCATGGCTATAAACAAGTAAAACAGGTGACGTGTACATGAGCACATGCACTCAAGGATACACAAACTGTAAGCACATGTCCATGTGCCTCAATCCTTTCCGCCAGGTGCTTCCTCACAGATAGTGGAGACAGTGTGGGAGCAAGCAGAGTGACAGATCTGAAACCGCGCCTGAAGTCAGACACCTTTCTTCTAATGACTGTTTAAAAGATGTCCCTCTGACTTAAAATTTCATAAAAACATATATATCTGTTATGCATGTCTATATATATGCACAGACTCACATTTATTAAGTATATACATATTAATAGGTAACATCAGCAGAGTTGTGCAGCAGAAGCTAATGTTATTTTTCACTGGCTTCAGTGGCCACGGGTCAGGCCCATAGCTGGTCACAGATGCTGCCTAGCTAAACTTCTACCAAAAAAATGCCACTACTTTTAGTTTGCAATACTGGTTATTTTGGTACAAGCCAGAGTGATGCTTATGCTGAAATAATAAAATTGTCATTCTTGGACTTCTATAAGGCCAAATTTTAATATCTGACATAGGGTTTTACATAAATAAACGTCTGCACATAAACTTGCATCACAATTCTAAATGACAACTTATAATCAGTTTAGTTCTGGTAGATAGTGTGTGTACATGGAATTAGATGTATTCAAGGCAGCAGTCTCTCACTGTGTTCTTCATCTTTCTCTTTGTCATGTCAACACTGAATTAGATTTTAAGATGTTATTTCCTCATGTTTACTAGATAGATGTAGATAAGCAGACCACAAACCACATTTCATTCCCACTGAAGACAGTCAGCCAAAAGCTTCTTTCAGACAACTGCTACACAAGAAGAAAACAAAGTGTCACACCTGGAATAACACATCAGCATTGCTCACAGAAAAAGTAATGCCCACAAAGGATTTGACCTTCATGACCAAAACCACACCAGCAGGAAGAGGTCACTTGCTTATATACAAGCACCAGGCCCTGATGCTGGCAACTGACATACAGAACTAAAAAGAGCTTAAAAAACCCCTGTCAAACTAGCCCACTCATACGTTGAAGGAGGAGTCTCATCCTAATTTACACCAGGCTTGGCAGCCCCTCTGAAACCAATGCAATGCCTCATTTGCACAGAAGTGCAGCTGGGAGCTGTCAAACCACTGGTTCCACAACAGCAGACTCCTCTTGCCTTACAGGAACTCCCCATCGGGACCCTCCTCTTTCAAGTCTGTTTAGCGTTGGAGAGCAGCTTCTACAATGCAACACAGCTCTTCAGCATCCTACAAAAGATGTTATTTCTGCTAGGAAAATAAATTGCACTTGTGAAATCTTGCCATTTAAATTTCTTCTCCCTCATTCAGTATGTTAGCTTATATTTAGCAAGCTAGAAATTAAGAGGATTATAGCAGTCAAGTATTCCGTTAGAAACACATCCACGTACAAAAGTATCACAGTAAAAGTACGTACTCAAGGTGAAATAAATGTGACTCATTTACTCCTACTACTGATGGCCCTAAGGAAGTTCTCCATCACAAAATTATGTCCCCAGTAATTAAGCCCTGAAACTCACACAATTAAATTCACATTTTTTAGTTCATTCACTGCACACATGTCCATCCTTATAAAGGCTTAATCAAAGAGCAAATCCACGAACTTTCGCCACCCCATTTTTAACCCCTAACATCATAATTTCAGCACTAAGAACATCTTAAAATAAGGTCAATCAAGAGCATTATTTCTCTTTCTGAAAGACAGAAATCCACGCATCTAGCCTTTGATTATTTATAATCCATCAGAAGAGCATGTTACCTATAAGTAATACGGTTAACCTGAGAATAAGAAGTCATTAGCTAAAAGTCATTTCAGACTAGAGATCATTTGATTAATATGAACAGTTCCTGTCTGTAGTAAAGTACAATTTCTGTTCTGCCAAACAGTGCCTGTCCTTATTTCACAATTCGGGAAGTCTGGAAATCATTAGTTATTATTCCCCCGGTACACAGTATAACTGTTAATGGAATGCCACAAATCAAATTAAGAGCAAAATTCTGACAGCATTTATGTGATAGGTCAGAAAGTAAATACATACACTCTGTCCTTCAGCAACACATCCGGTCCATCAGAAGTTTTTTCTACACTAAGCATTTGAGGACTCAGGATCCCGTTGTCATTTTACATTATAACAGGCTTATATAGACATGAATTAATTACAATAGTAAGAGCCAACTCAAAATTAAGCTGGATGTCACAAATCTAAGAAGCCATAAAACCAGAAGCAAGAAAGAATGAAGAGTCCTTCAAATGATGCATTAAAATGGGTTGTATTAGCATGGGATCATATACATAGATGTATGTACCACACTCCTAGAATGCAAGATTAAAACTGGAAGAGGGAGAGGTGGGAACTGGCACTACCTGTGGCATTTGTTCATGGTAGTCACTCTTGCAGAAACAATAATCAAAGAGGAAGCACTGCCGAGTAGTTTATGCCTTACGCTTCAAGTACAACCTGAAGCATAAACCCATTTTCGTAGGGCTTTATTTTTAATGCACATTTCTTCATATATTTTATCTCTTTTTTTTTTCTGCAGAGAGAGGATCTAATTATAAACAAGTCTCTCTCTTTGATAATATCCCTTTTTAGATGTATATACACACACAAAATATAAAATACATATTTTGCAAATATGTTCTATATTTATATTAGTTACATGCAATTATATTGTTTTAATATTTTTCTAAACCATTTTATATTTTATTATTTTTAAATTCTTTTATACTAATGATATATTAAAAATTTTAAAATATATTGTCATATATATGTATATTAAAAAATATAGGGAAAGGCATATCTCTCTCTAACACAGCTGTTCATGCAAACCAAAATCTGTGCTACTTCTTTTCTGTTCTGGATTTTTCTCAGCTTAGCCTTACTGTACACAGCTATATCTTAGAAATACAGGTGGGGGAAAGCCAGATAAAGATCTATCTCAGTTCAAATAGATCATCTTGAAAATTACAGACAAAGTGTATTATTCTGTAGATCTTAAGGTAGCACAAGTGCAGCATTGCCAACTGTAAATATCAAGGGCAGGAGTGCGGGGGAGAAAGACATCTGAAGTCAGGCCCTTGAGACATGGTCTCATTCATCTGCACGCAGAACTTGGTTCCTTCATTCGCCTTTCTGGTTTTAGAGCCTTGAGGATGTCCTCCTTGAACATATACAATTTTTAATTTGTGATCACTACAATGCAAAAATCTGTTTTTAAAGCAAGGGATGCTGGCTTGCTCATTCCTTTTCTTTATTTTAGCAAGTGGATCACATGGAAACACACTAAGTAGAATATCTGCAATGCAACCAGACGATCTGATTGCACTGAGAGGGGAAGCATACACCCACATTACCTAGGCAGTCCAGCTTTCTCCATGACAAACTGTACATATAACCACAGAGATTAAGAATGGAAGGGATCTGTCTTCACATGTACTACAGTCAGTCCTCTTGCCAAGGCAAGAGTTCTTTTACAAGGTATCTTTAGCAAATTTTCCCATTTAAATACAAAATCTCCAGAAAGATGGAGTTTACATCAACATGGATTACATTATGAAAATACTCAAAATAAGGAGAAAGAGCAGGGTGGAACAGATTTTAAGATTTCTCTTCCCACCCCTGCTTCTCCCCCCTCCCCCCAAAAAAAATTATTTTCTGCAAAAAGACCCTAGGCTAATCACTTAGTCGGCATCATTTTTTTTAATCTTATCAGTGAAAGCCTTTAAAATCTCCCCTTCTGGAAGGGGCACACCAATTTATATAGATGGCAGTATTATGGGAACAAACTGATTAGTGGTCACATTTCTAGCAATTAGCATTTTAGAGGCAGTTTTGCTGCAAAAGAATTTGCTTTTGAGGTTCAGGAACTGAATAATAGGTGGCAAGTTGGTGCACTCCAGAGCTATATTTTATCTTTTATGTGATGCAGAATAATGACCATATAAAAATGTTTATTGGTTCTCAGAGCGTTATTAATGCAACTTGCTACCATAAAACGCTGAGACGTACAACTCCGCCGTATTTACGCTTGCCTTGCTTTCCGACAGGCTGCCTAGCACTTTCCCCTTCCCTCCTTAAAATAAACCAAACGGCCAATTTGACACCACCTGCACCAGCCCAAGTCTCCATTGAAACACTCACAATAGGGGTATCCCTGTGCCTGGCCACAGCCTCTTGGTTTAAAAGGTGTTTTTGAAGAGAAACAGATAAACAGGCTTTAACCGTGTGGTGTTGCTGCTCACTGCTCATCGTCCTCAGCTGCGGCGGTGCCTGTGCCGATGGACCCCAAGGAGCCTGCAGCCACCGTGAGGAGGAACCCCAAGGTGCCTGCAGCCACCGTGAGGAAACCACTGCCAGCACCACCTCAACCTCCCAGCTCTCCGTGAAAATAACAGCAGTTGAGGGCTCCCCCACACCTCCCCCAAGATGTATATTAGAGATCAGAGGTTTGTGTTGATTGGTGATAAATTAATTCAAGTGAAACTCCCCTGCTTTGGTCTAATTTACCCTCAACACTACACCCACTTGCAAACAACATCCAGCCTAAAGGATTTCATCTTGTCTCCTCAACAAGATGTGGGACCTGGTGTCTTGCCATTCTCCTTGTGGAGAAGCCAGAAGTAAAAGGGCTGTAATTTCAACTAGCCATTGTGTAGAGCACAAAGGAAAATGGGAGATTTTTGCACCGTACCTTGTGCAAGCCTGTAAAAGTGTTGACTATACTGTTCAGAAGATATGTCTAGAGAAACGCCTTGCTGTTATTTGTTAACATGAGGCTTCTAGGTGTAATGAAATTACAGCTAAGATGCATTATTCTCCCTGAAAATATAAAAAAAAAAATCCAAAAAGAGCTTAAAATGAAAAGAGATAAAAGAAAATCATCTCCCTATTCAGGCAGGAAATAGAGAAACGGAAATTAAGTAATTTACCCAAAGTTAAACTTGAAACAAGTACAAATTGAAACTAAATATTCCAGAATGATTAGTTCTGTAAATAAGTACATAGAGAAGACAATAATGTTGCATTTAACAGCTTTGATAAAGGGAAAAGAATAAAGACTACACAAGTTATTCACTTGCTGCAAGAAAAGATGACAGTAATATCTTTGCACATCTCTGTATACAATCCCTTTTCTGTAATGAAAGGATTTCTTCTTTCTTAATATCCATTCCAGTTAGTGAGACAGGCAGTCTGAAAGACATCTTTACTTACATTGATATTCCTCTAAAGAAAAAAAAAATCTGACATTTTAACAGAGATGAGCAAAACAGTATTATTAATTCAGGCTACAGCCCACACTAACCAAGTCTTTATTGAAAGTATCATAAGGTATTAAATGGTAAACAGTGGTGGCATTTCACAATATTTGCCAGCAGCCATCAAGTTTTTAATTTTTCAGAGTTAATATCCAGTTGCTCTTTTTTTGTCATAACTCCAAAAACCTTAAAACCAGCTTTAAACCAATACAGATAAATACACATTTACCTAAAAGTTAACACAAAAGGCCAAAACCAGCTCTTCTCTAGTCATTGAGCAACTTGTCTATTTGAACTACCAATAAGCTTGTCACCTCTATGACTAAAGTTTATCATTTTTTTCCCCTTTTGTCTGCATATTGAGGGAAAGAAAGAAAAGGACATCAAAGACCTATAGAAAATTTAAAATGGAAGATAAATAGATGTCAAGGTTATTGCCTGCTAATAAGGTATCTCAACAGAGCACAAGAACAAGAGATCCAATTCAGCGACAAGCATGAGATGAGCCAACACACACCAAGGAAAGCGTAAAGCAAGTATACTTGAGCTATGCACTTTCAACGATCCCAGCTCCCTGAACAGTGATTATCCTCCACTAGGCTATGCTCATGCTAATTGTTTTCTCTGCCTCTAAGCATGTCTTTTCTAGATAGAGACAAGAAATCCAGTAGATGAACACAAACTTCTTCCAACAAGCTGAAAAAAAATAAAGTCAGACTGGGCTGCATCCAAAGAAGCGTGGCCAGCAGGTCGAGGGAGGTGATTCTGTCCCTCTGCTCTGCTCTCGTGAGACCCCACCTGGAATACTGTGTTCAGCTCTGGAGTCCCCAACACAAGAAGGACATGGAGCTACTGGAACGAGTCCAGAGGAGGGCCACGAAGATGATCCGAGGGCTGGAGCACCTCTGCTATGAAGACAGACTGAGAGAGTTGGGGCTGTTCAGCCTGGAGAAGAGAAGGCCCCAGGGTGATTTATTGCAGCCTTCCAGTACTTAAAGAGGGCCTACAGGAAAGCTGGAGAGGAACTTTTTACAAGGGTATGTAGTGATAGGACAGGGGCAATGGATTTAAACTTGAAGAGGGTAGATTTAGATTGGATATAAGAAAGAAATTTTTCACTCTGAGGGTGGTGAGGCACTGGAACAGGTTTCCCAGAGAAGTTGTAGATGCCCCATTCCCTGGGGGTGTTCAATGCCAGGTTGGATGAGGCTTTGGGCAACCTGGTGTAGTGGAGGGTTTCCCTGCCGATGGCAGGGGGGTTGGAACTGGATGATCTTGAAGGTCCCTTCCAACCCAAACCATTCTATGATTCTATGTTTGTGAAATTACCTACACACAAAGAAATATGAAAGTTTCAGTTACAGCAACACTGGAGTGTTGTTTCTATCTCTTGCTTTTTTCCTTAATAACTCCAATTAACACCTCCAGACAGCCTGTCAGCAGAACTATATTGCCTAGTCATTATAATTCCACACAAAGCTCAAGTAATAAAGCAGCAGTCGGCTTTTTTTCTTTTTAAAGAGAAAATACTGCATTTATATTTTTGAATCACTGCCAAAGAGTATCCAAACATCAGATATTTTCTTCTCCCTCTGTCTTTCACACAGAACAACATGAAGTATCCAAAAAGCTCTAAATAACTATGTAGATAAGGAATCCCCAGAAGGACCAGAGGCAGAACTGCTCTGTAGAATCATTCCGTATTTAGTGTCTCGGGGCAAGCGTAAGGTGACCAGAGCACATCAGGACATCCCTAGCAAATCTAAAGGCTCAGGGCGACTTTGCAGCCTGTACACGAGATTAGATTTACATCAGAGATCGTGTTGTGTCTTGGGAACAGCTTGGGGCAGAAAGTGCAAAGCTTACTTGAGGTCACAGTGCTGCACTCAGCTGTTGCATCAAGAGCAGTCCTGAGCCTCCTGCTGCAGAGCTCCAGAAGGCCAAGTGATGAGTTCATGTGGTATTATCTGACGTAATGGCACAGCTTTCGTGGGGTTTTGCAGTTTGCTTTAGGGGGGCAGGGGAGGTTTTGGGGGTTTTTAAGGTCTTCCCCCTGCCCTTTCTAATTCATAGGCTGAACTTTTAGTACGGAAGGGCCAAGGCAGGCACAGGCAACAAAACAATAGAAAGAGACACAAAGAGGGGAGCATTGTTTGTTAAGCAAGGAAAGCTCGTATGCTGGTGGATGTACGTACGAAGAACTATGCCGCGCCTGAGAGCTTATAATATTACTGACCCTGACAGAACAAAACTGGATGCCTTTTTCCAGAAAAGTGTCCATCAGTGAAAAGTTTGCATCACTAAGAATTCAGTGAAAACAGGAAAAAAAGACCTTCAGGGTTTGACACAGTCAGTAAAAGGACAAAAGCATCAGTGTGGAGCAGAGGGCTTTGTGCTAGGCCTTTTGGGTTTTTTCTTTTGTTTAAAATACAGCTGTGCTGTAGAGCCAACACAACGTTCTCTATCAGCTTAGAGCAATATTGAGTAATACACATCATAACTCTGTATTACACATTACACTTCCTGCAAATATTGTAGCTCAGTAGGGGCCTATGTAGTTTGGTTTTTAAAATGACTACCTGCATGTCACAGTACTTTTACTTAGTAACGCCCTGAATTTGGAAGGTGTACAAGTTATGGCCTAATCTCCGTTCTCATCGGTAACTCCTAGATACGTAGCAAGTTAAGGGAGTCCAGCAACTTCACACCTATCAGCTGAACTCCAGTAACTGGCTGTGCTCCTCAGCTGATGTTGGGTAACTTACCATGAGAGGAACTGGCACACAAGTTTTGAGTACACAATGAACTACCTCACAGTCTGTTCCAGGGCAGCTGTATTATTTGTTCTCATTATTTTCTACAAAGTGATATCAAAAGAAGAGAAAAATTCTCTTTTAAATAGTACGTCTCATTGCAGAATAGGGCTAACATTTTGATAAATATTTCTTCGTTATTATCACAAGTTTTTAACAGTTTGTGATGGCACAAGTAGACACACATACACCAGAATTAGTCAGAAGTAAAGGTCCCAGAGCTGAGCTTTTGCTATTAGCAGACAAATTCAATGAATTCCTTATCATTAGGCTTAGGAGTACTCAGATTCCAGACTATTTTTCCTCCTTGTAGAAAAACATAACTGTGACCTTGATTTTTTTATCTACACTTCTGGCTTGAGCGTTACAGATATTTGTGACTATGCCACAGAACTTGCTCATTCATGCTTCACTGAAAGTCAAACAGACAGATACACATCAGATCCACCTTTGGAAAGCAGTCCCGTTCACTCCATTCCAATGCAAGCCTGTACACTACTAACCCTCCAGGCACATGAGACTGGTAAGATCAACGAAACATTTAAGCATGAAAGTTCTCCATGAACTTCCATTCCCAGAAGTCTGATGTTGACCATTTCAGGTGCAAATGCACCAAAACTAAGCAGAGGTCGCAGAACTGACCCATTGCCCTGAAAACTTCAGTCTTCAGGCTTGTTTCTGTTGTTACTTGTGATACACAGGCACTCGGTTCTATTGTCATCATTTGCCAGGTGGAGCTCCATGCATTCTAGCTGTTCGTTGACATAGAGGGCAACACCCCCTCCTCGTCTCCCCTGCCTGTCCTTGCTGAACAGTTTATACCCCTCTAGTCCAACGCACCAATTGCAGGAGTCATTCCACCATGTCTCTGTGACGCCAATCAGGTCATAGTGCTGCAGGCTCACAAGCATCTCCAGCTGCTCTTATTGCCCAAGCTGCAGGCATTCATATAGAGACATTTGAGTTGGGTCCCTGATGAGGTACCTGGAGCCCCCTGATGATGCTCAGATGTTTCCACAGTAACTAACCCCTCAACAACCCCTGTGCTCTGTCCACAACCCGGCATGACACCTTGATCCCTTGCTAATTCACAAGACTGCGTGATCTTGCTAGTGCATTCCTCCCCCACAAGCACTGGCATACTGCATTCCGGCTCCCTTCCAGTGATCCTGATTTCACCCCCACCCTCTTTCATACCTAGTTTAAAGCTCTATGAGCCCTGCCAACTCCCTTCCCAAAACTCCTGTCCCTCTGTGGGACAGGCTATTACCATGCATTTCTAACAGACCTGGCCTCTTGTAGATCCAGCCACTGTCAAAAAAACCAAACCCCTGCTGGACACACCAGGCTCAGAGCCAGGTATTAATCTGCTGGTACTTCCTGCCTAATCCCTCATCTTTGCCCACAACTGGAGGGATAGAGGAGAACATGACCTGTGTTCCTGATCCCTTGACCTGGTGCCCCAAGGCTCTGAAGTCCTTCTTCATTGTCCTTGGAGTGGTTCTTCCTAATTCCTCACTGCCTACCTGAAACAACAAAAGGGAGTAATAGTCTGAGGGCCGTACTAGGGAAGGAAGCTTCTTCCTGACATCTTCAACTCTGACCCCTGGGAAGCAACAGACCTCCCTGTGCAGCGGGTCCGGTCTGCATATCGAGCCTTCTGTTCCCTTAAGCACTGAGTCACCAATGACAATGACCCGTCTTTTATTCCTTACTGATGAGGTTTTAATGCCGACAGCAGTCTGACTAGGCTTTGGTGACACCTCCAAGCAGGGAGAACCAATATCCCCACTGTTTTCCAGTTCCCCTTGCAGAGCACTGTACCTGTTATGCAAGGACACCTGGGGGGGCGGAGGAATTGCCAGGCAGTTGCGCTTGCCACGCGGAACAGGGACCTTGTGCCATTGCCCCCTGTCCCCTAATTCTTCACATTCCCTGATCCCCTTTAACCTCTCCACTTCTTCTTTCAGCTCTGCCACAACCAGATTATGGAAGCTGTCAATTTCCCTCTCACTTTCCCTAATTATTCTTAACCTACTCACCTCCTCTCTGAGCTCCAGCACTTCATCCTGGAGCTGCACCACCCGGCTTAGCAGGTCATCAACCTGCTCGCACCTCACACAGCCATCCTCAGGATTGCTCCCAGCTACCAGGCAAAAGCTATGACATTCCTCACAGCCTGTGACCTGAACACGATATCCCTTTGAGTGGGTGCTGAAAGCACAATTCTCCTCCTCCAAGATGCCACCATGACTCCTTGATAAAGTGAAGCACTTCAAATCCTGTCCAACGAGCTGTAAGCAGCAGCAGTTGCCCCCTTGTTAGGCAGGAATAGTAGGCTTCCTTGCCTCGTACTCAGTGAGCAAAGACCGATTTCATGTTTAAGAGTTTCGCATATCTCAATTTTTCATGATCAGCCTCAGAAAACTCTGCTCATCTCCAAACGCCGATTGTCTCCCAATATTGTTGATGCAACTAAAGCAAATAATTGGCCTCAGCAAGAAAACAGTCATGTCCCTAACCCCTCATGGCAGCAAAGTGTATATTCCGCCTGCAAGTATGGCTTTCATTATTTTCAGGATGTCTAGGCTTAGAGATTCTATCAATAATCCGACATTTACATTAGCTGGATCCAAAGAGCTGCCTGTGCCAATCACACTTGTGTTATACCAGTAAATACTTGAAGGCCAGGTCCATTAAGTAACTTTCTAGGTACTGTTAATGCCTCTCTACTGATGTGTCAATGCCTTGACATCCAAGAGGAGGAAGAATCAGCCATCTGAGCGGTCAGGGAGACAGCCTGCCCCCCCCCAGCAGACACTGCACATGTAAGTTTTCCTTTAGATACAGGTTATTTGGACAAGACTCTGGAATAAATTGCCCAGAGAAGTTGTGGATGCCCCCTCCCTGGAGGTGTTCAAGGCTAAGTTGGACAGAGCCTTGAGTAGCCTGATCTAGTTGAGAGGCGTCCCTGCCCATGACAGGGTGGTTGGATTAGATGATCTCTAGTGTCCCTTCCAGCCTATGCCATTCTATGATTTTATGATTGACTCAGGAGAGAGGTTTCAGGAGAACAGCCCATAACCTCCCTCAGTCAGTGCTCAAGCAAAAAAAGAGGATTCCTGAAGCCACATGCTATCTACAGTCATTACCACGACTTGAATATCATGTAGGTAACTTGAAGCTTGTGCACATGGGCAAGCTTTGGTGGCTACTGTCAATACAGGCCTGGGTCAAAAGCAGTCCCAAACACTGAAATGTTTTTATTTATTTAAAGATTGAGAGCTATGACCAGCAACATGTACATACAAGGGAAAAAAAAGTGACATCCTTAAGTTGGAGGAAAAAATTTCAATTACTGCAGTGGTAAATGTAAATCAGTTCTGAGACCTAGCCACCTAATTGTCCATTAAGATATCAAAAAAAAAAATTCTCCTTTTAATTTAGCAGTCCTAAAAGAGAACCCAAGAAAATACTAAGCATTACTCATAGTGGAACTACAGGACAGAGCTTTCTACTCATGACTCATCCAATAAAAGTGAAAGCAGTTCATAAGCAGATTCTGAAAAGTTTCAAAGCTCAAGATGAATTTACCTTTTAAGAAAACCCACATTTCAGTAAGAAGGGGAAGAAAAAAAATCAGTTACAGGAAAATAGGGCAGTGGTTACAGCTAGGGAATGAAAATAAGGAAACCATCCTGCTTTCCACAACAAGGTTTGTCACCAACTTCTTCCCAGCTACATAGTAATTTATCTAACCTCTCCATATTCTGACGTAATGATGTATCAAATTCTGCTCTCTTCAGTGCAGTGACAGATTAGGTTTGCAATAATGTTATTTGGGGGGAGACTTTTTTGCTTATTTACAGCCCTTGAAGATCAAGTTGATTTTAAACTATCTGTCCAAATCTAGTTCCAAGAATTGCAGAGTTCATAGGTGCGAGAGTGGAATGGCTAGTGCACAAAAAAAGGTTTTTTAAAAAATGGGGAATTGTTGACCACTAACAAGAGATGACTAAAAGCGGAATTCTGTAGGGAATAAACATGGAGAAATAGGTCAGGAATCTTAGTGTCCTAGATCCCCTAAAAGATTAGAAGAATAAAATAGAGCAAAGTTAAAGTTCAGAAAGGAAATGGCTTTTTGTAAAACATGTGCCACTTGTTCCCACTAAGTCACTACGACCGAGAAGCTAGTATCACGTAATCACAGAATAGTGGAGGTTCAAAGACCTCAGCAAACTTCAAAAAAAGAACATTCTTATGGCTAATACAAGCTACCAAAGTTACAATTAATTAAACCAATTTTAAAATCAAGTCTCACACCTCAAAACTGTTGCTACTGGTATTGCATCCCTGCCTTAGGATGTCATTGAACATTTGGCTTCTGATTTTAACTGAAGATCAATCTTTTCCAGGATAACAGGGAGCTAAACTAAAGAACCGGATGAGGCCAGGAGGAGTCAATGAGAAGGACAGACTTTAAAGCACCCAACAGCCCTGCCACTGACTTCAGTGGTGAAATAAGACAAAAATATTTTGTACGTTTAGGAGTTAAGATTGACTGGGACTTTTCTAAAATTACACATACAGAAAAACAGCTTCTGCAAATAATTATCGGGTCATACACCCATAAAAGTCAAGAAAAGATATTTTATTACCTGCTCATCTTATTTACAGAATAGAGCCAATATTAGTCAGCAAAAGTAGCTGCTTGCAAGCAAGAAGGCTTCAAACAGTAAGGAAGGGAGGTAATTAAAATGAGGGAAATCCAAAACACAGTTATACCTACCAATCATGTCATCTAAATTGTACTATTTTATTCATTAAAAATAAAGTTCTGAAGCAAAGATGCCATATTTTATGCGAGTTCTTGATTACCTTTCTGCCGAGGGAGCATGTAATTTACAAGAAAGAGGACTTAAAGCTTTAAGTGCCTCTGACTTAATTCAGCATGCTGTATTGATGGTCCCATTTAGATGATTCCATTTTAGGCCCCGCTAACGCATTAAAGGCATGACTTACTCACATCCATTTGGCTAATGATCCTCTACTGCTCTAAAGTAAATGACAGCTATTTACAGTAAATTATTCAATTAGATAGAGGGAAGTGCAGTATTCATTTTATATTGTTTGACACGGCAAAACAGAAGTGTGCAAGAAGGCAGGTGGGGCATTTTAATCTTTCAGAATCAATTGTTTAATCCACAGCAAGAGAATAAATATACTCCACAATACTCGTCAGCGTCAGACTTTTATTGTAAACATTCTAAGAGAGACTGAAGTGTTGCAACTTCAGATAATATAATTCTGTCCACTTCAGAAGTAAGTCATCATACAATGCAAGAAATGCTAGTAACCAGCATCTTATAGGACTGATTTATTTTAAGCACAATTTCAAGTAACAAAGTGACTTTAAAAAAACAACACCACCACCCACAAAAAAAACACACACATGC
The DNA here is from genome assembly GCF_009769465.1 of Tauraco erythrolophus. NCBI lineage: Eukaryota > Metazoa > Chordata > Aves > Musophagiformes > Musophagidae > Tauraco > Tauraco erythrolophus. The sequence continues at coordinate 14,259,286 of NC_141470.1, forward strand.
TAGCAGGAGACCAAATTTCCATTAAAAAAAAAAAATTAGGCATGAGCAATTCTGAATCCTATTTATTTGTAATAGGATTTATACTACTAAGTGCCTACCTCACTTTCAGAAACAAGACTGAATCTCCCAAGACATTTGGATAGTGGGGTATTTTTAATTCATTAAATCCCAGGAAAGGGCAGCTCAGCTGCCCTCACAAATTAAGATGAGGATTCAGAAAAATAATGAAATAAAGGAGAAGCTAGAGGAGTGCAAGTTGGGGCTAAAACACAGCCTAGAACAAGGGAGAATGATCACACCGCAATAACTCAAAAATAGTCTTGGATTTGAAGACCTTTTCACATATTCTTCTATTATTTTCCAAGCACTGAAGGGCGTGCTTGCATGCATGAGCATCCGTTACAATCCCCACTGCATACACTACTATGGCCACTGCACCTGGAAAAAGGCTGAAGCCACAACTTTGATGTCCCCTGTCAAACCCCTGCCTCATAAAAGAGAAAATAAAGGAGAAATTTTCCTTATTATGGGTATGAACACAAAGTCTAAGGTGCAGGTAAGACTACTACACATTCTGAGCCTTCCCGTGACCACGCTTTGCACAGTTCTCAGGCCTCTCAGCATTCAATACAGAGGGGAAGGAAAAAACAATTTGTCCAAGCCCTCCTGGCTAGCCCTGATTTTGGAGAACTTCTTCCGCTAGCCCAGAGTGCCTCAGAACACGTGCAGAGAGCCCCAAATAGAAGAACACTTTCCTCTGGCTAACCTGCCAACGCATTTAATTTTCTGCAGGCAGAGGGCCAAGTTCAGCAAGCACAGCTCCTGCTAAGTTTAATGGGAGCTGCACTTGCCAATGCCAGAAAGTGAAGATTGCTGGGGAACTGCAAGCAACACACTACAGAAAATACAACTGTAGCCAGCATCTGTGTTCAAAGGATACAGAATGGGAATAGCCATTTGTTTTCTTACTGTTTCACTTCTCCTAAAGCTGCTGGCACAATGCAACCCCTCCTACTCTTTGTATGCAATCACTCACTTCCATGAGCAAGGATTCCAGACTGGCTGTTTGTAACGATGCATTTAGTTATGAGACCAGCTTACCGCAACTAGGCTACTATGAATTTCACTGTTATTTGGTACCCATACACCCAAAAGTTCTGGCCAGATTGTTCAGAAGACCTCCTACATACATGGCTCATGAATTCCTAAGGAAGATCTGCATTTCAATGGCTCCAGAGCCTGTTTTCTGCAATTCCATACTACTTGCTTATCTTGTTAGCTACCTTCCCCCCCCTCTTATGAAAGATTTATTGTATTTTCATTTCTAGCTCTACCAGAACCTGATTTGTTAATTTTAGTCCAGGTTCTCAGTGGCTTTAAGCTATGGCTGCTATGTCAATTTTTACTGGGCAAAAATTACTCCATTATTATTTGCAGAAACTCAAAAATCCCCTCCCTTCAAAATACCTACAGTAAAACAATAGTACTAACAGTTCTAGACCTTAGCAAGCAATATTTGGTCTTTCAGGCTCTTATCTTTGCTTGACCCACACCTCTTCATACAATGTCTTCCTTGTCTGCCCTTCTGCTCTCAGACTAAACATACTTATATCTAATGACATTCCCTTTGGTGCACAAGGAAGTGGCTTGGACTTACATTCTTTAAACGCACAACGATCGTCTGAAACGGTCCACAGCTAATTTCCACTGAAAAATTATCTGTCTGAAAGGCACTGAGTTAAACCAGATTGCAAGCCAATCCTTCATCTAATAAGAAGTCAAGAGTAGTGAAAATCCTTTGTATGGCACTTGAAATCACCCAGGAATTCCAAACTATATATAAACAAAAAAATCATCACAGATGGGAAAAAAACAGGGATGTGAATTTGGATCCATATTTTTAATAATTTAATTCATGACAGTGGATTTCTCTACATCAAATAATTAATATTTATATTTTTCTAGTTCTGAAATCCCCCAGCCAGCCAAACAGGAAAGTTGAGAGCAACTGAGACATTCAAGGGACTTTGCCAGTAAATCTGCTACACATCATAGCTACACTGAGTGGTATTAAAAATGAAATATTGAGTGTACAAAATAGCATACATATTTCTGAACAGCTGTCCAGAATAGGCTGCTCGGAGTGGCTAAAGTTAGAAGACACCGAAGTGAAGGAGGCAGGAGAAGTCAATGTTTTCCCTAAGCTCTCACAGAGAAGTCCTTCCTTTCACAAGGCTGGGCTATGGTGGGTGCATTAGCTGCCCACGCAGTGGGAGCACAGCTCAGTGGACCACTCACACCAGCAGTGACAGCATGGCCAAGCTGGCCTTAGAATGTGGCTAATATCGTTGCCAAGAAAATATAAGAGCAACTATTGGAAGGAACAACTTGGCCTAGGATGAGTCACTTGACATCATCTCCTTTCAGATGGTATAGATGGAATGACAAGGCCCAGGGACTCACAGCTTCCATGTCCTTGTCCCCATTTACTGCCAATCCCTACTGTCCCGAGCAAGAGCCCTGCTCCTATTGTGCACAAGTTTCTCCAAAACAAGGACATTACCTGCTCCAAACGGACTTGATTTACAAGCAGTATTTACAAAGCACCCAATCACCCCTCTCCAAGAGATACACCACAGCAAAATTATACCAAAATATAGTATCATTTCCCTCTGCTTTATGTAGGTGCACTGCGTTTTCATTCATATTAATGAATATGAATGAAATAATAACAACAGGGGTCTGTTCTGGGTCCAGTGCTGTTCAACATCTTTGTCAGCGACAGGGATGACGTCACTGAGTGCACACTCAGTAAGTTTGCTGATGACACCAAGTTGCGTGGTGCCATGGATTCACTTGAGGGAAGAGATGCCATCCAGAGGGACCTTGATAGGCTTGAGAAATGGGCCAGTGCAAACTGCATGAGCTTCAACAAGTCAAAATCCAAGGTCCTTCACTTGGGTCAGGCCAATCCTAGGCACAAATACAAACTGGGCACAGAGTGGGTTGAGAGTAGCCCTGAAGAGAAGGATTTGGGGGTGTTTATAAATGAGAAGCTCAACATGAGCCGGCAGTGCGCTCATGCAGCCCAGAAGGCCAATCGCATCTTGGGATGTATCAAGAGAAGCATGGTCAGCAGGTCAAGAGAGGTGATTCTCCCCCTCTACTCTGCTCTTGTGAGACCCCCACCTCGAATACTGCGTCCAGTTCTGGTGTCCCTGCCATAAGAGAGACATAGATTTGTTGGAGCCTGTTCAGAGGAGGGCCACAAAGATGATCCAAGGGCTGGAGCACCTCTGCTACAAGGACAGGTTGCAGGAGCTGGGATTGTTCAGCCTTCGGGGGACCTAATAGCTGCCTTCCAATACCTGAAGGGAACCTACAGGAAGGCTGGGGAGGGACTTTTGACAAGAGTATCCACTGATAGGACAAGGGAAAATGGGTTTAAGTTGAAGGACAACAGATTTAGATTAGATTTTAGGAAGAAATTTTTCAGTACGAGGGTGGTAAGACTTTGGAATAAATTGCCCAGAGAGGTTGTGGATGCCCCCTCCCTGGAGGTGTTCAAGGCCAGGTTGAACAGAGCCTTGAGTAGCCTGATCTAGTTGAGAGGTGTCCCTGCCCATGACAGGGAGGTTGGATTAGATGATCTCTGAGGTCCTTTCCAGCCTATGCCATTCTATGATTCGATGATTCTATGATATTACAATTAATAGACATTATGGTTCAGGTGCACACGTCAGCTAGAAAATGGCATAATGATTATTTAGCCCAACCTTGCTCACATAACATCAAGCTTTGCTTAGGTGGGGTTTTCTTGAGGCTTTTTTTCCTCAACACCCTTGACATTGTTTTCCAGCTATGGTAATAGTTAGGTAAATTAAAGAACAGGCAACATTTCCACATGAGATATTGAGTATGCCACCCTATCATGGCCCCTCTCCCTAATTTCATAATTCATACATGTTTAGATTTAAAAAACACACGGAGTATTTCTAATTAACTGAGCACAAGGTAGAATGATTCCCTGAGGCCTTCCAGGTCTCCCACAATGTCAGCAGCTGTTTAATACCTCTCTGTAGAAGTGGAAGTCCAGAAATTTTTTTTTTACATTTTCTTTCTCAGCAGCCAAAGGTCACCTTCTTCTCACAAGTCCTATGAATGGTCTCCTAAGTTATATACTTAGGAGCTGGAAATGGGATGACAGAAGCAAGAGCACTCAAACACACAAAGGATATAAGAAGATAGATACAAAAGAAAAATTTACTCTAGGGAGGCACTTGCATGGAAGAGGACTATGATCTGGTCTGAAAAACAAGCAAAGAAGTTGCACCATGGAAAAAGTGTCACTGCATCCTATGCTTCTAGCTTAGCACATCAGTCTATGTTGGAGACAGTAAGTCCCTGGCATGGGACGACGCTCCAGCAATGATGAGAACACATTTCAGGCACAGTATAATGTGTTATATTTTACTCACGCATCCTTCAACCAGACAATCCATGTTGGCTACATTCTTCTTTTGTAAATCAACATGATAATTTGGCTCTTTTAAAATTCCTCTTACTTTTCCTTCATTTAATGATTTTTCCAGAAGTGCTTCAAATCGAGGACATTTTGAGAACTAAATTACAAAGTCTGGCATATGAAGACTCAAATTCCTATAAATAGATTAATATCCCATTTTCTGGAATTCTAATCAGCTTCTGCTTTTTATTTCATCCCTATTAGAAGGCAATCTCCAGAGCATTTTTATGACCCCTGAATATTCATTCCTGCTTTTTCCTTTAAAGGAAACCTATTGATTGACTGACTTTGTAACTCACATCAATGTGCAGATCCCAGGAGAAAAAAATAAAGTGAATATAAAGGTATCAAATTTTACACTTTATAAGGTAGAAGAGCACTAGAATTTCAATAGCAAATCTTTCTACTTGAGAAACGAGCGTAAAGCTCTGCACCTCACTGACAATGCATTGGTGCCTAACAGTGCTTCACAGCACGGCCGCATTCTAACATTTCTAGAGAAATCCAGCTCCAACTTTTTATCTACCTCACGTTCATGACACTCTACATTTTCTCAGAATGAGAACCAATACCATGTTTACATTAACTTGCTACTGTAGCTCAGGGCTGGCCGGAAGGTCTCTTTGCTGGTTAGCACGGACAGTTTCATAGATTTCATAGATTTTCTAGGTTGAAAAAGACCTTAGAGATCATCCAGTCCAACCGTCCCTAATCTCCCATTAAACCATATCCCTAAGTAGTTCATCCACCCTTTTCTTAAACACATCCAGGGATGGGGACTCAACCACCTCCCTGGGCAGCCTATTCCAGTTGCTGACAGCACTTTCAGAGAAGAAATTCTTTCAAACATCCAACCTGAACCTCCCCTGACCAAGCTTATACCCATTTCCTCTTGTCCTATCACCCATCGCTAATGTAAAGAGCCCTTCCCCCACCTCCCCACCATCCCTTCTCAAGTATTTATAGGCCGTAATCAGGTCTCCCCTCAGCCTCCTCTTCTCCAGGCTAAACAGCCCCAACTCCCTCAGCCGCTCCCCATAAGTTTTATTTTCCAGCCCCTTGACCAGTTTAGTCGCCCTTCTTTGGACTCGCTCCAGGAGCTCAATATCTCTCTGAAAGCGAGGGGCCCAAAACTGGACACAATATTCCAGGTGCGGCCTCACCAGTGCCGAGTACAGGGGCAGGATCACTTCCCTATTCCTGCTGGTCACACTATTCTTGACACACACCAGTATCCCATTGGCCTTTTTGGCCACCTGGGCACACTGCTGGCTCATATCAAGCCGGTAGTCAACCAACACCCCCAGGTCCTTCTCCGCCAGGCAGCTCTCCAGCCACTCTTCCCCGAGCCTATAGCGATGCTTGGGGTTTTTATACCCCAAGTGAAGGACTCTGCACTTGGCCTTATTAAAGCTCATGCCATTGGCCTCAGCCCAACGATCCCGTCTGTTCAAATCCCTCTGAAGGGCCTCCCTACCCTCGAGCAGATCGACACAGCCTCGCAGCTTGGTGTCATCCGCAAAAACTTGGTGTCGTTTGAGAAAGCAGCGACAACGGAGCTCTACATGTAACAACACTCCTCGGTCTCCTGGTTTTTGTCCCCCACTCTGCTGTCAGCAATTGCTCCTGTGATCTCTTCTAGCTGTCAAGCTCCCTCGCCAGCGCTGCAATGGGACTGGCAAGAGCAGCATCCAGCTTGTGTCTGCTGAGACACCACAGCAGGTGTGTCAGGGAGCAGTACCGAGTCACAGCCAAAGGCAGCACTGGGAGCCCTGTCCTGTGCATGGGGGACAACGATTATCAAAGCATACACCCATCGTTTCAGTTAGGAGTTCATGAAAACAAGAAATCAAACCAGACTTCCTTTGGTTCATACCACATTCCTACAAGCACTTTATATAAAAGCTAGAGAGGAAAAGCTGCCACACAACACACACCTAAAGTAATCTTACTTCAGCTGCGCTTTGGCAAAAAGCCTAGGCAGCAACAAGATTTTTCCCTTTAGCTAGCAAACAGATCCCATTTCCCTTTTTTCCAGGGCCCACATCCGTATATTCAACTATAGTTTTGGTATCAGCATTTATAGCTTCCATATGGTTACCATTTCTAAAGGAAACCACTTCCTTACTATAGACACAGTTAGTATATTTTCTTATTTTCATGTTATTCTGGATTTGGTAGAATAAGTGTGGGAGAAGGGAAGGAAAGTCTGAAAGGAATAGAAATCAGACTTAGAAAAAACAAAGGTAAGCATGTTTCTTGAAGACACAATAGATCAAATATGCAAAAATCACTAGGAAATTATGTTGGAAGCTCACTTTCTGCCTTTATTTTCTCTGTACAGCTGTCACAACTGTTCAGATCTTTTCTGGTGGGATATCATGTGAATATGTAAACATTGTCTGTAGAGGAACTAAAGCAGCCAGAACATCTTCACCACTGCTATTTGCTTAGATGCATCCAGCTCTGTGTTCCCGGGGAGCACAGTGCCCTGGAGCTAACAGTGACTTTGCTTACCTGCGCCATCTTGGATGTGACACAACCATCACAACATCAGTAGAAAACTCCAAACATTTATGTAAGTGCAATCTCTAGCACATCTACACCTTGATGTAGTATATGGTGGTGGCTAGCTGACAGAAGCAGCAAAGGAAACCAGTCTTCAGCACGGGTTGGGTATTCCTCTCTCTTCGTTTTCTTTCTGTTCTAAACAGCTTAGAAACAAAACAAAACTAAAGCCTCTTCCAACAGGCAGAGGAGTAAACTTATCATTTCAGTACGAAGTTTTGAAACAGCAGTTCCAGAATCCAGTATATGTAAACACCTCAGGCTCCGAGACAAAGACAGGCACAAAATACCAGGGCTTTTAAAGAAAATAGAACCTCAGTCCTCAGCTTGACTTGATATTAGAGGCTACAGTCTCCCAGAAGCGAGCTTTTGCCTATCCTGACAGTTCACAGGTCAATGCATTAAACTAATACTGATAGAGACGCAAGTCTAAGAAACTCAAGAGCGTGTGTTTCAGTCTGCCACTGCTGTGGCAAGGATTGACATCAACAATTGGAGCTGCTTGCTCCATCACACCATATCAGAATGATTTTTTTGACACATAATAAATACTGCCATCAAAACACAACCAGCCACCCATCCTGAAACGTCTCACCCAGCCTATAACAAACAAGAGTCAGAAAAAGTGAAATACCCAAAGGTCAGTCCACTATTGGTACAGTCAATATGCCTTCAAACTCCCTTGCATTTGGGCTGAAAAGACATGTTTAAAACCCATATGCAGTGTATGCTTGACAGTATAGTTCCTTTATACAAAGAAAGTTGACATTTGCCAATTACTCAGATCTTGATCTTTGAGAAAAAGTTCACCTAGGTTTAATTATTCTTGTGCTTGCCTTTTTGAATAGGTTTGCTTTCCCAGCTGCAATGCCTGGGAAAGCATATAACCCAGCCAGCCCTCAAAGATTGCTCTCTACAATATATTCTAGGGGTTTCTTTCTGATAACAGTAAAGTTCCTGCACATATATTTTCTACTTGCTTAATCTGCCATTGGGTCTCTAGCTGTGTTCTGAAGATAGGTAATGATCAACAGATCATTTGATCCCAGTGAACAAGTTTTCTTTTTTTTTTTTCTCCAAATAAAAGTAGATCTCACAAAGCAAATCTTGAAGAACAAACTGTCTGAAGGAATCAGGTCAGACTAAAGGCATCAGATTTTCCAATAGAGAAAACACAGCAAAAAGAATCAGACATCTTTTCTAAATTTGATGAACGCTCGTTTTCTGGGTCAAATATATGGCTTCCAGGATAACACAAAGTACATATCTGATGTATGAATCGGAAAATTGCTTTTTTGAAGCAAAATATAATGTTGTAACAGACATTAATTAGGAACACAACCTACGGTGAACTCAACAACTTCTGTTTTACTGGAGGACAGCATGGATGCCAACAAGAGATGGCAATCATGGAGCAGTGCCAGCTCACACCAACTGAAAATATGGCTTTCTCCCCTTGCCATAGAGAGCTAGAATCTAAGAATACTATGCTATGGCCCAGGTTTATGAAGGTGCATTTCCAGCTATTGTACTTTCTCTGAAATTTTTGTACTCTGTCCTGAAGTAGGCAGCGAACTAGATTCAGCATAAGCAATGCAACAAACCATTCCTGAGGAAATGCAGCATCTCTGGGTATCACTTCCCTACACAGAAAATTCAGTTCTAAATGCTCTGGTTCCTTTCCCTCGCACACTGGTCTTATCTTGCAGCGTACGGCCAGTAAGAGGAAACAAAAAGCTGTTTTTCTGTAAGATCAGAGCACAGGCTGAACTGTATGCTACAGAAAGTCCTCTTCAGGATATCTAAGTTAAATTTTGTAAATATAAGAACTTATCAGCATTGAGTCATTTCAAAAAAATCATTTGTGTTGTCACTATTATGCACTAAGGTATATGAAGAACAATTTTAAAGTCGAAATAATTTGAAGAGATGCCATGTAAAGCAGAAAATATTTAGCTGCTCTTCTTTATCCACATTTTAGGAACTATTTACTATGAGCTGCATGCTACAAAGGATTTTGATCACACAAAACATCCAACCAATAAATCAATTAACATTTCATAATTATTAAAACACCATATTAATCACTACCATAATTAAATTAATCTGACTTAAAGCAAATGAAAAAGGAGATATCCCTATCACTGAATGAAGGCAATGTTCATTTCCAGTCAGAGACAGAGATTTTGGTTCACCTCGTCCTGTAACAGTTACAAGCATGTTTAAGTCCATTAAATTTAAAAGTGATGATCCAAAAAGTCAATAAGAAATCCATCTCTTTGAAACTATAAAATGTTCCTTCAGATTATGTGACACAAAAATGTTCACAATAAGGCTTAGAAGTAGTTTTCAAAACTATAAATCAAGAACAACAAAGAAGCCAGCATACTAACACGATATAGATGTAAAGTTCAATTTGTTTTTCACAGCATAGTAGCGCAGCTTAGTACTTAGACATGGCATTTACTTTTCTGTCTTTTAATCCATCCTAATAAACAAGCAGACATTTATCCTACAAGCCACTTTGCCAAGCTATCTGTAGGACTGTTGAATGCATTCCTGCCCACTGTGGGCTTGCAGAGCGGAAAGCAGGAGAGTAGCAAATGCTTTAGCCCTGCGTGGGCACGTTGCATCTCTATACTGCACCAAGCACAGGCATTTATCCTGAAAGAAAAACAAAAACCTGCACGAGTAGGAGATTGCTACATTTCCACATCGTCCCTCTTCAGTAACCTGTACAAAGACAAGCTAGCAGAACTAAGGTAAAAGAATTGCTCCAAGAGACATTTACTATCATTGAATTAATAGGCTTACCAGGAAGGGGACGAACAGAGCATGGCTCTACTTATCTTATGGTTCCTGTTAACGTTAGTCTACCTACCAGTTTGGATAACACTGGAATATCAGATATTATCAAACTGAAACTTTCACCAGCAGTTGACATAACGCTGAAAGCAGACTCTATTCCTTTTACTTCCACTGGAGCAAGGAATAAAAACTGAGATCGTGTTTTGTTACCAAAATGGAATTTTTAGAAGAAAAACAAAGGGGCCAATTCAGCCCTTTTGAAAATCTACGTAACCTCAAAATAATAGTCAGGTCTGTGTGATTAAGGCAACTAGTATCACATTTTGGGGATGACTTATTGGGTATGCTTTTGGAATTACAAGTCTACATCCAGCCGGCTGCAGGAACAGCAGTAAGAGTGGTCATTTCCAAAAGATCAGCATTTAATTGTTAAAAAGATTTTTTTTTCATTAAGTAAAATTATTTCTGAAATCATATCCTCTTTGGTTTCTTCCTTGGCCCAGTTTTCAGTACTGGAAATTGCTGAAGTCCATCTATCTTGGACTGACTCATTAGCTGGGAAGACAGAGTATCTAAAGTTGGAACAAGACCCCTCTGTCTGAGTAGTTTCCCTATGCACTGAAAAACTGCTGCATTCTCCCTCCCTTCAGGCCAAAGGAGACCCTCAATCAATGTGTAAAAATCTGTTTTAGAAGAACAACAGGAAGCCTGCAAGCTACAACAGCGCAAACTGGGCAAGTACAGTCCAGCTCCTGCTTCCTGAATCATGACAGCTCTTCCAGCCTTGGTTCAGCTCTCTTCTCATTAGCCAGAAGCAACATATGTTGCTCTATGCTGAAAAGTCATTGGGTGGTTATTAGCATTTAATTCAACTAGTTTATGCTAACAACTAACACCTTTTGAAAAATTCATTGCATACAGTATTTGCCATCCAGCCTCCCAATCCCTTCTTCAATAACATATAAAAACAGCAAGAAGAAACTTTACAAAAGAGAAAGGTATCATCACTGAAGAGATACAGAGGGGCGTGTAATGCAATCATGAAACATAAGCAGAATCAAGCTCAACAGCACTCCTTTTCTAGTATAACTAATACATCATTTATGATGGTTTGCTGTTAGCTGTAAGTTCTTACCTGAACACGTTTTGTTTCAAAGGAAAAGCATAAGCTCAGCTGTTGCTAAATGTTCTTTATCTTTGGCTTCATGCTAAGTACAAATACAGCTCTCAAACTCACCTCTTTTTTGCAGGCCAGAATACAAATAATTCCTTCTCTGCAATGACTTATTTGACAAAATTGCAATTCTCTCTACGGACAACCTCAAAGCTCTGGAAGGGGAATATTTTCTGTTGGTTTTAGTTTTGTGGTTTCTGTTAGGATTTCCCCCCCCCCCCCCCCCCCCCCCCAAGCTCTTTAAACATGTTTGCATATCTAATAGCAAGAGAATGTAGCATCTTAAATATTGCAAAAAAGAGTAAACTCTTTCAAGCACGGAAAGAAGCAAGAACAACCAAAAGGGAAATAGCATACCTATGTTATATAGTCTAAAGGAAAGCTGCAAATCCAAAGAAATTCTTGCTTTAAACTTACACTGCTTAATGTGCAAAGATATCCAGGGTTTCTGTCCTGCCAGCATCCCAATCCAGCAAAGCACTTAAGGATGTTCATAGGAACCAAAATGAAAAGCCTCACATGTTTAAAACCTGACCTTTGCTACATTAGGGCCAGCAACCTCAGCACTTCTCAGCTATGCTGCTTCTGAATCTTCACTGAAATGAGTTGCATTGTCCTCTGGCGCTTGCCTTTAACCTCTCCAAACACCCCGTGGGGTTTGGAGCATGAGCCACCTGAGGCTTGCCTCAGCACAGTTGCTGTTTTTCCATTAAAATGCATAAGCTAATTTGTTTCACTAAGATTTGAGCATGTTCTTTGTCAAATAAAGCAAGTTTCTGCTTTGTTGGACTTGGTTGGCTTGTGTTACTTTCTACCAAAAAAAAAAAAAGCAAACAGCAGAGGGCTATTCTTCCATTTCCCTTGCCTTTCTGTGCTACCTATTTAGTCGATAAGTTATACGGAAATGAAAGCTCCTTGGGTTGCCCCTTCATATTTAGCACAGAGGAACGGTTTTTAATACGGGTTTCTCAGTGCTGTTATGAGGTCCACCTTCACACTGAATGTATGCATTAGGCTCTTTAGTAGTGCTTAGTTATGAAGTATGTTCTTAAACACAGTAGGGCTTGGGGGTTTGTTTTTTGAGTGAGTGGGGGTTGCAGTAGGGTTTTTTTGTGTACAGCAGTCAAGAACAAAACTACAGCATCTGAAAGGTTTGGGTTCCCCTCAAGCTCCAAGAGGGAAATATTTGCAGTGTGTGTCTAGCAAGGTGTTGTTGCTGAGCAGATGCAGCAGTCTGCTTCCCCTGAGCTGCCTCAGCACAGCTGTGCTTTTGACATGATGTCCCTTGGACACAAGCTGGTCGTCCAGCCCTCCAATCACTCTAGATTAGAAACAATAATTCCTCACGTCGTTTCTTGCTTTTTACTATACTAAACCTTCTTCTTCCAGTAGCCTTAACAAATCTAGCTTCTGGTTGCAGATTTGTCAGGTATACGGGATACACTTGGAAACCTGTATTTTCTGGACTGGATGGGAACTCATCAAGTTCAAAAACTTAATAGCTCTGAGAAAAATTTTGAGTCTATTTTATCCTTCATTGTGTGAACATAATTCTCAGTTAAAGACCATTAGGGTAAATTGAATAACTCTAAGATGTGAAAATTTAGCCAACACTTTTTTTTTGACAAATTAAACATACACAGATTATAGTTGGCAATCTATTTCAAATGATAAAATATGAGACACAGCGATATGCTGTACAGACTTACACAGCTTTCATACTAGAAACACAATGAGTAGCTACCGAGTCTAGATGTGTGTCACAATGAAGAAATAGTACCAAAAATACATAGCTGTAAGCAAGCAATGGTCTTACAAATGACCATATAGATTCATGTAGAAAAAGTAGCAAATGAGTGGAGAGGATCTTGTGAATCAAAAGTTGAATATGGGACAACGATATCACAACTCACAAACTTGGATAAAAATTAGTTTTTCACTTAGAAAAAAAAAAAAAGAAAAACAAGGGATGGCAAATTGAGGCTGCTTTTGCTTATACACAACTCTATCTCATTCTTTACCAATACCCCAATGAGTCCCTCCACATACCATCCTTTTCGGTATCAAGGGACAATGCAAAATCTACCCGTCTGTCAGGAGGACAATGTTTTAACACATGAACATGGTGCCAGCACACTGTGAGGATGAGACAGCATGGTGGCTGACAAGCATCTGCCTTTTCATCATTCAGCCTCTGATCCCCTGAAATGTCCTACACAAAAATTATTTGCACAAACAGGGGTATTTTGAACATCAAAAATGAAAACTCACACTATCTGAGAAAGCCAGGTTACTAGGAAAGAAACTAACAAACATATGGAAGTAAATAAGATCGCCTCCCTCCCTTTCAATTTAAAAATAAATAAATAAATAAGTCAGGTTATCATAAGCCTTGCCTGCATACACCCATATGTCTCTGTGACATCAAGTCACAGAGACACCACTAAAAATTCCCAGGTTCTAATACCAACCCACCACACCTACTCATCTTCACCTTGTAACAAAAATCCAAAACCCACGCAGGACTAGAGTTCCCCCTGTATAAAGCAGGAATTCATTGTGCTCAGAACTTTTGAGAAATCTTTCTGTTAATCTGGGATTCTCTAACACACAATAAGTCTATTAATATACAAAACAGTCCCATATTGTTGGTCACATGTCATGTACCAGTAATGCCGGAAATCCAAGCATAGCTCTAACAGACATACAGTAGCTTTGACACTTTGGAAGTGAACCACACTTCCTGCAGAGATACAGTCACAGTACTTGAAATGCACTAGTGCAATGCTTCCTGGGAGCTTCAAACTTACTGCAAGTGCACAGAACAGCATGAGTACACGTATTTAGCCATGAAATCCTTGATGGTCATATATTAAATTCATTTATCTACCCAACAACAGGGAACAGCACAGGGGAAAGGGACCTGGGGGTCCTGGTGAACAGCAGGATGACCATGAGCCAGCAATGTGCCCTTGTGGCCAAGAAGGCCAATGGCATCCTGGGGTGTATTAGAAGGGGTGAGGTTAGTAGGTCAAGAGAGGTTCTCCTCCCCCTCTACTCTGCCCTGGTGAGGCCACATCTGGAATATTGTGTCCAGTTCTGGGCCCCTCAGTTCAAGAAGGACAAGGAACTGCTTGAGAGAGTCCAGCGCAGGGCCACAAAGATGATTAAGGGAGCAGAGCATCTCCCTTATGAGAAAAGGCTGAGGGAGCTGGGTCTCTTTAGCTTGGAGAAGAGGAGACTGAGGGGGGATCTCATTAATGTTTACAACTATGTAAAGGGTGACTGTCATGAGGATGGAGTCAGGCTCTTCTCAGGGACATCCAATGATAGGACAAGGGGAAATGGATATAAGCTGGAACATAGGAGGTTCCACTTAAACATGAGGAAGAACTTCTTCCCAGTAAAGGTAACAGAAGACTGGAACAGGCTGCCCAGAGAGGTTATGGAGTCTCCTTCTCTGGAGATGTTCAAAACCCGCCTGGATGCGTTCTTGTGTGATCTGATCTTTGTGGTCCTGCTCCAGCAGGGGGATTGAGCTAGATGATCCTTTGAGGTCCCTTCCAATCCCTAACATTCTATGATTCTGTGAACAAGAAATGTCTTCTTTCATATCACTAGAAAGCACAAATCCCTCAAATGAGGGATGCTGTTTCCACTGCAGCAACCAGCACTGCAATACTCAAAAAGAACTTTGCCTCACACTCACATCCGAAGGAGCAATAAGGGTTCTGCAGAAGAAATACAATGGTCCACTATTGTGAACCTTATTTAAGTGAACCTCTAACTTCTTGTCAGCACAAGCACTTTTCATGACCGAAGGTTTGCCAGACCGTAGAATATAATTTTGATACTGCAACTTTAAAAAAAACCCACATATCTTACATTTGATCTAATTATACTATTGCATACAATTTCTAGTGGCACTTCACTTTTCTCCAGCAGTACTATAATAAATCACAGCTACATACAGTGAGGCCTAACAGTTTTTATAGCAGTATGTTAAGCTTTTTTTTTTTCCCAATACCTTTGTTTTTTTCATGCCATAAACAAGGACTGCAGTATACCAATATTGATCAGCACTAAATTTTGATGGATTCCTGTCAGCAGAGCTGACTTGCACTGAAGTTTTGTCAGATGCTCAGCATTCAAAACATTTCACTGCAGTTCTATTCTAAGATAGACCACTTTTGTCAATTCAGAATATTTTATTATGGACAAACCATAAACATTTCAAGAGTTCTCTCACTGTTTGCTTGTATTTTAATGGATTCACGTAGTGGGTTCGATACATTTGTGCAGTATTTGGGGGTAATATTACAAAATGGTGCTCACAGTCCAAGGAGAGACTGCACAGTGAATCAGAGCTCCGATCCAAGCCATGCCTAACTTCTTTTTGTTTCGAAGAGGTACGAGAATGGGAAGCTACTTCTTTGGTTAGATAAACATAATTCCCTCTCTTGCTTAGCAGACTTCATAAACAGAGAGTAGGAGGCAGAGGGGTGCTCTGTTCATCCCATGCACACTGTGTGCTTGTACAGAAAGGCAATAACTTTTATTAGTAACACCTTGGAGCTTTCCAGCCTCCCTGGTACCACGCTCTTCTTCGCAGACAAGCAAGCTTACCGTAAAACTGATACACCAGACACTTGTGCTAAGTTTATTGAGTATAAAACCTTTCAGATGGCTCTAAGAGAGCTTTTAAGTATCCAAGAGATTAAAGAGATAACGGACATTTCCACAGGATTGAATCTTCTTTCACTCATAGTTAACAGATTTCTACTACGCAACCTTTTCATCATTTTACCAATAATTTACCTATTAACTGCCCATCCACTGAACTTTTATAAACATATTAAGAAACCACTACAAGTTTAACTGCTTTTCATTTAAGCATATATATCATTAACTGTATAAATTAATTTGCAGAGCAGTTAATTTCAATCTCTCCCACCTTTCAAAGAAACACTAAAGCCCTTATAAAATACGAGATTTAAATTGCATCCTGGTTTTGTCTCATTAATATTAGACAGCATACAGAGTACTAACACACTATTAAAACCACCAGTGAGACAATAAAAAGTCAGCTCTTACGAGTCCTACCTGGGTGGCTGCCCTATTTGATTTATTACAGCAGAAGCCACATAAAACACCATGTGTGATTTTTGGGAGAGGAGGTCCTTGGAAGCAGTGCTGCTGCAGGCAGGAGCTGCAGTCTCCCCTACACCAGGCAAGACACAAGCATGAACACAGCCACAGAACAGACCAGGACAAGCATAAATAGATCATTAAAACGTTACGGACATGGGGAAGTAGATTGAACCCAAGACAGGCATGTCCCGAACTCCAGAAGACTTTGAGGAGGAGACAAGACTTCCTATATTAGATGGGCTGCCAAACAATGGTCACAGGCAGGCTTCAGGATTTCGTTTCCCTATGGCTTTTAATCTCTTCCCCAAATCGACATTATATTGTTCAACAATAAACACAGCTGATTCCACCCTTTATGCGGAATGAAGCAAGTGTTTACCAGCTGTCTCCAAGCCATGAAAGGCTCTGTCATAAAAGAACATAAAGAAAAGTTGAAGTTTTTGACCATCCCAGCACATCAAGTTATCAAAGTGTTTGAACATGGTTACTGTTACATCTCCGTTAACATGAACATATAAACCAACAAACGGTGATCTTGTACTACATTTGTGTGATAACCTCTTAATCAACAACGCTATGCAAGGCTTGTATCTTAAAAAAAAAAGAAGAGAGCTTGACAGATTAGCTCTACAAGAGTAGAAAGTTGTCAAATTTGAAAGACTGTACCATAGTTCTCCTCTACAGCTTTTGGCAAAAAGAGAGATTGACATAACTTTTCAACATCCCTAGTTAATTCACTGGCAAAAGACAGAAGAATTTATGTGCCTCTTACATAAGGTTATGTTAAAATTGCATCTATTTTTGCAGCAGATCTTACACATCCAAATCCATCTGTAAATATCCCTCAGTTTCCACAACACTGAAGCTATCAGGAGCCCAGCATATCAGACAATGACGAAACCTCTGTCTTCCCACTGGTGATGTGTCATATGCAGATTGCATATTGCCTGAAAAAATAAATAGCAAACCCCTGAAAAAAAGGTAAGATAGGGATTTATTCTTGCTTTGCTTTTAGGCACCACGTATTTGAGTTTAAAAACTACAAATTCCAGGAAGTCAAAGAGCAAATCAGAACAAACAAATACCAACACAACACAGTTTTCCCAGGTCTGGCTCCGTCAATCTGCTGTTCTAGCAGTTCCTGTAGGAAGTGGTCTCTTTGAACATCTGTTTAATTTCAGTGTTTGAGACTATCACCTACTTAGAAAAAGGTACTGGTCCTTCTTGACTCCTGGATCCTGTTCTCCTGTGTGCCTATGACTAAATGAGACTTTGGGTATTCACTAACTTATTTTTGCTACAATTTGCCTCATATTTACCTTCTTACATGTACGTATAAATCACTGAAAAATGAATGGGTGATCCAACATCTTCCTAGGAAAAGCATTACAGTAAATGCAATGAAACAAATTTTCTCCTCAGACACTTAGGAAACTTTAGCTCCATAAGAACATTTATCACAGAAACCCCCAAAATACATTTTCCTACACTCATCACTTCACAGTATGTGATGTGCCACAGCCATTTCCCCTTTCTGAAGATGTGCATAATTGTGGTTACTTAGATAAAGCAGTGAGCACAGAGAAATGGTAACTTTTGAAACGGAAAAATGATAGTTTGCACAGTACTGGCAAGCTGTCCTAAGTGCCAGAATTACTAACTGCAAGACAGAACAAAGGCTGGCCTCAGTTTGAGGCAATTAAACTCCACAGCAATCAAATTTTTTTAAAAAAGTCTTTGTCACAAATGTACTTTTTTGTTTTTACTGGAAATTATGAAGCAGCTCAGCCTCAATGAATCAGAGATTGAGATAAACCACAGGTCTCCCCTCCACAAAGATTCTGGTCTGCACCCTTTGTGCTTTCTCTGGACAGCTGGCACTTTCTGAGAAGAAAGGCCAAGGCGAGAGGGAGGAGAGAAAAAAAAAAAAAGGAGGAGAGAAATGGGCACCAACTCGAAATTTTCTTTCCAAAAGTAGCAGCCAGGTCAAAAGGAGGCAGGCATTGCTTTACAGAAATCTGGAGCCATTACAGAGTTTGTCTGGCATTTAAGATATGATCTCATCTCCACTGATGGGCACTTTGTTTATGGAATCAAATCCATAACAAGTAATGAACAGATTGATTTGGCACATAAAGTTGCACTTCATTATTTCTCCAAAATCTAGAGTTATAGTTACTTATATTTAGTACGTGCAATAACTAATAAAGCAATTGAGTTAATACAACCTGAAAGCTAAAAGAATATTTTTAGAGCACTGTGATGGGTCAGTTCCCTCCTTTGAGGAGCATTATTCCCTCTTTGCATCCCCATCTCATCTTCTTCAATTACCCCTGTGCCTATTTCCCTCAATTTTAGTTTGGAGGTGCCAGGGAAGAGGAGGGGGGAAGAGGGCAGAAAAGCAGAAAGTATTTTAAATTGAAAAAATCTCTAGACAACTTGAATACATTTTCAACAAAGAAAACTCGAGGCAGTGTGAAAAACTTTACATATTATCCTTTTATAAGATTTTTCTCCCCTTGCTAGTTCATTGTTCTTATTGTTCAAAGAAATGAGTTCTAGCTCCTTAATCTTTTTCCCCCGTTCTCCTCTCCTTTCTGACACGCTTTTGAAGGGAGTCGGAAATTTTGAGCCTTTTCCGTACCCGGTGTGCTGGCTGTTACAGAGGCCTTTCATTAGGAGATTACATAAATGGTACTTGAAGCAATAATAGTGCAAAACAATATTCTAAAGGAACAATTTATTCATGTGATAAGAACTGCCTCATTTATTTTCCATAGAAATAGATCTGATTAATTTAATGTTTCTATTTTCAAAGTCTTTTAAACTGTAGTCTGCCTTTGGCAAATGGTATAGAGATTCACAGCGCTCAACGACGTGTTTGTTTTGTTTATAATAAGTTTTATTTACTATTATTTTGTGATGTAGCTTCTTGTGCTCAGGTTTTGATGATGGCAAATAAAACTCTGCTGAAAATAGAAACAAATAACAAGGTTGACACAAATAATTTAATCTTCCTAACTGTGTCCAGAAAATGCAAGAATCAAGCAAAAAAATGAAGTTCTCATATGATGTACCCATAGGTGCAAGAGCTGCCGACCAGTATCATAAAGGCAGAAACCATGAAGAACTACTCAAGGTACAGGGAAACTGATTAATCCCAAGCTATTCTCCTGTCTGTCCTTTAGGCATAATTGCCAGCCTCTCCATGGAAATAGCTCCAAAGTCTGCCACCAGGTGTTTGTGAAATAACTTCCCTCTAAGAAAAGGCACGTTTTATAAGCACCTTGTTTAGGCAGTGTGTTTATCCATGGAAACCCCCAAGGAACTAAGAGAAGGAAAAGTATATTCTTAAATCAAACAATAGTATCTGGATCACGTCCTATCACAAGGTCATCTTCCTGCTCGTGAGGGCTTTTGATCGGAGATAGAACAACAGAGCACTAGTCCAGGAGCTCTGGTGCTGCTCTTGAGCACTACAGTGTGGGTACCCGCCATTCCCATAAAAAGCTACAATTAAAGAGACAAAAATTGTGTTTACTTCACGCAGTTTATGAATAGGATCATTTTTAAGAACAGGATTTGTAGAAGTTTGAAGTCCTAGCGTTTTCTTCTATCTCTAAAACTGGGCTTTATTTTAAAGCGAAGCTGAAAACCAAATTTCCTAAAGACAAATAAGCTACTTTTTACAAAGAAAGTAAACTCCTCTCTTTTGTCTATTAGCATAGTAACAAAGTACACAGTCCTTAGCCCCCAGAGAGCATCCTTCCACCTTTGGTTTCAGTTTGGACAAGGAATTGTGCTTTGATAACAGTCTCCAATGTGACAACAAGCACGTTTCTGCCAGTCTTCATTGAACCCCATCTGGATCGTTACTGTGCTCAGATCAGCACCAAAAATCAAGATGGTGGTTAGATTTCCACCCATCATCACAAAGGGAGCGTGAAGGATCTACAAGCATTAGAAACTTAAAAGAACAAATTGAGAGAAGCGACGTCTCTGTCCTCCTTGTTTTGCACATTTGTCCTATTTTTGTTTAAAAATGAAATGTAGCAGTGGCACGTTCATAACTACAGCCAAACCATTTTGCCACTTTTATGCTTTATTATGAACAAGTAACATTAAGGCTGGCAAAGGGCTTCATAGTAGTCCTGGTAATTTACAGCACATCCCTCTCTTCGTTTTCACATCCATACAAAACAATCACCATGACACTCGGACCAAAACAAAGACACTATTTTTGTCACATTGCTGCCCTTCAACACCAAAAAGACACTTACTAGCACTACAATTTACTGCTACATCATTTTGGACCTGTTCATAGTACCCAGGCCTATTTCATTGTTGACCTTTCTGCAACATGAGCTGGGTCCCACAGGTTATTATGAAAATAATCGTGTAAATCCTAACTTTTGCTGGAACCAAACAGATCCAGCGTGAGATAATCTTCACCGTACACAGCTATTCTGAAGGTCTCAATGGGAAACTGTACATTTTTTCTGGATTGCCAGACAGCAGTGGCTTGGGAGCATTTTAGGGGCAGAAAGGGCAAGCAGATTTGGGGAGGCTTTGAAAAAAAGTCAGGGAGATGACAGATTTATACACTCAGAGAAGAATAGAAAGTCCAAAGTACTTACTAAGGAACTTAGAGCATCTGCTGTTTGACTGAAACAAGCTCTCACAGGTATTGGCTGTATTAATCCCAACACACACTTAGGAACACATTTTCCACTCAGGTGGCAATTACAAGCCAAGCTCCTTTTTTTTTAAAAAAAATGCTATCTGTGTCTGCTGGTTTTGCAGGGGAGAAGCAAACATGTACACCTGTGCCTAGATGAGCAGAACAAAAAAAAAAAAAAAATCAAAAAGTTATCCCATCTTCCAAAGCATAGAAAACCACCCTCTAAGTAAGAATCCACACAAATTTGCATCCTTAGCTATAAAACCTCAGCAATAGCTTGTCAGACCAAATGTAGGTTCACACATGTAGTACTGTAATCACAACCACACATTGACAGTTTAACTTCCAAAGTTAAATGAATTCAGAAGGCGCAAAATTTTCTCTCCAAATTCTAAATTTCAGAGCCAGTTATTTGCTTCTCCATTTGTGGAGGACAACAAAATAGCTATGAAATCGTAGAGGACACTTTACCAGGAAGAACACTTAAGATTTAGTCCCGTTTCAGAGATATCAGTAATTCCAAAATTATACTTTCAATTGAAAAAGCAGTGATTTACATTTCTTTGCCAAATTGCCTGATGTTGACTGTCCTTCAAGTTGTAGTTTGGTTCTGTTCGTTTTCTTGTGGTAACTAATTCCTCAGCAGTCCTACCTCTTTGCATAGGTGGTGCCTCTGTAGCAGCGCACTCAGGACCGTCACATTTAGTGACTGCTGTGGGTGCCCACCAACATTACTTTTCTGAGGAACACAGCTAGGGGAGGAAAATGCAGTCTTAAAGTTACTAAACCAGTTAATCCTTAACACATGGACCTGAGAAAGGCACTTCTCTGGCCAGGAAAGCTTTCTCAAAACAGATTGTAAAAAGCCTAATTTGAATGATGAAAGTACGGTGGTGTTCCAGCCAAGAAAGTTGCAAATGTTTAAATGACATAATTTGAGGATGCTGATGTTTTACATCTGTTCCTCCAGGGTATTTTTGTAAAGTCCAAGACAAGGTTCTAAATCCAGATCTAGATCATGAGGTGCTAAGAAGGAGATCTGTGTTTTTATCAATTCATGTATGAAGACTATAAGTAGCAAAACTCCTGTATCTAGGGCAAAACTCTGTGAAAGACTCACTGTACTCAAAATATGCTATATCATGCTACAGCTTCTTGCTCTAGGGCAGAGACTGCCACAAAAGGTTCTAAGTAACACAAAGCTTAGATAAAAGTTTGAGTTCATAAATTACAATTTATGTTAGCTTTAACAAGCGTTCAGGTGCTCAGTTTCAGTACTCTCGGAGCACACTGAATAAACTGTCTGCAAGCCTTGTTCCTTGTACCAACACAAGGGAACATTGCATTTTCCTAACTAGTAGCTGTGTTCACATCCCCAGGGAGTGATGTAGACCAAGTTTTACTGAAGATAAAGTTTGAACTGTCTTTTGAATTATGTGTTGCCTACTTGCTAAATATAACAGAAAGGAATTACAGCAAGCCTACCAATTACTTGACTTCTTTCCCAAAATGGAATCCAACCATGACAGAATCTTCTTTATTTCTCTAGGTTTACTTGCAAGTAAAGTATATGCTGAAAGATATCTATTGTTTACACATTTTACAGGCTGATTATCTGTTGTTGTTTCTTTATATAACTTTGTACAGTCATACACTTAAATACACACTTTTGTTTAAATAAATGCAATCCTAGTTCTCTTGAAAATGTAGCTATCCATTTTTCCTTTTTTATAAAAAGTTTTGGCTCATTAGCCCAGCTGTGCTTCCCACCTGGGCAGCAGCTTTAACAGACAATTATTCTGTGGGCTCCAGCTCTATTCACTTGAAAAGCCACAAACTTAAACTAGTGCTGAGAAAGTCAATTATTCAAAGTTGTGCAGCTTAATAGCCACAGAATGCTTTGCTTAGGGTATAGTTCAGCCACAGCCAGAAGTTTTAGTGGTTGGATTTTTTTCTAATTATTAGGGACCCTCTTTTTGAGGGTAATTTTTTTTGTTGTTTTGGAAGTTTGAAGTGGAATAAAAAAATCACCCTATTACTAAATATCAGATTCATCCGTTTATGCAAGTCACAGCCTTAGAAACACCTTCATCAGACACGTCCAAGAAAAATTTCAACACAAAATCTAGAAAACTAAATCAACAAAATCCAAACCACTTCTTCGCTGCTAGGGGATGCTCAGTGTGGAGCAGAGCCAAGCGCAAGGTTCTGGATTTGAGGTTTTCAAGGCCTTTCCTGACATGTTGACCGATACTTGCATAGAGGACAGACATATATTTGTCATATACATGCAGTTTCAAAGCTCAGTCAGACTGATGGACAATATATTGGAGACTTAACTAGATTTAAATATATTTCATATAATCATAGAATGGTTAGGGTTGGAAGGGACCTCAAAGATCATCCAGTTCCAACCCCCCTGCCATGGGCAGGGAAATACTTAAATCATTCTCATAGATCATAGAATCACAGAATAGTTTGGGTTGGAAAGGATCTTAAAGATCACCTAGTTCCAACCCCCCTGCCATGGGCACGGACAGTAATTTCAGATACTTCAGTTTCTGCAAACGCATAGTTTAGAGCGTAAATTAGGGTGCTAACAAAGAGGGATTCTGGCCCTGAGTCTCCAGCCTATGCAGATCACAAGACAAGGACAAACCAACCACCCAGAGAAACAAGAGACAAAGTACCCTCCCCACTCCTGTGGCCAGTGGGGTGAAAAGCTGATCTCCAGGGTAAAGCTAGAGCAGCCTCCTGTAACATGCACTAAGCAGCTTGCTTAGTCCCTTAGCCTCTGCTGGCAAAGGCTCCCATGGTACAGCAGTGACTCAGAAGTTTGAAGAGCTCATGGGGGATTGCCCGTGGGTAGGAGAGAGCCCACAGGATACTGCTGCACCACTGTGGAGATACCTCCAAACAATATGGAGCAAGAAGAGTCTCAGGTGCCCTGAGAGCTCAGCAGCCAGTGCCCCCAACAGCATCACTAAAGACCCATACTCTACAGGAGAAGAGGGTCTGGTTTCACACAGTTTCACCGCAAAGCCAGGGGATGAAGGTGCACAAGTGGCTTATAGCCAGTTGTGGCACCTATTCTAGCTCCACATACGGGGTTGGTTTCAAGCTAAAAAAAAATCAGAACCACAGTGTCTAATCCACAGAAGCAAACATACTTACACTAACTCCAGGTTCACAGAAAATAAGCCATAGCCTTCCTCTCACATATCGAAGCTTCCACCTTCTTCTCTTCTCTCGAATTGCTCTCCACAGAGGTGTTTAGTCAGTAACACGCACTGATTTTATGTTTGTCAAACATCACTTAAAAATAGTGCTCCATATGCTGCTGAACTCAAACCCCAAATACCAGCTTTTGCATGAAAAGTACAAAAAAAGCAAACCTCTCAATGCCCACTCTTAAGTACTTTCAAAGCTCATTAGAGTAAAACTAACCCACCTGTGCAAGTTGGTAGAGAAGCACAGGCTGTGCTTGTCAGCACGAAAGAGCAGTGCAAGGAGAGCAATAAATAAACACAACAGAAGCAATGACAGAGAAAAGCTGTCCTGCTCGCAATCAAGTCCATGGCAAAAGTCCCAGTAAGAAGTGGTGCTGTACCCTGCATCAGCAGCTGAGAGCTCTGTGCAATAATCCTACTTTCCCTGTGCCTTTCTTTGTAGCTTTCTAAAGAAAAGATATCCTCAGTGCCTTCCTGACACAGCATATCCCTTATCTTCTTACTGGAAACAGAATAAAATTCATTGCGACCGGGCCCTGTGCTGTAACACCGATCGTACTTCGCCAAAACTGACAAATAAAGAAAAGCCTTACATAACGGTCTTCATTCAAGACACCTAAATCGGCTGCTTCAAATCCACTTTAGGCACCTTCAGTCACATAAAAGTAAAACATTTTCCTCTAGAAGAAAACCAAGGATGATAGAAAAAGGCAATGTATTCTACCAGCCCATTTAACAAATGAAACATTTACTTTCTGTTTGGTGTAAAGTGACAGCTGGCTTATTAGAGCTGACACTGATCCTCCCGAGAGGATTTCAGTAAGCGAGTCGCACAGGTGAAGGTCAAAGTAGCAAAAGAATTAAAGGAAGAGAGGAAGGAAGCGGCTTCCTCTTACAGACAGAAATTAGCTAACAAAACAGCTATTCCTAAAGCGGCCCCAGTTGGTTGGAAATACAGCATTTGCAAAACGCTCTGTTCTCGAGAAAAGCTTCCAAGACATTTTTTGAATTTAGGTTTTTCAGCCCTGGTCACCCGCTCCACGCGCAGACACGGCCCCAGGGCAGCTCTCGCCTGCAGGACCGCAGTTCGTGCCATGTCGCTGCCTGACTTACGCAGCATCGAAGGCAACACACGCAATATTCTTACTTGTGAATCATACATCACTTTTGACTTATGCAAGAAGGGTAATTAACATGGGATGACCCACTTCTTAAAGTGAATAATAAGCCAAACACAGCCGTACTGCCTCAGCGAGCTTCCTCTCCCCTGCCAGCCCCGCGCAGCTGGCTGGAGGCAGCTGAGCGAGTCGCCTGGCTGCCCTCGCCAGACTTTCAGCACCCCAGAGGAATTAAGAGCCTGGCCAAGGGATGATCAGTTTCCACCAAGGTTTGTTTAACACCTGCTTTTACCTCCCCGGGCCCAGCCAGGACCTTGGCAGCCGCTGCCCCGGCAGCGAAAGCTGGAGAAGGAAGTTTGCATCCCCACGAGGGCAGATGCAGAGCTGGTGACGGGGGGTGTAGGTCTGGTGCGTGGCTCTGGAAAGAAATCGGGATCTGAGCCCTGGCAGAATACAAAGGTCTGCCTCAGGCGAGGTGCACCACTTTGGTGCGGCAAACCTCCAATGGGAGATGGAGCCCGCACTGCCCAGGTGGTCTGATTTTTCTTCCTTTTCTTGTTTGCTCTGCTGAAATTATAGTAGTGAAAATAAAGCAACACGTTTTTAACCCTGTCTCCACTGTACTGAGAAGAGCAGCATATCTGTGTCCCAGCTAATGTGTGTAATCAAACTGAGGACACGGGTGCTGGTGCACACACACCCGACCTGGGCAGCTCGGCAGCCTGGCACAGGCAACGCAGGACAGCTCTTGGCCACCTCGTGCTGTGCCCCAACTCCAGGGCAAGCCAGGTTTGACTTCTCAAATTTGTGGATGCTTTAACTGGGCAAATACCAGATGACTTTGGTGTGAGCTGCGCCTTGGGAGCCCCTGGGACCAGGTGTTTGTTACAACTTTCACATGTTAAGAGAGCAGAAGAGCAGCTGAAAGTGCTAAACCCAACCTAGGACAGCTCGGTCCCCTCTGGAAACCTCTTACTCTGAATATATCAGCTCCCTTCCAGCACTGGTTTTAACTGCTTCCTTACCAAGAACCCAAAAAGCACCAGAGTAAGCAGTTTCTGGCTATCCTTGACCCATCACCATCTGGGCGTTTTAGATTGCCCTAACAATTCTTGAAGTCAGTGAGGTGCATTTGGGTTTGCAGGGACAGGTTGCTAAATTAAATCTGATGGGTATCGGCATCTCTGGTTTTAATCTCAGCACTCTCTAGGTACACTTGTATGACACAAGGTCACAGATTTTATTCTTCCATCATGCAGATATCACTTACTTAAAACTATGAGGGCCTATCCTGGACAGAGACAAACCAATGTGGCTCCACTGACTACACTAAGGCTCTGCCAGGGTATACAGCCTGGGGATGTAAGCCTATAAAACCAACATCATTTCTCTAGAAGTAGCTTTTGATGAGTGTCTATTAGGTCTGACCAAAAAATTTTCTTGGAAACTCTGATTTATTGCAATTTTGATGAGTTGGCATTTTGGTATCGCAAATAATCATGTGTGTCTCCATGTGAGAGAGCAATCAGGACCACAGAAACCAGATGGGTGTCACTTGATCTATCTGGGGATCAAGGTCCAATAATAAGAATGAGAATAAGTTTTTGATTCCTGAAATGCATCAGGTGAACAATTTGGTCTTTTCAGAGTTAGGCATAGGCATACAGAGCAGAACTTGACTCTTTTTCTCCTAAACACAAGAGAAGGAAGTGAAGTGGGTTATTGCCAGGTTCCTCTGCAATCATGAGGGAAATGATGCCCATTCAGGCCACCAGACATGGCACTGGTGGCCCTGCGTCCCCATGGGAGCTCACACAGGAATGGTTCCCAACCTTCTACGGCTGTGCCACATGTTTTTCCCATATGACAGGAGAGCTGGGCAGGTTTACTTTCACAAAATGTTCTAAATTTGCTAGATCATTAAAAGTAACATGGAGCAGGTGTATTACCCTCATGTGTCATGACTGCCCGAGCAAAATTAGAGACAGAAATTCAGCTTTCTGATTCTCAGTCCTCCTTCAAACCACTCCTAGTAGATTTGAGTCAGTTTGCCAGTCTCGTAGTTTTTTGTTTGGCAACAGCCCTTTGTTATTCAAAAAGATCAATACAGGAGTGCCTGGATGTCAGAGGTACTCTCAGAAATATGCACATAAGACAGGATCTGAGAAGTTTGGGTTATCCATAAAGTTTTGCAGAGTCCCAGATCTTCTCATCTGACCCACTCCAGTTTCAATCCTGACGCTCTGGATAATATCCTGAGCTTCAGCACATCTTCATGGAAGACCCCGAGGAATAGGTATATGTAATTAAATACATGACCTGGCTCTACACAATTTCTATGAAATACTGAAGAAAGCCACTTGCATACTATTCACACTTAATACAGAGCACCTACTCAAATAACCGTGCTGAGGTAGAAATGAACTAATAACTAGTTTTAATCTGTTTTAAAGGTCACAAGCCTGCTACAAATGTTTTCAATGCATTTTCAAGTATGAGCCTACCCACAACCTGTGGATCTCTTTCCTTCTGCTGGGTTCCCAGCACGAGGTGCTCACCCTCCCTGCAGAGCTTCACCTGCAGAATTACAGGTCTTCCCAGGGCTTTTTCTTTGGCCTCTGATGGCTGCAGAGTGAGCCTCTTGCACCAGATGGTCTGCTCGCTGCAACCTCCCACCCCATCAACATCTCCAGATGGAGAGTTAAGAGTCAAAAAAACATAGGGGGATAGCAGGGAAACAGCTGAGCCACTTGACTTGCAACTAAGCACAATCTGTTTAGAAGTATAATTAGAAAAGTTATGGCTAATCACTACTTGGGAGAGAGGGAGGGAGGGAGGGAGGGAGGGAGGGAGGGAAGGAAGGAAGGAAGGAGGGAGAGAGGGAAGGAGGGAAGAAGCAAGAAATCTTCTTGCTTAAGAGATAAAGACAACAGTATCTAATCCCAGCTGAAGTTTTTCCCTTTGTGCCTAAGAGAAGTTCACTCTGATGGGTTCTCCCAAACCAGCCTAGCTTTCATCTGATGACCTATGTTACTCAAAGAGACTCTTTCAGCAATCAGGAAGAAAGCACCGATACGCATCCTCTGAATTTCCTTTTAGACAGCACTGCCACTTCTGACACTTGAGGACCTCTACGAAAGGCTACAAGACCCCCTACCCTACAAAGCATTTCCATATGGACCAGTGCCATCCCTTTTATGGCCCATTAAGACCACATTGCCACCTGGGGAGATGACTGAAGAATGAAGAATGGAGTTAATTGGGCCAGGTACACAGGAGGCGAAAGAAAGTTGGCACATGGCTGCTCACGCTACTCTAGCTGATTACCCTGGTAGTAAACCTTGCACTCCGAGACCACATTTGCCTTCCAGGCCCAAGAAAAATATGTGCTTCCTCCTGTGTTCATTAAGTTGGTATGAAGATTGGTACACAACTCCTGCACAAAATGAAAGAGCTTTCCATGGCCGTGCCATTCTGTATGTGCCTCTCCAGAAACTTGAGTCAAGCCCATTTTATTTCCTCTTTCACCATGAGAACTTTCTGCCAGAAATGACACATTAAGTATTTGACATTCAAAAAATGAAAAAAAAAAAAGAGTGAATGGGGAAAAAACACACCTGCACACAGAGTGAGGGTTGTAAAGAGAGCAAGAGCAATGTCAGTGCCCTTTGGAAAAAAATTTACATAGACCAAAGGATGACTGCCAATAAATATTAATACCTTTTACTAGACATTGCACGTCTTAACCCCATTTCCCTTAATGCTTTATTACACATTTTACCTCGTACGACACTGATTTAAAGTCACCTCAAAGAGTTCAAGGGTGTATAAAAGAAGCAAAGAAACATACTTATTTCCTCTTTACCAAAGAGAACGAAACAAATTAGTGAGGATAATAAAGCATTAAAGACGCATAATCTATTTTTCAGTCTTCCAAGTATCCTCCCTCCATACAGTCATTCAGACTGACCAAAACCATGAAATATTTAATTTTGTCTCCTCCTACAGGTACAGCACAATCTCAGCCTCCAACACAGTGTACAGGTTTCTTGGTGAGATTTTCAGCAAAATTAAAACCAAACCATCCAAAGACTGGAGTGCAACAGGAAACTGCAAAGATTCTCCAAGTGAATATCATACTCCTGTGTCAATCAATTCCAGTGAGATTCATCATACATATTTGCATGTATGCATAAATCTTTAAAATATGAAACAACAGATGAGGCTATTTTTACCTCATTTATATCATGAAAATTAAAATAGATTTTATGTTATTCTAGCACCTATCAGCTTTGACTTCATGCTTCATTTAGTTAAAGGGAGTAAAGAAAGAAAAAGCAGTGAATAAAAAGATTTTCATGAAAATGGCCCTATTTTAGAAGGAACCTGGTACAACTGTCTTCATGCTGTCAACACACTTCCACACCTCATCTGGATGTAAAACACCTTGAACAAAATGCATAGATATACCATTATAGCTTTTTTCAGTCCATCTGTAGAAACTGACACACGTGCAACTGAGAAAAAGTATCTAATCCAGTAATGGCTTTCCCTTTCCAAGGGGAAATATTTGCAGCAGTGTAAGCAAGTTTTAGAAATACAGAAATAAGTGCTTAAAGGCTGAGCTGTGTTCACTTTCCACTGACTTCAGAGACAGGACTGTTCAAATAAAACGAAGATGTGGTTCAAAATAAAGTAATGATATAAAAATATACACTAAAATACAGAAACACGAGTCTTGAACAGCAGAAGGAAGCATTCTGAAAAGCTGTGTTATCACATACACGTTCACCTCCTTTTTTACATTCGAAGCACACGAAAGTTTCAGTCCAAAATGCATTGACAAAAAAAGTTGCTCAACCACCTAAACATCACATTTAACACACTCACTGCTCTTCCAGAGTGTCAGTATGGATTTAATCTCACACATAACTCAGAAGACTATGGACAATTACTATCGCCTGATAACAATAACCATTTGTTCTCATTTTCCGTCTGTATATATCGACAAATATGCTTTTTCTGCGTTTTCAGCTGAAGCAGCCAATTACCTGCTGTGCTTTGAAAGCTCCCATCCACACTCCCCAGGAAATGGATAACGTGCCGTGCAGCACAGTGAGGAGACCTCACTCGGATACAAAATAATTCTGAACTTACTCGAGTAAAGTCTCTCCGCTGCATTCACAGGCTGAGCTATGTGTTAACTGTATTTATTCACCACCAAAAGACTATGCTTTACAGTTATAACCCCGGCGAACACTGAGCATTTAAATAACTCTACTTTTGTTTAGCTGCACAAAGGGGTTTTATTCTTCTACCACAGCTGTACACAAAAGAAGAGAGTGACATTTCAAATCAAAACTCCTGAAGTTACTACTTACCAGCTTGTGATTATATATTCAGCAAGCCCGACGAGCCAAAAAGATTTTGTTGCAGAAGACAAAAGTTACAAAAAAGCAGGCAAAGTTAAGAAAAATGAAGGGAAACTAGCATAAATCCTCTCTTCATTCATCTGCTTAAATGTTCCTGAAGACTAAAAAGGACCTTAAAGAAAGTGCTCTCAGCAAAGGCTACATCCTCTTGTCAGTCAAACCCTGCATAGTTTCAGCTAGGCATCCGTCCAAAAAGACATGGAATTATTCTATTTTTGTCTCCCAGTGCAAGTGGAAACATTTTTACAGATTTGTGGTGAGGATTTCAATTTTTGTAGTGGTCAGCCAGTAGAGGAATGTAATTAAAGACTCTGCAAAACGTAAGACTATCCACAAAGGAGGAACTAGATAAATTTGGAGATAAATAACAATTCTATTCCAATACAGTCTGATATAAAAGCACAATAAAAACTTTCAACGAGGTTAGAAATCCAGATGTGCTTTACTGGAAGAAAGTTGTAAAAAAAAGGGTTTTTAAACAGCATCGTTGTCAGGAGTAGTGGGACAACAACACATTTTTAACAAATGTAAGCTTATCTTTTCTAATGAAATAATTTTAGTCAAAAAAAAAAATTATTTTAGGTGGAGAGCTAAACATTTTTTTTACCACCCATGTTATGTCTGGTATGTTACTGTTTTTATTCAACACAGGTGTTTCCTTAGAAGTGTTCCACATTTTGCCTATTGCTGACTTATAAAATAAACCTTCTAAACCTCTGACTTTGTAAAGTGTGAAAACACCTTGGAAATCATGTGTTTCACTTCTGATGCATTTAATTTTCACTCTTATTGTATCAATAAGAAAGTATGGTCGTTCCCTGTGTACATTCAGTCTGGAAGCTGACACTGAAACTCAGTGTACATTTTTACTGATCCCTGGAGCTCTCCAGATGTGAGACTTTCCTCACAAGGGAAGCTTTTAGTTCAATTCCCCAAAACTCTGTCATCATCAAGGAGGCTGAACTTTTGTCCCCACTGCCTTCTGCTCTCTGCTCCAACTTCCTCACCCACTGCCCCTTTCATGCTTGCTTGTTATTCTGCTCCCATCAAACCCCTTTTCAACGCCCTCCATTGCTGCCCTTTTCCATTATGTACTGATATCTCTTTTTAGGCCTCTTAACAGCTCTAAGTCGCTGTCTCCTGGTCCTGCCCACCAAGCGAACATCCTACCCTGCCAGTCAGTCTTAGGGCTTCTCCAGCCACCACTGCCTGCTGGGCTACCTTCCAAGTTACTCCTTAAGTGCAGAAAGCTCTCTTCTGAACTAGTTCACGAAGTAAGCTGGTCCTGGCCATCATCATCCTTCAGGTCAGAGCCTTCATCCAAATGCTCTAGAAGACATTAGTCAATTGTAACAGTAAGTTGGAGGGTTGTGAGGAACAAGCAGTGCCTGCTTTAACAGAGAAGCAGCAAGGCACTTGCTGTCTCCCTGTTCCCTGGTTCTCCATACTTACACCTTGCTTTTTTGCTCTGATGTTTCAAGTTTCCTTACAGTGTGAATGTTCTTGGGGTAGGAAATATCTCTTACTACATTTTGTATTTGTCTCTAGTATAACAGGATCCAATCTTTTAATACCACTGGGTATTATCACAAAGCAAGCAAGAAATAAGCTCTTTCTTTAACATTTTGCTACTTATTATCTTCTTCCTCAAACCACCGCTCTTGCGAGATGTAGCTTCAAATGAATGAAGAGATTAATTTTAATTTTAGGGATGAAAAAGCAAGAGAAAAAATACTCTGTGTAGATGGGTGCACACACATTACCAGAAAAGACAACAGGCTATTAAAGCTTCAGCAGGGCAAGAAACTTGTTTCCTTTCGAGACATCTCAGGCGCCTTACTGTGCAGCTTTCCCTAACCAGGAACATGACATGCTATCATTCCACCCTTTAATTCTCCTGTTTGCTGAGAGTGGGATAAGACAATGTGAAGGAGAGAAGCACAAGCTGGGGTGCAGGGGTGGGGCAGAAGGGCAAAAGGAAGCCCTAACTGCCAAGGTGTAGCTCTGCTTAAACTGTATTTGGAGAAGCAGGATAAGGATAAGGCAGGATTATCTCTATTAAACTTGTCAGCCCCTTTCCTACCGACATGAAGAGAGAGAAGAGAGAAGAGAAGAGAAGAGAAGAGAAGAGAAGAGAAGAGAAGAGAAGAGAAGAGAAGAGAAGAGAAGAGAAGAGAAGAGAAGAGAAGAGAAGAGAAGAGAAGAGAAGAGAAGAGAAGAGAAGAGAAGAGAAGAGAAGAGAAGAGAAGAGAAGAGAAGAGAAGAGAAGAGAAGAGAAGAGAAGAGAAGAGAAGAGAAGAGAAGAGAAGGACACAGAAGTTTAATTTCTCTATTTAACTTCTAGTTACGAGGATCTCTGGTAATCCTTCACCCCTTGCCCTTGCAACAAGTAGACAAGTATTTTATCTCAGGTAATGTCACAGGGTTACCCAGGGAACTATAGTCTTCCTTCAGTATCACTTTTCACTTAGAGTTTCTGAATAATGACACTTTCATCCACTCCCAGGTCCTACAAGCCTGCCTATATCTGCCCTGCCTGGTGCCTACTGATGGGCTATTCCCATTTCTTTTCTATTCACCATTTGAGTCCAACTTTTAGTTCAATCACCTGGCACCCTCTCCCATAGTAAAACTGTGGCTGTTTTTACAGTTTGCTCCTTCCTGGGTGGCCTTTCTCACCAGTCCTTCTATGAGTGTGCTGGGCAGACTGGCCCAGTCCTTGCACCCATCGCAGCTCCATCTGCACCTCTTGAGCCTGGTGCGACTGGGGAGACGACAGCATCTTCCAACCTGAGCCAGCAGAGAGGGTTTGATTTTTCTCGTGCCTGCCCAAACACGGTGCCAGTTCTAAAAGAATGAATGGTGCCTTTAAGATGAGCAAAATACCACGATGTAGAGAGTTTGTCATTTACCAAAAGACCTATCTGTTTACGCGCTCAGTGCAGCTCCCAAGTAATGAAAGACCTAGAGTGACATAATCTAGAAACCAAGGCTCTTAAGCCCTGTATTGCTCACAAGAGTGAATAGCCTGCCAGAATTTCCATGCCTTCTCTCTGCAGCAAACAACCCAAAACAGACAACCAGCACTGATGCATATTGTTGTTAAACTCCACTGCCAGGCCCTAATACTGAAAACAATTTCCAAACTTTCCGATATCCAAAATTTAGGAAAACAGTCAAGGCTTTGCACATACACCATTATTAATGTCTAATTAACATAACATTTCTTGCTGGCTGGCTATCAGCCACTATTAGACCAGTATGACGCTGACTTTTAAAATGGAGATACTTTATGGCACCTACGGCTTAACCGTCTTGTTCTAAAATTGCCAAAATCCATTCATTTTAAGGAGCTCCTGAGAGACAAAATCTCTGGATTAAGATTACTGTTCCATTATTGGTCAGAGTGTTAATTTCCTTCCTGCGATACCAGGCTGCTTATCATTTTTGACAACACATTTAATTGCTGTTGCAACCCCTATATCTTTTTCATAGGTGCTGTCAAGATTATTTTAATTAAAATAATATCTATACAGAGGTTAATGAAAACTGGGGAAAAACTCCAGCAGGAGTTTGTCATCCGCCACTCTTCATTAGCAG
Source organism: Tauraco erythrolophus (assembly GCF_009769465.1). Lineage (NCBI taxonomy): Eukaryota > Metazoa > Chordata > Aves > Musophagiformes > Musophagidae > Tauraco > Tauraco erythrolophus. Next base: position 14,293,573 of record NC_141470.1, read on the forward strand.
GTTCATAAGAAACCAAATTCCCACAGTCACGATGACTCATGAAGACCAAGTGAGACCAGGAAAATAACCCTGGGCTATGGCTCCAGCTCACCCACTTTGCCATGCAGATCCAGAGCCCTTTCCATAGAGTAACCATCAGACAAAGTTCTTGATATTCAGTCCATTCTCATTATTCCCCTCAGAAACACTAAAGACCATGGGGCATATAAAATTCCCCTCATTATGTCAAATACTACTTTGGCAGCACCATAGACATAACCTGGGATCACCTATACTTTATGAAAGATAAGACAATTTAGTATCAAGAAATGTGTTCCTTCTTATATATTTTAAAAACAACTAAATGATACCTCTTGTGGGAATCCAATGCTTCCAACAGCAAATGCACTCAGACACACCCACTACCATTTTTTTGAAAGCAGACTAGTGTCCGCTTTAAATAAATCCTGCATATAATCAGGCTAATCGATATCTATTGAACAATATTTTTCTTTTTTCAGTTAGCAACCCTCACTTAGTACTAAACCATGCAAACTCTGCAAACTGTTAATCTAGTAAATTACACGCTTCTAGTCAAACCAGCCCAGTTTGTTTCCATGTATGGTTACAGTCCTCAAACTTTGCAGGCCGTTTCAGTAAAGCTTCTTGCAGTAACACTCATGAGTGTGTAGCTCGCTCATTAGTAATTCTTCCTCCATTTAAAGTACAATTTACTCACAGCTTGTGTGTCTTTCTTTGTGGGTAGGTGATAACAGGCACATCAGTCACCTTCTGCAATGCAAAGCAATACCTTTGCAGTCAGTTGGCTATAACTTCAGGCTCCTCTTCTAGCTCAGCTACTCCTTTTTTCTGTGCTCTCACTTTCTGTCCCATCATCAAATCACCACTAGCAGTTGCTTTTTATGTGAAAAAATGGTCACCTCCCCAGATGACCCACCTCTGTGTTGTGAATGCGCATCCATACCCATTGAAGAGAACCTGGAAAGGCTGTATCTCTGTAGGAGCAGCAGAACGAGGAAAGGTTGGTCTCCAATAAATTTCCATGCTGTTTATTATACTTCCTAATCTCAGTTCCTTACTATGTGCCATATTACACCCATCGTGGCTCCACTGTTTCCTTCTGCCAGACCCCTCAAGCTCATCTCCAGATCACAGTGACTGGCAGTTTCTGTAAAAGAGGGCACCTAATTCCTCACCTTTCCCTTAGTAGGAAACCACCCGGGGTCTCACTCCACTGAATGCTGATTTTGTTAAAACTTGTAGGAACTCAATATCTACGAGATGTTGGGATTTTACAGACTTTCTTAGTTACATAGCTGTTGGATGTGTCCTACTCCTACCTGCGAAGTGATCCCAATGTAAGGATACTGAGTATGGCTGACAAAGACTCCTACTCCATTCCAGAAAGCAGAGCTCTGAGCATCGTGGAGTAATACAGTACGGCTGGTTGAAACTTCTTACGGACTTACTGTTGTGCTACATACTGCTCATGTAAAAAACACGCAGTTGTTAAATAAACTATGTATTAGTACAAAAAAAAAAAACCCTGGGAAACAAACTGGAAGAAATTCTTTATGAGGTCAACGTTTCTGCTCTTCATCAAGGGGAGACAGAAAACCGAAGGCCTGCTGCAAATAAGGAAAAATCGGTAGGCACAGCCAGTGTCCGAGATATTTTCATGGAAAGTTTGACCAAATGACTGGTTGACATCGCATCTGAACATGTCGTATTCCCCCAGTCCTTCCTGCAAGCATGAGAGGTGTTCTATCTGCTTCACATTCGCAAATCTGTAAGCAGGAACATTTATTTTAATGTAAAGTTGCCAAACATAAATCAGCCTGGAATAAGAATAATTAGAGTAAGTTAAAAGATTAAAACCATGGAAACAAACTGAAATATACAATAACTTTTCTGTAGCTGTGATTTGCTGCAGGGGAGGCAGGAGATTCTTGTTCTCACTCTCTATATGAGCTTTTTCCAGTAAAGGGACAGCATTGTTGCTGGCTCTCAGACTCAGATTTGCTCATGCCTTTTTCGTGACCGTGATGATGCCTCAAAGCCTTTTCTATTAGCCTTTCCCATTATAAACCTTCTTTAGCTCTAACAGTTCAGATGCTTTCTGCTGTAAGGATAAAGGAGCTCTTCACTCCTCACACACTGCAGTGATTCTGATTACTGGGAGGATATTTGAAATGTAATATTGTGAGGAGAGGTGTAATTACGTCTGTATTTGAATGAAACTATTCTAAGAGGCTTTGCAAAGGCAGACTTTCATGGCTGCTATAGGGCCTTGGGGTCAAGCAGTTCATTAGGAAACAATCAGGACCTGAAAATGGTCTGGTTGTTTTTTGGATGCTTGGCAAATTCCACCATCTTCTCAGGAATCTGGTGTTAATTGTTCTCATTGTAAGCACTCAGACTGGTCAGTACACAGTGGCATCAACACCAGCACTCCTTAGCACTCCTAATGGTACCACTAACATGCTTGGGTTTTTTTTCCTGGATACTGGATGTCGTTATGTCCTGCAAATGGATTCACACAACAAAACTTATCCTTTCTGCTGAGCCTGGATTCCCTTTTTTCTCTTTCTCGTTTCATCCAATGCAAATTAAAAAGCACCCTGATTTCTGATAAGATTAGGGCATGTTTCTTGCTCCATACAGCATAGTCAGAACTGGCCTCCAAAACACTTGGAAGGGGGGAGAAGCAGAATAATCTTCCGTCTTTGAATTTAAGGTTTGGATTTTAGCCCTTTCTTATGGGGGCTTGTCTTATCTCTTCCTATTTTGCTTTTGATGTACTCTCATTTATATGCATTCTCCATCCCTGCTCAGCCTTGGTCTGTCCCGTCCCCTCAGCGATGGGACTATTGGCAGTGCCTACAGTAAGGCACACACCAAAGTCCTTGCACGATTGCCACTTTAGTTCGCTCTTAATGACTACAAAACATGAGCTCCCTTTCTCCTTCTCTGCCTTCTTCACATATTTATTCTAGCAACTTAATAACGACAAGTGTGTTGTACAAGCAATGGAGAAAGCCACCACTGTGAGAGGAAATCCAACTTTTCACTTCTCAGACAGGCTGACCTATCCCAACAGCTCTGAGGACCCGGCCAGGTTTTTGCACGCTCCTCCCAGCCGTACAAGCACAGTGGCCCAAAACAACGAGTTTAACAAAGGTTTTGCCACGATAGCCCAAAGTCAGCTTTTCTGAAGAATCTTCCCATTTTGTCTTGTTCGTAGCTGCAGAGCCTAGCCTGGCTCCCTCGTCCTAGTGAGACCTGCTGGGTGCAGAGCTTGTTTGGAAATCTGACCTGAAGAGTGATCATAGAATCATAGAATGGTTAGGGTTGGAAGGGATCTTCAAGATCATCCAGTTCCAATCCCCCTGCCATGGGCAGGGAAACCCTCCACTACACCAGGTTGCCCAAAGCCTCATCCAACCTGGCCTTGAACACTTCCAGGGATGGGGCATCCACAACTTCTCTGGGCAACCTGTTCCAGTGCCTCACCACCCTCAGAGTGAAAAATTTCTTTCTTATATCTAACCTAAATCTGCCCTCTTTCAGTTTAAATCCATTGCCCCTTGTCCTATCACTACACACCCTTGTAAAAAGTCCCTCTCCAGCCTTCCTGTAGGCCCCCTTCAGGTGCTGGAAAGCTGCTATAAGATCACCCCGGAGCCTTCTCTTCTCCAGGCTGAATCCCAGTGATCCCAGTTTGTAACATGTTCTTCTTTAGAAATACTACCAGTCAGACTTAAATAGATTATAACATACATCTCAAGGGAAGAACAGATCCTAATCTGGGTTTCAAACCTCAGGGCCCCTTGGGAGTGCAGGCTGCAGGCAGCATCAGTCAAGCAGATGCTGAGAGGAGCGCCAGTAATCTCAAGGGCAACTCATGTGGGATTTCCATCAGCTTGAATTACAGTCCCTCAACAACACATAACAGTGCGCCCAAAGCAGCTTGGAGAAACGCTGCAGAAATCTTGTAAACTCTGCCGAGGTCAGTTCTAATGCTACAGTTGAACGTCGTGGGTCTCAGTAACCACATGCAATTGTGCAAGAATGCCAGAGCTGCTGGAGTCCTTCCACAAAAAAATGGTAGCCTCCACATTTAAAAGTCCCCCATCACAAGAAAAAATTAAGCGTTTGCCATCCAAAAAAAATAAGCTGAATGGCTGGGCCGCTCATGTGCATAAACATCTGGACTGGATAGGGAATAACACACAGAAAAGAGCCAGTGAATGTCAAAAGTTCAGCAGTAACTAAACATCATCTTATTTCAGGCCTATAGACAAAGATATCACAAAAAATCAAGTCAAAAATCACAAGCCTGTTGTGCTGGAGAAGTATAAGTATATAACTTTTTAGAATAAATGGTTTCCCAGTGAAGCTCCCTATAAATTACGATCTCTCAGAACTCCAGCTCAGAAAACACAGTTGCAAACCCCGGTACTGTAGATAGCTCCAGTCATTAGGCAGGAAGGAGGAGGCTTGTGACAATGGCAAGACATAAGTACGTATGATGTCAAGAAAACAACATTAGAACTTTTCCATGCCTCTGCCTAGCAACACGGTCTCACCAAACGGAGCCGGCAAAGGTGGCATGCGCATCTGCTATAGACAATGCAAAGACAGCAGACTTCTACCACGTGAAGTTAATAATATTGTACTAAATCAAAACCTGCCTTTTTAGGACTAACCACGTATCAGTCTTCTGCAAATTACTATCAGGAAGAAAAATGCCTTTAAGCAGAGTCACATACTCCAATAGCCATATGCTTAGATATCCAGGAGCAAAGCAAATAATCTTTTGGCTTCTTATGACAAATGATCAGATTATTTTGCTAAATTTTACTCTAGGATTACAAGGCATCCTAATAAGTTTTACTTTCCCTTTTATGAACAGGAAAAATATTGTAATAAATTTAAATGATTTCTTTTTAAACATCAGAAGATTAAAAAATTAAATATTCTGTGACATTTGATGGTGAAGCAACATGTGTACCTTGTTCTCAGGGAATTTCAAGTAGTGTGACAGCTCTCAGTACAAACACCATCAGAAGGAAGCCAGACATCTAAAATGCGGTATCAGTTGAGTTAAATTAATCTATATACTTCAATTTTAAATTGTGCAGACTTAAAAAGACATTATTTAAGACATGAAGATAGGTGGTATCACCCACTATTTTGCTGTTGGATTTTCTTAAAGCACTCGTCACTGTCACATTCAAGCCCAGCACAAATCTGAAACAACAGCATGATTCTCCCTACCAGTGCTGCTCCGTCATGAGTGGATATCAGCAACCAGACTATTATGTAGTAATTTTGAATGTTTTATTGCTTCCACCAAAATCTGTAATGGTGTTTCAAAGAAGAAGCTTTCTTTTGGGAAGGGGGAGTGTTTGATTTCAAATTAATTCCCCCTCCCTCCAGTGCTGTAGATTAAAACACCGATTCACTCACCACCACTATTAACAGGCTTCAGCAGAAACTCCCTCCCAGCACCATCCGAAAATAAACCTCCAAATATTCTTTATTGCTATGATTCTATGCGGAGGGTTTCCCTGCCCATGGCAGGGGGGTTGGAACTAGATGATCTTTGAGGTCCCTTCCAACCCAAACCATTCTATGATTCTATGATTCTTTATCTGAAAGGCGAGTTCAGCTTCATAGACACTGTTGGGCCCACCACCATAACTTTCTCCACCCCAGCTTCTCTGTCTCTGCTGGACACACTCCGTACATTAACACGTCGCTGATCATTATTAAACCGTGACAATGGTAGGAGTACCACACCTCAAGATACCTACATTTCTGACGAGACTGTACAGTTCCTCGACTTCGAAAGGCCAGCTGGGAGAACGCTTCATGGCCTAAAATTACGTTATTGGTATGCGCTGTTTTTCGGAACCAGCTCTGTGTCGGTGTATTCTGTGTTCCTGTATTTATCTGTGACATTTATTAGGAGGTATCATCAGATTGAGCCAGCAAGTCTGAAGATGGGCTTCTCTTTAAAGATGTGTAGAAGTCCATTGCTTTTCAGCAAAGCACTTGGATGTACTTTTAATTTTATGTCCATGGCACTGAAGCATGCACTTAACTGTTTTTTGGAATTAGGTTGACTATTTCTAGATGAGTAATGAACAGCTACCAAACATGGCAGTTCCAGTTCATTTATACAAGGTATTCATTCTTGCAGTTGCCTCCCTGGGAAACAGGTCAGGTGTACTTCACAGGCAGGGCTGTGCTTTGCACCGCTCTTGTCTTCGGGGGTGTTTGCTAGAGTAACATCATTCAGGACCCAATGAATAATTGAGTGGAGTTTCATTACTCTATCAGTCCTGTTTTGTTTACTGGAATATCACCCTGTGGTTCAGCATCCATCTGACCTCAGGCATAAAAGCTGTGGAAAGTATAGCAGTTCAAAAAGGCTGGAGAGAATCTTTTCGTACATGCTGGAGTCCTACAAACGCACAGTATTTTTGATTTTCTGATCGAGAGAAAAAGTCAACTGACCTGAGAAACTCAGCATAAACTTATCAATATGTACATCTTGTCTCCTTTACAGACTGTGGCGAAGTTCGGTTCTCTCATTGGATTACTTTGAATTGAAAAAAAATCACAGTGGAGTTTGGGGAGATCTTCCAAAGAGCAGCTCAGGACGCTCTGTTCCTCTCACACATTTAGGGTAAGGCCTGTGAACTTTATTCTCAAAATGCAGACAAAGTAAGGCTCTACAAATAACTGATTTTCCTTTAGACCATCTGCAAAACTAATAAAAATCCGGAAAGATGTTTCTGCTTTTCAGTCTCTTCTCTTCAGAAAGAGAAGAAAATCAGTTTGAACTTGAGCAGCAAGTGCCATTTCATGCGAAAGCAAGAGAAAGTTGCTCTAAATGACTCACTCGCACCTCGTGACAGTCGAGTTACACCAGAGATTTTCTGTGTCTCCTATGCCCTCTAGCTTCCAGAAGATGTATTTACCAATCACTCTTGAGCACGTTTATATAGTTCTAATCTCCATGTAGTCACTAAAAACTTGCTAAAACAGAAAGCGAGGTGCCTTCCTCTCTCTGCTTCTCAGATGTAATTTTTACCTGAGACTGGAACGGAGGCATGAAAATGTTAGTCTAGATTCTTATTTACATTAAAGGCACTTCATACTTCTGCAGCAATATAAATGGGTCTTATAGGTACACGTTATATATTTATATCAATTTAGAGACCTCCATGGGTGCTGTAAAGGAACTTCAGCTCACCTGAGAAACGCTACCTGAATTCCAGGAATTATCCAATTCTGAATAATACCAATTTTGAGAAAAAAAAGTGAGTCGTGAGACATATGTGATGTTACTTCTCAGTCAGACTTATTTACAAAGTTAAATAAGGTCATTAAACGGCACGCAGCAAAAAGCAGCTGATGTACAAATGGCAGTATTTTCTAATTAGTGTTCCGGAGGCTGTACTTTGTGAAGCCACATCAAGTTCCATTTCTGATTAGAGAGTAAAACCTGAGGGGAAAGAGTGTGCCCATAAAATAGGATAAGCCAGGTGTCATAGTCGAATCCCTGGTGCCTTAAGCTCACCTATACTGGCATCAGCAGGAGTGGAGAGCGTACGGCACTCTGCAGGATGAGACCTTTTGTAAATCTTGCCCATAGCTAGAGATCCTGCAGTCTGCAGGAGAAAGGAGGTTTCTTGCACAGTTTAAGAGGGCGAAAGGAGCATGATCAGATAAAGTTGGCTGGCTGTGAGAGACAACTCAGGTTAACTTTTGTCTTGACCTATCATCAAGAGCTCCTGAACTAGAGGTGCTTTTTACCTGCCAAATTGCTAACATTCGTAAAAGTAGGGACTTTACCTCAAATCCTACCTGCCATACCATTCAAGTGGCACCAGTAGCATCCTATAAAGCATAGCTTCTGCATATGTTGCAAGGAATACTTAAAGAAGTAATAAAACTTTTGGTGAGGAGAAGCGGTGATTACAGTGAGAGAAAGGTGTCAGGGAGCCTGAGGCTACTTGGGCTGTTCCTCCTTCTGCAACTGGGACACTTTGTCAACCTGCGCTACCAAGGGACAGGACACAGTGCTAAGGCTTTTAGTTACCTGCGCTGCAGCTGTAGATGCTGTTGTTATAAACTGGTATTCCATCATCTTCCAGAAACTCACTGGAATAACTGAATAAGGACACTAATCCTTTCAAGAACTTCAGTCACAAAGACATTTCAGTTAGATAAATACTAAATGCACGTGGTTTTAAAATACACAGTATAACACCAGTGCTTCGACAGCTGAGGTGCAAAGTAATACACAGCTCTGCCATTGTCTAGCTGGAAAAAGGTACAATGTAGACTTTTGGCCTCTTCTGAGAACTTTAGTTAGGAAAGAGAAGCGAAATGTGGCTTCACATAATGCAAACAAACCTTTTGCACATTGAAGTGTGTAACTTTACCAGGAATAAGCTTGAACTAGAAGTAGCCAATGCATAAAGTTTATGAAAAATTCTTTGACTTCACTGTCAATGTATGCAAAGTGATTCAAATGGCTTGGTCTCTGATCTGCTTATTTGTAAGTCTTTTAAACAAAAACTAAGGCAGTTTTCATTTAAACTCTGCAATTCCAGCATTTGAAGGTCAGGTCTATTTCCTTTTTCCACTTAATTTTCTGCTTCTATTACATTAAGAACACAAATCAATATTAATTTTCATAACTAATTTAACTCTTAGCTAGTATCTTTAACTATAGAATGATAAAGAAGAATCTTCCAGCCTAGAAGAAAAGGACTGCACTAACGAAGAGTAAAAACCTTGCTTGGAAAATACACACACATTCAAAAATGTAACTGGCAGCGTTGTCTTTTTCAGTCTCTCTAGAACTGACATGCTGAAAAGCACCTCTGAGCTACCGAGCCTCTTCCATAGATAAAATCTGCCTGTCCATATGAAAGTCACTGCACTGGTACTGTCATCCTCCCCGCTGATGCACTTGCCTGGGATTCATTTGCAGTAACAGGCAATTCCTACCCACTAGTAATAACAACTATGATGTTGTTCAATATAAAACATGGTTATATCATGAGCTAAAAATGGAAGTATAAACTATCTATATAACTATTTTAGGAACATATGCTAATTAGAATAATTGACTCCCTCCACAATAGGAGACAGTGAAGACCTCTAAGAGCCTTTCAAGCATGTCAGCAGAATAATGGGCAAATTAATGTGGCTGATATAATTGATTTGGACTTCCAAAGGTTTGCAAAGCTATGAAGAAGCTATAACAACTCCAAATAGCCATAGGATGAAGTTCTTTCATGGAGCAGAAATGGCCTGAGAGGGAATTAACAAAAAGTAAGCAAAATACCTGATTCTCTAAACAGCAAAAAAACAAATGTTCCTTACGGTTATGATTTATTACTTGCAGCAAACCTATACTGGGAGACAGCTGACCGTGCATCAAACACAGGTCAGTGGAACCTACCAGGATGGGGACACTTGGGGTCCATGGGCTGTCTCCATTGGCCTTGGGAGAGGAGGAAGTGGCAGCCCCCAGCATGCCCAGCACCCTGGGCCACTGCTGCCGCAGAGGGGACGGGAGCTGGTGAGAGGCAGCCAAGCAGCACGGAGCTACACTCCTCCTCCTGCTCTGACAGCGTTTGCACCTCAGGAGATGGGCAGGCCATGCAGTGGGAAGCAGCCACAATGCACTGGGGGCCAAAAGGAAACACCTCAGGCATGGGGCAAGGCTGGAGCTCCAGTCCAGAGGGGCAGAAGTTATCAATCCCCCTTCCTTCGCTGTGGAGGGGCTGGGGCACAGCCTGCCTCTGGGGCACCTGCCAGCCCTAGAGCAACCTGCCCTGAAGCAACCTGTCAGCCCCGAGCACCCAGATCCAACCCTTCTGACCCCACTGACAGAGGGGACTCGGAGACAAGAGAACACCAGCAACGCTCCACTAGAGACAAGATACCCTGTTAAGAAAAACAAGGTAATGCACTGAGAACACTAATCTGACTGTCCTCTCCACCAAATGTGAGCTGTGGCCTCTCAGGGAACTGCCTAGGGTGTCTGGCAGGCAGCTCACAGACACCCCTGCTTACCGTACCCAGCACCTCCTCATTACACAAATTGGTTAGTGTTTAAAGCCTTCATCACTTCCTCTCCTTTGCTTCACCCTGAGGCAACTCCCTTTCTATAGCATAGCTGCCAGCATCCCAAGCACTTATGTTCGCTGGCAATCTTGGGAGCAGCTACTTTGGTAGGGGTTAGTCAAGACTGTTGTTCTTATGTTTCTACCATACATGACTGTCACCTGCAGACGACCACACTCCTTGCCATGTGGTCTCCTCAGAGAACACTGGCTTGCAGACTCTCAAAGATCAATTGGAAAATCAAATGGATTTCTTGCATATATGATATATGCTCTACTTCATGGACAGTGGAGAGACGAATGCAACATCACATTGCCTCATGTGTTGATGTGACAAGATGCTACCAGGAAAAGTCATTGAAAATAAGAAGAAACATGGCACAATACCAGAAGTAAATAGAAAAGCCAAACCAGCAAGAGTGTGACCATCTTTTGTAGACAGCCAATGTGAGTGCAATGAAGTACCAAGTGGGATCTATGAGTATTTTCTCACACGTTGGGGAAAGCCTGCCCAGAGGTACATACACATTCAGAGTTTTAAAGGCAACATTTACTTTTGTGGAGGTGACACTAATAATTTAGCTGGGATCACACCTCAGCCCCAGCCAAAAGAGTAATTGGTGCAAACCAGAATTGTGACAAAGCCAAAAATAGAAGGAAAAGAGAAATGTTGCGATGATTTTTATTTACTCCAAGGATGGATCGGAAATCTCCTTGAGAAAATATTGCAATATTCAGCATAATTTAGAAACAGGAATTATTTACTTTCTGGAAAAAAAAATAAAAGTTACTCTACTCCTTAGACATTTTCTGCAGAAGAGAACAACTTTAAAAGTATAAGGAACATCCAAAGTAGAGGACAATTCTGGGCAGAACAGGAGAAGAATGTGGTGCCTTTTAGCCACCTTGGCCAATGCATGCACCATGTGGACGCCTTCCAGCAGCCAGCACAGGCTTCACCTGATTGTCAGAAGCTGTGAGCACAATCAGCTTGGAATGAAGTTGCCAGCACTCAACATGGATGAAATTAGGCTTGAAATGCCCAGTTAATCTCCAACAGGTATTCTCCTGTTCTGAGATAGTTCACTCTCAAAAAATGCACAGACTCAGATTCTGCAGCATGTTTTAAACTCTTCACCTTGTAGAGACGTTCAATCTGCTAATTAGACATGACAATGCTGGATTAGATAACCAATACTAAAATTTACTACTGCCTGTTATAAGTTGCTTTTGGCAGTGTTCAGTGTCAGAAGCAATAGCATTAGCTCTGCTCCTTTCTCACACTGCAGATGATGGAAGCTTTCAGGAAGATGAATTAAATTCCACTAACAGAAGGAGAAAAAAGGGATCTAAATATCCGGAGAGAGCCACAGTGAAAGTCCACTTGGGTTATTTCAGAACGTTGCTCTATGAATACATGCAGTGATGTCCTGGTGCATGATCCTGAACCAAAAACTCAGTCAGATCTAGGAGCAGGAGGCCACCTGCCCCTTGGCAAAAAGCACACAGCTGAACTGCTCCTGCATCTCTGTTTTGGCAGCTGCAAAGGTCCATGGGGACATATGTCGATATTAGCTCCTCTGTTATCCATCACCTGGTACTGCACCAGCTGGCCCATGCCTGCCTGATACCCTGCGTGGTGCCACAGTCCTGCACAGTGGCTCTGGGGACCTGTGACACCTCGGCGCGCCCACAACACCCTCCTACATGTCCCCATCCCCACACCCTGCTCCAGCAGGTGAGCAGAGGAGTTTGCCTCGTGGCACCAGCCCAAGCAGCCACCCTTGCTCAACCACCCCATGTCCAGTTGGAAGCTGCACCCACCAGCAAGACAAAAGCAGGAGCAGGTGGGTAATTACCTCATCCGAGAGGGATCCCTGTATGACCTCACTGTGCCTATTCACTGGCCACAAGATGGTGGATTTTTACTTCCCATCAGCTCAGAGCCAAGGACTGGACAAAATTCATAACCTTTCCTGGGCCCACATGGTGCTTGTGTCCATATTTGTACTGGAAAACCAAACCACTAGAAAATAAACTGCAAAATTAGAGCCTTAAAACTCTATAATGACATGAAGACAGTCTACAATAAATTATTCTCAGATATTTCTTTCTCAGAAATTTCTTCCCCTTTTGCCTTTATTTGCAAGTACACTCCCAAAGCCTTCACTTGCACACAGCTTAAAAAAAAAAAATCCTGATTGTTAAAGAAAACACACAATGCCAAACATCTAAAAGCATCAGAAGCAAACTATAATCATGATGATACTGCCTCGTAAACAAGAGTACAAACACTTCTGCATGACTGATCTGTATAGTCTTGGCTGACTGAATACTAAGTAACTTGGGTTTGATGTCACTCACACATACTGCACCAACCTTCTATTTTCCACCAGCTTTCAGCATGCTTAGAATGGCAATGTAATTAAAATGGAAAGGTAAGTACATTAGAAACCATACTTTCTCTTATTAAATACTAATTTCAAAATAGATTTTCTCCTAGGGTAGAAGTTTGGAGTTTATTTAAGAGCTGACAAGTTTGGGTAATATCATCAAGAGCAGCACTTTCAAAAAACGGAAGCAATTTCTTCGACTTGTTCACAGTCAGTCAAAGCAATTGACAAGCTTCTAGTGGCTCTGCAATTTCTTTTACTATATTCACTGCCTTAAAATTTTTAAAATTAACAGATTAGTGTTTACACCTCTAGTTTGGCCTTGTTTCAATAATAACCTGCTGCTTCTAAAGCTCTGAGCAACTGAGTTTTGTGGTGAAGGGTTTCTATGTCCTCACATCATGGAAAAGGATGTAAGAGTCCTCACCTTTTTCCCCATTTGCCCTTGCTTTCATAGTACTATGGCCCTAGGTCTTTCACAGGCATATTTATTTGGTGATGTAAAAATATATTTATTGCATCGCTGTGCAGATAGAGATCTTGATAAGAAAAGAGAGAGAAGATACAACATTTCTCCAACCAGGAAAACGTGAAAACCAGCACCAGGGTTACTAGAATCTGTTTTACGTGTTAGGTTTGTGATTGGTATAAAATATTAGTCTGAGGAGAAACTTTTTGGCTGAAAGAAAAAATGCATAACTTTGTTTAACTGAAAAGAAGGATTAATAGGTTTTAGAAGGGATGGACACTACGACTGTCACACAGTTACATGAAGCAGCCTTAGATGTCTCTCAGCAGAGGAGGGCTGTAAATGGAAAAAAAAAACCAACTGCCTGAGCATTTAGTCTTTAAAGCCAGAAGGGGCCCATGAGCATTGCCTGGCTTCTTACTGAATGTGAATCATTAAATTACATGTATTCATCCCATTAATGGCGCTTAGGCATTTTATCTTGGAGAAGATTAAGCTGTTGTGTGCTGCAGTAGGGAACAAAAGAAACAACGCATCACTTGTGCCCAGAGGCTCTGCAATGGCAGGAAAAGGTGTTGCTGAGGTAGCCAGGTGATCTTGGCATGTGACCCCTACTTTGTGCAAAGGGAACTGGGGAAAAATACCTGAAACCTGGTGAAGAACACTTCCAGGCTCCAAAATGGACAGTTGAGTCTTCCACACGACTCAACTAGATGCACAAATACTGGGCAGTGATTCACCTTGCAGGTGTAATACGCTCAGTTGCAGCCAATCTCAGATACTTCACAGGAAAATGGAAAAAGCACTAGACTATCTCAGGGCAGCAGATTTACAAGCCAAGAAGAGACCACCCAGTCTGAACATCCTTCCTTTGCCTGTTAAAGCACTGGAAATTTTGCCTGTAAACTGGCCTGTATCTTCTACAAGGTCTGCTTTGTATGCTGACTTACCCGGGCTGAAACGTTCCCCAACGAGTAAAACGATAGCCACGAACGAGCGCGGCATAGAAGCGTCGTCACTGGACGGCCTTACTGGTTATGTCTACATCTGGTTGATCCTGCTTCTCTTTTTGCTATTACACCTGCAGCGGAGACAGACAGAGATATCATGAGAGCCTTAACCTCTGCTTCGCACGGTGAGGTGATCTTCGTCTGAACTGATGAAGCAGATTTAGAGTCCGGCTGTGGAACACAAAGCAAATCTAAACAAGTATCTGACTCAGCTACTAAACTGAAAAAGCAGCAGCTTTGAGGAGGAAGTTGGCAGCACCACTTAGGAGTCCGTGGATTGCTTCCAGCTACCCTCTTCTCCACTCACGCTAATTATTTATCCTGATCCCTAAATAGACTGTCTCAGGATTGCCTAAAAGAAATGTACATTTCCGCAGCTGCTTTTTCTCTCCCTTCCTAATTCACTTCTCCAACCTTAGACAAAAATCCACAAAGCATATTAGGCCATTTCATCTGAACTACATCCTGCATAAAAACATTTAGTCTTAACCCACACATGATAAAGTTTGTCTCTATGGTTTTATTAAACATAACTGTGGCTGCTTCTTATTTTCCTAGCAGAGTCTCACTAAGTGGTGTCTTTTTTGAGTTACCGCTTTATGAATATGTGAAAGGCAGCTATTCTTTCTGTTCTGAACTTTAAACTCATATCGTAGTATTTATGGTTAATAAGGCTGTAGCAGATTTATGGCCCATCTGATCTGCAATGATGTTGAGATAGCACCAAATGTTTCCATAGGCATGTTCAAATAAAAAAAAAAAATCAGTTTCTGAATCCAAGTGTATCTAAAATATTTTTTTTAATTTTGCGTAAATTCACAAATGATACAATATTGAAGTGTTTTGTTTTGTTTTTTTTTTTAAACATTCTGTACAATCAGGTTAAGTGTTTACATCAAGGCACAGCACACCCTATAATACACACATGCCTTGCCAGGCAGCAGTTTAGTACAATCCCCGAGTTTTGGCAGTAGTGCCAGGTTAAGTAGCATGGATCACATATAAGCTAGAAGATAAATAAATAGTAGATGCTATTACATTTTATTTTAAATAGAGTTGCATATAAAAAGAATATACAATAATTTAGCTTTAATAACTAGATTCTCTTGTACTATACATAACAGGAGTGTTTTCATTTGTATTAAATAAAACATTTTCAATATTAGGATGCAAAATTAATCTTCTTTTTGGCTGTCTTGATTTATGGAGGAGAGTTGCTTTTGTTAGAAATTACAGTTGAATTTTCAGTTTCATGGCAACCTGAAAGAAACAAATCCAGAGTTACTGATACGTTGACAGCAAAATGTTACCGGTAAAATAAGCAAATAATCCCAATCAAAACTGTTGCATTCAGTTAATACACTATGAAGCTAGTTAGCCTAAGCAGAACATCCACAAAAGCTCTTCTTCGCAGTCTACACATGCTACTGTTTTATTTGCAACATCTTTATACCATTACTTGCCCTGCCTTCCCAGAGTTTATCACTGTAGGTCTGTTATTCACCCAGCAAAACCAAAATTCTAATAATCCCACAGGCTGCCTACATTGCAGATTCTGTCTATTGCAATGTGTTTACCATATTCACGTTATCATTCGGCTTTTTATATTTGAACGCTTCTTCTTCGCCTGCCGAAGGCCTTGGATCCCACGTTGGTTGGTACGAAGTTGTTCTTGCCCACTCCTCCTGACCTGCTTAGGAAGTCCGCCAGACGGTGGGTGACGCAGGTTGCTGTGTTGCATGCCCTCTTCTGTGCTGTTACACTGCTTTTCAAAAGGAAGATAGAGAGTTAGTTGCCAAAGCATCTACCCTGCATACCATGAAGTGTCAGTAAGGGATGCTACACCTAGGAAAGACTTTTCTGTAGGAGAAAAAGCAGGCTTGCTGTGCAGCAGACATTTGCAACTTTTAAAGATGCATCTTTATGTTTTTCTAAGTGTCAGGCTCAGTTTACAAAAGGCGTCTGAGCCTTTCTTTCTTGGGCAATCAGACTGAAGACTAAGCCAAGCCAGATTTTCAGCAACACCTGAGCTGTTGCCTGACTCCAGCAAGCCATTATGACCAACAGAGAAGTGCTGAAGGAGGTCCAGGTCAGGAGCATTTAACTAATCTCCACTTTCTCCAAACGCTTAGATCTGCAGTTTGTTTGTAGTGCTGCCGAAGGACAGTAGCAGAAGCTAATCTTTTTAACTTCCCACTTCAACACCTACGCTCCGTAACTCCCAGAAAATATGAAATTCTAGCATCATTGACAACAACAGGAGCTATGTTAGTGACCCTAGTAGGGCCGTACCCACACAGCAGCTGAAACACACAAACATACTGCTTCCATGTATTTAATGGGAATGTGGGAACCTCTCTTTCCTGGAGTAAGACCTCCATCAATTACTGCACTTCACCATGGGAACAGTTCACAGGCTTCAACAGGAGTAGTTCTGCGCTCAGAGTTCAGCCTACAGCTAATAATTTCGCTATCTGGGGGACTTCAAGGCATATGGATTCATACAGTCCTTGCTTGAAGAATTTTCAACTAAAGCAATGACTTTTTCTTGCAGTAGGAGGGATTTTTCTCAGATAGGCATTACAAGACAGCTTATCAATGTTAACAACAAATACTGTTTGTAACTTCAGTTTTTTGGAACAGGCCTCTGATAACAAGATAGATGAAGTGCTGCAACAGAAGAACTGTAAAGAAATCTGGTTTTGTCTCAATTCACGATTCACCTACATCATATTGTCTTGAATTAACAAGATCTTTATTTTAAAGATACTCGAGTTTTGAATATACTAGTGCAAAGACCCATTGTAAAGTAAGAAAGAAAAGAACACAAAATTCTTACCTGGAAGTGTTCAGTACCCAGTTTTAAACAGGATCACATTTCTGGTTTGTTTGAACAAATCTGTATGAGTCTGTCCTGATTCCTTTGCTTCTCAGGACCCTTACTAACAGGATCTCATACACGCCTGATTACATTAGTACCTATGAATGTATGTGTATAATTTCGATTTCTAAGTTGTCTTTCAACTTTTCCAGAATTACTGGTATTGCCTCTCAAGCATTAAGACAACTTGTAGAATTTTTCTAGCCATATCTAGAAATCTCACATTCTAAAACAAGTTATTAAACCAAGCAGATCTAATCCTTATAGAAAAATAGGTTTATTGAACAAGTGCATGGGCAGGCACAAAAGATGAGTCTACTTATACATTTAACAGCCAGAAATGAAGAGCTTTGTTTAGAATTATTTTTTTTTTAATCAGAGTCTAAGAAAATCATTTGAAATCTCAAGGCAGTGCTGTTCATTTGTATTTATTTATTTTTTCCCCTAGCTGGGTATGCATGTTACGTTCTCTGTCCTCCTAACATTAGGTCCATCTCAAACATTCTCTGTCGAAAACAGAATCAAAAGAACACAGCAAAGTTAGCAATCAAAGTTAGATCCACATGCATCAGGTTAAAAAAAGGGAGAAGGGGAGAAATAAGCATGTCTAGTTGTTTCCTAGGGGATCCCCATAGTTTGCATAGCGTTCGTGTTCCAGGTCACTCAGCACATTTCGTTTCTTGCCAGGAGTTCCAGCCCCGACGTCAGTGCGAGGGTAAGTTTGCAATTTGTGCAATTCTTGAGACAGTTTGCCCAGCACACAAGTACTCAGGCTGGCACAGCGTTTGGAAATAGGTCTATCCAGGCTGCAGAGGGGAAAAAAAAAAACATGCCCAAAGGAAGAGTAATCTCAAACATGCATGTTCATGCATTTCTTCCCTAGATAAATATTTACAGTTAGGAAACTTAAAAAAAAATAATAAAAAGATAACCCCTCCACATCACATCTCATGCAAGGACAGTTCATACAAATGCAGTCAGAAGAAAGACACAGTTTTTCAATGAATTCAACTTTGTTGAAAAAGCAAGTTCATTAGCCTTTTAGATGCTCATGGTCAGGGGTCAGGAAGTTTCACTTTCCACGTACTCAGCATGCTGTTCAGTCTCTCATACATCACCGCCATGCTTTGCAATACAAATCCTGTTAGGATAATGCAAATGCTCTTGCATGCCTTTGGTCTACGGGGGAGAGTGGCGCTTCGTGCATTAGGAGGAACACGTCCCCTCTGCCAGGGGCTTTCCATGCCTTACAACAGCATGCACTTTCACGACAGAGAATCCAAGAGTGACTGAATGGCCCCTAACACTCCCACTAGGAAGACATACCTTTTGCTGCCATATTTTAACACAACCCCCTCATTCAAGCTCAAATTGCCCTCCACTTTCAGTTGTAAAAGACAGACAGAAGCAGGTTAACTAGGTGGAAGCCATTCTCCTGAAACCAACATTAGGATGTTTCTGCAGTATCATCCTTTACCAGTTAGGTGACTACAGTTAGCCATAACCCCAAGAAGAGAAAAAACTTGACCTGCAGAGGGTCTGCTCAGATGGCTTTTGCTAAATATCAAACACATAACACTCCTTCATTGCCCTTCTCCCACCCCAGGACTGCAGTCCTTACCTGTTCCCCTCAGAGGCTTGCTCCAGCTCTTCTGCGGTCATCTGTATGAACTCTTTCACCAGCGCGTTTAATAACCTCCGAGCTTCATAATCACTGAGCGTCACTCGATCTGTTATGGACTCCAAGCCAGGTCTAAGCAGAGGCAAGCAAACCAGGATGAGTAAAACCCCAACCGCTGCAGAGAGCCACGCACAGGAGAGGGGGGTTTGTCCTGCATTACTGTGTGTCATTGACAGCGTCTGTCACTGCTGCGAATAGGTAAACCATCCTCATGCACAGCGTTAGGCGTTTTAATCAAAAGCCACAATGGCAAAGATAGCACCAAAAGCAGCCAGCTTTCTCATTCACTGCGGGCTGTTTCCCTCCTGCATCTCTAAAGGATATTCGGTCTTTTCATACCATTCAGACACAGCACTCAGCAACAGGACCAGCCTCTTACCTGACTGGGGCTGCCTGGAAGCTGTCCATCTGGCACACAACCAAGGCATAAACAGCAAGGAAAGATGAAATCTTCAGCATAACCATGATTTCCTCTCTACAACAAAGAAGTACATCAAGCAATGGCTTTTTTCCAATCCTCTCAATCCTATAAGATCTACTAAAGAGGTCATCATTTCCTAGCCACAAGTAGCACAAGTACTAAGAGCTTTTTTTATTCTTTTTTAGTATTACCTTCCAATTTTTTTTATTGTCGCTATTTTGCTTTTTCTCAAAATTTTAAGGCACTACTACTGGGGATAAAATGCAGTTTTTCAGAGCCGCAGTTCTGTACAGCTAGCTGCACTCGACTTAATGCAGACTTTCCCTCAAACTGGTAGAAAACACACTCCTCTAACTACTGCACAGAATGTCACAGTCAGTGTGTCCAACATGAACAGGCGCAGTTATGGGATAAGAGCTACAAGAAAAAAAATGTTTAGTGTTTAATATTTTTAAGAATGAAGTGCCACTGTTAACACTTTACCTGAAACTGCTTGCTTCTTGGCAGTTAGCACACTAATATCCCAGTTCAGATTACACTATAAGAATTAAGTAGTTTAATTTCAACAGATATTTCTACTCTGAAACCAGAAAAAGGATAAGGTAAAAATTAGTCATTAGAACAAAATCTATGAAAAAAAAAAATATAATATATGATTTAAAGTATTTGCTTTGAGATACACCACTCATTCTCATAGCATCAGTAACTCAAAGGAGCACATCATCAACTACCACATCAGCTTCATATTCGTTAGCTCCCAGTTCTCGATGCGGCTCACCAGAACAAGGAGGCACCTTCCGCAGGACGCCCCGCTTCCCCACGGCTCCCCGGGGGCGCCCCGCACCGGCAGAGCACCCAGCCCGGCGCCGGCAGGGGGGCTTCGCACGTCGTGTCCGCGGAGGGGAAAGCAAGAGCGAGACCGAGGACCAACTTTATCCCACCTTCCTTGGCTCGCATCCTCGCACACGCGTGGGCACACGCGTACACACGCACATACACACAAACGAAGGCGTTGCGACCCCGCGCAAAGCTCCGCACCCCGGGAGAGAAAGGGGGCTCGCGCAGGGAGCCGTGGGCAGAGCCGGCGCGGTGCTTACCGGCGGTGCGGAGCGGAGCTGCGCTGCGCAGAGCGGGACGCCGGTGCCGCCGCCGAGCCGCGGTACCCCGCACCGCCCGCCGCTCCCCTTTATACCTGCCGCCGCGGCCGCCTGCGTGGGCGCCCGCGCGGGCCCGCCAGCCAATCGCCGCCTCGGCCGCCCGGCCCGTCATTGGGCGCCAAAGCCCGGTTCGGCGGTGACGTCATGGCCCGCTCCGTGAGCGTCCCATTCACAAAAATCCGGCGGGGGTGCGGCGCCGCGGGGGAAGGGGGGGCGGCGGGCAGTGACGCCGCTCGGCAGCGGCCCGGCCCCGCTCCCCCGCGGGATCGCTCACGCGTGGCGACCTCTGCAGCAGAGGGACCGCATTGCAGAGCGGGGCCGCTCCCTCCCCGGGATTTCCCCCGCCCCGCCCGGCAGCCGCCGCGGCTTCAGCAGGGAGCCCGGTTTTACCCCGCCGCCCTCCCGGTGCCCCGACAGCTGCGTTTGGGCGGGCGGGGGTCCCGCACGGGAGGGATGTGAAGCGAGGAGGGGGCACCACGTACGGAAGTGCCCGCTGCCGCCGCCTCCCCGGGCGCCGCACCCTCCCGGCGGAGCGGGCGGGGCAGTACCGACCCCTGCCCACCCCTGCCTGAGGCGGGTCTCCCCGGACCCCCTCGCCTCCCCACCAGAGGAGGAGGCGCTTTCGGCCGGCACCCGGCCGCTCCTCGCCGAAGCGGGGAACTCGTGGCACCTACGAGCAGCCCCGCGGCGGCAGCCAGCCGCTCTCCGCGTTGTGCCTTGCCGGGCGCCTGAGCCGCCTGCCCCGGGGCTGGTCCGCGGCGTACCTCCGCGGTCATCGAGGAAACCATCACCATCATCATCACCACCATAACAACACATCTCTCCACGGGCAGGTGCAGCGCCTTTCCGCACGCGTCTTTCCGCGCGCGGAAGAGGCACCGGGCAAGGAGAGTCGCCTCCCCCCGCTGTAACGCTGAGCCCCGCCGGCCGGATTACCGGGCAGCTGCCCGCCGCCCCATACATCACCCGCGGAGGGCCCTTTGTCACGGCGCGGCGGCGCAGCACCTGCCCGCGCAGAATGTTTGCCCAGGTGGCGTGTTTGCCCAGGCGCGGCAAGTACCAGCCCGGCGGGGGCCGCCGCCCTGCCTGCGCCCCGGGGCGGCCACGGGGAGATGCGACGCGGGACTGTGAGAAAACTGCTGCCCGCCGGAGCGGGCGCGGGGACGCGGGGAGAAGCGGGCCAGGCCGACTGCGGAAAGCCCTTCCGCTGCCCCCCGAGAGCCGGGGGCTGGGAGCGCCTTTCCTGCCCGCCGTTAGTCGCAGGGCGTTTGCCGAGGACGGCGGCACCGGCAGGCACAGGGCATGGCCAGGCGCTGTCCCGAGCCCCACCAGCCACCGGCAGCGGGCGACGAGGCGCCCAGGGACCGCGGCCGGAGGCGGCGGAGTGCTGCTGACCGTCCCCAGAACCCCCGGCCCGGCGCGGTTCCGCCTGTTCCCGCCCCTGCCCGCGCTCCCCTGCGTCGCCGTGTCCCTTCATCGTTCCCGGCAGTGAGTAACGCCTGTGCGGCGCTGCTGCGGCCGCCGCCGCCGAGCCCCGGCAGTGACACCGCACCGAGCGGAGCCCCGCGCACTTTGCGCGGCCGCGGCGGGCCGCACGGCGGGACGGGTGCCGAGCGCGGCTAGGTCGCTCGTTTCGCTACTTGAAACGGATGAGGGAGCTTTCCAGGGGGACCCCACGGCGTTCCTTCGTTTATGTTTTTGCAGAAGCCGATGACACGGGTCGCTCCCGTCGGCAGGAATCGTGTGTTTCACCGGGAGGCGAATAAAGTTGGGGAGAACCGCGGGGCGGGAACTGTTTTGTTGAAGCGCCTTTAGCTTTGACGTTTAAAGAGCAACACGAACATTCAGAAAACCACACGCGAGTCGCTGATCATGCGGGGCGGGTTTCTTCTTCTTCCCCCGGCTGTCAGCCTCTCGGGGCGCCAGCACCCGCGCAGCCACCCGTTCCCCCTCGCCTCCCAGCCCCGGTGCGGCGGGCGCTGCGCAACTTCTGCGCGGTCGTTTTGCAGGACGACGGTTGCAAAGCCGTTTAATTTTTGGGAGTTTGGGTTCTGATTTTTTTTTTTTTTTTATCAGATGACAAGTAGTGTTTGGTTTTGGTGTTTTTGTAACACGCCTTCGTAGCTTTTCCTGAGTTACAGCCCTCGGGGGTCGGGAAGGCCGGGCGCTCCGACCTGCCGAGCCCACCTGCGGCCCGCGGTGATGGGAGGGAAACGAGCGCGGAGGCGCACGGCAGGGAGCGGGGGGAGGTGAAGTGCACGGCGTGTGGGGCTGCGACGGGTCCGCGCTTGCTCCGTGCCCACAAGCACGATTTGGAGGTTCCGAATAAAGCGCCCGCAGAGATCTGGGCTCTCCCCGCCGCAGGCGCAGGTGGAGCGGGGGTGAGGGGTCCCCGCACCGGCGCTGCTGCGCCCGGCCGCGGGCCGTCCCCCGGGGCTTCCTCCTGCCCGCTCCCTTAGCTCGCGTTACGGGCACCGCTCGCCCGCCCTCTCTGGGACGCTTCCTCCTCCCCTCGGCACAGGCAAATTTAAAATTTCGTTTTAAATAGCAGGTCCATCCCAGGTATGCGCATGGCGGGAATCCTCTCGGGAGGAGGAGTATTTGATTTTAAATCTCTTCCGTTTCCACAACTCCTATGCTGATTTTTAAGCTAGTTTTTCTGAGGTTGCGTTTACAAACATGAGGTGGCACCTAAAGAAACGGCTGAGCATCGCTTTTGCTGTTTTAACGTGGCTTGTACAGGTACACCACAGAAATAAAGTGTAGGAACTTAAACGACTGGGCTCCCAGTCACACATTTCTCCCCCCAACTCCACTGTTCCATTCCTGTTCCTATGTTAACAGTTAATCGTTCACATTTCTTTAGGGGATTTGTTTACTCCTTGTAAATATTCCTGGTTTAACCTTAAAAAACCCAGAGGACTCTGTTGGAATCAGTTCTTCAGAGAGGAAAAAGTTGTATTTTGTCTTGTGGTTGATTCCAGTCAGTTCAAGTCCTTCTGCCGCCGGTGCGACTCAGCCTCTGGCTGGAGCCCGTAGGATGCAGTGATTACAGGATTTCAGATGCCAACGTTGCTACTTTAAGCTTTCACAGGAAGAAATTTAAAGCAACAGGTATGAATGCCAATAGATCTACTTTTGTGCATGTATAGATGAAATAGTACTTGGATGTTGGCAAGTGCTTTGGCTGCTCCTTGCCAGAGCTAATGGAGGGACTCCCAGCTGGAACGCTGGTCCCATTTTTTCCCCTGAACTATACGTCATCTGGTCTCACCAGATACATTTGCTTTTTGCAAACCTCTCTTGTCAAATATGTGAGACAGAGAAGAAAGACAGTTTACCCAGTACAACGAACTCCAAACACCAGTTTGTCCATTTGTGGAAGCTGTCAAAAAGCTACAGGTTTTCTGCAGGATAATGGTCTCCTGTTGCTACATAAATCCAAAACTAGAGCTTACATATTCATGGAAGAACTAGCACAGAGGGGTACCTGCGAGCACTAGGAAAGGAAGACATTTACTGAAACAATCTGTTCCAAGGAACTTGTTCTGCCTTTTTCAGTGCCTGATAATATATCAGGTAAAATAATCAATGGGTATAGGTTCAAAGCAGATGAACTGAAGACTTACAGAATGACTAGATTTTTTTCATAAAGAAATCAGATGTTCTAATGCAACCTGTAGCTCCAAGTAAAAGGAATTTCCTCTTCAAAGAAATTTATCTAAATTTGTAGGGAATAAGAAAAATCTGCCCTATTATAAAATGACTGTCTGTCTCTACACTAGATAGAACTTCTTACAATATTCTACTATTTGATATTATTTAACCAATACATTTTAAAGTGCATTTTTTCTATTGTCAATATTGCCATCATGTCAACAAGTCGTAGACACTGCAGTGAGGTTCTTAAGTGTTACCATCCAACATGCTGTTAAACAAAACCATCACATTTATATACTGTGTTGAGATTTTTGTCCAGTAGTAAACCATAATTTTTAAGATAGGCAAGACTGTGAGCTGCACAGACACAATTTCCATTCCCAAGAATGGTTCATATCTAACAAGAGAGGACCTGACAAAAAGGAAATGGTAGACAGCAACAGTGCCTCAATCCGCAGACACAGTAAGTTCTTCATGAGGGAAGTGAGCATGATTCAGTCCCTGATGTCTCTAAGCTTGTTCTTCATACCACCTAATTGAGCCTTTTGCAGACAAGGACATTTAATGATAAAACCAGCTCTAAACATCACATGATGTTTCTTTACAAACTGAAGCTGAGGAGTTACTTATCTGTTTTTCTGGTGGATGCCTACACCTAGTCTATCTCATTCAGGAACCTGTTTCCACACACAGCCAGAAAACACTGCCAGCTAAGAAGACTCCACAAGCCATGCGGGGGAAAGTGACCACTGTTAAGCTCCTGTGAAAGCCTCTTTCTGTTCTGCAGAAAATGACAGAAGCTAAGTCAGAGGTAGCAACATCATGCTGTTGTAAAAGCAAGCTGTATATTAACAGGAGTATCGTGTTTAAGGCCTGAGAGGTAATCCTTACGCCCAACTTACTGCTGCTAAGATCTAGATCTGCTAGTGTACTCTGTTCAGGACAGCACGCCATACCTCAAAAAGACTTAGGCAAGTTGCAGAAAGTCCTGAAAAATACTACTAAGAGTTATCAGAGATCCCATAACATGACTTAGGAGAACAAACTCGAAGACTGGGGAAACAGCTAACAGAAGGAAAGATTATGGAGAAATGCAGTAACAAAAATATAAATACTTGCCATGAAGCAGTAATAATCTACAATCTGGTACTATATTCAAATCAACAAATATATATGGGCTTAAAAGGGAACAAGGAAGACACCACACATTATAGAGAGCTTTCTACATTTGAGATTAAGGATACATAAGAATATATATATATTAATTATATAAAGAATAGGTTGCATTGCAGTTATGGCATATCTATCACTGGAGTGGTTTACGGCATGGCAGCCTAACATCTGTCAGGAATGACACGCATAGTTGATATGCCCTGGGAAGGAACATCATCAACAAAATATGTTCCCTTCGTATCTTTCACCTCCAATTTATGTGATTCTGTAATTTTAATAGCTAGAGACTGGCTTAAACTCTGAAACTGAACACCTTACCAATCATCCAAACT
Organism: Tauraco erythrolophus; assembly: GCF_009769465.1. NCBI lineage: Eukaryota > Metazoa > Chordata > Aves > Musophagiformes > Musophagidae > Tauraco > Tauraco erythrolophus. Next base: position 14,318,907 of record NC_141470.1, read on the forward strand.
GTTAGCATTTGCTTTTGCAAAACTTGCATCCCTAATTGGTCTAATCTTTCACTCAATTCTGTTTCCATAGTCTCCAAAAGGCCATAATCAGGTTTAGAATAACCTCTTGTCAAGCTTACCCACACAAATAATATTTTACCTGTCCATCTTGTAGCTCAGTTTGAATTTGGCCCCAAAATGAGAGCCTCTTTTTTATGAAAATACAGTACTTTGCTGAGAACCAGAACACTGATACAGATCCCAACACTAAAGCGTTTCCTTTTTAATGGATATTAAATCTGAATTTAGGCTGCTTCAGTGACTACTTTTGAGAAAGTGGAACTGCCGTTGAACTAATTACTGACAAATCTATGAATCAGTCTGGAAGCAAATTCTCCTCCAAAATGCCATAGAAAAGCTTCCAGACTGACGTATGGAAGACATTTTAAACAGAAGATCAGTGTTGTATTGTTTTAATCTCCTTGAAACATTCCTACTGAGCCTTTTTTCTCAGTAGGTTTTGCAGCAGTTTCCCTGCATATATTCAAAATCCAGTGCGGAATAATCTTTTAAAATAGAGTGGGCCACACTGTCCTGCACTGAGGTTTGCTTGGCAAGGCAGAAGGGGCAAACCACAAGGAAGCTGGCTATGGCTCTGTCATGTTCTGTCCTGCATTACCACAGCTCAGCCTCTCAGCAGGTTCACAGAGGCTCCATCCCTATCTCATGCTGCTACCTGGCAACACACTCCCACCCTCTGACAACTGGCACAATTCAGCCAAGCTCCAGCCAGATCCAGTTCTGTCCCAGGCTGCACCTCGAATAGACTGACAAGGGGAATCCCTCAAGAGGAACTCACAGCTCACCAAACACAGCCAGGGTCAGGCTTGCAGCGTGACCAGGGTAGCAAAAGAGGATGAACTACGGAGGAAAATCTCACTCTGAAAATACTTCAAAATTAGCACCTCCTTCCACTTCAGTTTTATGTATTCTCCAGGTAAGATAAAGAGTTGAACAAACTCCTTATCTGGAAAACAACCTCAGAACAGAAAGTTAAGCAATAGTGTAGTTATAAAACTTTGATTTGATTGCTTGCACAAGTGCTGTGCTACTATCTTACATGTCATCAGAGCACATCAGCAAAAAACTGGTGAGAAACTATGTCCTAAACCTGAAGTTAATCCCATGCTTGTGCTTTACAGGATATAAGAAGGAGAGAGGATCTCATGTCATAATTTCATTCTTTGTCTTGATAGTACTGAGGTCTGATTAAGTCACAGTATAACTTAGTATTTTTCTCAGTCCCTTCCAGGATCATTCAGTTGCCCTGGCATTGTTAGGTACTACAGCTATACATCCCTGCTGTTTCCAGTACTGCCCTCTGGGTGAGGAGGATCGGGTGCAATTGTTTCTCAGCTGGCTGTTTAGTTGTTTGACTCTTGACAGAAGGAACTTGCCCAAGGGTGATGATTTAGTCTGTACCTTCACTTAGATTGGGGACCGAAAAGATGTCTCTCCTTTCGGTCCTGCTGAACAGTACGTGAAGGCAAAGGCTATTACAACATAATATTTCCTAATCTATTTACAGCAGAATTCTGGGAACCAATAGTCATATGAAACTATCAATTAAAAAGATAAATTTCTAAATTTATGCATAAAATTAACCTAAGTATGCTCTGAAAGAGCCAGAAAATAAAATATGCCAAAACTATTTTGAAGCTACAGTCTTCAAGCCAGTGTCATATTTTTCTGAGTCTGCCTGACAAACAAAACGTTTCAGCGCAGTAGGACAGTGATTAAGGAAACGTGGGTTTTTTTTTCAGCAACAGAACACCTAATTCACAAGGGAAAACATTAGATGTGTTATTCTGTTGTAGCAATTCTATAAAGCACCAACATCATTATAGGCTTAGCTAAGGAGATAATTGTAGTTTAGAATTTGATCATTCACTATGAGGACATAGGTGTGTTAAAAAGAGCTATGTGATTGTAACCGGTAACATCTGCACGCGACTCTCGACTTGTCAGTGGGCTTATGACATTCGATTCTCCAGGGAGAAGCATGCCTATTTTACATACATCTACACAGATCTCTTTCTTTTCCCTGCCCCACTCTCAAAGAAAATGAGCAAAATCTTTACATTTCTGGCTATAAAGAAGTTATTTTCTTGTATGACATTTTATAAATAATGGCATGACTTCACTGGGCAAGAGATATTGTTACAGGAATGGAAAGCACTTCAGCCTGAGAAAGGTTTACCTTGTTTTCTAGAAGTGCAGCAACAATGCCAATGCCAATGCTAAAGAATAAGAAAGCCAAAGCCTGTTTTCAAACTGTAGCTGAATACAAGTTTGTGAGATATTTAATGGGACTTGGACTAAAAGTCCAAGTCCCATTTTAATTGGACTTGGACTAAAAGCACTACTAAATTTTTCTCCCAACAGTGTAATAGAGTTATCATCAGGATCTTCATATTGTTACTAAAAGAACATCCACCTCTGTCAGTATATTTCTCCAAAAGTCAAAGCTATGTATATGTGTGTGTAGGCACTCCCTGTCAAAGAATGGCTTTCTGCTTTTCTCAAGAAGACAGGAACACAATCATTCCCTGTTACTTGATTATCTCCAACTTCTCCTTACAGAATTTACAATGCAAAGTAATTGCAAATCTTGATGACTGGAATGTTTTAGGATTTAATAAAGATACATACTTTACTGGCTTTCTTTACTCAGCCTTATTTTTTATAGTTGAAATCAAAAAGCCTTTACTCATCCTGTGAGTTTGCTCATTTTTTTGTCCATGATTGAGTAAAACCTTTCCAAAGAAGCAATTCAGCACAAGCTGCCCCCACACTTCTGAAGGAAAAAAAAAAAAAAAAAAAGGATCAGTCAGAAACTGGCAAGGAATCCTGCCCTTGGATAGCCGTTGGAGTCTTGCATCCCTAAACCTTCGTTCTTAAGTGATTTCTTCTGTCCACAAGGGTTTATTTATCACTTACTTCTGACAACTTTCAGTCATCTTTATCCATGCTGGTCCTTTTTTCCTCCATTTAATCATGCATCCTTTAGAGGTTCTCGGATCTTTAATCTTGGCTGATTCACCACCTTTTCACATTTGGCTTGACCAAAATGGATTTTACTGTTCTGCAATCATGCTCTTCAGTTTCTCTTCCTCTGCTACAGTGGCTAACACCACCATCTCTTCCCCAAGGCTCAAACATTACGGTGAGGTCAGTTTTGACCATTCACTTCTCTGCTTGAAGGCAATTGTCAAATATTGTCTGCTTTTTTTCCCCCATACAAGTTGATTCCTTCCTTTTTAGCTAAACATTTGGACTTTTCTTATCTTGTTTTCTCTTCCTGTGTCTTTCCTATGCTATTTTTTCCCTGTTTTTCCCCTTCAAAATGCTATCTGCCAAACTGTCAATCACCTTTCTTTTCTTACACAGATGCAGTGGAAATCATGATCATCTAAAACTTCAGATGTATGTGAAGTATTACAGACTTAAATAACAGAACATTAAGGATAAGCAGTAAAAATCAATCAATCAAAGCAATAGTTCCTATGTTTCCTCAGACACTTTGAGAACTATTCAAGTGTTATGTTACTGAGAGGAGGGTGAGGGGAGAAAAGTACCAACCTCTTTTTTCCAAAGACAGAAGCTTATGTACATAAATGGTTTACATCCTTCTGAGACTGCAATAAGAACCATATGCATATACTCCGTACTGTACACCATATAATTGCATGATGTAACCTGGCACATTTAACATTTCTACTCCCACTATAATCAACAGCAGTTTCATCTTGCAAGTTAATTCTGTGTAATTGTCTGTAGGCTGTGAATTAGTCTTTTTCACACTGTTTTCTGAACAGCCAGTCTGTGTACCTCTATTCACCTATAACTATGCTGAGCTAAAGTGTTTGGAGACCCCCTCTTTGTTTAAATATGTGTAAGCAATTAGGTTTAAATCTGTCTGAGTTTGCATAGTTCAGCACAACTGATTAAGCACATTGCACGTCTTGTTTTAATCTTTGGCTGTTTCTCCTCATTCTGCCTCTGGCTGGAGCCAAGCTGAGGTCCTGAATCTCTTGTAGGCTCTGGTGAGAAATCTTAAGGCACTGACATTGAAATAACTGACATTTTTTGTGGGTATGGCCCAAGTAATTCAGTCAAGACACCAGGCAGTATCATACTGGAAGAAAGGATGAAGAAATAACTTGTTAGAAGAACGAAAAAAATAAACCTCCAGCAGTGCTCAAGCCACTTCTTTGTATTCTGACTCACTGAGTAAGATTTTGATACAAGACGATGGCATTGACACATGCTTTACAGGCATTTCGCAGCTAGGACAAGGAAAGATCCTGAGGCAAATAAAACTAACTACTCATTGCATGAAGATTCACCTGAAAATCAGTCTCTCACTGCACTGACCCACAGAAACCAGCAGACTCTGGTCCAACCAGCCAGCTCAACCAGCCTTCAGTGCATGACAACACACAGGCATCAACAACTCCGGCGGAGAAAACTGGGTCAGCATTGTTGCACTTGCCTTCATTAAAAGTTACTGGTGTACCATTCTGTAATATACATGTGACATTTATCTTTCCTTCTCTATCTGCCCGTCCCGGGCAAACGTGAGCGAGTACACTGTGTGAATTCTGTTCTTTTTATGCTTCACAGCCTCATGCCCTGTTCAGCAAAGTACCCAGACAGCCAGTTTGATTGCCCTGAAGCCTCGCAGATGCCTTGCAGCCAGATTGCCAGCAAAAAAAGCTACACTTTGTCACTTCCCAGCTCCCTTCCTTGTTCCCCTGTTGTACGCACAGCTCTCATCTGTGTACTCTCAAAGCAACGGCCTTTGCTGTGTTTAGTTTTTTGGACTACCTGACTTCTGAGCAACAGCTGGGGCCCTCCTCAGCTTCTGTGCCATGTACTCTCAAGTCAGTATCGCCACATTCAAAGCAGAATGTCCCATCACAGGAACGTACCGAGAATTAAGCATTCAATGGTTAGATTATCAAGTACGTAGTGCATTTTGATCAGTCAGGTTATTAATAAAGTTCATCAGCATAAATTATCAGTTTAGATCTTAACAACTTTCTTATGAATCTACGTAGAGATACTGAGTTCAGTTCAACAACAGAAAATATCTCAAGTTGGAAACAAAAAGCATAGAAATTTTAACAAAGCAGGAATGCTTCTGTTATGCCTAAAATCGCTTGTAAAACAGTAACGGAATAGGAAAAACAGTACTAGTAGAAACAAAGTGGAGTTTTTTATAAAGTGTTTTAGCAAGATGTCGCGTTGCATAGCAGCATTGCTTTCTCAGATCTGCAATAAATGATCTCTGTCTCTTCAGCTACTCAAGCCCTCTTTCGTGAGGCATCATCCCGCTGAGTAACAATAGTCCTTACACGTTATGCATGTGATTTCCTGCTGTTTGGTAACACCAGGGACGTTTTGTTCTGTGCTCAGCTGCCTGCGAGCATCAGGACGCTAGGCCCATTTTCCCTGCTCGGTGCAGCGTTGTAGTGTTGCTGTAGCAGAGCCAAATGACCCGAGGAGAGGCGGCGCAATACAGGGAATTACAGGCACGACGTGTGAAGCTGGCATCCACCCAGCTACTAGCAGAAACCTGTCAGATATGCAGATGTTGTGGTTGGAAAGAGCAGAGGGAAGCACTGTGAGATGTAATGTTTCGAGGCTCTCCAGACCCGAAAAGGCTCTGGCAAAGACATCTCAAAACTGTGGATTTTTGCTTCCGCAGAGACATAACAATGAGCAAATAATTGCTTGCTACTTTTCTCAGTTGTCATGGTCAAATGAAGGTATTTTCAAGCACACAGCCAGTAGTGATTTTTCCGCAATTCGCGAACCCGAAGCGTGCAACTTCTGCTTTAGTCCAGTAAAAGAAAAAAAAAACAACCACCTGGGGACCGAGACCGGTTTTCCGCGCTCCCGCAGCCCACAGGAGAACAGCCCGCTCCCAACGCTTCCCAGCTCTGTGTCCGGCCGGGACGGGCCGTGAGCCCGGCACGCACCACAGGCGGTGACTCCCGCAGGACGCGCCGCAACCACCGCGCCCGCCGATGCCGCCCCGGGTTCGCACAGCCCCGTCCCGTCCCGTCCCGTCCCGTCCCGTCCCGTTCCCGCCTGACGCGAAGGGGCGGAGCCCTCCCGGGCCAATCAGCGCGAGGCGGTGCCGCCCCCGCCCAATGAGGGCGGCGGGCCGGGGGCGGTGGCAAGAGGAAGCGGCGCGGCGGCGGCGCGGGGCGATGTGGCCGGCGGCGGGCGACCCGGGCGCGGCGGCGGGGAGCGGCGTCTGCCTCCTCCTCCTCCCGCTGCTGGCGGCGGCGGCGGTGCTGGCGCTGGTGGTGCGGCAGCTGCTGAAGCAGCGGCGGCCGCCCGGCTTCCCGCCCGGCCCCGCGGGGCTGCCCCTCATCGGCAACATCCACGCCCTGGGCGCGGAGCTGCCGCACGTCTACATGCGGCGGCAGAGCCAGATCCACGGGCAGGTACCGCCGCTCCAGCGGCGTCTGCCGCCTCCCCGGGACCCCCCGGAGCGGGAGCGGGAGCGGGGCGGGGCGGGCAGAGCTGCCGGCGGCAGCGCCGGGGGAAGAGGGAGTCGGGCGGGCTCTCCCCGTCCCAGCGGTCCCGGGACTGCCGCGGAGCCCAGATCCGCACCGGCAGCACGGCGCGTCCGGCGGGAGGAGCCGTCCCGCCGCCTGGCCCCGGCCCGGAGCGGCTCTCGGTGCCCGCGCCCCGGCGGGGAACGAGCGGCACCGCGGAGGCGGCCGCCCCGGGTCACGGCGCCCGGGGAAAGAGGCAGCGGCATCGTGGGCGGAGCATCCCCGCCGGCTAACGGGAGCAGGGGAAAGGGCCCGGTATCCCGTCGGTGGCGGGGTCCGGAGCACAAGGCTCTGGGGCTGAAGCGTTTTGGCAAAACCGGTGCTCCGGTCAGCCCTTCCCGGGGGAGCAGGGCCAGAGCCGTGGCAGAGGAGCCGCGTTTTTCACCTCTCCCACGGCAGAGCTCCCTCGTCGGGACTGTGTGCTGCCTGGCTGTGCCTCGGCTTTGCCTTTGTGGGTACAAGGCTCAAACTGGTGTCCTGCTGCAAATGGAAGTAACTCGCTTGTCTCATACCCACAAGCCTTGGACATGCCAAAAGGGCTTAAAAGTATCAAAATTATGACAACCAAATAGAAGACACTTGGATAATGCAACATTTTCACTGAAAATACCTTCAGTGGGTATTTGGAATATTTACTTACAATTAGTGTAACTGTGCAAGAATAGATTTTTTTTTTTTTGTACTGTCTTATCTATCAAGTATTTCTTTTCATTAACTAGTTTCAAGCAATTGATCTATTCTTAGCAGCTTCGTAAAAATTAATCCCAAACTAGATGTAGCAGGGAGAGGCAGGCGTTAGCGTTTGTAAGCATGTATGTGTGCACGCACATAAACACACACACGCATCCTGGTAGCAGCTGGCCAGTCAGTGCGCACGCCCTGGCCAGCTGTTCGGCGTGTCTGTACATCTCTAAACTATTTCTAACACCTGTGGTGTTTTACTTAGCAGGATTGTCACTTGCAGGTCTGTGAAGGACAGAGCTTTGTGTCCAAGAAACAATAGTTTGTCTGGAAAACCACATCCTTCAAACTGCTGGAAGTGTTTTAAGTATAACACCCCTAAGAAGCAAATAGAACTTGAGCCTGTCAAAAGCTTTTGTCCAGGTCATTTACAAAAGCTACAGCCAAGCAAACTGCATGAATGAAAAGCATGCTAAAAGGACAGGATTCTCTCTTGTTTCACTTATTTGGGCAACAGAAAAAGTGAATGCATTTCAAGCAAAATACTAGGACAAATAGAATGGAAACAGGAGTGTCATCAAAGAAACAGCTTTCTACTTGCCTGGAATGCTATATGTAGTTCTAGTCACCTGCTGTCAGAAAAGGTCCTGCAGAATTTGAGGGAGCTTGAAGATGACAGATCAGGATTTGGTTCCACTCTGGAAAAATACAATGAAAGGAATTATTTTTTTAGTTACGTATGACACAGGAAGAAAGAGAAATAAGCTACGATCAAAGTATACAAAACTTACAAATGGTTTGCAGAAATACATCAGGGGTGTTTTCTTGTCACATAAAAAAAGAAGAGCCATTATAACAGTGAAAATACCAAGTTTGGTAAAACAAAATAGTCATAGAATCATTTAGGCGGGAAAAGACCCTTAAGATCATTGAGTCCAACCGTTAACCTAATGCTCGCAACTCCACCACTAAACCCGTCTTTTAAATACCTCCAGGGATAGTGACTCAACCACTTCCCTGGGCAGCCTGTTCCAATGCTTGAGAACCCTTTTGGTGACAACCCAGTTACCACAGAATGCATAATTAGGCTAACATTATTTCACATTGTGGAAGTCAAAAGCTCTGAGATGAAAAACTAGAGATTTGTATAGGTAAAAATACAAATTTATAATGCTAAGAAAAGTATGGAAAGGGATATAGGATTTCAATCTTTAGTTTAGCCTTGGTTTTAATTTTTAAAACTTAGGTTAAGATTTTCATTTTGTTTATCCTGTATGTGCCTTCTGCAGGATGTATTGCATCTTTCTCCAAAGCATCTAGTGCTGACCACTTCTGGAAACAGGAGATGGGACTAGCTGGGCTATGCTATCATTTGTTGGCTGTCTCACTTCTATCATCTGATGGTTCTTTGGGAGCCTGTGCGAAGTAAGCTGTTGTCCAGTTTCAGAGATTGAAAGGACTGGGTGCAGCATGGTTGTTTCCACAACTGACACTGCTTCCGTGTCTGCCATTACTAAGGGAGATGTTGGAAGTGTTCGTGGTATGAACTTGTAACTTCAGTCATAGTGCCCTTAACCAAATTAAGCTATCGGAATTTACCTTTACTAAGGCAGGGAGGAGGAGCGGATGCAGTAGTAAAGCTTTCCTCCCTCCTGTGGAAATAGTCTCAGCAAATTAGGAAAGTAGACAATATATGTACTTTGCTTCTAGTTCTCATATAACAACTATACCTTATATCATAGAAACGTACAATGGTTTGGGTTGGAAGGGACCTTAAAGGTCATCTAGTTTCAAGGCCCCTGGAATGGGCAGGGACACCTTCCCCTAGATCAGGTTGCTCAAAGCCTCATCCAACCTGGCCTTGAACACTTCCAGGGATGGGGCATCCACAGGTTCTCTGGGCAACCTGTTCCAGTGTTTCACCACCCTCGTTGTAAAAAATTTCTTCCTTACATGTAATCTAAATCTCCCCTCTTTCAGTTTAAAGCCATTTCCCCCTGTCCTGTCACTATATGCCTTTGTAAAAAGTCCCTCTCCAGCTTTCTTGTAATCTTAGAAACCTTATCTTGTAATATGGGAATCTAATCTTGTAATTAGATTTTATATCTAATAATATCTATTTATATTTTATTATATACTTATAAGTGTATACTTACAGCTACTGGTATCTACTAATGTTAAAGGACACTACATCTTTTTCTGAAAAATATGCATTGTACCAAATTCACATTTTTTAAATGACTATATGAAAGCATCCCCAGTCCTTACTTTGGACAGCAGGTTACTTTGGGTGCACAGCAAAGCACAGAATGTTGAGTGGGCTAATTTACTCTGTCTTCTGACAGTGAGTTAGCTCACAACAGACTCTACTGTGTAATGCCACGGTTGTACCACTTCTGGTTACCTGTGTGCCCTACTGAAGTTTATTCAAGTCTGTATTTTGCATTGATGTTTAATGTTGTTTCACTTTTTCATTACTTCTTTTTACTTGTTTTCCTTATTTGTTCTTAAGATTTGGTTATAATAGCATTTTACAATTTTTACTGTTTTTTTTTTCCCCCCAAAGATCTTCAGTCTCGATCTCGGAGGTATATCTGCTATTGTACTGAATGGCTATGATGCAGTAAAAGAATGCCTTGTTCATCAAAGTGAAATTTTTGCAGATAGACCATCTCTTCCCTTGTTTAAGAAGCTGACTAATATGGGAGGTACGTGCTAATGTCTTTTAAGTAAAAATGTAATTTTTGTCCAATAGATGGGTTTGTGATCACATGAAATACTTGCTTTAGCTATTTTCTGTACTTCTTTATCTCCTTTCATAAAATACTTGATGCTTCTTTAAAGATATTATTTGGAAAGGATTGTCAATCTTGGACTATGTTCCGTAGCAAGATGTGTGTAATTTTTTGTCTCCTCTTTTGTCTTGTTAAAAAATTTTATTATGTTATGGGGGAAAAAATAAAGCGTTGCATAAAATACTGTGTCAAAATATTTTTTCAGGCTTACTGAACAGTAAATATGGCAGAGGATGGACAGAACATCGCAAATTAGCTGTAAATACCTTTCGAACTTTTGGATATGGTCAAAGGTCCTTTGAACACAAAATTTCGGAAGAATCTATGTTTTTTCTTGATGCCATTGATACATACAAAGGCAGACCATTTGATCTTAAGCACTTGATAACAAATGCTGTTTCAAACATTACTAATCTGATTATTTTTGGAGAACGTTTTACATATGAAGATACTGAATTTCAGCACATGATTGAGATTTTTAGTGAAAATATTGAATTAGCTGCTAGTGCTTCTGTATTTTTATATAATGCTTTTCCTTGGATTGGTATCTTGCCATTTGGGAAACACCAGCAGCTGTTTAAAAATGCAGCTGAAGTCTATGACTTTCTTCATGAGCTTATTGAACGTGTCTCTGAAAATAGGAAGCCTCAGTCACCTCGACATTTTGTAGATGCATATTTAGATGAGATGGATTGCAATGAAAATGATCCAGAATCTACATATTCAAGAGAAAACTTAATTTTCTCTGTTGGAGAACTCATCATAGCTGGGACAGAAACCACAACAAATGTTTTAAGATGGGCAGTGTTATTTATGGCTCTTTATCCAAACATTCAAGGTAAGAACTTTTGACGTTTTGAGGAACTGATACACTTTCCTATTGCAAATTTAAAATGCTATTTCAAAGTGGTGCAGTGATCCGTAGCCAAAAAGGAAGGTTTGTATATATTATTCGATTTTATCATTTACCAAATATACTGTGGACAGATGTGAAAAGCTTATTTTATGTGCAGATGAAGTGGATGTCGAAAGTCAAGTATGATGAAAAAATTTTAGCATATTTTGTGAATACATTTTAATGGAGCTTTAATATTTTTAATAAAGTATTTCTAATATATTTTAGTGTTGTGATGCATAATACTGATTGGCAGAGGTACTAATCTATGTAGTTAAATAATAAGCAAATCCATTTAAACATGAAACTAAAAAACTAAATTAAAAATCTAAAAACATCATCAAAAATTTAAAAACATCAGCAAAAATGTAAATCAGGTTGTGGTTAACAGTTTAGGTACAATTTCTTTTTATCCTTAAATGTCTTAATTCACAATAGATTTACGTATTACAGACATATATAGTTATACTTTTGAAAGAACAAAGATAGCATATAAAAATAAAAAGATGTGTTATAGTCATTCTGAAGAAAGACACAATAGATGTTTGAATGTCAGCCAGGACATTTTGTCTACAAGTTTGGATTTTAGAAGTGAACAGCCACGTTTCTTGTTTCACTGCCCCACTTCGCTTTTCCTATTAAAACTTTGGCAGTACTTAGTTCAACTAAGGACTTTCAGTATTTGGAGAAAGAGCAGTCTAGATAACTTGCAAAGTTACTGCTGGTACTTTGACCAAAGAATATTGCTCTAACATCAATCTCACCGTCATCATCATTTCAGAATGGGGATAGCAACACTACCTGTAGGCTATAAGGTTCTTCAGATTTGAAGTTCTGAATAGGAACCAGATATCTTTATGTATGAAAGATTGTATTTTCTTCTTATAGTTGTAGGTGCATGACTCTGTACCTTCTGATTTTCTCAGCTAGAATAATTTTTAATTTAAATTGGGTGGACAAAATGAAATTATTATTTTAAAATTAGAGATCAAATGTTATATTTACGTTTAAGGTAAATACAGCTTTACGTGAAAAAAAGGAAAATTAAAATATGATGATTATGTATAGCTGACATGCTGTAAACAGTGAAAATCATTCAGATTAAATAAAGACGCTAATGCCAAAGCTCTTTTATTGCTGCTATTATCATTATTTTAAGTCTCCTATTCACTGAGCTGGTTAAGATATCTGGCTAAGCAAGTAGAACCAAAGTTTGCTCAGATATCTCCTGAGAGCCATAAGCTCTTACATGTTTCCTTAGTTACTCAGCTATTTTAGTTAGTTGATTAATGAACTGAACAAGGAAAACTGATTAAAGATTAAAAAAATAGGAAAATTTTCTTCTAGCCTAGGATTAAAAGCAAGATCTAACAGGATTTGAGTTGATAATTTTAAAAACTTTTGAAGGACATACTTAAAAGAAATATGTAGCTTCAGCTTGCTGAGTACAGCTCATAATTTTTTTGTGGAAGCTTAAAACTGTGATTGCTATTTTTAGCCAGTCAGCACATTTTAGATGATTTAAAACAAACTAGTTTGAAAAAGTTAAGCATTGCTTTTATGCTTTTGAGTTCCACTGATTCATCTGTATGCTTTACACAGTATAATAAGAAAATCTACCAAAAAAGAAAAACATTTAATAAAATGAAATATACAGAATCTGATTTTATAGGTACGTAAGTTTTAGGATGCATATATACATTGTCCATGTTTTAGTTAAAAATGTATTAAGTGCCATAATTATTCAATAGGATATTTTTATGCTTTACATTATATAAGAAGCCCAAATGCAAAAGGATCCACTTAAGTGAAGGTTTCTGATCAGTCTGTCCTGGCTTACAAACTATTCATATCTTAAAACAAGAACATCCTTATTCCTTCTCTATGAAGATCTGACCAAGGTACTGTTTTTCAATAAAGATCAAGAAAACTTTGTAGTTTTGTGTCTCCCATGCATTGGTCGATTTTCTAGAGATCTACTCACCTAAAATAATCTGGTCTCAGATCTTGCGATATAGTTTCTGAATTTGGATTCAAAATCAGTTGATCTGAAAAAAAATAATTACGGTTACCTTTCATTTATTTAGATTTTCTCTGTCCGAGTATTACAATATGAACTAATACACCACTACATCACAGAATGTATTTTCACTAAGCTGCTTTTCACCTCTTTATTTTGATGTGAGACGTCACTTCAGGTTGAAAAACATGGTGATTCTGGTAGAATTTTTCAACCATTGCCCAGATTTTCGTTATTGGTTCCAAAATATGAATTGTGAAAGTCCAACTTTGTTTTAGTTAGGAGCAGTTTGGGAGTTTCAACAAAGAAAGTGTATCAGGAAAAAGAAGAGGCAGTTCGAATACTTTTGAGATTATTTACATAACCTGTGAACTTAATTTTTAAAATAGCTTAAAAAGTGATTGAATTTGTTCCTTTTCAGTTAAATTCAGACTCTGGTCCCTCTCAGCTCTCATGGTGTTGTATCAGATATTTTCAGTTTACAAGTGAATGATTTTACACTGTGACAATTTCTTTAGAATCGTAGCAAAATTAGAGGAAAGTTCAAATGGGTAATTTCAGCGTTATCTGTGTTCACTCAAGTATTTAATGTACTTTATCTTTGCAGTCTTTTGCTTGTTTCTTTAGTTTTGAAGAACTCCAGAAATAAAAATATACACAAGCAAAGAAAAGTATGTTCAAACACAATTTTACTGAGAATAATTACTTTTGAAACAAAGATTACTGGTATATATGTTAGTAATAATTCCTACTAGCAGTATAAGGAATACAGAGTCTAAATTTAAAAGCTTATAAGCGACTGTATTTTATATATGATATTTCATGTTTCAGTATGCTTTTAAAAGTATGTATTTTATAGCTTGAATTAAAAAAAATAAAGGATCAGCTTGTATTCCTGTTCCTAACAGGGCAAGTTCAAAAAGAAATCGATTTAGTCATCGGCCCAAACAAAATGCCTGCCTTAGAAGAGAAATCCAAAATGCCATACACCGAGGCTGTTCTGCATGAAGTTCTAAGATTCTGTAATATAGCTCCACTAGGCATTTTTCACGCGACTTCCAAAGATACTGTTGTGCGTGGTTACTCTATTCCTGAAGGCACTACAGTCATTACAAACCTCTACTCTGTTCATTTTGATGAAAAATACTGGAGCAATCCAGAAGTGTTTTTTCCTGAGAGATTTTTGGACAGCAGTGGGCAGTTTGTCAAGAAAGATGCATTTATTCCTTTTTCACTAGGTAAGAGTGATTCCTTCCACTGTTCCTTTTCATAAATCTAGAGATGTATAACATACAAGTAATAGCAATAAATCAGGAATAGACAAAATGATATAAAATATCAGCAGCTCTGATGAAACAGATAATGATAAGATGATGGAAGATATTCAATATAACGCACTCTGGACATAACACTTTTTAGCATAGTATCTTTTATATAGAGGAGCTCACTGTTACATATAAACTAACAAAGACGACAGCACAGTATCATCTTATCTGAGGAGTCTATACATTTTGTGTCGTTGCAGTACATGTGTTACTTGTCTCACAATTAATAGTCATTTGCTGCTAAAATCATTTCATATAGGTGATTTTTCACAACCAGCTTTCAAATTTCAGCACTTCTATCAGCACCAAAAATTGCAGATTTTATTCAGAACTAGCTTGGGGGTCAGCATGTAGCACTGCATTCTGTCCTGAGGAAATATTCTGGCAGTCCTGAATCATTATGGATCTGTCTTTTGATGCCTATAGGAGTGGATAACTTACCTTACATAAGATTATCAACCTAAAAATCAGGTGTCTCGTATAAGCTGACTGCCAGGGCTACCTCTGCAGCCCATAGAAAGACGTAGCCTTGTGTAGAGAGTGACTTATTTTACTTATCTGGGACACTTTTTCTCAAAAAAAAGGAAGGAGACAAGACAATTCCTTTGGAATAGATGCACATCTAAATGGCCAAAGTTAGATTTGATGGAAGTCAATCTTTATTGTGTATTCTATTATGTTTCTTTTTGCCTGTTTGATTTTACCAGCTTCTAGATGTTGTTATCCATTCATCTGTGTCTTTCACAGCCACATTTACTTCCTGTAACTAGTCATACACGGAATGGGAACTAATATTTAAAGGCATTATCCAGACCTGTTTCATGTCTTTCTACTTACCAAGTTATAATAATTGCCAGGTAATAATGCCTGGCAGTAGATGTAACTAAGAAAATAGTAGGGGAGAAAGGCTGAAATTCACAGTATAATTTTTTTTAAACATCTTCTGTCTAGATTGACACTTCAAGACAAGATAAAGTAGCTAACAGTTTATCTAAATTTGACAGAATTAGTTACAATGGCATTTGTGTAGTGAGAGGAACAAATTCTCTAAAATGCATTTCTTGCTGTAAATTATCACCTATCCTGTCTTACAGAATACAACCATCAACTTCATACAGAAATAACCATTCTTATTCATAATAAGAATGAAAATGTAATTGAACACATTTGAAGTCTTTTCAAACCCTTCTTTCCAATCCAGGAAGAAGACATTGTCTTGGAGAACAACTAGCTCGAATGGAAATGTTTTTGTTTTTCACTTCATTACTGCAACGATTTCACCTGCGTTTTCCTCATGGTGTGATTCCAGATCTCAAACCAAGATTAGGCATGACATTACAACCACAGCCATACCTCATCTGTGCGGAAAGACGGTGAAGAGAAGGGTCTAGATTGTCAGGTGGGGCACAATACTCCAAGTTGCAGCGGAGGATCCACTTTGCCTTCTATTTCTCAATGTGTTCATATCAGAAAAACCAAAATTTAAAGGGCTTGCGGATAAATTCTGACTATTTCTGCACAAGTTAATAATTTCTTTTTACTTGGTTTACACAAAAATTAAACCCTCACTTAATGTTTTCACTCCAGAAGTCTGTTTTGAATCTAGCTTCAGATTCAGGTCTAATATATTTAATTGCTTAGCAGGCTGTTTTACTTTGAGAGGACATTTTTATAAGCATAGATAGTATGGCTCAGAGTGTTCATATTCGGATGTGGAAATCTCATTTACCTTATTCCAGCTAAGCTGTTCTTTGTTATTCTCCATTAAATTTACACAGCTAACAAGGTTTTAAAGGTATCTATTTAAATTTATGTAAGTCAGAATAAACTATCTTTTCCAGCCTTGACAAACAAATTTTCTAGTAAAGCATTTTAATTCATCCTTCTCCTTGCTCTGTCTTCCCAGTTGGTCATAATTTTCTAGTCAATTAGATAACTGTGTGAATTAACTTTTAAGATCTTTTATGGCTTGCTTCTCATTCAGTAACATATACAAAGTGTTCAATTATTGCCTACTCCTGACAATTACAGCAATCTTTTTTGCCAGTTTATTGCATTTCCAGACACGTCCTCCATTGCCTCCCAATGCAAAGCATTATGTAATGATTAATCTCTGACTAAGTAGTCTGGAAAAAACAGTGTTTGTGTTACCAGAGTCACAGGCAACTATAGTACAAGTCAAGAAAATAAGCTGCTTGTGAATCTGACCAGAGAAGAGACCTTTTTGGGAGCGGGAGTGGAATAGGGTGGGGAGAAACAGATTTTAAATAGATTTTAAGCACAAGTTTTAGGCATAACAGCTCCTCTTGACTTCTGCCAGCTTCATTTTTTATTCTTGACAGCTATTGCCTTATGGTTATTGATAGATTTATGCATTCAGGCCCTACAGGAGAACCGGACTCTCTCAATATGGTATGCTCAGTCCCCACCATGTGGGGAGAAGTGGGGCATCAGAATAGGGTTCAGGACAAAACACACACTGAGCAAGTGGCTATTTAAGGACAGGGCTGAATATTAGACCTTGCACTTTATACAGTTTATGCTTCAACTTGGAGCTCCAGGAAAGTTCAATGGCAGGAATCGGTGTTTTTCTGCTGACCTGAAGTTTTCAGCTTATACTGAAATGTCAAAAGAGAAGGATCAAACAGAGCTAATACTAGTCCACTTATAGAATAGCTTATTGACTTAAGATGCAGCAGGTCCAGATTAAATTACTCACTCTGTCTGAGGGTAGTCGGGCCTGCGTGTCCCACAGAGAGCATCTGAAACACAAGCTCCTGGTGCTCTGAAGAGGGTGGGCAGGCTACTCCTCTTGCTGAATAACTGCCTTTCTGCAGAGAAGAATTAAGATTCAAAAAGGAGAGGAAGGAGGCGAGCCCGATTGCTGTGCATTGGGCACACCATGAAAGCTGCAAATAAACCACTCCTAACATTGGCAAACAGTGGGGCTTAGGAGTCAATATGGAGGCTTTTCCTAATACCTGCATAAGTAAATGTTGGGTGCTTGTGAAATGCTGTAGTAAAAATTGTGGAATCTACTGTATTTAGGTGTCTTCAGTATGAAGCCATACCAAACAGATGATTTCAGTGCTACAGGTCTAGACTCATGGTAATTCTTCCGATACCATAGAACAGGTTGGGTTGGAAAAGACCTTAAAGATCATCTAGTTCCAACCCCCTTGCCATAGGCCAGGACACCTTCCACTAGACCAGGTTGTTCTCACCCTGAACTCTTAGATCAGACAGCCAGAGTTTTATTAGCATCTAGGCATGCCTTCTGGGTTGCAGGAACTCCAGGACATTCTTTGGTTAAAATATGATTCAAATAATCCTAATTGAAGTGAGGGGAGGATTAAAATAAAAAAAAAAAAAAAAATCAAGAACCAGTTCTTGCAGAGGCTATGCTCAAAATCCAGCTGGCTAGTGACAATTCCCTTTAGCCGAGGTATTTTGAGATCTAACTCCTGGCTAGTCTTTAATCCATTTAATAAGAACCATATTGATTATATGTCATTCTGGTTTCTAAATCAAAACGCTTTATAAAAGCCTCAGAATATCAATCCAAACTTTTACCATTATCCGCCAACTTAAGGTCTTGTTTAAGCAATCAAATACATTTGACGAACTGTCTTTTCTACAAATCTGTATCAGTATTAGTTATACTTACATGTTTCATTCTGTATTAACTTTTTCATTATTTTCCCTCTGACTTAGAGTTATCTTAATGATCCAATTTAATAATTTGAAATACTGACATAATAGTTTTTCCAGTCCTCTGGAATTTCTCCATTGTATCGAGATTGATTAGTAAAGAACATAAGTAGCCAGCCAAATGTCCAGAATTTTCTGGTGAGGGTTTTCTACAGCTGAAATATCTATCATAGCTGGCTGCTATTTAACATTGTTTTGGGATTAAAGTTTGATATATTATATTTTCTGGTTGTAGAACTTAAAGATGAAAAAAGACATTAAGTACTGTGTTGAGGTAAGATTGTTACCATTTGCAGAAGTTTTTCCTATCTGTCTTTAAATGCCCTAATGTTTTGGATTAGAACAATATGTCCAGATACTGATGGAAAGATTTCTTAAATTTAGGTTGTAGCCTCTCTGTTTCTGTATATTAATACCATGTATTGTGCTCTTGGTTTCACCATTCTTCTAAGTTTTATTCCCTCTAGTTTTTATAGCCTTCTCATTTTTGTCTTTTTTCACCATTTTTCTAAGTTTTATTCCCTCTAGTTTTTATAGCCTTCTTATTTTTGTCTTTTGCAGAGTTAGCTCTCTGAACTCCTGATGATAGTTTAGAACTGGAAGCACTGTTTCCTTATAGAGGTGTATCACAACCAGAAGAAGAAACTTTCTTGTACCTTCTCTGTAACTCCACTGCCATTCCCAAAGGCAGTAAAGGGCCTTTTGCTGTAAACATAGCTAAAAATGTATATTCAGCTTGCCTTTGCTGCTCTCAATCCCTGTACAGCTTTGAATCATTCTTTTTTCTAGTTTGTCCAGGAAAAAATCCACTTCAGCTTTTTTCCTTTCCTGTGAGATTATTGCAATGTTCTTGGCGCTATTTTTGCGTCTTCTTCAGTATTTGTAAACGTAGACTAGATTCAGGAGTCTTTCTTAAGAAACAGGAATTTTAGGATTAAGACTTGATTTCATATTGTTTACTTAATTTCTCCTTGAGCAATAACTGTTGTCTTTTCTGAATATAATCACAGAAATTCTGCTAATTGGAGAATAGTCAACTCGCCATTGTACTATGTCCCATTCAAAGGTCTCCACAGCCAACAACAGTGTAACACCAGTAGGAAGATTATGAGCTGCTGTATGTTTCTCCTACATCTGTTTTCTCCATCTTGGCTCTGGTTTTGTATACTTGCCTTAAACCAGAAACTCTAGAAGTGGTCCCGGGCCATTGGCTCTTTCATGCCGTTTCTGTACCACAAGAATGAGTGCTTGCTGCCCTATTTCTCAGACGCAGTCTATTCTTCTATCTACTTCTAGACATCAGTCCAGGCCCAGGGCAACATATTGTGCCATCTACCAGCAGATTTCCTTCTTAACAGTGATGCAAGAGCTGCAGCCAGTACCACTATAGCATCTTAAATCTTCTTTTCTAAAACTCTATTCTTGAACCTAAGTTTTTGGGTTAACCTTGGCCATGCCAGCCTCCCCAGAAACTAAAAAGGAAACACTGCAAGCATGTTATTTATGACACTGAAAGAATGCCGAAGAAAATCTTGCTCTTTAGCACCTAATTTCCTGAACTTCCAGCAGTTTCTGTGATACTGGTGAACATAAGCTTAGTGTGAACCTAATAAATGCAGGAAGGTTCATTAATTTATTCCTTCAGAAATTAACTATAAAAAGTGAGATTTCATAAAAGCTCAAGGAACATTACTGCTTCTCTGAAAGTAAGTAGTTCAAATTTATTGTGATATATCCTTTGTATGTATCCAGATATATTGTGAAAGATGTAGAGATTCATAATAATGCTTTTTTGTTAGTTTGCCAGTACATACTAGAAATAGTTCAGCTAACTTGAACTATATGTGAGGATGTAGCTACGTGTTTTTCAGCTTTTTCAGACTTTCAAAAGTCTTTGCTATCAATTTCTTTTAATAAGGGAATGATGAAATAGAAATGGGAAAAGGAGAACATTATAACTGGTGTTTATAATATAGCATGTTAGTGTTATGTACACACTGTCAAGCGTGTAATGTTTTAACTGGGAACTAATAACTGTACAGAGAATTGGTCATATCATCTGGAAAAGGGGAGAAGTTAAAGAGAAAAAATATAAATAGGGAAGAAAAGTAGACTGAAAGCAAAAAGACAATGTGTTCTAATTTTAGCATTATTTACAAATCATGCAGCATGAGTGGTTTATCTGCAAAAATAACTACAGTTCTTTTGATGACACATCTGGATTGAATTGGCAGAATTTTTCAGACTAAGTACCAGAAAGCACTGTATGTGTAGCAGCCAAAGTATTTTCAGACTGGAATTTACAAAGAGCCTGCCTCTTTCATCCTTAAACGAAGTGTGTCATAGAACTGTGGTAATACTAAATTCTGTAGAGAATCGGGGTTGAAAAGGAGTAAAACTTGCTCATTTTTAAGATCTGTAGTGACTTCAGAGCTAAAATATGCCTGGAAGATGTGATCTCCCTTGTTCATGGTTTGAGTATCACTGCAGGAAACGTGAACTGAACCTGTAAGGAAAATCGCCTTTTCTTTGGGCAGAAACAAAAGTTCTGCTATGGGGATATGTCACAATATTATGGGTAAAGGGAAGCGTGATGCCCAGCAGCCCTAGACATCTCTAAAGAGAGCAAAGTGAATATGCTGTCTGTAGACCCAGAATAATTTAAGTTATGTGAGACCATGATCTGGCATTAGCTGAGGGACCTTGCTTAAGTAGCCCTGGAGATCCATGGCGATGCCATCTTTAGCCTGTAGCTGGCTGGACAATAGCTGGTAAATTTTCAGGTGTTTTGTTGAGGATAGCTGTCATCACAGGGACAGAAATATCTCCCTATGTAATTCCTGTGTACGTTGAGAGAATAGACAAGTCGTTCAAAATAACGTGTTACTGGTTGGCGCAAACCTCCAAAGTTACTCAGCACACCAAGGACAAACTAGACACTTTTGCATGAAGATGCTTAAGGTGAGCTCATTTCTTTGCAGATCATGTTCAAGAAGGACTGTTGAGGCAAATGGTCTGGGTAGGATATTGGATCAGCTGCTAGTAGTGTCCAAGGTGAGATACTGGGGTTAGCTTTAGAGATGTACAGGCTCTTGCAGAACTGCACATATTAGACTGCAAGGGAAAAGAAGCCCAATTGATACCTGCTGCGTAACAGCCATCACACTAATGCAGTTTCTCTGCTTATTAACCCAACTTACCCTTAACTTATGGACTCATTCCCCTTTCTTCTTCCTCCTGACACAAATTTGCTGAATCTAAAACTGATGAACAGATGTGCACATCTCCCTTTGCCCTGTACCAGGTTTTCTTGCAAAGGAAACTTCCATGTACTCCAAGTGGGAGAATAATTCTGTATCCACAGTGTAGGCAGTGTTGATAACTAGTATTCCAACACTGCACAGGATGATCTGATGTGCACTGACTTTATGCTGCAGCAATTTAGCATAGTCTCTATACAGTGGTATTCAGCATCTCTCTCCAAACATTCCTTGCCCATAACTAGGCTCGACTAGAGCTTGAGGTGAAGTCATGGATCTTTCTGCATTCATTCTGGTTATCCCTCCTTAAGCATCATCATCATGCACGTTAGTTTCCAATAAGAGATCACTCTGTTTTCTAGTAATGTGTCGTGGGTTGGGCCATGTTGCTCACCAGCCTGGCTGCGGCACCAAGGACGCTGTTGCATCTTCTGCAGCCAGGAGGAAATGGCCTGCCTCTTGTTGGCAGGGTCTGTACCTTGAGTTAATTAGTTCATTATATTCAACTCAGTCCAGCTGGGTAATAATGATTGGATGCCATAATTCCCCCTTTTTGTTTTACAATTTTTTGTTTTCAAAGGTTTTTTCAAGAAGGCTTTAAGGTGAGCAGAAACCCGGTCCATTCATCCAACTCCAGCACGCTTCCCTCCCGCCAATACCACATCGGGGCTTGCGGCTTTACCTTCTTCGCCAAAGGACTCTCGCTCAGGCTCCCGGCTCTGGCTCTCGGCTCCAGCGAGGGAGTCGGGGCTTCTCAGGGTCTCACGGATGTATCACGTCAGGGTTACCAGTTGTTGCTCACCAGCCTGGGCTGCAGCACCAAGGACACTGTTGCATCTTCCGCAGCCAGGAGGAAATGGCCTGCCTCTTGTAGGCAGGGTCTGTACCTTGAGTTAATTAGTTAATTAGTTCATTATATTCAACTCAGTCCAGCTGGGTAATAATGATTGGATGCCATAGGGCCACTCCAGCAACCAGACCCCCCCACACAGCCGGTCACTCACCCTCCCCCACCCCCAGGAATGAGGGAGAGAATTAAAGGAGAAACAGGAAACCCGTGGGTTGAGATAAGAACAATTTAATACAGATGATTTAATACACAGTGTAGATGCTCACCACCCCCTCTTATCCGCAGCCTGTCTCGTCCCGAAGCTGCAATCCTGGACGAACGCAAGGCCCCGAAATAGAGAGGGGCAGAGAGAGAGAGAGATAGTACTCCGAGAGTGGGAGTACTTGGAGAGAGAGAAAAAAAAAAAAGGCAATAGAGCAAAAGCGCAGCAAGCGCAAAAGAACAGAAGTGGCGAAAGAGCCAAAGCGCAAAAGCCCTCCTGTCCGGCTGACCCTCACCTTTATACTGGGCATGACACTGCATGATATGGAATACTAATTGGCCAGTTTGGCCCTCAATCTTAAGTTCCACCACAAATCACAAGGGGAATCGTGTCCCCCTTGTCCCAGCTATGCTCCCCCCTTATCCCGCCGTGCTTCTGCACTCCGGCACACTGAAAAGTCCTTGGAGTCTCACGTCCAACCACAAACATCAGCTTGCTATCAACATTCTTCTCAGAGCGAGCCTCTGAGTAAAACCAAAACACAGAGCTCTTCTAGCTGCTAAAAAGAAGAGCTAACACTGTCCCAGCTAAAACCAGGACATAATGTTGCAGAAATTATAAAACTGTAATCCTGAAAAGAATTCAGTTGATTTACATTCATTTCCTACATTCACACTACAATCTTTTCATTTCACAGAGTATGTTTCTGACCTCCTGTGGGCCAGATCCAATATCGATAGAAGGAAGGTCTTCCCTTCTGGACTCTGGCCTTTTTGAAAGCGTCCAAATATAAATTCAGATGTCTATGAGCGAATGACACAGAAAAGAGGCATAGGATGAGGGAAATCTATACTGAAAAGCTGTAATTCTAGAAGAGCTTGGGATTCGTAGTGGGTTGTTAGTTAAACATGAACTAATTGTGCAGCTAAAAAATCTTGTGTTGATAGAATATTGGGTGAAGATACAGAAGCTATATATTTATTTGGTGCTGGCACAAGCATTCATTGAACACTGTGTCCTGTTTTGTTGTCTATAACTGAAGGAGCATTTAAAAACATTGGCAGTGTTCCTATAAACCTGCAAAAATTGCTAAGAATGCGTTTATGCTTTCTGTTCTGGATTGCTGCAAGGTACTCCTGCTGCTTTCTGAGCTGACAAATAGTATGTGATTATATCAGGGCAGGACCATGTCCCAGCTAATATGCTTCCATTTCAGAATGATTTATTATTTCAGACATCGTGATACAGTGGCACTATTAGAAAGTTTTTGGCTAAGTTGGAGGCTCAAGCATGTCTCCAGAACATACACCACAGAAATGTACTGTAGGACATACTGGCCAGTGACACATTCCAGACAATTCATTTGCGTGATTTACCAAACACATGATTAAGTGACTTGATTACAGTCTACAGCTGTCTAAATAGAGAACAAAAAGTGGATAAAAGATCTCTTCAGTCAGTAGACAAGAATATAAATAGAAGTTAAGGTGAAATATGTTTAAACTAGGAACCAGGTGAATACTCTGAATGATTTTAGATGAAGAATCAGGTATATAACTAGCAGTAAGGATAGTTATTCCTAGATTGTTTCAGAAATTTTAAGATCAGTTATCAGACCGTTCTCCTGGCTCTGGCTCTAATTTGTACTGTCTTCAGCATGATAAATAAACTACATAAGGTTACAGTAGTCTCTCCTGTCTCAATCATCAGCTTATAAAATTTACTGTTCTCGTTGAACTCTGAACCTCTGCTAGCTATTCAAGTGTTAAAGCAGCTTGAGCTTACAAAGCAAGTGGGTCTTTTCTTGATTTAGTATGTTGTTCTGCTACACAATTAGATTCTGAATCTAATTCTGATTCAGGCTGTTCAAATAGTGAAAATAAACTTAATCTGCCTTTTTTTTTTTAGCTTCAATTGAGCCTAAGGATTTATACAAGCACTAGTGAGTAAATGAGGAAGATTATGCTGTCATTAAGATAGCACACTCACCTGGAAAGTAGCAAGTTCAGGGAGAATACAATAAGATAGTAAAATCACTTTGAAAAAGGAGTGAAAATAATATTATGTAAATTTTACAGTGTGTTGAATGGGAAAATATAAGGATTAACAATTAACAGGAGGAAAAAAAAACATAATAGTGAAGATGCCAGATTAGAATTTATCTTTGGGTGAGATAGGTGGAATGATGAAAACACAAGATAACACAGCCAAGTACAGTGGACTATTCAATAAGAGTTTGAAAGGTAAACTCTCAGTATAAATTGGTCTATGGAGGCACAGACATGCATTTTCATAGCTGCTAGATGTCTGAGGTGTTTTTTTGGCTTTGGGACTTATAATTCAAACCCTTTGTCTAATCAAGATCAAATTAAACTTCTGTTCTAGAAATATTATGGCTTATTTTGTCCTTTCATACAATACGATTTGAGGATCAGCAGATTTTTCTATTTCTAGATTATGCCTTTAGATATTTTTGAAGGCTGTCAACTATCTCAATGTGATTAGAATTAGGCAGAACCCATACTCAGAGTGGTTATTTCTTAGGAAGACTGCCAGACTTCAGAAGACATTACGTTTGTTACATTCTTCTGAATAAGTAACATTCCAAATAGATTAAATCCATTAAAATAATGGAGCATATCAGGAATGTGCAATCTAATCCAATAGCTTACAATTACTGCAGCAGATGGCTGCTTGCCTAAAATTTTTACATGTGATATGTACCAGCCTATAGTAATATACCAGAAAACAGGATAAACTTATTATTTATTCCCTTGCTGTTTTCAAGTGCTGACTTCCTTTTCTACACTCGTGCAGAAAATCTTAAAAGAAATATTTTTTTATAATTTGTATAAACTGTGACTTATCAGAAGCACGAAAAAATATTACATCTAAAAAAAAGATGAGCTTTTTACATTACAATCAATTTGTTAGGATGCTTAACCACATTAGTCCCACCACTAGCATCTGGACAACAGGGTCCACACTGTATGTCCCACGGGCACTCTTACACCCTCACTAAAACGAGGGAATAAAGGATGGCTGAACTGTTGTTCAGGTCCTTCACTAATATAGGTAATCCAGGTAGGGTTTCATATCAATAAGGAATGAAAGTTAGGTATTGGAATCACTATTAAAGAATTAAAGAATTCTAGTTATTCTCAGGTAATTCAGTTTCCTTTCTCCATAGGCATCCCTGTTTAAGGAGTCCAAATGCCTTTTTGGTTCTCTTCAACTTGCACAATAAGCTCAGTTAAAATAATAAAGCCGGTGCATGTACCACAGCAGAATTTTAAAAGCCTAATTTTTCGAGGAAAGGCATAGGTACTTAGGACTCTTCTTGTGCCTATACAGGTTAGGAAGTTAATTTAATTGCTCTTTTTTGGAAGCACAGAAGTTGCTTTTTAAAGTCTCTTCAAGGCATCTTCAGATCTTGTTCCATTGTATTTTATGTTGCATAAAGACATAGTGTTTCTTTCTCTAAGAATGTACAGTCTAAACTGTCACAGTATAGAGGGAAATGCAACATATCTTAGTATCACTTTTATTTCATCACAAGTTGTACATATAGTCTATAAAATACTCAAGTTCTTCATGTCATAATGAATGTCATGATTATATATTTGAAAAGAGACTGTAAGAACAATTCATTGTTGATTGCAATAAAACTCAGTGCTGAGGGCTAAAATTTATCTAAAAAATCCCCACTTACTTAAATCGATCCTCTTTGTAAGTATATGAATTACATCATCTTCAAAAGCATCCAGCACCTCCCAGTATCTTAAGTATACATTTTAAGATCTAGAGAAGACCATATAGCTTGACAAATACTTAAAATACAGTAAGCTTTAGCAAACTAACTTTAGACAATCATATTTTTTTTTAAACATTTTAGCTGCTGCATTTCTATTTATTCCTAAACTGACAACTAGACAGAATCTTAGCTCTGACTGAGCTTCAAACCTTGTCTGTTTTTTCAAAAGGATTCTAGATCTCTCCCTCAATAGATAAAAAGACTGTTACTGGTGGGAGATGCATTACCAGTTAAATACTCAGTAAATGAAAAGCTTTTAATATTCACTGAAATAGAGATTCACTTGAAACATCGAATTCCTGTTCTTTGAGTGTTATTATTTGACTATTTTCTATCATAGTGCACATTTTCTTATTGGTATTTAAAGTGATCCATATCAGATCTCATCTCTAGTCCTAGTATTTTAAAAAATAGGTCCAGAAAGGATCTCAGTAAGTTACGCCGTTCACTCCTCTGACCCAGTAATACGTTTTTCTGAAAGCTGTTTTTCTTTTTTTTTTTAAAGACTTCCTTAATACTCCAAGACAATCTATTTCAGTGGGTCACAACCCTCTCGATACGTAGAGTTAGCCATGTTGAGCCTGAATCTTCCTTCTTGCAATCTAAAGCAGTTACTTCTTATCCTAAACACTATGAACACTGATAACATTATTCTGATTACTTTGCTCTTTGAAGCAGCCTTATTAAGTATTTAAAACCTTAGAATATCTCACTTCAGTCTCATTTTCTCTAGACTCAGAAAAATCTCTTGAATTAATTTAATGTTTCTCCTTCTCTCTAGATTGTCTTCCATATTTCTGGTCAGTCTCGCTGGCCTGTACTGGAATTCTGCAATCTGTCTAATGGACAGATATGTTTCCTGGGGTGTGACATCTGCAATAAGAAACAGTATTTTCATAATGCCTTATTTATGATGAATAGAAGAAAATGATTACAAACCCATTCTCAAAGATAAATGGGAGGGCTTCTTCATTCACTTCTCTGACTGAGAGAAAGCTTAGTTAATACACAAGTCAGATAAATGGGCAATACCACAGAGATTAATAAATTCTGGTAGGATGAATAGAATGATAAAAGAAAAAGGGGTATACCAAGTCCATTTGAAGGACCACATATAGAAGCAAGTTTTCACATCTGACTGGCACAAGTGACAAAGTCTGCAGTCTGCTCCCCATGTGCAGTAAGTAATGTCAAGCTTACCCTTCAGAATTTTGGTATAATGCTTACATTTTAAGCTAAGCATTAGTCTTTGTTTTATATGCAAGTAAAATGAAAAGTCTTTGATCTCAAGGTGCAAAGGGTTCTGCTGATCTGGAAAGATGAGTCAGAAGTGACTCATAACCTGTTTTTTGGCAAGATACTTAGAACATGGACAAATTACAAGGTGAATGGTAGGAATCATTTGAAACACTATGCTCTCTCACTGTCATTTAAAGGCTGTATTGGTTTAATGTTACATGTTTCTTTTTCTCTGAAACCTCACAGATAAACCAAGGTACAAGGTTTCTCCTCTGTATAAGCGTTTTACTCTCTTTATTTAGATTTCACAGACTGTAACATTCTGCCAGTAACACTGCCTATGTGGTACAACCTATCGTAGACAACAGTTGCTATCACCTGTGATCTTCTGAAGTTCAGAAATCAAAAGATGACTCACGGTGTACAGATTCCAAAAGAAACCTTCCGGTCTAACATTTCTGATTCTGTTGTGCCCTTTTTAAAGGGTGTCTGTAGTGTCACACAGAACCAAATAAATGTCCATCAGCTAAATATATTAAACATCCATCATTCAGTATCCTGACTGTATTACAACAATAGCATTTAAAGTCAGCCAATTTCTGGATAGATGTTGCAATCTCAGTACCAAAGGAAAACAGTTTCTTCTTTACTGGAACCACTGTCTATATCTTAATGCTATTATTAACAAAACAAGCAATTGCTACTTACTCTCTTTTGTTTTAGAGTATTGCAGATAACAGAAATGAGGCTAACCAAAAGTAGTATTTCAAGTCTGAGCCAGAAATGTCTTTGGGAAATGAGAGTAACAAATGGACAACGAAACCATTGAGACAGATTGCTCTCAGTTAAGAGTTACGTATCTATTAGCTGGATTCACCCACATTAGGATGTGGGAGATGTACACTATGCCAGGAGGGTCACTGCCAACTAGAAACTCAAGTGCACTGGAATATTTATCCTATAGCATCTTAGTCCATAAGCTTTCTTTCCTGTTTCCTCTGAAACATAAAACATTATTCTTTCTCATTTAGCAGAGGACAAAAGTACTAATTGCTTATGGCCCTATTAAATTAAGATCAGATAGGAACCAGTTAACAGTTGTGTTCTTTTGCCAGCTTCATCGCTGAGAATCTGCAGTGTGATTCTTAGAGCAGGTTAAAGGCTTACTTCAGAAGATATTGAAAGGAAAATTCTTCATTGCAAAAATGAAAGCAATTCATTACCTCCTTTGCCTTAACACAGACATGAAGAAGCAAGTTGTCCGGAAACACAGTTCTGAAGAAAGCTGGAGGAAAAAAGGCAAAATAAAACACTGCCTTGATCATGCTTTTCTTACCTCATTGAATCAACTTTGTGCGTTTATTTTCTTTCATCTAATCTTTGCTGGCCACAGAAAAACAAATTTTCTTAAACTTGCATCACAACTTATGATAATTGTATCATTATTACAAGTAAAATTTAGTTTTCATTTCTATTTTAATTTCATTTCTAACAATCCAAATATTCTGATTTACCAAAGATATCCTATTTCCGTATTCATTTGAAGACAATGAACTGGCTTGAAACAATAAACAGTGTCTCTTTTCTGAATAAGAACGTATCTTTTATGCATGTGTGTATGCCATTCCTACTTCTCCTTTCTAATTCTCATCACTTAAGCTAATTCCATCCTTTTACTCCAAAACAAGTCTCATAACTGGGATTCTTGACCTCACACTCACTAGCATACAAGATGCTTCCAATTCTGCACCTCTCTCGCCTTCTGAAATGTGTTTTGGACAAAAGCGAAAGTACTGCCCTGTGAATGTTAGTGCCACACACACTGGATTACCTCAAATTCTGAGTATATTTTTAGAGGAACCAGAAGCCCAGCCTCAACTATGCCTGCCCAGGAGGAAGCACCAGAGCTAAAAGTGAGCTCTTGAATTCTGCCAACTCCTTTTATTGATTCACCTGCCACTAGTTGTGGTTAAAATTGAATGCAAGAAGTACAGAGAAGAAACAGTTCCATGCACGGAGCAAACCAGGTCTTGCACAAACTTTGTTAATTTGGACTTACCTTAAGCAGTGTTACACCAATCCTTTCATTTTGAATCTTAGACTCATTGTCTAACTTTGTCATGGAGGAAGAACTCACCTGTTGACTAGTTTAGCATTAGCATAACATCCAGAGGTCTCCAGAAGCATGGAGGGAATTGGATCTTTACAGGAAACTTGTAGTCTAGTTCTGCATGCATTGTATGCATAAGAGCAAGTAATCTAACATACATTGTAAAAGGCGGCAATGAGGAGGTGGGAGATTCTTGATAGGAAAGGGAATGAAGACTAATTAAGAATATTATCCATAAAAGGTATATCTACTGTAGCAGCATAAACTTCAGTGTAGCCTAATTTGGCCTACTTCTTGACCAAAAGAAAACAAAAAGTGGCGAGCGTTGCTTTAGAAAGTACTTTAAGTGTGTTCTTTTGTGTGCTTTTCTGTGCTCCTTAGCATCCCTTGGCAGCTGTGAATTGAAGTGTGATCACAGATTTAATTCGGTTGTAATTTTTCAGTGGGTTATGACCAGAATTAGTGATGTGCCTTATATGGAGATATATTATTGTTGACAACAGCTCAGTCAACATTCACATGACCCTCCATCTCTGTTTTTGAAAGATTAAGATGCCTTCGGTTACAGTTACATCCACTTCTGCAAACATGCCCTGAATCAGCCTTTGAGGACATTTGTACATTTTTTTACCCTTGCTCTTAGAGTAACAGTGTCACATATTATGTATTAATAACAGACATTTTAAGGTGGATTTTGAATACATTCATAATTAAACATATTTTTGAAGCAAGCTATTGTAACTTGAAAAGATCTAATTGGAAATACATATTAGCATTATAGTTTATTAAACAATGACGTTTGTTACTTCTTTCTGAATTTAAAAATTGCTTCAGTATTACTAAGGAGTTTAAGGAAAACCTGCTATCGGAAAGTTGCTGGCAATGTTATCACCAGATATAAATGCTGCCAATGTTTTATTAAAAGATAAAATGTTATTTTTACCTTATTATTTATTTTAGGTTTTAATATTTTTTTAAAAGGAAACTAAATGGAAAACTGTCATGAACAAGCTCATTTGCATCCATTTTTCAGTCAAAGCAAAAATGAAAATAAACAATATTAAAGTGATTTTTTTTTATGTACAAACACAAAATGCTGAGAATACAGCATACTGAAACAAGCATAATTTCTGTAGTCTTAAAATAATCTGTTAGGAAAATATATGAACAACAAATGTAAAGTACAAGTGAATGATCTGTACGTGCCAGCTTCAATAGTGCAACATTTTATTAATGACAGAAATATCTGGTTTTAACACTGCTCGTGTTACAAAAAAATGCAGTGATAGTAATGGCAGCAAAGGGGGATTTGGCACTGAATATATAAAATAGCAAAAGCACTTCTCAGTGGTCTTCTAAATGGATCAACAAAAAGCTTATTAAGCTTATTAGTGGAAAATAAACCAAGAATTCTGTTCAGTTATATAAACTGGCCAATCAAAGAGCAGAATAAAAATTTCTTTGTGTAAAATGGTGTAATACAATTTACACAAGGTTATGTTAGGAATGTTACCTTTTTCTCAAGTCAACTAATGTAAATGTAAACACAAACATGCTAAGAAGCATTTAGCAACTTATGCATGTGTTCATTTGTTTTTATGCAATTCAAGTGCACAGCATATAAATGTTTAGTACTAAAAGGAGCATTTCTAAAACTAGCTTTATTTGTGGCTTGCTTACATACTTGTAGCCTAATCTATGCTTGCCCTCCTCTCAATTAAACCTACAATGGTAGTGTTCCTAAAAATATATATATGTGGAATGTTTAAGTTTCTTGTTTAAAAACTCAACAATCTAAAATGTAATATAGTAGAGTGATGTTTATCTTACTGTTAACTATACATGAAGTTTTCACGTTCTGCTTTCCATATGTATATTTCAGGATGTACATCAAACTTGAAGGCAATATAAGCTATGTCTGTGACGGGAGAAAAGATGTGAGGCACATTAAAATACACTACCCATTTTAAAACAGTAGCTTATGTCTTCTTTTTTTTAAAAAAAAAAATTCTTTAATTCTCCTAAAGTTTTACATACAAAAACGAAATATGATCTTATTTCCTTAAAATTTAACACCGGAAATTGGTGCAAGATAAAAATCTATTATGTGGTTGACTTGGTTTTAAACAGGAACCTGAGTAAGGGCAGGAAATATAGTATAATGACTAAAAGAATAAAATTCCTTAATAATTTAAGTAGCTGAACAGGTTTTTAATGTTCTACCACAAAACAGCAAGGCAACAGATGATAATAGCCTTGTACTCAATGAATTATCATGAACACCCACTGCAAACCTGAATATTTTCTGCAAAAATAAAACATCAGATTATGCACAATAATAAAAAGCATCAGAAATAGATGCACCTGGATTTTTTTTCCTTTTTAAACCACAAATATCAGAATTCAGCATTTATGTCACAGTCCTTGAACAGTTGCTCTGAGATGACTACATTAAGCACACTACTGCATTAAAGTAGACACCCCACAACAGGCTTGCACTGCAACAGTAACAGAGTTTTCATATAGGCACAGACCTTTTCTTATTCATGTTCAAAACCAACATGAAATAAACAACTCGAGATTGATAATATTAGGATTCATCCCACGTTTCCTTGTCAGCAAAAGTTCTTGCCACTTTGGTAACTGAAGTCACTGAATGTTTTTAAAAATTGCAGGTACCTCAAGGAAAAAAAAAAAATGAGTTCTGTATTCAGCAAGGCAGCATTATATGAGGATATTTTATACCAACTAAGGCATAAAGAACTTTGCATCAGGGTATGCAATACTCAATCTTTGAATAAAGTTTCATATTCTGTGTGGCGAAAGTGCATAGGAGTGGGATTCCACTAGAGTAGAAAGAATCCTCTCACAGTATTAAGGCCTTTCAATTTTATGTGAACTGTGTCAGGCTACAGTCAGCACAGTGACAAAAAAAATAGGCTATCATCATACTGGACACCACTGAAGTTTTCTTAGCATGTCTTGTCTTCCAGTTGTCGTTCATCTTCTTCATCAGCTTCCTCAATAACCTGAATTTCATCTGCTTGAGGTAAAGATGAGATCTCAGTCAGCAACTTAGCTCCTTCAGCTTTTTTTTCTTCCTCTTCAATCGCTTTCTTCCATATTTTGTGATTTTCACTGAGATGGTGTATTAGCTGGCAAAATACTCGTCTACCTTTTTTTCTTTGAGCTTCTGTAAAATTATAAGCATATTTCCTTGTTTGAGATTCAAAGTAATTATAGTTTACACATACAAAACTAATGGCATGTTGTAAGAAAGATGTAAATTTGAGCAAAAACCATGGATGCTTATTGAGAATATTCGAATAGTGACATGGCAAAGGATAACAATGAGTTTCTGTTTCAAATTGCAAGTCTCCTGGTATTAACAAAAATTTATCAAAAGAGTAAAATTTATGAAGCAACATAATTGAAAAATCTACAATATTTGTACTACACAATTTCAACCATCATTGCTTGAATCTCAACCTATTAAATTACAACCATAAGCACCAACTGAAACAGAAACTTACTTAAAATGATATCATCTTCCATTTCTTCATCATCACTCTCTAACTGTGCTCCATCATCATCTTCAGTACTTTCTGCATCCTCCTCATCAATCCATTGCCCTGGAAGCAACCCAGCTGCATTATAGGAATTACAAAGGGGGCCAACTATGTGAGTGATGAAAGATTCTTGCAGTTTTGCAAGCTGTGGAGAAGAACGGTCCATGAAAGGGCTTATAGGTAATCCAAGACTTGCTTCTTCATCACCCTGAAAAAGAAATGAAAAAAACATCAGAACTTCTTGCAAAATTAACTGCAATTTTTTATTCTAAAGATTACTTTTAAGCAACCAAGTAAACGTCACATGGATTGTATCTTTTCACTAAAGGCAATAATAGTATAGACTAAGTGAATGAAAGAGTAATTAGGCCAGTTGAAAATAAAGCATGTTATGGCTCGGACTTTGCATAGCCCATAATCCTCCCTTCAGCTTTGCTGTGAGATACCCTTGTGCATGGATGGAGACTCGGTTCTACTGGAGTTCCTGTTCTGCCTTTACAGACAGCTGCAGAGTAGGCAGAGATTTCACTTCAATTGCTGATGAACAGAAAAAATGGGAAAGTAATCAGCTAGAGTAAGCAGCTTCCCCCAAAAGTCGTAGAATGAAATGAACTATAACATCCAGAATAAAGTGGTTTGGTTTGGTTTTTTTTTTTTTTTCCATTTTATAAATTGGAGAAGAAAAAATTGAACAGTTGCTTATACACAACTCTGAGTTATAATCACTTATCTCAGCCTTTCTGTGGACCTGATTGTTTTATGAAAAAGTTTTTCCTAAAGGAGCAACTTGGAATACTAAGGTCTAACAGTTAAGTTTAAGCACTTCAGATTATTATTGCTATTGCTTAAATCTCCCAAGTGATTTTGTTGTTTACTTTTATCTTCCTAATTTGAAAAGTATTTTTCAATTCTTGTTTGTTGCCTTATAAATAGTTAACTCCTCGGAAAGTTGACTAGAGAAAAATAACAGTAGAAACGTAGAATATATTTGGAAGAACTTACAGAAGTTGCAAATGTAAAAATAGGTAGCAGACTTCTTTTCCAGTTAATCTTGATAGGATTATTTATCAAAGTTCCACTGTAAAAATCTTATTACATTTTAATATTGTTAGTTACTAATGTGCGTTTTTAATATTTAACTTCGGAAGTTTTGCAATATCTTCTGTCTTTGCATTAAGAGTTAGCTGAATATACATTTCCAGTCTTGTGGGTTCTATACATGTTATTTGGCCTGGAAACATTCCAGTGAATTTAACTTCCCAAAGTAGAAGATGTTATTTTATCAGCATGATTCTAAGGAAAAAAAACAACACACCAAACCAAAAGAAAATAAACTAATATCTGAAAAATAGACAACATTCGCAGAGAGCTTGTTTTCAAGCTTCTAACAAAATTGACAGGAAGTAAAAGACTGTGTTAGTATGCTACCTATAAAAATAAATGTTCAATATTCAGAAAGAGAAGATGGAAATACCTTACCTGAAGATTTAACACAGGGAATGATGTTTAATTTAGTTATATATTTGGTAATGCAAATAATTGATCATCTGTCTGCCATCAAAAAAGAGTAAACTACCCTTTCCATACTCACCTGTTCATAAAATTCATTAATAATGCCTTCTGTCCATTTCAGATGCAGCTCTCTAACTTTTGCTGGGCCATTAATATCTGCCAGTTTGATGCATATCTGACAGGCCAGTAGGCGATCATTTTCATTGCTCCATTCTATACCTTGACTGTTCATATCATTGACCTGGGTTGAACACATACATTTTAAAAAATTAAGTTAAAACTATTCATCAATGTTATTTTTTTCCAGGCTTTGCACACAGACACTTGCATTTTTTTTTTTAATACATTTTTTGTCTTATATAGTAAATGACTTTTTTTTTTAATTATCTCTCAGAAGATGGAAATGTGAGATATGATTGAGGTCTTTGTGGAGTCCCTGTGTCACATCTGCTAGGCTTATTAGACAATCTACAAAACTATCTACAATTGGTTTGTACAAAGAAAATATTCTATTTGCATTTTTTTAGGAACTTAAATTTAAATAACGTAAAATTTTAAATGCAAGTTGTTAATACTAACAACTACTGAGTGACAACACTAACATCAGTATATTATGACCAGCTCAGTCCAGACACTAAAATGTAACAAACCTTGGCATTAAATTCTGCAAGGAAATCAAAATGCTTCTTGAGATCTGTGGCAAGGATTGCTTCAATCACTAAGAAACGAAAACGCTTGAACTCTACATGATCAAGATTTGATAAAAAGTTGTATTCTGGTCGTGATAAAAAAAGATTCCAGGCAGAAGCAGCATGGTGATTTTCTAAGACTGATCTGTCATTGTAGAGAACAGCCTACAAAAAAAAAAAGAAAAAAAGAGAGTCATAAATGATAAAGATTTAATTTTATAATTAAATACTCTGAAGCTTAAAGGCTAGTCAGAAACAAGTCTTAAATTAAAGAAAAAAAACACAAAACAAAACAACTATTGGAAATGATGTTTTGCCTTCTAGTTTTGAGAGTTACAAGTGAAACAAAAATGGCAGATGAGGAAAAAAAAACCAAACACAAACAGCGAAGTTTTTTATTTCCTTAAAAGTCCCTAATGATGTCTCAGTGACATCTACATTCACACCGTGGGCACACATCCATAATCCACTTAAAACATAGACTTTGCACTCTTGGCAGTATGTTTGGAGCAGACATACTAACATTAAAAAAAAATAAAATAGATCTATGTTTTTAATTCCTCTTAATTTCAGTATTGTTTAAAACCAAAAAGAAACATGAAAAGAACGCCAAAGCAGGTAATAACTGTGGTTGATGCAAAATGGTGTGGACCATCACTAGTTTTCAAAGCGCTACCTTTAATGCTGATGAATACAATTTAACCACAAATGAGTTAGTTAAAATATTAAAACAGTAGCAGATTTTACTCACAACTCAAGTGTTTACACAAAACATCCTAGAAAACAATTAATTTAATATATATTAAATAGGACCTGAAAAATTATTTGGAAAAACTGCAGAAATAATCTGTTTTGAGGAAGGGAAGAGATTATTAACAAAATGAATGTGGTGTCTTTGAAAATTGGAGATGAATGTCTGCCGCCTTTGTTGTTATTCTTCCTTGTACACTGTTTTCAGCAGAAATACACAAATGCCTAAGTCCTAAACTTTTTTTGCAACAAGGAATTGTTGAAAACTCACTGAAAAGTTCACTTTTAAAATCTCCATCTCCTGATTAGTTGTATTGGTTTCTGATTTACTATTATTATTGTTGTTATGTTGTTATTATTAAGATTCTTGTCTCTGATTTATTGAGAGATCCAAATAGCCATCATAAATATTTTTCCTCACATAATATTCCACTCTTTAGATAAAAATATTATGCCATGCATTTTAGGCATCTTTTCTTCAGTACTGTTCCTTCCAATTTTCCCCTGTCCCTCCTTTTTCCCTTTTTTTTCCCCCATCTGCTATTTTGTTTAGCTGTACTCTCCTTTACCTCTTTTGTCTTAGCCTTCTAGACCCTGAAGAGCATAGCATCTGCTTTCTTCCTGTTCTGACAACAAAGTTGAACATGGAAGATAAAACTAAGGATGCCTTGCTGATTTCTTTTTATTTTACTCTCCCTCCCTTAAAGGTAATGGCTATTTACCATAAAGGACTAGTTTGAAATACAGAGATTAGGTGATGCAGTTAATGGGCTATTAGAGGAACTTGTGTTTTTATGGCAACTGCTGGCACTATTGTGATTTCAGAGGACTCCCAAAATGTAAGATATCCATGAATTAGCTGCTTAAACAGTCTTAGGGCCATCTCTCTATGAAGTAGTCTTTTACTTTAACTTGCATTGATTGAAGTTGTTATTTTCAATTTTGTAAACTGAAAATTATTTTTACACACATACACAACCAATACATATGAACTACATCGGAATTTATCAGGAAAAAAAAAGTTAAGTACAAATTAATTTCCCGGTTTTTAAATTGGGCAAACGATCTTAAACAGGCTACAGTAGGGATATACAAGAGAAGACTTTTCATTATTCTTATTTCAGATACAGACAAATAATTTTCTGGTTAAAGAACTTCTTACCTGAGGTGCATTTGTAGCCACTAGAAAAGCATTTGTACGACCAGGATGATCATAGTCATGCATGGCAGCTGCTACATATAAAGCCATCAATTCCAAAGCAGGAATATTTGATGCTAGACAACCATAACTGTCATCAGCAATAGAACAACTTTTTGAAGAAATGTAGCTGACTTGAACAGGGGCAATACCACTGGCTTCATCTAAGTAAATTAAAATTACAAAAATAAAATATTTTAGAACATTATTTCATTCATTTTTCAAATACATTTTAAATGACTCAGCCAGATACTATTGCAAACATAATCTTAATATAGTTATTCTTGTAATTGTGGAGCTCAATAATTGGCAAAGAGAGGCTTATACTTTAATTAAAAAGTCATACTATTGTTTATAGATAAACCAGCAATTTTGAAGAAAAGTTGAAATGCCAGTAAGTTCTAAATTCGTCATGGCCACACGAGTTGTCCAAAAGGATAGATGCAGTCTTACAAATACAGAAGAAGCTTCAGCTGTTTCATGACATCACACAAGGAGGGCAAAATCCTACAGGACATTGTGGAGCCTGTAAGAAGTGTTGCAAAACCCGAAAGCAGAATGTTCCTGTTCTAAAACCTATTCTTTACCTAGCAGTACATACAGATATACCTCAGGATCCATTTTGTCAGACAAGATTTACATTACAATGCTGAGGGATAGCTACCATTCACACAAATAAAGGAGACTTTCAAAAGAGCTGTGAACAGTCATAATCAAGAAAAAGAAACATTTTTAATTCACCACAGTCAGAGCTTGATCTTGCCACACAATTTTAGAAGAAATGTAGACTTTACGCTTTTGGCAATACATGTGGGGCATATATCCACACTTACTGCCCTCATAGCAGAAGAGAGGAAGGAAGAAAAGATTTG
Organism: Tauraco erythrolophus; assembly: GCF_009769465.1. Classification (NCBI taxonomy): domain Eukaryota; kingdom Metazoa; phylum Chordata; class Aves; order Musophagiformes; family Musophagidae; genus Tauraco; species Tauraco erythrolophus. The sequence goes on from NC_141470.1 coordinate 14,357,013, forward strand.
CCTTGGTCCTTGAAACTGTATAGTGCCTTAGAAGACGTAGAGGAAAAGTCACTCTTTGCAGCTACAGTTCATTCGTGCTGCAGAAGGCTGGTTCAGAGGAACGTTTCAGCAAGCACAGAAGGCAATCTAGTGGAACAAGGGACACTGGCTATCTAGTCGAGGTCTCTTGACTGCAGTAGAGTTGCCATTTAGAAAGCAACCATAACAATCCCAGCTTTTAATTACTATAATGCACTTGTAGTTCCAGGGAAGGCAATGAAGAGGAGAAAAACTAACAAAAATGTACATCTCAGAGTCCAAACCACAGATGTTGAAAAATCCAGGTGAATACCAATGGTTACACATTACTGTTAAGGTTTCTGTTACTTCTTTGCCTTCCCCTTGCTGTCATGCTGCTAAAGACCTCCTGCTGCTCTGCAGACCTGGAATTTCACTCCCTTCTTAAAATGAGAACACTAAAAGAGCATTCTACAGTTTCTTTCCAACCTCAATAAGGCCAAGAAAAGCTCAGTTAACATCTTCCTTAGTATATTTGCCCATTTCTTGAACTTGCAGACCTATAGGAAGAGCTCAGGGGACAGTGGAAACACTTGCAAAAGGAACTAAACCCACTGAGTTAGAAATATTTACATGATAAAGAGACTCACAGTTTTATTCTCCTCTCTCATGGACAAAGTCACTACTTAAAAAAAAAAAGCAATAATACTTCTTTTGCGTAATAAAAAGGGGCTCTTTTGACTTAATAGAATAAGCAAGGATTAAAAATCCAAGTAACATTTATACCGGAAGACTTCCAAAGCAATAAGACTATAATTTCCTATTTTAATTTTAGTTTTTTATAGAGGGAAACAAAACGATTTTTATAATTTTTCTTTACTCCAGTCAAGTCTCCAGTCCCAACCATTGTAACACTTAGAGAAAGAAAATGCAATAGGGTGCAATCAGTGGATATGGACCAACTTGGAAAAAAGAGAAAGGTGACAGCAGAGGGGCTAACTAGTAAGGAAGAAATAACATACACTTATGGTGTTCTATGCATGTATGATGTTCTGTACAGCTCACAAATTACTTTGTAAAATTACAGCCCTTTAAAAGCCACATGACTTGCATCTTGTCTTTTTTTACTGCACATATAAAACAGAGTTCTTAGAGTGCTGGATTTCCCCGTTTTATTTTTCTTAACTACATACATTTTAGTATAAATGTGTATATTTAGAATTGTTATATTTATTTATATTTTAGTAAAAACTACACATCTAAATTTAAAAGTGAATTCCAGGAAGTCACAGACAATACAAAAGCAAATTTCGTTAGAACTAATGTCATACAAAATTTGACTTTGAAGTCTTTATTTCTCTTTCAGGGATGCTCTTATGCAGTTATTGTTACAGTAGTCCCTTCAGTGTCTGAGTGTCTCCATGTGGTATCTAATACAGAATTCTGAAATACTCATTTTTACACTAAAACCATTAAGGAGAAGTTCAATTAAATTAAATACTTGGACTTTGGTATTTTTTCTTCAGTCTATTTAATTTCCCAATAAAGTTAAGAAATATTAGTCTAATGTATTTCAAATGCTAAAAATATGCTGACTGTAGCAGTATATAGAGGTTTCATTCAGCACAGAAAATTTATTAAGTGAATCTGTATTCTTGGCTAACAAACTAACCACTACTCATCTAATAATTTTTCTAAAAATTACTGCATGATATCTCTGAATGGTGTGTACTAACATTGTGATATTTCTACTGCCTTGTATTGAATACAAAAAAAATATTTGAGTGATAAGAATGATTAGATATTTTCTTCCAGAGTAATTTGTTTTACCTATCGTAGTTTCAGTAAAACATTCTTACAGCAAAAGAAAAAGATAGCCTATGTGAATACATACCCATATCACTTTCCATTATATGCTCATTATGAATTTGCTGAAATCCAGGAATGGGCCGTGTTGTCAGATACCATACTGCATGAAGAACGTCTGTGGCATGTACACGATTGTGATCTGAAAATTATCAAAATGTAATTAAATCTTTTATGAAATACAATCAAAAGAAACAACAAAACAGTAATGTATCCAATTAACTTTGAGGGAGATTTTGATTAAATATAAAGGAAAAATGGAATTTAAATTGTTAGTAGAGGCTATATCACCAAACATTTTTCAAGAAACAAGTTAGATAAACATCAAACGTCCTCTAAGCATACTTCATCCTACTTGAGAGTCAGAAAAAGAATGAGGGGCCTTTTAAATCAGTGATGGTGAGCCACTAGCATTGCTTCTAATCTGATACCTACAAGCATCTGGGTTGGTGCAAACATCTGACACACAGGGGACAGGTGGGTGGATGTGGGGGGTAGGTTTTGTTTTGGTTTGTTTTCCAGTAAATTTGGTTGCCCTAAACAGTAAGATGAATAATTACTATCAAAATTCTTTGTTTTCTTATTATTCTATTATGGGCTTAAACCAAATTTCTGTTATATCAGTAAATATTCTTCTATTGACTTCAGTATGTTTGATTCAACTACTCATTCAAATCCTTTAAGAGGACATTCTACCTCAGTTTTTAAGTCCACCAATTTTTTTCTGCAATTTATTAAATCAGTTCTAAATTCTGACAAATTAATTAAAAACATACTAAGTTCAGACATTGTCTACCTCTGTATTAAACATTGAACTAATACACACAACAAAGGAGATACACTAATATAAAAGAGAAAACATATGTAATTGGAATTTACTTACAGGGAATATCTCGGTAGCCATTTTCTAGTGCATGGAAGTAATTCATGAATTCTTGAGTTGGGATTTTGAAAATTTCAAACAAACCAGTGTCTTGAAACAAGGTATAAGTTACCTAAATGCATATTAAAATTAAGTTTAGACTGAAAAATATACCTAAGCATATTCTGCTCTTTCAACTTTAAAAATATTCCTGTTCCTAAAATTTTGGTTGCAGATAGAGCGGCAAATCACTGAAATTCCATCAAAGATTATCTGAAAGCTATTGTCAGAGATATGTTTAATTATTTGTGGATTAAAATGTGGATTTTTATCACCTTTTCAAAGAAAGAAAAATAAAAGCTTGTATTTCTTTACTGATAAAATCTATGCACAACTGATTATTTTTAATGATATTCTCCAAAATTTTCCTAATGTTAAAGAACTCATGTTTTATTGCATTAGTGACCTAAAAAGAAGAAATCTATGTTCTTACTTATTATTCAAAAATTCAAATAACTATAGTAGCAGAGCCATTTATATAAAGAAAACAACATTGTATTTATTTCTGAGACTTTGGCAAAGAAATCCTATTGTTTTAATTGATTATGCCTTATCTTGGGTATTCTTAACAAAGGTAGCTGGTAAATGAGAAAATATTTCAAAAGTGTACTCAGAACACCTACACATGTATATACTGTGCAAATATATTATGGTTTACAAGTAGAACTTAGTGACTACAAAAACCTAACCTCTCCAAGACTGCAAATATTAAGAAAGCTTTCCAAAACAAGTCACTGCTACTCATTTTTGTCACCTCTTTTCAGACGCTTGAGAGAAAGAATAAGTTCTGAAGCGTGGGAGGTACTAAAAGGAACATGAGAGCAAAAGGAGGCAACATCCCTGCTTCCACTTGTCCCAACCATTCCCCTTACACATACCCAATCTGAGAACCTTACAACTGATGATGGTAAAATATAGTTTTTAATTGGCTCTTAAGTAAGGTATGTATCAGATGCTCACAGCACAACAGACAAAAGGACTGGGGTGGGAGGAGGAGAAGGACAAGTAGGACATACACACAACATTAGGAAGAACTGATAGAAAAAATCTGGGAGATTTTAGTAGAAACCTGCACACTTAAGTACCTACAGGTTTGAGCTATCCCTTAGATTGCACACAAATGAAATGTAAGCTAATGTGGATCACAGAGTACTGGCATACTACGGTAAAGACACCGCTCAGAAGTGGATTGTGGCACTCTAGTCTGTACATTAACAGCTGTCACTACCTGAGGTGACAAGAGACCTGAAAACATTTCAACAAGACTAACTAAAGATTTAAAACAATATCCAGAATACTGTGTATTACGAAATAAAAGACAGTGCCTAATGACAAATTATCCCCATTGTTTTTTCTTGTCTTCAGTACAGCTGCAGGCCTACGCTTCCAACGGCACCTGAGCACTTCTCACTTGTGTCCTTTCCTCTAGCTGCCTGTTCCTAACAATACCCTTGAACAAGAGTAACATGCTTTCTACTCCAGGGCAGGAAACTAACATACTGGCAATAAAAATAGCAAATCCAGCTCATACTATAGCTCCGTGATTTGTAAATCCAGTATAAAGAAAGGAAGAGACAGAAGCTTCCAGATGACATTGATGAATGGAAGAGGCTGGGAAGAGCCAACAAGATCATACTTTTGCACCTGCCATTAGATTGGCTTCAGCACACCATGAAACTGCACAGAAGAGCTTAGTAACAAGTCAGAAACAGATAAAAGGGATACTACATGCAGAAAGCAGCATGGAAAAAAAATCCCATTGTTTGTAGGATCAAGAGGCAAAAGACTGCCTAAAAGATCACTTCTCTTCCCCCACAGGTGTAGCTCTGGCAGAAATATTTTACTGAAATAAAGAAAAAAGAAATGGTTGACAAACAAGGTAGTAATTCTGAAAGTAGGAGACAGTTTTTTTCATAGAAAATGGCATATTACTACAAAACGTAGTAAGTGTGCATCTAACCTATTTTTACATTGAGAATAAAATTCAGAAAATTTGGAGCAAGCTGTCTATAGATAAATCACTTTTTATGGTTTACAATGAGATGGGGTACATGAGAAATGACATTTCTACTTTTCAAGTTAGCATTCATTTATTTGCAGACTGCAAAACTTCTTCACGGTTTAAATAAAATATATAAGAACAATAGCTTTATACACCCTCCCTCAAACAATAAAAGACAACAAACCTGGCTAAGGATCCTTCCAGACTGGTCTCCCATTTCTTGTACAAGGTCAAAAATTTGGAAATTCCAATTGTTCATCTTCTCCATTAGTGAATCATGGTCTAGTAACATTGTTTCTAATGCAGGACTCTGCTCCACCTGTATGAGGGGGTAAGATACTTTATCATCTTTAAAATAACAATGAAAACTAATTTGTCAGTTGTATTGGCAAAAAAGCCATGAAAATCCTAAATCATAATTGAACTTACTGAATGGTGCTGTAACTATGGCTATGAGAACATCATAAATCAATAGTACCATAGCACAAATAGCACAAGTTAATGACTTGACTTTTCGTATTTTGAGGCAGCAGATTCCAGGGCTTTCTGAGACGGTGCTAAATTTTCATTTGTATTTCTTTTTAAACAAGATAAGTTAATAAAACAAAGTAAAAATACGCATAGGCTAACAAAACATTTACTGAGCTTTGACAGTTCATTAACTGAACAAGCTTTAAAAAAAATTATGTATAAACCAAAATGTTAGTATAGCTTAAACCATTTGTCTCCCTGTACTTCCAATATAGGGCACAGTATGAACACATATTTGTAAGTCTCACTGAAACTGCCACATCTTTCCTAAGCTTCCAAAAGAAAACACTAGTCAATTGGTGTTTGAGCATACTATCAACATTATATCTGTACAAATAAATTTTGATCAACAAAAAATTAATACAAATCTCTATCTTGTCATTTCCTAGTGAAAATCATGCAAGCTGGAAATACACAATTGTTAAATGAAAATTTGAATTCCAACAATGCACCATTTCCCTTCCGACATCACAACTCTTAGCAATGCAAAGAACTCTTTATGGCATATTAGAAATGATAAAGAAATACTGTATCGATAAAAGTTATTGCAAGGGTTTTTTTTGCAATTACATGCTTACAAGCAGATTATTTTGTGTTTGATCGATCATTTCCTTCCTTTCATCTCTTTTCTTCTCTGTATGATGGAAAGATTCTTTTGAAACACTAGCACTTCCAATTTCACCTTAAAAAAAATACATACATAAACACTACATGAATAATTTGTTTGTAAAATACTACTGTCTAATAATTCTTGAACTGATCACACAGATTCTTCACAGAAATATAAGTAACAGCTCGTTTCTAAAACATTACTATTTAAAAATTTAACAAAAAAAACATAAAGGACAAGATTTATTAGACAAAGCTTATTTGAAGATCAGGAAAAGCTAGAAGCATAACTTTTTACTTGCAAAAATTGGTTCAGTGATTAGTTTAGTTGAGATGGCAGAAAACTTGTTTGTTATATGGAGTACAGAATTATAAAGCTGTGAGTGGATGTCTATGATAAAAATCCTACTCTGAAGCAGACAATATTTTAGATTATCTTGATTAACCTAAGTTACAAACTAAAATAAAATATATGCATATGAGTTACTTAAATTATAGGGAAAAGTTCATGTAGAAATACAAAAATTTTAATTTAATTTGCTTAAGAACCACCCACAAATTGATTTCAAATATTTGTCTATTTTGAAATCCTACCTGATTTTCTCTCTTTATATTCTGCAAACTCTGGTTCTGGTGTTGGAACAGGCTTGAGTATCTGACGTCCACAACTTACAGAATACATGAAAAATATTGACAACATTCAGTAATTTTCTTCTTTTGCTACTGCTGTATTGTACTGAAACATATCTGCAAAATACTTTTCTTAAAAAGGCATGCTTTTGAAGGTTCCTCCACCAAGCAGCCTTAGTATTTTCTCCTAAATTTGGCACATACAGATTTAATCTATTCTTAGAAAATTATCAACCATCACCTCCCCAGGACTCATCTCCATGAATTAATAAAGCAGAGCTAATTATTTAGAACATATTCAGAAATACAGAATTAAATTCCCACATATGAAGTCCTTCTATTCTAAAAATCGGAAATATATTGTTAGTCTACAATAACTGCTCCTTTCAGTGAGCCATTTCAAACCAATGGCATACATATCGCTTTCTTTAGTCTCCCCCAGACAATCTAGTTACAGATTATTATGAAGTGATATGCCTTTTTTTCAGTACTGACAGATGTATAGGTCTTTTTGTATTTTTTCATTCTATTTGTATTCTTTTCAATGCATATGATGTTTTTAAAAATGTAACAGAATTTACAGTACCTGCTACACATATAACCTACAGGTGTTTTAACTTGCTGCTGAAAATCTGGAAAACTAAATGTGTATCCTGGAGGCTTATGTATATTAATGCTTGGTTTTGTTAGAAAATCAGCAGTATCAGGAAATTCTACAGGTGACCAGCTGCTGAAAGCCCCACTGGAGACAGATCCGTGACTAGGTGAACCCACAGGACTCAGGCCAGGAGAAGCACCTTCCAAAACAAACATTACATGGGCTTCAGATTATAATAAAAACATTGTAAACACTGTTTAGAAAGACTGAAATTTTACTACAAGAACCTTTATAAATTGCAAAGAACGAGCAAGTTTTCAAAACATGATGTATAGGTCACACTGTTAAACACATATAAAGTAGCTAGATCTATTCCAAGTTTTGAGATCTACAACTATGCAGCACAGTCTGGGCTACACATCTGAATGGGCAAACTACGTAACATGTTACGACATCCGGCTTTCAAAGGTTTGGGTTTGGTTTTAGCTTTGGCAAAATTTAACCAGTAGCTGAAGCTTTCCATATTCCTTTCCTTTTTAAATTTAAAAAAAAACCAAACAAAACCAAAAACAATTCAGTGTTGATAACTGACTGAGACAAAAATCTTTTACCTCATAGTTTTGCAATAATGAAAAAAATACACTTGTGAAAGTTTTAAACACAGAGTAAACCCAAAATGTTGTAAATGTATTTTTGAAGCAAGAGATTGAAGTGGGCGGATACTCGCCTTTTTTGACAGTGATGTACTTTTTTTAATTGGCATGATCATCTATCCAAATCTACCTATTAAACCATTGGGCAGAAAAAAAAAAAATCTAAAGTTTGCTCATGGGTAATTAGAGATAAAAACCAACCAACCAACAACTCCACCTTCCTTAGGTCCATTAAATTCCCCATTCCTGGTCAAACAGTAAGCTAAGGTTTACTTCAGGCTTCTGTCTGTGAAATCTGGGAAAGCAAGCTGGTAAATCTGCACTTCAGCTACTCCATGGGCCTAACATGAATTTACAGTACAATTTTATGTTAAGCAAAAACATAATTTCTTTGCCTTGTGAAAATATACAAAAGACAAGTTATCTACAAGTGCCCACAGTAAGCTATAGCCATTGTAAAAATACTTGTATCAAAAAGAATGAAGTGCCCATGAGCAAGCTAATGAGGTAGTCTGGGGACGTTCCAAAGCTTAATCACTTATTCTGCTGCAAACTGTGAAGCAAAAACTCCATCATAAGTTTTATGACCGCACAGGGCCTGCTAAAAAATCACTAAGAGAATATACAGTACTGCCCTTAAATAAGGAATGTAGACATTATACATACACTTCCAGCAGTGTCACAGGCTACACTGACTTGACTCACACACCCTAAGAGTAGTATTTAATTACATTTTGTTACACTAGAAGACAAGATTTGTCAAAGACCACATTGCTAGGTGCAGACAGACGTTTTAGAAAGCAACTGTCACTTCACTGCTGCAAAGAAAGATCTGTAAAGCTGATAAGCAATGTGTAAACTCCCTTCCAGAACTAAAATACATTAATACTCTGATGTTGGTTACTTAATTTCATCCTTTTTACATGGGCACATTCAGCAGGTCTTAATGAATATCATTGTGCTCTGTATTTTCCACAAGATTCAAAGCAGAAAAGTACAGAAGGCAGCCCAGCTTTTTATGAAGACAGAACTATTGAGAATGTGCGATAATGTGTTTACATGCGAATCTGGCTTGTGTTTGCATGTTTCTTGGTGGTTAGAAGAGTGAAAGGTAAAAAAACCCAAAGCCAAACAACCAAACCATCAGTAAGTAATACAGGGAAAACTGGTGAGTTTTGAGGGTTTTTTAAAATAAATTAAAAAAAAAAATTAGAAAGTGTATTCATCTCTCTCAATCCAACCTGCATATTTAAACTTTTATAAAGCACAATTATTAAACAGGTTGTTATTTTAAAATCATGCTAAAATGGATAGACAGAAATGTCAACAGAAGTAGTTTTCAATTAATATGGGTAAACAGATCAGTTATAATGTCTGAAATACTGATATAAACATTAATTCAGCACTGCTGTTGCGGAATCTACAAGCTTACTACACTGATAGTGTTAGAACAAAATCTCCTCCAACTCCTTCCAAAATTTGTTTAAATATTCATCTCAGATGCTATCAAGTATTTAGGAGTGTCTAAGTGACACTGTTCCCTTACGAAAAACATAATTACTAAAGCAAAGTCCCTTACTAATGTATGTGAACTTCGCAGTTTTCAGCAGGTACCAACCATACTCATCGACATCATAACATTTTGCACCTACATAGCAGCTGATGAATAGCTGAGGCTTCTACAAAAATGATGTTAAGTGTAATTTTGAGTATTCTTAGAAGCAGATTAAAAATAAAATATTTTTTTAAAGTATGCAACGTGCTGATGTTGTATTAGTACTACATTTACATGAGAAAAAAACAATTGTAATACATGATGTAGAACTACTACCTCAGCATCCTGCCACTAAACTATACAAATTGCACAATCTTACCTGCTCGTCTGGGACCTATATGATGAGTCAATGTCATAGAAGATGATCTTTGTTTTGGTATTGTCAGCAAGTTTGCACCAAAAGACCCATTTGAATGAGATCCTTGGCTGAAAATAAAACAGTAAGATTTTTTTTTCTTTCCCGTCTTGTCTTCCATTTTCATTAAATAAAATGCTTATAAAACAGCCAGATTGCCCTGGTAAATGTCCACCACTATCCAAGAAAAAGAGAATACTACAAAGAAGTCGAATTCAAGATCAGCTAGACAATATTGTTAAATGTATGGAATAAAAACTGCTGGGTACTGGGTGAAAGCAACAGAAAAGTTTATGCAGTCCTAAAATGACACAGTAAGCGTATTCAGGTTTTACTTTCTAACATGGTATTTGCTTTTCTTGAATGTTTCAACAAAGCAGGTTGTTTTCTAACAGATCCAAGAATATTTAAAGATTGGTTACTTTGGAAATACCATGACAATCTTACACAGTCACAGCTTGCTTTTCAAAACAATTTTGCATTTTTAATTAATCATTTTATTTATTATAATCTTAAAACTAAAGCTGTTTTGACATAAAATCATATCCTACTTCCGTAGCAACATTGTTAAACTCGATTGTTGAATTATGCCATCTGCTGTTCTAGGCATGAAATTGCACTCCAAAATTCCAATCGTATATTTCCTTTAGTAAAGAAAAACGCAATACGCAATTAAAAATAACTGTATACGTGTACTTTAAAGTGAAAATGTAAAACTAATTACTTCATTTCAGTATGGGAAAACAGTATCTACCAAAACAGATTTAACCTTGTTTAATCAGATTTCAAACAAAAGTCAAACACAGAAATAATACGTGATCTCCCATCATTTCTTTAAAGGCAAATTTTTAAAAAAATTAGTTAAATAAAAAACACATGTTCATTCTTCTGAAGTCTGATGCTGACGTGTTAGGCAACCTTAAAAAAGTGTTTGGGTTGATGACTGGGATAGACTGAACTTTTCAGTATTAATGCTACATCACTATTTCATATAAGAACACTATATATTCAGCAAGGTTAGTTCATCTTGACCCAGTGTTTGAACGAGAAACCAAATCAAGAATTTGCATGCAAATAAAACAGCAGCTCTCATGAGTTGCTTTTGAACACTGGATGGATGAATGGAAGGAAAAAGATTCTGGAACATTAAATCAAATGTTGTGGTTGATAATCAAAATATTAATCAAAATATTAATTTATTGTACCACTGTGTAATATCTTATCTTTCTGAACTCTGCTAGAATTCAGTTGAAAGAAGTCATTGTATGTAAAAAAAACTTTTGATTTTTGATAAGCTTTCCTCCTAGTGAGCAGTTTGCTGTTTCACTCTCCCTTTGTACTATTAGCCTGCTCCTCCTTGCTTCTCTTCTAACATTCATTGGGTCCTTTATTGGGCTGAATCAGCTCCCCAAAGCAGGAAAAACTCTTTTTACTGCTATTATTTTTCTGACAATTTAAGGGGCTGACTCAAGAGCCAGAGCCAATGGCAGAAAGTGCTCTAGGAATGCAGGGCTGCCTCTTTTGGCAGCAGGAACAGCTATGCTAATTCATCTATTTCATCTAACCTTATCTGTAAGGTAAGCACCTATGGGGGATTTTGAGATGATTATGTATCAGAAGTTAAAGGAAACCTGATAATAACAATCACTGGAAGATGCAAGAAGACAAAGACAGTGCAAGAGCTGGAAAGAAGTCTGAAGAGCAGGACACAAACCACAAAAACCGAACACATATTCTAGGGCTGTATGGGGGTGGGTGGGAGCAGGGCAGGGGAGCATGACTAACTAGAAGCGGCAGTCATCAGGGTCAAGGGACAATTCAAAGGTGATGCAGTATGAGTGAGGGCGTTTTCCACATTGCTGCTCTTAATTGGGTGAGCTTGAGTAGGTTCTTTGGTCAGTAAGCCCAAAGCTGTAAGGAAACCCTCTGTAATCATACACCGTGTCTGCACCAAAAGTGCTGAGCCCCAAACTGAAGTCCCACAGTTTGTAAGTTTAAAGCGATTTCTCTGGTCTCTAGTTATTTCCAGTGGTTATAACTGGGGAGATTCTTTCAAACACCGATAACCAAATCAGCATGAAAATATAATCTTTAAACTACTACTGCTACAAGTACCTTCAATTATATTTCATACACAAACCACAATGAAGTTTCACTATGTAAAAACTTGAGGAGTATATTTTATTCAAGGGGAAAAAGCCACTGACAAGTGCCAAATTATTTAAATGGTTCCCTTTGAAATTAAAAATAATATTGATAAATAAATTGTTGGATGTGTGTATATAAACTTTCATCCACCTAGTAATTATCAGTTATCAGTGTAACATGTTTTCTTTAAAAAAAATGCATCTATTATACTTACTTTATGACCTCAGTCTTTAGAGATATCAAGTATATTAAAAAAAAAAATCACACACGTTTTAACGTATGTAAGCTGCAACATAATTTCAAACATCTGTTGTACTTTTCTTGCAAGGTATTGCGCAAAGTGAGTTTCACTCACACACAACATAAAAAAATAAATTTATTTTAATCTTAATTTAAAATGTAATCTTAATTCTGGAAATAAAAGCTTTATTTGCACCATATTGACTAACAAGTAGCGAAGAGATTTCTTTCTTAATCTACATTACCGCTTGCTTGATGACTGTAGGAATCATAAATGTTGCAAAACACAGAACAGTGGCTACCGAATGAAAGTTCTATCATCTTTTTAATAGAAAACAAATTTTGGGGTATGTGGAAGTTGGAATGCGATGCATATTTTAGGTAAAAAAGAGGAAGAGGAGGAAGTCAGTAAAGTTTAGAGGTTAAACTAGCTTGTTTTGCAATCATGTATGTTGGACTTTTTTTTTTCCACTTCCTACTAAAACTGATACACAGGCTTACGTATGATGCCAGAGCATGCAATTCAACCTCAAAATGACCTGATTTCTAATTGAGATCAGAGTGACAAAAGTATAGGCTATAATTAACTTGAAACATTTTCCTGTTTATGCTGGCAGAATTTGAAGATTTAATTCACAAGATTTTACATTAAATTCTTCCATTGCCAAGTTCCAAGAGGTTAAATGCTTACCTTGATGTGTTATATTCCTGGTGAGATCTCTTGCTGTTATTCCGTTCCCATCTAGATGATGTTGATTCTAAAGGTGGAATGCCAGAAACTCCTGAAGCTCGTCTCAGCTGTGGTGTTGGCAGGCTATTCCTGCTATTTAATCCCTGTTGAGTAATTTAACCATGGTTAAAACCTATATAATTAAAAACAGACATTAAAATTTTATTTATTGTTCGTGAAGACTAATTATTGTTAATTTTTTTGTAGTGAAATAGTAAGTATGGTATCTTACATTCACTCTTATTGCTCAAGAACGTAAAAAAGATGAAATCAAATTATTTTTCTTACTAGGAATAATTATTTTTCATTTCTCTTTTTTTCTTTCCCCAAATTAAAATATGTCAAGATACTTGTACTCTGAAATCCATGTGGTTCAACAATGACTCTTCAGAGTTTTTAAAAATGGAGATCTTCTAGAGATAGTCAGTTGCTGTAGGATTACGGATCCTTTTTCTACACATCCCAATCATATGACTGCAGTGTCAGCATTCCAGCTCTCAGGATAGCCTGAGATTTTGATAAGTCAGAAGTAAATATTGACAGTGCGAGTAATGTGGAATTTGTCAAAAGGGTGATGCACAATGCACGGGGTCAGTTCTGGTCCATCAAGGCTCCCTCTCTGATTCCATACCAGCCTCACAGCACCTGGGAAGTTTCTCAGGCACCTCACCGTTCCCAGCCTGGAAGCTCTGTTAGTTTAGGCACACTGCAGCCCAAAAACTGGGAATCACCATGGTACTTGAAGAAAGTCCTCTGCAAAGCAGGGCAACAGCACTCGAACAGTCCTGTAGCGAAATAACTCAGGATTTATTAGCTCTGCCTTACTGAAATATCCCCAGAGACGTATATCCATGTTTAAACAGCAAGTAGTAGAATTTACCTAATAGAAAGGATTGGGTCACTGAACTGAAACTCAAAAGCCAGCTCTGGCATATCTGCAACCATTGCACACCTATAAATTGTATTTTAAACAAATTAAAAAAAAAAAATCTCCTCTCCGATTGCATTCAATCCACAATCCACTTCTTAATCCATCTCTAGAGTTGGCCATTCAATGGAGGAAGTCGAGGGGCAGGGGAGGAAGATTCTTCTGCATAATACAGATGCATGTAATCAGAGCTTGTGAAGTAAAAAGGATGCCTGGAAAAAATGTTTAAAACAAAAAAAAATCCAAAGCAATATTTGCAGTATTGAGTAAAGTCTGCAGGGTCATGTGTGAGGACAAGTGACCCTTGGATACTACCACTTCCAAAGTCTGGCAGAAATAATGAGTTTGCAATTTTAATCTTCCTCAGGTGGTCAAAGATCATACTTTACTCACAAAGCTATTACATATTTCAAAAAACTACAATAGTGTTGACATAAAAAAGTAGTCTCTTACTCCGAAAAATCAGACTGATTTGAGTCTTTGATATGGGAGGTACCTTGACTCTGTTGGCTTTGCTGCAAAGCTGCAGTCACAGCCAGAAAGGTGGAACCGGACAGGCAGAAGACGACCACCATATCGCCCACAGAAACGTGCAGTAGTCCTTAACCAACCCTACTAGAAAGGGAACCAGAGGAGCATATTCGGTGTGCTATCACGCAGTGATAGTGCTCTCAGGCTACAATGAACTTCTCTGTCACTACACAGAGGAGAAAAGTTGCTCTGGGAACAAGATTAAACATTTTATTTCTGTGCCAGAAATAAAAGCTATTATGAAAAGACTTTCAGTTATCAGCAATAACAAGGCCAGGAGACAAAGGATGTGGATATTCTAGTGGCTGCCTAGATAACTTTTACTGGCTTAATGTGTGAAAACAGTTAAAACCATGACTGTTGATAACATCAGAAATCCACCAACTGGGCAAGCATTCTAGTGTCACACTCTAGGAAATCTGGGGACAATTCTGCCATGATGGAAGTGAAAAGTCTTTCTATTGCAGGGTAGCCCTGAGATTTCCTTTTTCTTTTTTAGGAATTTAAAGAAACTGATCAGTGAATAGCACCAACGGGGCAGTTTATGCTTTTCAAGTTGCTGAATACCAAGGAACTGAGAGTGAAGAGTTAGTCTGAGATAACCAGTTACTACTAGTCCTATATCTTAAGCCCACTTTCAGTTTCTTTCTTTTCCTTGTGTTTTTTTTCTTTTTTTTTTTTCCTACCAAAGAGAACAGTCAGTTACCCATCAAAAGAAAAAAAAAAATTATAACTGGATGCACTTTGGAAGTCAGTCAGGGAAGAGAAATAAAGATGTCATAATCCTCAAAGAAACAACTTGTTTGAAATACGGAGGAGATCTTTCATATTCCAAATCAGGGAAAGAGAGAATGGGAACCTTTCAATATAGTCTGAGAGATCTCATTTTGAAGAACTATCTTATGATTTTCTTTGGTGTGTCATAATCTAGATTTTGTGCTGACTTACTTGGTTTCTGAAAGAAAGAGAAATCTTTTTCTTTCTTAGAGTAACATACATCGACAGAGATCTTCTGGCTTACCCCTAATGTACTGAAGTCAAACATTCATTGAATGATGGTGACATGAATGATATTTTATCTACCAAGTGAATTAATATACAGGAAAAATCCCAAACTTAAAGGAAGAGTAGCAAATTTTACTTTTAGGAAGGAGGAAAAGAGAACAGCTGTGAAAAAACATAATATTTCAATCTACCATAATATTTATAACCAGTCTTCAGCAATGAATATTTTTCATTTCAAAAAATGAAATTAAAAATATTCTGACTAGCTATATAGAAATTTCAAAAATGATAAGTTATGCATTCATGTAAATTATAGTTTTCACATTGGTATACCAATCCTTAGCAGTTTTTTAAAAAAATCCACTAAGAAAAATATACGCCAAATGATTATGCTCCCCACCCAAGTGATTTCTGCAGATGTCCATGTGACATACTGCAACGATGCTGCAGGATCTTTCCCAGAGTAATCTGTAGACACTGAGCTTTTCCCCAAAAGAATTTGTCTTCACAGTGGTTCCCAATAGACATTCCACAGGCCGAATCTGGCTTGAGGTAGTTTGTCTGGCTTCAAAGTAAGCCAACGAGTTGATCCATTTGGGCCAGACTGCCCACTGCCTGGAAATGGAATCAACTACAGGGCTGAGACATCCCAGATCAGCCTCCACAATAAACAGCCTCAAGCTGTCAATACTGGGCTACTCTAGAATTATTAGTTCTGGTGCACTGCCGCTGAGTTTATGTATTTGAATGCTTTTCCACCACGTTCCATAACACGTCATATAGTAAATACATTCTTGCTTTCACTCACTTATTTACCCTAGATAACGGAGAAGCAACAGTAGATTTACACACTGGTCCCATAACATGATGTGCTGCACAGGAAGAAGAAATATTTTTCCTTTTACATAGTTGATTTGCTTCTGTCTGATGGCTAGTTTCATGTTCACAAGAGTAAATTTCCTTGGAAAAAAGTCACACTGACAGTAATTACTAGATCAAGAACATGGGAGAATCAAGAACAGCTCTGTTTGTGCATTATCATGAGAATATAACATCTTTATTTCATACTTGCTTTTAGTTTTTTTAACCCTGTGTTTATTTCAGGGAATCATCTATTCAGAATGCAGACCAGTGCTTTTACCTGCCTATCCATCTACCACTTGAATTTGTGTTTTGGTACCTATATACATTTCATTCAACGCGTTTTCACAGCTGCTGTCTTTTGACCTTAAACCTAATTCATAGGTACTCGATGAAGAAGCTGCTGTCCATACAGGAGCATTCTCCCCAGATGAATATTCCCTGATATTTTTTTTTTTAAATTGCAACACACGTGTATAAATGAAAATTAAAGTCATTTGACCTTGAGCAGCTTTCGATCTCCTTTTTCGGCAGGATCCTCTATTTCAGGACAGGGGAAGAAACCAGGAAATGGTGTGAACGGACTAGCCTTTGGCCTGCATGTGCCTGAGAAAGCACCAATCAAACTATTAATGCTTTGAAGGGAAGAAATCACTTGTGGTGGAAGGGATGGGTCAGTCAGGAGGTCTGTTAGCATGCTTCGAGCCTCATTTAGTACTGAAAGATCAACTCCACTTCCACTGCCAGCATTCTAGAATAGATGGAAATGTTGCAAACTATTAACATGTCAAAACATTTCACAGTATTCCAAGTTTTAAATAAGCATCTTATACATCGCAAATTAAAAAAAAAAAAAATCAATGCAATGTATTTTTCTTTTAAAGAAAATACACACATATAGACATATTCAGACACCAGTTTTTGTGGGGTTTTGGCACACAAAAAATATTTCAGAATTCAACAATAGCTTTCTGTTTCTTTTTCTCTATTTAAAATAAAGATCTGGTGCCAATTTTTTAATCTCAATTTTTCCTTACTTTGTCTCAAAATTAAACTTAGTATTCTATCTCCTCCAATAATATCAACAGAAATTTTGGTGGGCAAACTGTTATAAGCCCCTTATAGAGTTGCAAGTCCCACAGCCTCATTACCTTTATTTATGCTGATTCTACTGAAACAAATCCTAACTATTCTGTCAAAAAAAGTGATTAGATTTATTTGGCACGAATCTCTGAACAGGAACAGCAATAGTTGACTAGATGCCACCACTGATACAAGAGAGAGTGAGAAAAACAAGCAATCAGGAAAAAAAGTGAGAACCTGGTAGACCTGATTTTGGTGACATTGCTGGGGAATCACTCCCTAATCTCATGCCAGTAGATATTTAAAAAAAAACCCAAACCACTCCCATCTTAAGTTTGAGACTGTTCTCATATACAGCACAGAAAGTAGATACCTGTCAACTTGGCCAGAACTGCTAAATATCAAGTCTCTGCTACATGGAGCTAGAATGCACTAGGACAACTTAGGTAAATAAAACATCAATATAAAAATCGAAATCTGATCGTTTACAGTGAACTCTGTACTCAATCACATTTAACAAAAGATTAATTAGATTCACAACACACTGACCTGGTAATAGGGTTTGTACCATTGCTTCAAATCCCAATCCCAAAGTATCATCTGTAAAGGAAAACAAAAAAAACAAAAAAAAAGAGAGAACAGTAATAGGTAACATATTAATGCTGAAAAACAACAATGGAATAAATCTTGATTATGTGATGTAAAATAAAATGCTCTTCCCTTCATGTTTTTAGATGTAACTTAGGACATTTTCTCAGTTAATGCTAACATAGTAAAAGTCTCAAAGCAGAGTTTAAAGAAATGGCATGCAACAGAGGTGTCTTGATAGAATTATTATATGGCCTTATTTCGATATTTCCGGATTGTTTATAAATCATTTAACATGTACACTAAATTAGGTGGTGACAATGCTTTCCTGCTTCTATTCACCTCAACTTATAAAAGCAAATCTATCCTAAAACCTCCAATATATTTTATGATTTTTTTTTCTTTCCAGAACCATTAAAACAGTTAAAATTTTGTAAATAAATTATGTTAATGTAGTACTTTCTACAATGTATTTTTTTAAAAGGGCAAAAAGCTCCCCAATATCTCAGGTTAAAAATCCGTAATTTTAAAACCATTTTCTTGCAGGAGTTAGGTTTTGCTTGAATACGGTTACAAATCTACATGTTCTGAATAACTTCACAAAACCCACCAAACCCACAAAAGAACGTCAGCAACACAATCTGAAGATGCTATCGGCTTCAAGTGCGTCAACAGCACTCACTTAATTTTTCTTCTACACTGACAAAAAATATAAACAACATTCAAGTAATGAAATTCAGATGTCGGTTATGTTTCAACAGTGTTCAGTCTGTGACAGGTTCTAATTATTCCCTGATAAATGAATTGATTTGCAGAACATGCATTCACAAATGAAACAAATATAAAGACAACCCTTTTTTTCCCCTCTTTTCCATAGCTACAGAGCACAAGCAAAGTGCCCATACCCAACTTGGTAGTTCATATTCTGTAGTCCTGTAAGTTTTTCTGCTTATTTTTATAGGTGAGAACTAGATTTAGTTTTGTTCCTCTAAGACTAACAGCTCTTTCATGGAGGAAACACAATGTTCCAGGCTGGCATTTGTCCAGCAGAAGGTGCAGAAAGCATTGATAAAGAAACACAGGCCGACGTGTCAGCAGTACCCAGGCAAGGGCAGCACTCAAAGGCTCTTTTTCTCTTCTGTTATCTTCATAGAGATACCATTAAACCATGTTAATTAATAGTCATGACATCCACTTGCTATGAAAAGTAAAGAGATCTATCATTAAGCATGTGCTTAAACTGGTAGTAAGTGATGCTGTATTAGAAGGTCTCATTGTGTAAAGCACACAGATCTAAACCAAGCGTTAAGAATTTAAGAATTTGAGGGTTTTGTTTAAGTGATTCATCTAGATACCACCTCCTCATTCATCATTTAAAAAAAAAAAAAAAAACAAACCTAAACATATGAGATGACTGTTAGCGTGTCAGTGATAAGCATTAAGATAACTACCAACGCTATCTGGCCATATCCATTTTGTGTGATGCGTTTGGTTTTAGCATTATCACTGTAAACATGATGGGGTTTTTCTTCTGTAACAAATCAGAATGAGCTGTCTATCTGAGCAGGTTGGTTTTTTGTTGGGTTTTTTTTTTTTGAGTTTTTTTTTTAGGGGGAAGGGGGTTGGTTGTTTTTTTTTCTTCATTCTCAGGTTTCTCTTTTCAGACCAACATTTATTTACTGTATAAAACATAGGTATATCTTTTGGTTTCATTCTGTTCTCCTCAGGTTGGACACAGAGATTGCGTTAATGTGCTTCACTGAGTTTTGAAGTGAAGCAACCAGCAACAAAGATCAGATGTCCACATGAGTTTTGTTAGTTGTATTAGCAACCTTTGATACTCATGGTCCACGAAGCTGCGTCAGCTTGCTTGCAATCTTGCAGCCTCCATTAGGGGACACAAAAGGTTTCCCTTCCCCCAGCTCTTCTAATATTTTATTTGTCTTTTAAACATGTGGTATGTTAGCTAATTTTATTTATTTGTTGGAAATGAGATCTTAATAAAATACCTATACTCTTGCTAACTCCAGAACACTTCTGTACCAAACCTTTAACTGCAACTGCTTTTACTGACGCAGCCTGCTTTATTCAACCTTTAAGCTGCTGGGAGCTGTGGTGTACAGATGTACTCACATAAGCTATACTGCTATAATTTCAGGAGTCAATCTACATGACTAAAAAAGTTCAAAACCTTCCTTTTGGCTTTAACCCTGCTAAAGTAGAGAAACAGATTAAAAGTTGCAGAGGCAGAAAACACTCCATGGCAAGTGTTACTGCTGTATCTCATGTCCCGTACTCACCCAGCACACACAAGGTAAAATAACGTGCACAGCTCATGCAAAATCTACTTCCAATGCAAATAATGGTTTGATATTTTAAATGGCAGAGCATCATTTTATACACAATTTTACTTAGATGAAGAATTTCACATATAGGATTCATGACTGAAAATTTCCTGTTGTCATTTAAGCTTCTCCACTGATCTCAGTTTCACAGTAAAGAAACTGAAAAGTTTTGAAATAAATAGAACGTAAGTTTTCCTGTATGTTGCCAACAGATTCTTTTTTAAAATTCAGTATACGTCACCATTAATTAGAAGTCGTATGTCCTGAGAGAAGACAGGTGTCATGTACTAACACAGCTAGCAGGCTACCACAGCCTGTATTATCAGCTGTAAGGTGTTCAGGGCTCATTCCATGTGCAAAACATCGAAGTAGTTCAAATGAGTTGACGAAAATTTTAGGCATAAAATAGCAATGGCTTCTACTAAGCACAATAGAACACACGTAGATCACTATGAACAGTTTTCCATAGTAAATACAACTTGGCACATCTCTAAACTGCTCAGGTCCACAATGAAAGAGTGATTACTCTCCCCGGGCGCTTACGAGACACCACCAGATGGCACTCCGCGCCAGAAGGCCTCCCCACAACAGCAATTTGGGAAGGGAACAGAAACCGGGAGCATTTTCCTTAACGGACCTTCTGCAGAATGGAAATGGCGCGAGAGACAAGGCAGGGGGTGTTTGTGTGACGGTTTTAAAGGTCAGCAGCTGATAAATTCTGCTTCTTTACGAAAACTTCTCTGTTTAAAGAAGAATTTACTCTTTACCATTCTCTTCAGAAACTAACTGTACGGAAGCTGTGCTTCGTTTCTCACTACCTGCCAGACTTAGTTTAATTAGCCTTACTCCACGCCTTGCAAGTTAAATCTGGAATAGTAAAAGAGCAGCATTTTTGGCATTATTTCAGTTGAGAGTTTGGCAGTCAAAGCTTTGATTAATTACTGTGGATCATCAACAAAAGTTACAAAGTATTCCCAGAGCTCCATTAATCTTACAACAGGAGTAAAAAGGATACAGTTTATTTTGACTTAATGTGAACAGACCAACAGACCTTAAAACAGGCCTTAGGCAGAGCCTCAGCAAATTTTGATTTTGCAACCATAAGACTTGTTGCAGAAAGATCTGTACTCTGTAATGCCAAGATTTTGTAATCCACCGCACATAACATTTTTCCTCGCCTCCTCCAACAAAAAACACCTGATCTAGAAGGGACTTGAGTCACAAAAGTTTCAAGCTACAACTTAAACCTCTGCTTAGCAACTCACACACTTTGGCTTTTAAGCATCCATTGTCAGTGCCAACATCACAGCAAGCACACATCTTGAGAGCTCCTCTGAAGATAAAACTGCAGTGGGCTCACTCCGATATCGCAGATGAACTTCTCAAGGTGAGAATGCATAGCCTTTCCCCCATAACCACGTGTACCAAACTACCAGCTGGCTTGGAGGAAAAGTTCTCATATCGGAACTCTAACCCCAGAGTTTCCCAGCTCATCCAATGAGCAATGATCACACTTTCCTGGTTTTATACAAGGCTGTCAACCTGATCAGGGTTTTGAAGGGCAGTTAATAAAAAACAAATCAAACCAAACCAAACCCAAACAAAACAAAAAAAACCCACACATAACACAGTACCATGTCTTGTTCTTCAACAGTCGGGGACTGTATTACATTTAACTACAATAACTGAATCTATTGAGCCTATGAAATAAATTTCAACACAGTCAGAAGACAAGCCAGCTCACAAAAACCCATTAAGTACATTAAGTACAAGTGACCTTTTCCGGTTTGGCTGCCATCAGCCAGTGATGGGTTTAGGCCAAACTGAAACATGTCACTCAAAACAGCCTGGGAGTATCAACAGAGAGAACTTACAATCGACAGTAAGCATCAGATATTACTCTTTGTTTATATTTTCTCAAACAATTAAAACAGTATTTCCATATACTCCAGAGGAATTACCATGCAATTTGAACACAAGAATTTTATAATCAACTTATCAGACGCTATTTGTAATCCATCTGTTCACTGGGGGGGGCACGGGCGGAAAGCAAGCAACAAAGGCCCTGATTGTTGAGTATCAACCCAAGAATTGCCAAAACTGAAGGACGGCACTTTTGCAAAGCAGGTGTTGTTAGCAACATCAGAAACATTAGTTTAAAAAGTACACAAGGTAACAGTAATAGTCAGCCTTAGGAACATGCAGCCTCCCCTAACACAGCTGATAGTTCAAACAGCAACAGGTAAAAGCAATACTAATGTTTACAAAGAAAAAGGAAAAAATTGCTCCTCTAAGAAGCTTATAATTGAAATAAACTAAAACCAGATCAGAAATGGCGGAGGACAGTCAATGAAAGCCAGCAGAGCTTCAGGGGTTTTTCTTTGGTTTTAATTATTTTTCTGTATAAAAAGCTATCTTTCCTATCACAGTGCAGCCGTGTTTCCAGGGCCTGTGACAGATGTGTCTTTCAGAAGCTAGTTGATCCCATGGAGGGTGGAGTTCTTTTGGATCTTCTTTGTATGAGTGTCACAGCTCCATCTGGGTAAACTCATGTTTGAGAAGTGGTTTAGACTTCTAAAGGTTTAAGTGCAATAAAAGTCTATGGGTTTCATTTTTCTCAAGTTATAAACAACTAACATTAGTATGAAAGTACACTACGCATTTTTAAACAACTTTTTAAAAAAACTTTAATGCTTATCTCAAACTATATTTGGCTAGATAAGTGTGCAATGGTATTTTCAGAATAATTCAACTTACAAAATATAGTATCATCTTAGCTACTTAAGAATTACTTGTGTTTGTGCAAAGTTATACTAAGGATAAATTTATGCAGAGATTTCTAATACATGGCTACAAAAAAAAACTTTCAGAGCTTAAAAATCTGAAAATGAGTTTTAAAACTGGAATATAACTAGTAAATAGGCTCCATAGCCTAAGCTGAAATGCACACACCATCTAAGGCCATACAGAATGTTAACATTTGTAACATCGCTGTTTGATTGCCTAAACTAGATAACTGGGAAGTTTTAGTTTCAATTATGATACTATTCAAAGATTCGTCATGTGCTTTAATGCCTGTTAAGAAAAGAAAATCTCTCCTATTTGACGCCACCCATTCACATTCCACGCTCCAAAATTTTAATAGAGAAAAAATGAGTACAAAAACGAGTTTCTACTTCTGACCGAGTCTTTCATTGATCAAATATAAAAGATTCCTAGTTGCTAGTAGCATCTGCTTGACACCATTAGGCATTAACTCTGTAAATAAGTATTTCCATAGCAACCAAGCATAGAATTAACTAAACAATGAAACCAACACCATAGCAACTTGATTCAGAAATCAACTCTGTGAAAAAAATCACCTCATTCAAAAGCAAAATTCTACAACCAGATGAGAAACTAATTTATTGTAAAGTATTAAAAAGGTTACATTACATATCCTTTTTTTTCCATGCCTTTCAAACAAGACTGATGCTAGATTCATGGCTTTTATTTCTAAATTAGTCTTTTTGTAACAGCTTACAATCAATTAGCTTTTTAAACCCATGTAATTTAATGATACAAAGACAAACACAGCAGTATACAACCTAGAAGTATTGTTTTATTTATTTATTTATTAGGATTTTTTCCCCCTCTCTGTGTTAAAAAGGTAGATTTTGAAAAACAGTACGTTTTTAAGTAGTTAAGTTGTATTCAATGTAAGACTAAAGTTGACACAACCAAAGAATGACTCCGTCAAAGTAGAGGTAGCATTATTTAGATAACACAGACAAGGTTCTGTTGTGAAAACTTGCAGGCCAAAACAACATCCACTTGAGCAGATTATTGTAATCAAGGCAAAATACAGCACTTGGAAAAGCATTCAATATGATACTGAAGGCATTTAGAGTCATGATGATATTTCTCCACCCACTAAACCTTCCCGTGAAAGTAAACGGGACAGGAAAAAAATAGTATATTTTTGGAATCCTAAAACTTATCTCTTCCTGACTCTACAATTTATTTATCCAAGATTGTAAAACAGCTAATAGGTTGTGAAGTCTGCAGAGAGTCACAATCTTTGAGCAAAAACTGAGTGTGCTTTCATGGTTCTGAGGTTTGGATAGCTTTACTGAAGGAAACAGTCATATGCCCTATCCTAGACTCTGCCATTGACTCTACTGAACTCTTCACTTTAAGAAGTCTAAAACCTTCCTTCAATGGAAAGAGACTTGCTTCTACATAACTGCTTTAGCAAATACTAATTTACACATTAAACAGCACCTGCAACATACTTAGCTGGGCACGTAAGACCAATACTGGAATATACAGGTGTCTGGTTACCATAATGTTTTCACCAGACTCCAGAGTATTCTGATCTTTCCTGCAAATATAAATCTTCCACAAGACCTGCACCTAAGTAAACTTTAACAAGTCACTTTAGAGTCTTCACATGTTTAGTTGCTGTTTTCAGTAACTTTGTCCTCAGCACAGATACAAAACCAGAGCAAAAATGCTCCACCATTAGCTAAAGTTTCAAATAAGCCTTCGGCAGGCTTATTCTTAAAGTTAATATCACTCCCTGCAGGCAGAAAAGTATTGTTTTGTTTGGTTGGGTTTTTGTTTTTTATGTGTTTCACTTGTTTGTTTTAAAAAAAGACATGCTACTTCTGCTTTTGTAACCAGGAGTATCAGCAGGTCAGATTCTACTTCGTCTGCTGCAGAAAGTTTTCAGTTTTCTCATTGCTTGCTATGTTTGCTCCAATCTTCCTTTCAATATTTTTTAAGATCTTCTAATGTTTCAAAACGGTTTTAAAAGGTGTTTTGTCTATCAAGGGAAAGTAGGGGTTTTTTTTCTTCTTACGTAGGTAATGAAAAAAACTAGCTAAAACCACACTTAGGTCATTTCCTGTTCCTTCTAGGTTTTGTCAGACTTGCACGTCAGAGTAAAGGCCAACCAGTAATTTATGGCAACTGGGGGAGGGAGGGCAGAGGAAAAAAGCCTGTCATGTGCAGATCCTTTAATTGCCCTTTATAAGCATTTTACTTTAGAGCATGTGGTTCTAATCACCATCAAAGAAAAGAAATAGTGCTAGGTGGGTTACTGCTCTCATATGGTACAGTTGCTTCGGTGTTTTGGCATTCTGTACTACTTTTATTGTCATCCAAAACCTAACGCCATTTTTTAAAGTTGTGTTTATTTTACAAAAGCAAAATCTAGAAATTGCTCCCAAAACATCCTTTTCACATTTACCTATTGGCATTATTTTACAATTATACATAGTAAAAGCCTTTACTGCTGTGTTGACACACTGCTAACGTATCGTTTTGGAAGAAAGAGACAGAGAGAGCAACCTTAAATTTTATCTTTCTGCAATAGAAGGATGTGCATAAATCTTATGCTGGAGCATTTTACTGTATGTAGGTATATTGTCAATGCAGTAGCTAAAAACACTTAATAGAGATGAACCTATTTCCCCCTCTATTGACTTAAATTTTCCAATCAAGTATTTTTTTCCCCACATATTACACTAGAGATATAGGAATGAATCTCTGATCTTTTTCTTTCCAGCAAACAAAGAGAAACTATTTCATATGACCACAAGGTTTTTTTTTTTTTTTCCCAGTGCTGAGCTGAAGAAAAGGAGATACTGAATTTTTCAAAGATTTTTATCACAAATTTCTCTTTAAAAATACTTACATTTCTCCTCTCTCCCCAAGTCCCCCTCTAAAAGAAGCAGCATAAAATTAAGTTGTACAACTCTCTCAGCCAAAAATTAACATGAATGTGAGAATGGTTCACATCAAATGAATTAGACAAAACGATCGTCTAGTCCAGTATCTTGCCACTGACAGCAGCAACTACCTCAAGATAAGAATATTCTTAAGTGGTGCTAATTCTCAAGTGGTGAATATTCTTTCAGCCTCTGCAACACAGCTCAAGAAGCCCTATGTTGTATGCCTTCGTGTATTATAAAGGTCAATAGATTTTTCACCTTTGCATTTCTCTGATCATCTTTTCAGTACTCATGTAAAATTCTGACAGATCCAGTATCATACACAAAGGCATTTCACAACCCAAACACTTATGCGCTTATGCAAACTTTATTATGCAAAGTTCCCTTTCATTCTGAATCTCTCAACGTCGAATTTGTACAGTCAGGAAGCAAACAATCAGCAAGACCTTCATGCACCCACTGAACGATTTGTTTTTACAAAAGCTTATATTTGTTCTCCAGCTAACTGCAGGCACAAGACAATTTTTTTGCACACTATGAAGCTGTATTTTCAAATCCCCCAGGCTAGTTCATTCAGAGACACAGCACCTTCAGAGTAACAAAACTTCTAATTCTCACCCCGCCACTTCTTTATTTGATTGCATTAATTGTCATCTTAAGGATGACACGTTGCCACAAGGTACAAGCTTAAAATTGCCACAAGGTACAAGCTTTACACAAATCAGTGTTGTTCTCTTTCAGTAACTTATCCAATCAAGGAAGATGATGACCCAAAAAGAAACATTTCTGGGACTGAAGTTAGGCACATAAACTGAAAAAAAAAAATGGTGAAGAAGCCAAAGAAGATATTAAATCACAAAGGAAAGCAAATATTGCTGCAGTGCTGTGGTTGGAAGTTATACATGAGGATTGAACTAACTACATTCTCTGTTGCTCAAGCTAAAGAATTAAAAGCAATAATTAAAAAACAAATGAGAAAGTACAATTGTGACTCTGATTACAAGAACAATTGTGTTAGCGAAAGTTAAATCAATATTAAAAAAAAAATCTTAATGGACAAGTTTCTGGTTGAAGTGCCAGGAAACACAAGATGAGATCTCTTGGGGGAAAAAATATTGAAACTCTGAAGAATGTAATACAGATTGCTGTCAGAAACAGAGAAAAACAAAGGAATGCAAATTGCTGCATTCTACAGAAAGTGCCAATTTACTTTTCTCTAATGTATTCATGTTAAGTAGTACTTTCGTTGTCAGCTCCGTAAGAAGCTGAGGAAAAACTCAAATAGCAGCAGATTTGAAAGAACGTAGAAATTTTTTTTTCCATCTAGTAATGTTGTGATGTTATTTTAAAAAAGAAAGAACAATGATGCTTTCCCACTTGTTACAACATTATGTGATTATTAGATTAAACAAAACTACTTGGGGAGATCCACTTTGTCCCCCAAACAGCAAGTCTTGCACAGGTAGCTGTTTATGTCATGCTTATTTTGCGTGTGAAAAGTGAAAAAAGAACTCATCACCAGCAGCATGGGAAAGGCCACATACACCATTCCACCTTGCCTCGTGATAAACTCATCCATCTAGGAAAAGAGTATGCAGTCAGACGTCTCTGGTAGTTGTTACCAGTTACTAATCTTGTGAAAAAGTTCTCTATGAAAAGACTGAGGGACGAACAAGCTCAGATTTCAGTTACAAGACGGAAAAAGAATCCCCAATGCCCTAAAACTCCAGAAGTTATTGTGAAACGCTATGGTTTTTATAGCGTTTAATAGCACATCCTCCTGAAATTAATTCACGTTATGTAGATGTAAGCTGAATTTCACCCACTACTAACATGGTAACTAAAGGTACACTTCCAGAAAGGAAAAAGTATTTGTCCACAATCAACATCTCCAGAACTACAGGTTCTTTTCTTCATCAGCCTTTTCATAAATTATGTTCCATTCTGCTATTTGAACTACCACAGGACTCTCCCACGCTTGAAGACATAACTGGATAACCTACTATACTCAAAGGCAATGAGAAATCATATCCAAAAGCCTGTTTTCACTCCAGTGTTTTGATTTACTCTCTAAGCCACTTTGCTACCCTGTTGACAGAGCACAAGTTACAGTTATGTACAACATTCTTATTCCTGTATTCAGAAATCTTTGCAATGTGAAACTAACACATAAGAGAATTGTGAAAAATAGTGAAGTTGACTTGTTCCTTATTCTAAGTAACCTACTGACGTTTGTTTCTGTAACAGGCTTTACTAAGATTTTGATGATTGAAATTGATACTCTCTACACCACCACCACCACCCCCTCCCCCCCAAAAAATAATCAAACTTTGTGATATATCAGGTTAAGTTGTTCTTAAAAATACCCAGACTTAACAATATTTTTTTTCTTTCACTTTGGTAGCATGACTCAGATGGAGAAATTAATATGAAAGGAGGTCAAGATGGGTCAAGTGTCTTCCAGTGATTGTAAGATAGTAAGAATAGCTTGTCAGCCTTTTCTATACAAGCAGAAAAGTATTGGGATATTCTTTTAAACTGTAAGATATTTTTAGCAAAATCATCACAATAGTGAAAATTACACAAATGCCTACAGAGTACAACACTGGCAGTGAGAATATCATTCGCCATTTGGGACAAGCATTATTTACAATAAAGTTGCAGTGTAGCATGCCCAATAAATCCATCAAATATTATAAATGCATGCAAAGTAATTCTTCCTTAGGGAACACCACTAATTTTTTTCATTTCTCAGCCTTTTTCTAATAGCCTTTAATGTGTTTGCTAGGAAGTCTCTTTCAGCCCATGTTTTCAAAATAGCTGTTAGTGAGATGAACCTAACAAAAAGGGTCTACGCTCATCGGTGACTACTTCTATGTTCTTATCAACAAATTCAACTCTGGACTAGCATCTCCTAGAATTTGCATATGCTTTGACTATTTTTTTTTTGAAGTAGAAAAGGGGAAAATACCTAGAATTTAGAATAAACACTAACCAAAGAAAAATTATGGGATGCCAAGATTCCGAGCAATATCTGACTAGAAAAATACTGTCCCAATGAGGCAAGCAGAAAAGCTTTTACAAAACCTATAGACCACTGTAATTGGCTATCCCATTTAAAAAAACCCTCATAATCTTTATGAAAAAGGCAAATAGTTGTACAGTTATTCTTAAAAAAAAAGTACCTGAAAGCTATATACCTTATGCTTTAAAAACGAATAGTTTTTCTATTAGAGGAACCATAGATTTCAATCCAAAATTAATATATATAACAAGTATCTTCTACAGCATTTAATTACAATCTTCACACTGAAATGTAGGAATTTTAATTTTTTCTCTATTTGAGTATTTTTGATGTATCAGTTAACTTATGACATTCAAAATGGGTATATTAATCAAATACCCTTGTAAAGCACATACAAACTAAACTAGGAGATACACTGGCCAAAATAAATAATCAAATATTTAACCATGCCTGATCCAACATATGAAAGATAAGGTTTTATTACAGTAACCTTCAAAGGAGCAAAATCTGTACAATGTGATATAACCAATCACAAGTTGTGTATTGTACCACAGGACTAGAAATCAGCAGCTGTAACACCAGCTTTTAAAGGGATCCAGAAAAATGTGGGGAATTTGTCAGAGGAAATAGACAAAAAACTAGGGGAAAGAAAAAAAAAGAAAGCCCACAAAATGAATTAATAGATGCTCCCTTTAAACAAAACATTGACAAAAGTCAGTAGGACTTTTCACACATGGATACCATGCCCAAGAAACCTACTAGACTCTTTGAAACAGACTGCACACATCAATAAAAATTAGCCAGTCAGCCAGTGTACTTTGATTTTTAAAAAAGCAACAAAAAACTTTGACATGGTCTCCCAACAATGGTCCTGAAGAAATCACATTTACATGGGAAGAAAGGGATGGCTCTCCTCTGGATTAGCAATTTGTTGAAACATAGAAAGTAAAGAATCAGAGTAGAAAGTTCACAAAAAATAAAAAAAACCACGCCCATAGAGACTTCCTTAAAGATTCAAGCTAGAAATCTATCTTAATCAACCCACTCAAAATTAATTGAAAAGGCAGTAGAAGTCTGAGGTGTCAACATGCACTGATGACACAAAATTCCTGAGGATAGTCAGAAATAAAGCTGATTCTGAAAAAGCATCAAAAGATCTTAATATAGTGAGTAAATAGGCAATAAGACATTGCTGAAATTCAGTGCTAACTAACGAGTAAATGCTGAGTACAAAAATAAATTTAAACGATTTATATAGAAAACTGGGCCCATATTACATCAATAGCAATCAGGAATGAAATCTTGAAGTAATTTGCATCAGCCCAATTCTCAAAGATGTTACATGAAATATTAGAAAAGGAGCATCAAACTATACAGAAAAAACACTGTCACTGCATAAATCCACACTACACCCACAATCTGAGTGCTGCATGTAGATATAGAAGTATAGAAGATATGAAAAAAAGGAGGCTAATAAATCAAAGATCTGGAGCAGCTCCTACTGTGAGGAGTTACACCGAATGGGATCCCTCAAGCGTGAGGAAAACAGAGGGTTATAACAATACTCTATAGTTACCAACGTTACGGAGAATGTAAATATGAAATGAGCAGTCAGCACTGTTCCCAAGCACATGAATGAGGGCCATGTAATTAGATTTTCTGGCAGTAGGCTTATAACAAGCCAAAGGAGGTATTTCTCACACACTACATAATTAAATTATTGCAGTTATTGCTGCAGGTTTTTACAGAAACTCAATGTAACCAAAGCTGTTAAAAAAAGTTCACGGAGACTGATCAATCCATGGCTACTCACCACAGCCCAAACTTATTCTCCAGCTAAGAATGGCCCAAACTGTAATTTGACGGAACTTGCCAGAGAACCCCAGAGGGGGAAAAAAAACACTTCTAAACAAATGCTACAACTGACTATTATTAAAGATAGAAAGCCTGGGCTGGGTGAACCAGTTTGATACCATCTCCAACTAAAGTAAAATGAGTAATTATAAAAATCCATCTTAGCAATTTTCCTAGTTGCAGCAAACCATACTATGCTTTTACATCCTTCAGAAGTTTCTTTCTGAGGCCTGAGAGTTTCTCCTCTCATCCATCTCTGTCTTTGAACCACAGGTCTCCAGCTCCTTTCTGTAAACCTCATTCTTCCTGCACTCCTGTAGTTTCAAAGCTGCTCTTCTTCTCCCCCACCCAATACGCTCCCAAGGGTAGCAGCAGTCTCCTGTTCCCTCCAGAGAGTTCCACATGACCTAGTCATTCCCTTTAAAATAAATATAATTAAAAAATATATATATACTGTCCACCAGATTTGTTTCTATTATGGCTCAGTTATAGGACTTAATCCGTTTGTTCATTTTGCAGAATAATTGACACTGATGATCTAGCACTCCTCCACCAATAACTAAGTATGATTCATCTTGTATGTAAGTTTTTAAGAAGGTACAAAGAGCTTGGAAAACCTCCATTACATTTCTTTTTCAGACTTTTTATATTTTTATATACATATGTATATACAGATCTATACATAGATATACACAAACTCTATAGAGATGGGTATATAAAGCATCTAATCACATTATGAAAGTTTCTTAAAACATATCATCAGACTATTATCATGTGTCATAGTAGAGGATCAGCAAACAAACAACAAAATAAACCAAGAAACACACTAAAACATCAACTTGCATACTGCTCAGAAAAGCCACTGAAAAACTAAGCTATAGAACTTTTGCATTTTCTTTTAAGGCACCTCAACTTTATTTCTCCTTACACTATCAAAATGTGATTATCAGGCTGGTAACTAAAAATAATGGGGAAGGTTCAATCGTGACAAATAAGAAGAGCAGCACTTCCAGCAGCACAGATCTCCAAGTAATAGAATGCAACAGCAAATATTAAAATAAACACAAAACTGAACCAAGCTGCAGATAGTAAGCCAATAAAGCCGAGAACTTGCTTACAGCTATATTTCACTAAACAAACACGTTGATTGATCTCTTATCAGCACATCCAATTAGAACCTACTTTGTGAAGATCAGAGTGAATTGCAAGTGTAATCTGAAGATGACAAGCACTGTCACAACCCTAACTACACCTGCTTTAAAAGGCAAAAGTCATATGCCTCTAAACTGAACACTGTATCATCGAACAGCTTAAAAGAACTCAAATTCAGAAAAGATGTCTAAGAATTCTCGGGAAGATTAGTACTTTCCTTAAAACTAGCTAGTGACTTTCAGAAGCTGTATTTGAAATTTTAAAATTAAAGGTGTTTATTACTAATTACAGTCCTAAATGAAAACAAGTTCAGTCTTCTCCTCATTCTTTCTCCTCCAATAATTTTACTATTACTGCTTGGAGAGAAACTAGATGAGCATCAGCTTAGGGGAGGAGAAAAGAGAAATAAGGAAAGACTAATATTCTAGGGAGATTATAAATTACCATGCCCTAACCTGCTATTTCCTTTCAAAAGGATTATTTAATATTCTAAAAGCATTGTCCAGACTGTTCAGATTGTCATACAAAGCTCCATGATCTGATCTATCTACATAATTGCTTATTTTGCAATTGTGATGGCTGGTGATCATACGAGCACATTCCACTGTACTGGATCAAATAACCTGAAAGAGCAGGTTTTAAACATGAGTTTTCATGTCCTCTTAAATAAAGATGGTCATATGATGGGGAAAGTGGAGAACAGCAAATGTTCAAGTGAAGGGTATTTATTCTTTTGAACCATGCTAGATTTCTTCATGTCTATGAGTACAGCATTTTCTTTGCCCAACTGCAAATAGCATAATATAAGGTTAAACTACTTTAATTCTCATATTCAAGCGGGAATGTTTTGAAGCAAGGATAACCAAAATAACCAGTTTCTTATTTCCCTGAAAAGTAGTGGTAAGTAGATACAGAACATTTCTCTCCTCAGTCCAACTATACTATAGCAAACAATTTGTAGTTAACACAGAAATAACCACATTTTTTTTAATAAAGCAAAAGATCTAATTATGTTGTTTAAGTACGTTCTCTAGTGGAATCGGAAAGAAAAATCACTGACATGCAAGTTTGTATGTCATGGATGCTATTGAAAATAAAGATACTTTACAGATCAAACATTTCAAATAAAAGAATAAGATTAAACTCAGGTAGCCATAAACTGAGAAATGCAAAAATAGATTGACAGAACCTTATCTGAAATATATGGAAAGAAGGAATTATTTTTTGCCTTTCCTTTTTTTTTTTTAAATCCTCTCTTTTCAATCTATCTGTTCATACTGTCTAACTTTTTTTTGTATTTGTTTCTGCCAAGGACAGTCAGTTGGCTTACAAAAGACAATTAGATCAGTAAGACATAGGTTAATTGCAGTACGTATTGCCAGAGATTCTGACCCAGCGATCAGTCAGTACGAAGTAGATGGCAGGAAAAACAAATCAACCAAAAATCTCTCTTAAATTTTGAGGAGACAGACTTAAAAAAACAAAACAAAATCAACACAACCCAATAAACAAACCCAACTCACTTGAAAAATTGCCAAAAGCCTTTGCTGTTTCTTTTTTTCCTGCTTTCCCATTTTTACAACGAAAAAGCCCACCACAGAACAGTTTGCCTTTATTTCAACCCCTTCTTTCCTTCAGAGAGTGATGACTTGGAATGTTTCCAGGGGGCTTTCTTGGTCAGTGAAGACAGTTTTGCAGGTCCCAATCAGAAATGGTAATGCCCATTAAAGATGTATTACTAACTCCAGATTAATACAAACAGGGAGGATACTCTTCTTAGTTCGGAGGTCTGTGATGGCAGTTGCCTGTGTTTCCTGTGCTTCAATTATGCCACCAATTGCCCAAAGTATGTTTTAACACTGAAGCAGTAAGAGCAGCCAAGTTAAGCTTTAACAGCAGAAGATAAAACAGGATACACACAGTCAAAGTTACGAAATATGAGGCCCAAAGAGACTATTTTTATTCTTTACTTCCATACGACAGAACAGATTGTAGTAATTTCTGCACCCATTCCATAGCTACCAACTGGCTTACTCTAGACCCTGTTTTTTATGACAATGTCTGGGTCTTTCCACAGAAGCTAATTTTAGTTGAGAGTATGTGTGAATGAATGTTTTAAATATTTGCTCTAGATTATGTCATATGCAGCTTAACTAGGAGCGCTTTAAATCACCTCATCTCTACGGGCTACATGGGAGCACAGACACCCCATCTTTCACACATACAAAGAGGAATTACAGAACAAGTTTGGCAGAGCAGGAAGACCATCGTCATATTTCAGCATTTCCTCTCAGTAGTAAAAGGAACAAATCTGGCATTTCAAGAAAGTTAAAAACGTTGGGGGAAGGGGGAGAAGGGACTGAGGGGGGAAAATCAACCTGACATAACCACAAAACTTAAATATTTAAATATTTTAACAACTATAAAGCAATTTATAAATAACAGCCTGATAAAGGCAGACAGATTTTGGTTCTCTGGCCAGTTTGTGAGCAGGGCTGCTCCCAAGCACTTCCTCACAGTAAGGCAAGAAGTCAATGAAACACGAACTTAACAGTAGTCCACGTACAAAGGCAGCTTGGACCAACACTGCAGAACAAAAGCTCTGACACCATTCAACTTAAGAAGTTTGTTTCCCCAGGGAAGAAGGAAAAACTATTTTCTCTAAGCCAAATTTAGTTAGAGACCAATTCTTTTTCAGAGCCTATTTTCCTTCCTTTATAGAATGTCCTAGCTGGGCCTGAGTTAGATTTAGAAAACTTCCCAACTTGCCTTCACAACATAAAAGCTTAGGACTTCACTGGAGGAAATTACTGGTGTTTCTTCTAATAACTCTTTATTTCCTGGAGTATGACTCCAAATATCATATTTCTCAAATGCATGCTTTATTGCAAAGATGTATACAGAGACATGAAATTCAGAAGCAGCCTCTACAGTAAAGGTGATTCTTAAAACCCACTGGAGGATCACAGGCATGGTCAACAGTAACGAAGAATCTTTGAGGAACAAACTAGAAATGACCAGAATTAGTTTGCTTTAACAAAGTACAGCAGTACAGGAGCAAAAGAATAAACAGATAGCAAAAGTAGTAAATTGCTCTGGCTTAAAATTGCTATGTAGTTTTAAGAAATGGCAATTTTAGGATGAGATTTTTGGTTTATGCCAGTGTGGAGGCATGTAGAAAGGCAAGGGTGGGGGGGGGGGTGTCCATGGACCCTGCTCATGCAAGAAGTTTTCCAGTCTCCAAAGCAGTAGCATGTGTACACCTACAGAATGAACATACGGATGGAGAAGCATAATAGAATTGTTAGCTACAAGGAAATTGCACAAGTCTCATACTACCCCTTAGAAGCAGTTTTCTAGAAATCTGGCTATTAAACTTCTACTTGAGAACTGTGAGTATGAAGTCCAGAAGAAAAATGTTAAACACAAATATGTCTAAAACACCTACTTCAGTAGACCATTAAAGTTTTCCTATCATACACTATTCCTTTTCCTCTCTAGCTACTGCCTTTAAAAATGCTCTTACTCTCATTACATAAAGGGTATTAAGGCTCTATCCTCATTCTGATATGAATTTTTTTTTTTTCAGAACTTTCTTTCATCTAGAAAACATCACCAATGGTTCTTAGCATGAAAATGACTACGTTGTAGTGTCTGTAATGCCCTAAAATTCTTTTTCAAAAAAATAGAGATGACAGTAAAATGTGCTATTTAGGCACTTACAGAGAAGTTTAGCAGGGTGTACCAAAAACACTTTGAAACGTCATCTCATCAGGTTCTCTCTGACAGAACAGTTTGAAAAAAGTAGCAATGCCCTAATTTATGGGTGCTTCTCTTACAAGCCATCTGCTTCAAGCAAAACAGCTGCCAGTGATGCAAGCTGGGAAAGTAGCCAATCTGGCTCACATGCATCTATATACCCAAGAGAGCAATTAATAAGTCACAAAACAGTACCCAATTATGCAAGCGTTTTGAATCTTGGGGCTCAGAACAGGGCTGAGAGAGTATGAGACAGCCTGAAGGAACTCTCGGCATTGAACTATACTGTATGGATGCTGCAGCGCCACTTGATCTTTCCTTCTTACCAGGTTTTACACAAGACAAAGTGGTAAATAAAATTTCACCTAAAGCTAGCAAGGTTTTTTGAAAACATGAAACCAAATGACAATATTTAAATTGCAGGAAGGTATCTTAACTAATTTCTTAAGGCCCAAGACTCATGCAATGCTACCTTTCATTCGAAAAGCACACCATACTTATTCAGGAAAAGAGAGTCAATAATTATTTACACAAGTACCATTATTTTACCCTACTTACATGAGGGAATTAAAATAAACATTTCTATTTTCTTCTTTCAAATATTACCATTTGAGTTTCATATGTTTTGTTCTTAAAAAGATTAATAATTTAAGAATGTAATAAAGAAATCCTCTCCAGCCATGAACTAAAAAGCAGCCAAGGTTATTTTTTTGTTAGGTAGAAGGCAAGATTCAAGCTGAGCACATCTGAGTAAGTTTTGACCGTTATATCAATCAAATAATTTTTTTCAATGCTCTTTTGTTCACAGCAAGTTTTCACTAATTGTCAGAACACACGAAAATTAAAGTCTGCACATATTTCAATCTCTCAGGGGCCTTCACCAGGAAAAAGCCAGACTGTTAGAGCTAAAAACATTAGTTCACACTTTGTATTTTGACGGATTAACTCGA
This sequence comes from Tauraco erythrolophus, assembly GCF_009769465.1. Taxonomy (NCBI): domain Eukaryota; kingdom Metazoa; phylum Chordata; class Aves; order Musophagiformes; family Musophagidae; genus Tauraco; species Tauraco erythrolophus. Next base: position 14,393,647 of record NC_141470.1, read on the forward strand.
AGAACTGTCTATTAGGAGACTATCTCCAGGTTTATAAAGAGAACGCACGCTAATCCACATTTATAACAGAACAACCAAAACAGAAGCATTATCAAACATGTAAAGATGCCGCCTTTGGTGGTGGTTTTCTGTGTTGTTTCCTAACAAAGCAGGAATAGTTGGTTTGCCAAAATATTATTACAGTATCACTGCTTGGCAGCCGTCACTACAGTAGGAGGCATTCTAAAATGAAGAATACAACTATACCTCTCTTACAAGCCCTATCCCAACATTACTTCCCCAAATAAGTGTATAAAAGCTATGTTTTGGTTTCAAAACTAGAAAAACTGAGATGATGCCTTTAATCAGTCATCTCTTTACCTTCTTACTTTCTCCCTCTCCCTCAAATCAGATAAAATTATTCATAAAGCCTAATAATTTGTTTGCACTTGTAGCAAAAATAAGGAAAAAAGATTCATTATAACTACGTCTAATAAAGTAGTACATTAGAAATCTTAAATCAAACTTTGTTTGGTAAATTTTAATTCCAACAATGTAAACAACTTAAAGAAGTACATAACAGTCATACAGCTACTCAAACAAGCACACGCTTAGAACAGACAAGGGGCAGCTGGAATAAGACAGAACCATAAAAAACTTCACATCTTTAGATACCTCAGGATAACGAGGCAGAAGGGAAGCTCCTGCTTGATTACCTGGTACCTGCAATGTAGTTAAAGATTTACAGAACGGAACTCTGCTCCTCATAATTTTAGCAAATCTTTTGGAAAGAGCTCACTATTAAAGTGAGGCAGTTAAAAACTAAAAATTCAGTTTGAATGCCCCAAAATTCGTTTAATGAAATGGTAAAAAAGCAAAAGGGAAGAGTCAAAAAAACGTACCAAAAATTTAAATTGGAACTGAAATTGCCATGCACTTAAAATGTTTGTGAGGTCTTTCTCCCACAGGTAATCTCTGTCAAGTAGTAGAGCTCACACAGAAGCTTACAATTAAATTCTTCATACCTGCAATCTCAAAACTTATAGGAACTGGATCATCAGTAAAATAACTACTCCTCTATCTTTTTTTTCAAGTGATGCAATAGGTTCAAAAGCGGGCAGGCAAGAGAGGACAGATGTGCAGGCAAAAACAGATAGCACAAACAGTCTCCTTGCCTTTCTGCCTGCAAGGCAGAATCATGTAAGTCTTTCTTCCTTTGCAAACTCAGCTAAAATACATATTATACCTCCAATACTATTTACTGAATAAACATACTTTTTCCTCTACAGCAATTGTTCTTTCTGCTCTAATTTCTAGAAAGTGAAATATAGCAGTTTAAATCTATCTATTGCATGAACCTAGAATTTCAAAATCATGAACGACACGATAAAGTGTCAGGTAACTTTCCCGGGACCGTTTAAGGAACGTAAAGGAGCTGCAGTCTCTCTCCTGTCACTGCACCATCTTTCCAGTCCCATATCACACAGAAATGCTGAGGCCACGTAGTTACCCCTCAGATTCAGAAGGACAATAGTTATCTTCTGACCTCAACTATAGTACAGTTTTGTTACTTGTACCATCCTAAATTTAGCTTTGTAAGCCTCAATATATCTTGATACAAGGTGCACTGTCAACACTTACAAATGCATTTGCCGTCTTTAAGTAATGAAGCAATAACAATCAAAACTTTCAAAAAATATTTAGATGGAGAATAACTCTACAAACTTCTATGACACAAGATTTACCTAACTAATAACTGACTTTAGAAAAACTTCCTATAGGCATGCTACTACTTCATTACTTATAGAGGTAGTTTAAACACTTGCCAGGAACGGCAAGTGAACCTGACAGGACAGAAATGCACATATTGAGGCCTGCCATTTACCTAACAAAGTAACAGCAATAATAGAATCATGAAGTATGAGCTGAGAAGTGATGGTTTTAGACCATCTAACAAACAAGAAGCCATTTGTCAAACATCAACGTACTACAAGTGCTTGAAGGGCCATATGAACACTTTTAGTCAGCCATACTAGGGCACAGCTATGAAATTTTCCATTCCACTTCACAATTCCTCTGATTTTATGGGCAGCTTAAACTCATAAATAATAATTTTGTATAATGACTAAAGAAAAGAAAATGCATTTTTATGCACTATAAATGTGGTTTGTATAATCTGTAAAAAGGGCAAGATTTCAGTTTCTGTAATGAAGTCTGTTTGAGCAAGGATCAATTTTAACTTGAAAAGTGAAAAGAAAGTTACATGATTCACATGTAACAATATAACTTAAGTATATAAAATGACTAAAGAATTATTTTCAAATTTTTTATCTATAATAATGCCAAGCTATTTTTACCGCTCCCGCCTTGATGAGTACTTGTGTGTTTAAAGAAGTTAAAACAATTACAAAGACATTTGCAGGAAAATCAAAGTGCTACAACCTGAGGAAGGTCAAAAGTATTACGTCAGAAATGAACTTTATTCTACAATGACACACTGTATGTATGCCTCACTACCACATTTCAATAGAAACCAGCCGAATAAATTCTGACAGTTTTTCAATGTAATAGCCAATATATTTTAAAAGATATTCAAGTTTAGCTACATCTTTTGTATGTTTTGATTTGCACAATCTTCCTAAAATAGAGCAACAACAAAAATTATTATTCTTGAAATAAAGACTGAAAATATTTAGTAATTCTGCTAGTTTTTCTAGCTATGTTATGTTTGATCTTCATAAGAAATAATGAGCAGAATAAAATCTGTAGTCTATTGTAGAAAAATCCACAGCAATCATATTATTATTCATCCCAGACAAAAAGCTATATTCAATTCAGGCTATCATTTGCTACCTGGACATGGTCCTGGGACACGGATGCTAAGTGGCCCTGCTTGAGCAGGGGAGGTGGAACTGCTGACCTCCAGAGGTCCCATCCAACCCCAACCATTGCCTGATTCTATGAACTGCACTGTTACGATCGGTGCACAAGAAGTCTGTAGTCCCAGATGAGATCAAACAGATTTGTTACCATTTTGAGCAAATTCCAATATTTTTTTTTCTCCTCATTATGTTGTTTTGTGGAGAAGTTATAATTTGTTTGTATGCCCACATCTGAACACGTTGAGTAACTTGAGAATTAGGATAGAAATTGATTTCTTCGTTATGATCTTTTGGGGGGACAGTCACGCACCACTGAGGAGGTCACACTACTGATACATGTACACACACATTGCTTGAATAGAAGCTTTTTGCCTTGTTTGCTTTTCTATACCAGACTTACATTTTGAAATTAAAAAGAGAGTATATAAATATTCACAATTAAAACACAAAACACATGCAACCAATAGATATTTCCAGTGGCATGCAAATATACAGAAAAAGCCTACAGGCTGATTTCTCTATCATCAATTTCTTCATTTTAGTAAAAAAACCCCAATACCTCCTTCCACCATTCCTGTTCCACTATTCATTGCATTGGTCTAAAATAGTTTCTTTAAAAAATTACTCATTGGCTTACAGTTATTTGAGCCACATGGTTCATGCTATGGCTTTCTCATCATTGAGTGAATCTTTTTGGAAGCAGGCTAGTAATGCCCTAACCCAAAGAAGTTCCTGAAAAGCTTTCCTGCTTCAAAATGGTCAGAGCTTTTGATTACTGAGACTAGCACCCTGCTGCAACATCCATGCTGGTCATAATCTTATTTGCAATTGCTGAACACTAAATTCAAACAGTGTTATCATTTGAAACTGTTCCGAAGGTCTAAGGATGTATCCTATTTTCGAGCTACCATTCTGACAAACTATCTGAGACAGCAGAAATCAGATAACTCAAGTAGCTTAATGCTCTCTCTGGACTCCTCAGGAATACGCTAAGGCTACTTCAAGGCACAGACGATGCCCACAGGAAGCTAATGCTGCCTTCACTCCAGCTCAGATAATGGTTGATTATGGACCATTCCTCATCTGCTGCAGCAAAAAAAAAAAAAAAAAAAAATCAACACATTTAAATCCTTTACCCCAATTGTCATTTCAGACATATATCACCATGGTCATTAGGTAATTTAAAAGTACTTTTAAGTTTCGTGAATCTACATAGCACCACAGTTCTACACTGAACTGTAACATAAAAGATCTTGAATTTGGAAAGTGGTAAATCCCATATCCAAACAGTACTTCGAACCTGTGGGAATGTTTCAGGGGACATGAGGACACAATGCTTGGTTTATTCATCAGCTCATAGCTAAGGACCCATGATCTCATTTCTCAAGCATATATTCAGTGATTCCTCTTTATGGCATTGTTCTAGACTGATTATGTATTATGACTGTCAAATATAAAATATTTGTTCGGTGAAACTACAAGATTGGTCAGTAATTATAGAAAAAGTTTATATACTCTGTCAGTTTGACGGGTTGGATATGGAAGAAAAATAACTGCTGTGTACACGCAAATAAAAAGAGACTATTTTGGCTGGAAAATACTTCCTACAGAGTAGCCATTCTTGGCTGTAGTGTTCTTTGTGGCAATAATATAAACTTCTGGTCCTTACGAGTTGCCAATTTTTTTAAGAAAAATCTGTGTCCTCTTTCCCTGAAGAATTCACATTCCCAAGACAGTTTCCTTAAAACCCAGTATTAAACCGAGAAACTACAAAGAGAATCACATAAGCACCACCCTTTTTGGAACTTGCAGACATGTGGGGTTTTTTTTCTCCACTCAGGCAGTTTGTGAGTTGCATTTTATAAGATTATGACAACAGAGACTACTTAAGTGGACAGATTGACAGATAAGAGAAAACAAAAATATTTTTTCTTTGAGAAGACACTAGTCTGCACTTGGACAATACCAAAAGCCACTGCCAAGCAGAAACAAATTTAGAGGTCAAAACCAAGCGCCAGTAGTGCTGTCTTGAACAATAATCACTGTATCCAAAGAATGCTTCTGCTGATGCATTAGTATTTCTTCTGTGATGATGGAAAAATGCAGACTGAACCTCACAGGACTGCCAGATGTCCTGTATAATTAAGATGTTACGCTCTAGTGGTCAAATCCAATGCCTTATGAAGAGCATATAGGGTATGGCTTTTCCTGTATTTCTGTGGTAACAGTTGTTTTTCCAAACATGCAGAAATCAAGGCTACAGGGCATCCAGAAAAAGTGGTTATATGCAGATAAATTGTACTTTCCATGCACGATTAATCTATACATGCAGTTTAGTTCTCTGCCATTGTCCCAGATTTTAGCATCTAAATTCTGGCAACTCTAAAACACTGCCAAATTTCTAGAGACAAAGAAAGAGTTTGTTTCAGCTCCAGATGTGATTGTGACTAAGGAGCTACTTCTGACCTCCCTCCTCTCTCCCACTGACCTTGGCAAAATACTTGTAAAATGGGACTATTTATATTCATGGATTGTCCTCTCATAACTAGCTCATTACTGCATCATCAGTCTGTACAGAAAACGATTACTGGTGGTAAAAGATGCAAATTGCACTTTTTTTTAATAGTATTAACGTGCAAATGCTTGAAGCAAATTGCTACAGGCTGGTGAGAAAGGGAATCTAAACTGCTGAGAAATTAGCACACTACCTGGTGAGCAGATAAAATCTGTCATTCTGAACAGCACCGATATAGGCAGTGAAAGGCTGCGAAACTGTTTTTCACCCCCAGTTTAGAAAAACTTGGATGCCACTGGAGTAAACGACAGAAATTGCCTGCCACAGCAGTGGCAACAGCTCTCCAACTAGATATTTGTTGGACTTCAGCAATTTTAACCTAAATCTTCAGAATAAGTGTAAAATGGTGAAATATTCTGAAGTAAAAAAAACCAAAAAAACAACACAACAAAAACCAAACAGTTTAAGAGAGTTTAATCATCAGTTTAAAACTGTCGGTCAGCATGTGAAACTATTAGGTCAAATCAAGGGGACAGAAATTATGTTAACCGAACCTGTACTCAAACCAAAGACAAATGCTGAGATTCCTAATATTAATGTTGTAATAAATTAAATCAACCCATTTAACATTCATACATGTTCTGTGCAAGTGGTAGCCCAAATTTTTTTGTAGTATGGTAAAGGCAGCGCAAAGTAAACTCTTGGAAGTTATGAATAAAGCAATAAAAGCCCTAAAATTATTATAATCTTTTGAAGCAATCTGATAAATCCAAAGCTTTCAATATATATGCCTCAGGAAACATGAATTACCTGGTTTCTCAACTGGCAGAAATAGGTTGATAATGCATGACTCAAGATAATGACAATTGCTGCAGTTTCAGGTAGAGTTGAATCTACCCAGCCAAGCAAGGTATTTTTCTAACCATTAGGCCCTCTCAGATCCACGAATTAGGAAATGTGTGGTGCAAGCTGCTACTTTTCAGCTACTCCACCCGAAGCCTCTTACTGTTTTCACCCCTCAGAGAAAGTACAGTGGGAATGTGTTACTCCACTGGAAATAAATACAAACCCATCGGCAATTACTGCAGAACAGCTGATCATAAACTATCCAAAACATAGTGACATACCCACCCATGTGTCTAAATGATTATGGGATAAAAGGTTAACTTAGACCGGTTTAAGTAAGGAAACAATTCAGTATTTCTTTCTATTCCATGCATTTAGTGTGACCTTGTATGTTCTTTACCGTAAACCTTCCAAACTGAATACAGATTAATTTTCAAATGAGTTTTCTGTAATGTTATTAAAAAAACCTTCTCCTTCTCCAAGATACATGAAAGCTTATGATAAAGATTTCAAAGATGGACCAAGACAGAAAGACAATTGAAAGAGACTGGTTATCAGCATAACAACACTGTATCAGACAAAGATTCTTTGTCATGCAGCTATTACAACCACAAAATGATCCCTTCTCGTCATACTGTCATCCCTGAAACAAAATAAGGCATAGCTTTTAAAAAGTCTTATCAACTATAAAATTTATTGCGTATCTCTAATTATCTACTCTGATTATTTTCTCTGAACACATCCAGCCTGTACCTGGAGAAAAGATAAATGATTGCTGGAAAAGGAAAGTCTTCATCATAATCACGTACACCAGAAGTGAATTGAGAGCTATTAGGATTGTAATATTTCAGGCAAATCTGCAAAGCATAAATGCAGCTTTCTTAAAAGCATCACAGTACTCTACTCGAATATTTGAATTGAAATATATAAAAATCTGCTATACAGTAATGTATAGTGTAATATGCATATATATACACACACTTGTAACAGAGTTATATAGAATATAAGCAGCACTCACAGTGCTCTAGACATTAAAAATATTGCAGTTAATGTTTTAGGATCATAGTACCACTGCCACGTGCTGATGTAGTATAAACAAAAATTTCAATTCATGGCTGACAGAACTTGTTCTATTGCAGAAGAACAATTAATTAGCTGTCACATTCCTTTTTGGTGATGCACGTAAGCAGTTCTTCACCACTGATTCAAGCAAACGGAAAGCATTTTTCAAAATTCAATGTAGAAAACGTATTTCTGAAATTCGCAGTCTCATAACGTAGTCTCAAGTTTGACGAGTAATTATGTTTAGAAAATACCATGCTAATGTGTGTATAAACAGAAAAAGAAGCAAACACACCCATTGCTAACTAACATAGTAAGACGACTTAGTTTTAAGTGATTTACAGATGGGTCAACGAGGAATATAGCAAGTGTGAGTTGCCACACTTGAAAGACAATGCATCAGGTCCACAGAAAGAGCACAGTAGTCGCAGCTTTATTGTCCAGTGTATGGCCCCATGCTTGCTGAATGCAGTTCAAAACCAGCTTTTTTTTTTTTTACTTCCGCTGGCTTTAGTATAGTGCTTACCATGGTAACACCCGAATATTCACAAAGATTCCTACAAAATTAGTTACCAAATGATTGTAAAATACTGGAGCACTTTACTGACAAGTAACTCAGATTAAAAAAATTAATTAAAAATAATCTTGCTAAATGTGGATGTCTAAGTGAATGTTCAGTTTTTTTCATCACTAACATAGATTTTAGGCATTCAAAGTAAGGTAGATATTCTCTGGCTACAGCAAAGAGTGGTTACCATTACTACAAATCAAATCCACAGTCTCAGGGAGAAAAAAAAATTTAAAAATGAACAAATCAAAAATCACACATACAATTAGTAACCACTTGGAAAAAGTTAGATTTTAGTGACTCACCAAGGGTCTTACACACGAAATTTCAATGGCAGAGTCAAAGAATAAAACTCAGTTTTCCAATGAGTTCCAGTTCTTCAACTGCCTCAAGCCTAAGCCCATATCTGCCTTTTTTTTGACCTTCGACTCATGCTTTACACTTATTTGGGGGCATGGAGAACTGGGAACTACAGTGAGAAAACAAAACAAAACAAAATCTCTGATTATTCACTGCGATGCAGCACAACTTTCAGGATTAGAGGGGCAGGGGGGAGACAGGTGTATGGAATTATATAATTAGAACTTGCAAAATTGCAGGCATGTTTATTTCCAGAATTTATTTTTTTAATTCTTTCAGAAACACAGCCCATTTAGCTTTTTTATTGCTACTGCCTAATTGTTCTCAAGTAGGCAAACCAAAACTACCAAATTCGATAATATGTTATCATACTGATGGAGTGACAAGCCACCTGAAGATCTGTCCCATTGGAGCAAGCAGTGGTAGAAGTCAGGTTAGTATCTTTTATCCAGATGAATATTAGAAAGCACTAAGAGCCTTTCTCAGGTGCTTGATTGCAGCAGAGAGAGATGATATCATCCAGGCTCCTGATCACAATGCTTCTCAGCAGGCACAAATTTCTGTTTGTTCTCTCAAATACAAGATTTACAGCCCTATCCCTTGCAGCATTAATCCAGACCCATCCCTTACCTCCTTATACCAGTTTCATTCTTCAGGTATCTCTAGCTATGTTTACTTCTCAAGCTTCTCATCATAATCCCCTTGTCTAGCATGTCCATCTCATTACTCCAGACAAAATTATCCCATTCTCATCCAAGTTCAAACCACCATTTGAATCTCCTCTCCTTCAGCCTCAACATCTTCCCTTCTGCTTACCAAAACATTTAAACTTATTTTCTTCCCCACACCCACATCCAGTTCTTATCCCTAACTGAAATCAAATCAGGCAAGACGAGGCAAGGGAGAGACAAAGCACAGAAGAAACCATCCTCCTGTTCAGTTCTGAGGCACAACCCAAGCTCAGAGCTGAAACTATAGGCCAAGTCCACTTCAGATAGGATCATATACATTATAGTGGAATCTGCAGGTACTGTGCTATAAAGATAAAAGAAGTTGTATTGAGTATGTGCAAAATAAAATTTTAAACAACATAGCTGATCTGAGAGCAGATTCTCACAAAGATTAACAGCATGCAGATCCTTGCCATAAAGGCCATTTTTTTCAATTTCCAGTCTGGTCCTACAATGGAGGAGTTGGAGACAACATTGGTCTTCAATCAATGAAGGAAAAAGGAAAGAAAGAGTAAATTAAGTTCAATCTATGTGTTAATAGTTTTCATTTTGGAAAAGGGAGGCAAAGACAAGCTAGATTATAATTTATAAATCAGTTTACTAATCAATGTTGGCTAGACAGGCTTAACAAAATTTTGACTTCACTTTAGAATCCTGTATCTAACCTAACACATGTTCTCCATCTATGTACAGAGCTAAAAAATAAACCACATAAATTTCTACTCAAATATGTCTATATTCAGTCCAGGTTTTACATTTTTATGACCATAGCATTATATAAAAATGAGCTTTATGTACTTAGAATTTGAGTTCCTCAAGAGGGACTCCATGCATTCATGCTAACAAAATACATCAAATAAAAGCAACTCCTGTATCAATACTTGCTGTCACATACACCAGCTGGCCCTGCCTTTGGCATTCAAATCAAATCAGATTCTTCCAGTTCCTCAAACTCCTAATAACTGTTAAGTCAGGTGACAAAGTGGAAGGTGCACAAACAGTATAAATATTCAGAATCAATTTCTGAGAACTCTAACTGGAAGAAGGTAACTTTCATTTTTTCCCTAGAAGTTCTTCATGGTTTGGGTTATGCAGAGATTACAAACCAATGAGGATAAAAGAAAAAACATGATTAAATATTGAGAGGGGGAACACTTGGCAAAATTAAACATTATATATAGAACTCAGATCTACAGAATAATATTTTGTAAAAGTATTAACAGAATTATGTAGCAAATTTACAGTAACAGATAACTGTGTAGCCTACTTCTGAATTCAAGTTTGCTCTGAGGGAAAAGTTAGTTATTAATCACTAGGGATAAGCCAAAAGATCCTTTACAATTGTGTTAAAATACAGTAGGTTTATATCGGGAATTTGGCTACTGTTATTTTTTGGCTACTGTTATGTAAGTCCAAAAACCCAAAATTATTAACATCAAAATCTCTGACTAAATTTAAAAAAAAAGATTATGACTTTAAAACTGTTCATTTACCTGTGCTTTCTTCCCTCCTCCTCTGTATGCAATTGCAATCAAGAATACCCACTTAAATTATGGAAGTAACAAACATTGTCCTGCTGGTTTAAACAAGAATATAAACTGGCTACATTGGATCAGACCACAAACCTCCCAGTATCCTGTCTTTGACAAATCAACAGAAGACTCCTACAGATAAAAAAAAAAAATCCGTTCACCTGAACCTTCCCAGCATCCAGCAATCTGCAGCTCAAGCACTTCCTCAAAGTGGCCCTGTATTTAATAGCTCTCGATGAATTCTCTTCCTAAAACTTCTGGCATCTGCAACATCTCAGCAAAAGAAGTTTCTTAGCTTAAAATACACACCATTTCAAGAAGGCTCAAACATCTGATTGATGCCCCTAGCCTCTTAGAGCATTCTCTGCCATTCATGATTTCACAGACCACTACCATATCCTCTCTATAGCCATCTTTTTCCATGCTGCAGTCAGAGCCCATTGTATTGGGTCTGCCTGGGTGGAGTTCCACAGCAGCCCTCAGAGTGCCTCCTATGGAAGAGTTTCCAATAGCTTTGATTAGCCCCGTGACCTCTTTCTCTTCCTTTTTCCAATCTCGCCTTTTAGAAATAGATGCAGACTGTATCAGATGGATCTTCTTTCAAAAAAATTCTTGGAAGTTTATTTGATGCAAGACTCACTAACAGAAGCAGTGTTGACTCTTCCCCAAAACATCATCTTTCTCTGAAATGAGTAATGTCAATGTCTGTTTTGACTTGCCTGCTATCAAAGTCACGAGTATTGGCCAAAGGTTCTTTAGAGCTCTCCTGGGAACTTTCATAAAGTGACATGACATCAGCCAACTTGCAGTCAGCTGGGACCTAATCAATTTTAAGTAAAAAGCTGCACATTACATTCAGCAATTTGGTTGTTTCATCCTTAATGCACGCCCAAGCTTCTGGAGAAGCTTATCTGGTCCTGACATTTTGCTGTCTTTCCTTTAACAAATTCCTTTTACAACACTTAAGTTTGACTTAAACCCTCTGAAACATTGCCTGTAAACTTCCAGCACAGCAATTTTCTCCAGGTTCTCCCGCAGCAAACATTATTAAAAATAATCCTTTATTTTCCTGCTATGGCCTCATCTTGTACGACACTCCTTCTATTTCTCAGAGTCTATCAGTCCTACAGGCATTCTGACAGGATTCAGGATTCTAATGCATTTGTACAAATATTAATAATTTTTTATATTTTCTAAAACCTGCTCTTGAGATTATTTTTGATCTGCCTTGGACTATCACATTTAACCTGTCTGTTCCAGATAGAAGTTGAACTTTTTTTCACAAATGCTTACTTTTTCCCATGAGCCTTTTTTACCATCTGTTTAATCATGGCATTTTTCTTCTTATCTTGATATCTGTTTTGATAAATGGCATGCATTTGTCTCAAGTTTCCAGTATAATGTCTTTGAATAGTCCCTACGCTACCTGCAGGGATTCTACTTTATTTACTTTCCTCTTATAACACTTTCTTCTGAGCACAAGTGTAAAGGATCATTTGGTTTCCATTGCTCCAATATGAATTCTGAATGATCACTGACATTGCAATCACCATTACAGAGACACCCTCTGATTGCTATTTTGAAATAGATCCTAAATATTCCTGACAAAGAAGTTGATAGTTGCTTTTGGTTTTCTGGTTTCTCTGATTGGCTACGTCTGTAAACAAACATTGATGGTATCTAAAGATTTATTCTGAGCACCTCACGCTCACGCAAAACCTAAATAATCCACATAAAGATATATTTTGTTACCGTAGTTTTATAATTCTTAAGGTGCCACAAAATGCCAGATCTCTGAAAGGAGAAAAAGTCTTGTTGAAACATTAAAAAAATTCCTTAGCTAGTTATCCGATTTCTTAGCTGACAGCAGAGGAATAGGGAAGTGCCTGCAAGAGTTCCCATCATTATTCAAATATATATATATTCAGCTGAAGACATATTCACATTATCTGCACAACTCATTTATTGTTTTAACTGACATAAGCCACCACTTCAATATTCAGCAGTAACTCTTGACGGTATCGACATTGCATAGTACAGCTTCATGAAGAGGTACTCATTCTAGCTTCCAAGATTTTTTTTTTTACTGTCCTTATATGTAACTCATTCTTCATCTAGCAGTTAAAATTCCTATCAATAGTAACTACAACTCAATATCCAACAACTTACAATTATCTGGATTCTTTAGACTTGTGAGATTTTCGCTAATCTTAATTAAACACATAGATGACAACTTGTGAAAAACAGCAACATTGTTCTTTGTTTCGTTCAGACTGGTTTGTAAAATAGTTTTTGCAAACTTTTCTACTGTGTTATTGCTACCTATAATATCACTATTCATTTCTAACCTGAATAAAGCCTGGTGTAAGGGACTACTCAATTTTTTAAAGAAGTCCTATATCATAAGTCCAGTATACTACTGATGAAACGAGGAATTCTTGTAGACCTTAGAAGCATATTTTTCTGTTACAGAATGTTTAGCAATGATTTCTTAGTGGTCCAGTCCATCAAACAGCTGCTTCAACACTTACAACTTACAAGAGTTAATGAAGCTATGAACAAGCTTCAAAATCAAAGTCTTAAATGAGACTGTAGCACCTCAAGCTAATGGAAGCAAGTGACATCTAGCAGGGCCTTACCAGATGCTAACCTGTTTAAGCACTGAAATCTCAGCTCGCTCTCTGATCCAGCGCCTTTCCTACTCCAGAGTTCCTTTGTTGCATGGTTCTTCACTCACAAACACCCTAAGATTCATTAATTAATTGGGTAAACATGCATCGAATCTTTCTTCAGGAACAGGTCTATAGAGGGATTTCAGAATTATTTCTTTAGCTCAAGTACTAGCAGTAAAACTAAAGATGTCTGTGTTCACAATCTACCTGTAATCTGTTTATAAAAGACAAAAAAATTCTATATGATTCACAAACTGAGAATTTTTCAATAGATTCTGTGCTTACAGAGTAAAACAGTTTAAAAATTCTAACGTGAATGATGTATGCAGTTTATTCATTATATATTACATACTTTGCTGATTAATGAAGGCCAAGAGTCGTATGGTATCACTTCTTTTCCCAGTTTAAGGCATGCAAATTTCTGATAATTCTCCCATACAAAACACACTTCTTTAAAGGAAGATAGAGACTTCTGTATTTAAGCAAATATGCTTCAAAGCTTATTCTATTATCAATCACTTCAACAGTGTTAAACAACGGCATCCAAAATCAACAAAAGTTTCATACCAGTGAGGACAACAGAATTAAATTAAAAATATCAACAAGAGGTTTTAATTTTTTTAAAGATCAGTTACTGACATCAAAGGCAACTAATGCTGCAGCCAGAAAGCATTGCAGCATATCATTATAGCATATCAAAATTTTCCTCCAAAATTCACAAGATTCACCCAAAATGCTCAGTTAAACATCAATGCAACTTAAAATTTACATCATGTTAGCAGAATTTTTCAGTTTTCAATGATATTTAAAGGCATAATATGATTTGAAAACACAGTTGCTATGACTGCTGGGCTATACAGCGAGAACATATTACAGGCATCTCGAACGCGTGTTTCGGAACATTAAACATTTAGTCTGCTCCCATCACCTTTAAATGTAGGTTTTAATACATGCTGGTAAGTTTACACTAAGCTAACAGACTGTTTGAGGTACTGGTTAAAGTAATGAGGACCTCTCTAGTTTTTTGCAAGTTTAAATCCCAAGAAAAGATGGGACATATAAAGCTGTATGGCCTATTTCTACAATGACAGAAGAGTTACAAGTAGCAGTCAAAGGTACTGAGATGCTTCCAGTTCATTCATAGAAGCTAGCAAGGAGCATGTTAAAAAAATCCTAGAGAACTACAAGGTACAAAACTTCAGTAGTACTAGCTCAGCAGCCACAGTGGCTGGAGTTCAACATTGACTCAGTACTTAAATATTTGCTCTGCTCTTTTCCCAGGATTCACAGCCTGAGAAGAATTACGTGCTACTGCAAACATGCCCTCAGCAGTACCTGAACTAGTAAGCTATGTCTACACAAAATTTCACACCAACAGGTACATAGTCTTCTAGGATAATTACGTTTGAAAGGAACCTCAACAGGTCACAGAATCATAATATGTCAATAGCAGATGTTTCCTCTGAAATAATAAACGCTATCCTGTATTCCTGTCTTACCTATATACCAAAAGGAGTCGTTACCAATTTTATTTCCTATGCTGTGATCATTTCTATTTCAAGCCTCATTTTTGCTAGGGTTAGAACTCCAAATATGAACAAGCAGTTGAGTTTTTACATCAGGGATAGAATTCCTCTTGTAACTACTGTAATCCAAAGTGGGATGGTAACCATTAGCCATCACAAGTAGTCTGGGGTCCACTGCTGTACAACATGCAAGAGAACCAACTAGCTGGCCAAAAAAATGGTCAGCTTCTGAAATAAGGCAATGAGGCAAAGCTACCAAGAGCAGAAAGAATAACTAGTATTTCACAAAATACGCTACGAATCCACTCTAGGAATAACATGTTAATGCGGTTGCCTCCAAAAAAGGACAACTCAAAAGAAAATAACAAAGTAAAGCCTATGTGTTCAAATTGCCTCCAAAGACTACATGAGGCACAACCATATTTGAGTTGAAAGTCATTCTTTCAGACATCATGCCTAGTTTATCTACAAACCTTTCCCTTTTTTTTGTCAGCCGTATAGGAATATAGAAGTGTTTATTCTGGGCTACAGAGACAAAAAGCATCTTCACCACCTATGTACAAATATATTTGATTTGTAACTTTATAACTGCACCTTATCAGCCAACTTTCCCATTAATTACTGTATAACATATGCTAACCAATAATCAAGCTGTATCTTTGAAGTCTCTTATAGCCTTTCAGGATATTTCTGAAGACATTAGCTTTATACTAGTTTAATTGTATATCTGGAATAAAAGCAAAAGTCAAATGAAAAGTAAGAAGAAGAAATTTACAGGATCAAAGTCAGATAAAATTCAGATTTTTCATAATATTTGTATAAATAATGAGTAAAACAACGAAATCTTACTATTAGCCAATTATTAGTGAAAGATTATTCCATTTCCAGCATCTCATACTAACATCACACATCTTCCCAGTTTATTCAATATCCTTATTAAAACTTCATTTTCTTATGTAAAAGAAAAGAGTTCTGAAAAGTTCTCTTGACTCTACACAGTGTTTCAGAATTTTAAAATTGTGGTTCCCAGTTTAAGATGCTATTGAAAACCTACGAAAAAAAGCCTAGATTGTACATTAATGCAGCTTTAATATATTACGATACTACACTGAAAATGTAACTTTTTGAAAAGTAACATCGGATTGCTAAAAATGATCCAGCAAACAACTTATCAAAAAGTTATAAAGAACTAGTATGGGTATTTCGTGCAAGTCTGGAGACAAATGTTTCTTAGTTTCTCTATTATAAATTTACAGAGAAAAGTTTTTGCATTAGAGCTCAGTTATAGTTTCACAAACTAATAGAACATACAGGGTGGTAACTAAGAAACCTGAGACAAGAATGGTTGTTACAGGTTGTACTGCAATTAGGCAATGTAATAAAAGCCTGTTGCTTTGTCTCAATTTAAGATAATTATGGTTAACCCACAGGTGTTCTTGAAAATTTCATTTTAATAATTTACTCTTAATTCAAGGAGAGATTATAGTAAATGTTTAAACTGTTTAGCAAATTAAACAGTTTCATTTTTAGAGAAATCATTACAGACATTCAATGTATTTTTAATAGAATCCCAGAACAACAGCTTTTAAAATTTGAAATCAGATTTTTATAACATCATAAGTCATAAACAATGAGTTACTTTTTAAAAAAATCATTTTAGTATCATTATTATTTTTACTGTTAACACATGACCTAATAAGGAAAGAGTGACCTTCTCTGTCTATAAAACTGCATTTTGAGATCTCTGCTATCGCTCTCTTTTGAAATCAGTGACACCAAAAGGATAATTTTTCAAATAGTCCATTTATTTACAAAACATACAAAGTTTGCTCTCAGTGAACAAGAGCAGAACCTGCAGAACAAATATTTGTAGAAATCCAAAACGCATGTCCAAGATGCAGCCATTTCTCTGTAAGTATGCAAAGGCAGTAATTCCAGCTGATCTCACACAACACAGAATCAACAACTTTCCCCTGTAAAAGGAAATTAATGTAATAGTATGGGCATCTGTTATCGTTGGGCAGAACTTTGAGTGACATCATCCTGCAACAACAATTCCTAATGGCAAACAGTTATCAACCTCCAGGAAACAGCAGAACTATAAATCACTGCCATATATTCATTCTAACAGTATACAAAGTCATGAACTTTCACATACCAAGCTGGTCTCTAAAATCACCTTGAAATAATTTTCATAGAATCATAGAATGGTTAGGGCTGGAAGGGACCTTCAAAGGTCATCTAGTCCAACCCCCCTGCAAGGAACAGGGATATCTCCAACTAGATCAGGTTGCTCAGGGCCTCGTCCAACCTGGTCTTGAACATCTCCGGGGATGGAGCATCCACCACCTCTCTGGGCAACCTGTTCCAGTGTTCTACAACTCTCATGGTAAAAAGCTTTTTCCTAATATCCAATCTGAATCTACCTCCCTCTATTTTAAAACCATTACTCCTTGTCCTATCACAACTGGGCCTCCTGAATAGCCTCTCCCCATCTTTCTTGTAGGCCCCCTTGAGGTACTGGAAGACCGCTATAAGGTCACCCCGGAGCCTCCTCTTCTCCAGGCTGAAGAGCCCCAGCTCTTTCAGCCTGTCCTCATAGGAAAGGTGCTCCAGCCCTCTTATCATCTTCGTGGCCCTCCTCTGGACCCTCTCCAACTGGTCCATGTCCTTCTTATGTTGGGGGCTCCAGAACTGGACGCAGTACTCCAGGTGAGGTCTCACGAGGGCAGAGTAGAGGGGAAGAATCACCTCTCTCGACCTGCTGGCCACGCTCCTCTTGATGCAGCCCAGGACGCGGTTAGCCTTCTGGGCCACAAGAGCACATTGCCGGCTCATATTGAGCTTCTCGTCCACCAGTACTCCCAAGTCCTTCTCCTCAGGGCTGCTCTCGATCCATTCTCCGCCCAGTCTGTATTTGTGCCTGGGATTGCCACGACCCAGATGTAGGACCTTGCATTTGGCCATGTTGAACTTCATGAGGTTGGTACGGGCCCACCTCTCCAGCCTGTCGAGGTCCCTCTGGATGGCATCCCTCCCTTCCAGCGTGTCGACGGCACCACACAGCTTGGTGTCATCGGCGAACTTGCTGAGGGTGCACTCCATGCCACTGTCCACGTCACCGACAAAGATGTTGAAGAGGGCCGGGCCCAACACGAACCCCTGAGGGACGCCACTCGTGACCGGTCTCCACTTGGACATCGAGCCGTTGACCACTACTCTCTGAGTGCGGCCATTGAGCCAATTCCTTATCCACCGAGTGGTCCATCCATCAAACCCATGCCTCTCTAGTTTAGAGAGAAGAATGTCATGCAGGACAGTGTCAAAAGCTTTGCACAAGTCCAGGTAGATGATATCCATTGGTTGACCCTTGTCCACCGATGATGTCACCCCATCATAAAAGGCCACCAAGTTGGTCAGGCACGATCTGCCTTTGGTGAAGCCATGTTGGCTGTCACCCACCACCTCCTTGCTCTCCATGTGCCTTAGCATGGTTCCCAGGAGAATCTGCTCCATGACCTTGCCAGGCACAGAGGTGAGGCTGACCGGCCTGTAGTTGCCCAGGTCCTCCTTGTTCCCCTTTTTAAAACTGGGGGTTATGTTCCCTCTCTTCCAGTCATCAGGGACCTCGCCAGACCGCCACGACTTCTCAAATACAATAGCCAGTGGCTTGGCAACCTCATCCGCCAGTTCCTTCAGGACCCGCGGATGGATCTCATCAGGTCCCATGGACTTGTGCACCTTCAAGTTCCTCAGATGTTCCCGAACCTGCTCTTCAAGTACAGTGGGTGGTGGTTCATCCTCACAGTCCCTGCTAGTTCTTTCCACAGCTTGGGCAGTAAGACAAGAGGCTTTATCAGTGAAAACTGAGGCGAAAAAGTCATTAAGTACCTCAGCCTTCTCTATGTCCTGGGTAACCAGAGCACCAGTATTCTTCCGGAGGGGGCCTACGTTCTCCTTGGACTTCCTTTTGTCCCCTACATACCTATAGAAGCCTTTGTTATTGCTTTTTATATCCCTTGCCAAATTCAATTCCTTCAGGGCTTTTTAAAACAAATTTGTTATTGTCACTGTTAGGTGTCATGTGTATTGCTACACTGAACTCCTGATTGTCGCAAATTCTGCCCAAGGAACTAGTCAGTAAAAAATTAAACTTAATAGAGTAATATTTTACAGCACAAGAACCCAAAGCCATTAGAAACAGCTAGGATGAGCCAGGTCCAAACCAGAAAGGGGCAGTTCTTCACTACCAGGTAGCAAATAACCTGCCTTATCAAAGGAAGTCGTGGATGCAAGAAGTTTAAACAAGCTCAAGGGGAAACTGGGCAAAGGAGGATGTGCCCAGAACTTGAAGGGGAGAATGAAGAGGCACTTGTAACTAAATAGAATAGCTAAACCATATCAGAAAGTTCCCTGAGCTGAAAACAGGTGGAAGTTGGGAGAGTGTAGGAAGGTGGTATAGGAAAGAAAAAGAGTATCGTATGTGATCACACTTTATCGCTCCATCAGCCTCTGATTATGGCTACTTTCTTTTCCCTCCAAGATCTTTAATGCATTTAATTGCACATTAGCCCTTGTAATGGACAGGAAGATGATAAGCAGCAACCTAACGATTACCGTTTTTATTGATTTTTCCCTTCGTGTGCTGCTTCTGGAGACATTACAGTAATAGGCAGATGCATAGGATAGACAGAAAAAGTTCTAACCCATCTTTCGGTCTCAAAAACCTGTTTAACATGACATCTTCAAGTCAAGCAAGTAAAAGATATTTAACTGATAAGAACAGATGTTTAACTTGACCTTAGGCAAAGATCAGAGATTAGAGACCGAATATTAAGCTAAATGAACTCTTAACCTGAGTCATTTTTATGCTTTTATACTCATGAAACTCACAAGTAACTTCAACATTTGTTTAAGAACAGTTTACTGAA
Source organism: Tauraco erythrolophus (assembly GCF_009769465.1). NCBI lineage: Eukaryota > Metazoa > Chordata > Aves > Musophagiformes > Musophagidae > Tauraco > Tauraco erythrolophus. The sequence goes on from NC_141470.1 coordinate 14,413,251, forward strand.
TTAAATGTCATTTCCTAACTGTATCTTTGCTATTGAAAGCTGGAGAAAAGATTCTTATAATAAGAAAATATGGTTAAAGAGAATGAAAATTCAATAAAGACCTAGAAGAAGCAGCAGTAAAGGCAAATGAGTAATAGCACCTTCAGCTACTTAACTTTTATTAATCTGAATTAAAACCAACTATGTTCTCCTGAACAATGAATGTTTACAAGACATGTTTACACATGACACCAAACTAGGGGAACCAGACAGTACATGCTGGGGCAGGGCTGCCATCCAGAGGGACCTAGACAGGCTGGAGGAATGAGCGAACAGGAGTCATGAAATTCAACAGCAGCATACATGAAGCCCTGCACCTGGAAAGGAAGAGTGCCCTTCAACGACAGAGGCTGAGAGCTGCTCTTCTAGAAAGGATAAAGGGCTGAACATGAGCCTGCAGCGTGCCTTGGCAGCAAAGGCGACCAGCAGTATTCTAGTCTACATGCACAGGAGCACAGCCATTAGGTCAAGGGAAACGATTGCCCCCTCTGCTCAGCTCCTAGGAGACCATACACACACCTAGAACAGTACATCCAGTTTTGGACTCCCCAGTGCAAGAAAGACATCAATAAAATCGAGCAAGTTCAGCAGAGGACCACCAAGACGACTACAGGACTGGACAATCTGCTCTGTGAGGAGAGGCTGGGAGAGCTGGGCTCATCCAGTCTGCAGAAGTGATGACTTTTGCAGGGACATAACAGCAGCCTGCTAGTGTCCAACAGGAGGCCATCAAGACAACAAAGCCAAGCTGTACCCAGTTTTGTGTAGTGGGAAGATGAGAGACAATGCTGAAACAAGAGAAGTTCAGATTAGATATAAGGAAAAAATTTCTCACTATGAGGACAGCCAAGCAGTGGGACAAGGTGAAGCAGAATGCCCAGGGAGGCTGTGCAGTCTCCATCTTTGAAGGTTTTCAAGGCTGGAGTGGATAGCACAATATAACAGTACAAGAAAAATAAAAAGATTGATGTGGACTTCAAGAACAGTAAGAACACCAGAACAGCCACATTCAAAGTGGACCTTATTTAGCTTGACCGTTTCACCTTTATGCTTGCTAATGTCCTCCTATGTCTCACAGGCATTTTCCTTAGTTTTAATCTAATTTAAGTTAATTTGGAGCAATTGTTCTCAGCTTTTATTCAGTTCTGAAAGGTGCTGCTTCTTCTATTCTTCAAACTGAAGAAGAAATTCTACGCTTGTCATTTTAGTTCCTGCCTTTTAAACCATTCAGTACTACTACTTCCTATAAACTGTTTAGCTTCACTCTTTGGCCTACCGTGACTGCAGTCCCACTACTACTTCCATTACTTTCATAAAAAGATTTTCGTACAAAGATTTTTTGCTACAGGTAGTTTTTATTCAGTGTGGGTGTATCACAAGTATAATCAAGGACAAAAAAAATTCACAAAGGTCAGTAAGCCAGCTCCACTTCAACTCTGTTTGACATAGAGGCATGCAGTAAAATATTCCAAGAGTATCATTCCAGTTTTTCCAAATGTATAGACTCTGGCCAAAAATGTCTAAGTAAATACGTTTTGCTTGAACTGCAAATTGTATGCCTGCTTTCATTTCTAATAGTCCTGTTTCCAACCTTGAGATCAGGCATGTGAAATCTTTACTTTACGACACATACTCCTTTTAAATTCTCATTCTAACTATGCTATAGAAAAGAAAAAAAGGCTACCCCTTTAAAGCAATAACAAAGAGAACATATACCCCTCCTTATCGTCCCCTTCAAACTAGATACCGTGGCATATGCAACAGAAGATACAACTGCTAGTCAAAATAAAATCCAGAAAAAATAAAGTGTGACATTGCAAACAGTATATATGCTTATTTAAAGCAGCAATCTCTCTGGCCTAATCTAGTTACATACTTGCGTCTTTTCTAAGAGTCTGCCCACAGCAGATAAACACACAAACCTTCTTGTGCTGCACTAACTGACGTCAGCAGTCGCTTAGGAACAGCGTTTGGTGCAAAAGTGGTAGTACCGAAACTATGTTTACAATTGAAAAAGAATGACAGTATGCAGGGCTCACCATAACTTCAGGAAAACAGATACAAATTTATAAATAAAAACTACAAAAGATCTTTTCTAAAAGTCCATGGGATTTTCAAAGAATGTTTATCTGCTTAAATATCTTGCAGTGAGTACCAAGAGCAATAGATTTATTTTTCTATATTTTATATAGTACAATTTCCACTCCCCCCTTCCCCCCCCCCCCCCCCCCAAAAAAAAAGTCATCAGTTTTGGAATGCAAGCTTTGAGCTTCTTTCACTTCTGTTTAATCTGTAAACAAAAATTCACATCCAGTAACAACTTCATTGGGTTACTGTTTACAGGGACAAAGCCCTGTTGTTCCCACAGCAAGAAAATAAAAGATCTCACAAAACAACCTGTACCAGAAGAAATAATCATCCCATGACTATTTTCAAATAGTAAAATGTTTAGAAGGTCTAGCATTTAGGGAACTTAGAAGTGCTCTACTTCAAATAACTCAATTCAAAAATTATTCTGAAGACTCTTGAGAATAAACAACAAAAAAAAATATACAGCTGCAAAGCTGTTTTTGACAGCCTCCCAAATAAACTTAAGTTTTACAGTTACAGAATTTTAATTTAGAAAGAATGTGTGGGGAAACTGTAGGTACAGGTTTATTTATTGGTTCAGAGTAATTTACAAATAAATCCCAAATTTTGAGTAGCCTGATACCTTCTATTCTGTAACAACGTATAAAGTTTCTAACCACTTGTTACACTTCCAGAAATCTATTAAAGAAGAAGAAGAAGAAGAAAAAAAATGCATAGTTTGCAAAAGTTAAAAAAATGTTATTTCAAGCTGAGTGCTAGATTTATGTATTGCACCTCTAGTAGGCATTGTCCAGCTTCAGGCTACGGGAATTGAGCAGTTTTCTCATCAGAGCTGGGCCCAGTAGGAACGCACTGTAATGTTAGACATCCTAACAGAGAGAGCCTGTAGCTGCGTGCTCATACTCCTCCTCTTGGCTCCGAGAAAACATGAAGGAAGAAGCTGAAACCAGAATGGCTAAAAAAAAAGACACTGCAGAGAAGAACATTGAATAATATGAGTCAATACTACAAAAACTAGAATGCTTATTTTCATATTCTTTTTACATATTTCCAATATGAAACCTCACGCTCAACGGTCACTCTCAACCCCTGAACTACAATTAGTTACTCAGCCACGAGAAGCTGTATGCATCTATCACAGCTTTTTGCTGTACACATCTCCAATCAAAATACTGCACGGAAAGAGAACACCATCTGCCTGTTCCTTTAAGCTAACATAAGAATTACTACAAATTTGAGAAGGCTAACTGGAACGTACGCTGTATCAAATGGAAGTGATCAAAATGAGGAACACGCTCCTTCACCCCACCAAAAGAAACTCACCATCCATAAGCAATGTGGAAAACTACATAAAAGACAGTAAATAAGGATAATCCTCATTTTTTAAATACTAATTTACGGACATAGAAAGAAGTTTACACAGTTCATCTAAAATCAAGACAATGAAAAGAAGCAAGTAGCATCAATTTGATCTGAGGCAGATAATGCATGGTTTCATTCATCTCATCATATTTTTTTGGTCTGCTACCAGGAGTGGGAGAAAGCTAATTCTGTGATTTCAATGTACCCCTAAAGAATATTGTCTCTGGACAATGTCCAGAAGCAATTTGGGCCAAGAATAGCTATTTGATTCCAAACTGAAACATTCTGACACCAGCCAAAGGTCTAAATAGTTTATCTGGAAGTCAAGCAGAGAATCTGAAGAAAAAATTGGCTCTATTAAACTCAGCAAACCCTTCCTTCATTGATTCTGTTAGAGTTCAGAAATTGCTTCAGCTTGCTTTCTGATTTACATTCCTGCATATGGGCTCTAAGTCAAGTTTTCCAGGATTCTGAATTTACTTCCCATCACACCTCCTACCATGACAGCTGAGAACTGAGTTGACAGTTTTCAAATACCCTTGGGAAACAAAGCATCACTTTTCTGCTGCTGTATCTGGAAACGATCAAGGTGCAGGAGGGAATAGCTAGCTGTTCAAACTGTTCTATACTTGGAGAATTTTTGAGGGGCTAGAAAACAGTTCAACTGTGCTTCAATGGACAGCACCAGCAGGAGATGGTTGTCCAAGGCTCACTGCTGGTAAACCTCCCATACAGAGACATTCTGAAGCCACCTGGATCTCTTAAATGTAACTTGTGATAGGAAGCAAGTGTCCAGTTGTTACCAAAAATGCCGCAAATGCACTAAGCACACATTTGCAGAATTCCAGTTAGAATTATGCTCCTACAATGCCAGCTTTGCATCCCATAAAGAGGTAAGACTTACTGGGAGATCAATGCTGTTGTTCTAATAACTGGTCTTGGAAACAGACAAGTTTTAAGTGTCTTTTTTCCTTCATTGCTTGCCTTCAGAAATGTTAGCTAGTTAATTAAAAAAAAAAATCACCTCAATGCTGAAATCGACAACACATACACATAAACAATATAATAAACAAAAAACATACAAACCATCTTATCTGCAAACAAAATGTGAACTTGTAGATACATTGAGAAACATACTTCACTCACACAAGTTACTTTTCTTAGTGGGGAAAAAATAACTTGGAGCATCAGAAAAGACTGTAAGGAAAATGAGTGGGAATCAATGGTAATGAAACTTTAAGGTTTTCTGGTCATTCTGAGAAAATAAATTCTATGAAAGGTCATCTTTTCCCCGAAAAGCAAGTTTCTTTGCTACAGCCTTTTATCTGCTGTCCATTTTACTATCCAGGGCTCCACAAGAATAGACTGTTATCTATTCTTCTACTTCTGAATAGGTACAACACAAAACAAAATAGCAGCGAGACAACTCGCTTTCACATCCCAGCAAGGGCAGGGAAGCATGCTTCAGGCTAAGTCAAAACCTGTTTAAGCACCTCCTTCAAGGAATGGCCATTGCCATTCCCACCTAGTAATCTGTTGCAAACAAAAAAGTTATCGTCTACTGTGAGAAAAGCTTGGAGCGTAAATAAATCAGCCAACAAATGAGACACCATTTCACTTATCTTGGAGCTGTCATCGCTAGACAGCTTGTTTCTGTAACTGGTACAGACTGAAGAACCGTAAATTAAGTCCTGTAACATGACAGGAAATACACTGTCACATTTCACTACACGGAAGACTACCTTCCCAAAAACACTTGAATAAAACATCTCAACAAGGAATATCAGAACAGTAAACACACTTTTCAGAAAGAGGGGTAAGTAGCTCTGCGAGGAGCACAAACGGCGAAATCCTTGGAACTTCTAAATCCTTGGAACTTCTGTCTTACAACTAGATTACCTTGCAACTTGGAGTTGCAACCTCTAAATGCCCTATTTTCCCCTATTTAGAGTATTCATTTCATCTGCCTTGCGGCTTCCTCAGTCTTTTTCATGATGAGGGTGCTAGTAGGCTCTCTTCTCTTGCTGGCTTGATTTTCATGAAATTTACAGGAAATTTATTATTCAAGATGATTACCCTCTGTCAAATTTAACTGAAATAGGCTAATGAATTCAAAGATACTAGGGATGGATGATTGCAGGACAAAAAGGTACTTGAATTAAACTATGATGTGTGCACACATACATGTGTACATGCACATACATAAATCTGGATACATTTACAAAGTGTTAAAGACATAATTTAACACAGGGTTAAAATAAAAACCCAAAATATCCTATAGAAGTACACACAAAATGGTCAGAATAGCTACTTTAGAGATGACCAGGAAAACATTAGACGTCTGCGGCAATGGCACAGAAATTCCTCACCAAGTCCAGATACTTGACAGCACCGGACAGTGTATTTTATTAGCATTTAACTACAAGATGAAATAGGAGACAGGAGATTATTTCTCAAACACTTTTTGTCTTGCAACGTAAACTTTGGGGATACGTTTACACAGGCATAGCTGAAAGATGCTTTAGCTTCTTGAAAGGACTGTACTTTCAAGAAGTAGTGCAAGTTCAGGACTAAAGCTTTAACGGTGAAAGATGTTTAGAGGAAACTCAACCTGGAGTTCACAAAAATGAATTGGTTAAGACTAGAAAAAGCTACTTATAAAAGAAATGCTAATTAATTTGCAGAATGGAACAGTTCAATTAATTTACTCTTCAATAAAAAAAAATCACATTAATGCTTAAAAAAGTGATGTGGAAACTTGTTATTGCAAACATCATAAGACTTACACTATTATGTTTACACAATGTTAACTCTCACTATCACCCTTAAACAGTTTTAATTAATTGCCTCGGGACACAGAAAATTAGCTACTACTTTGCAAACTAGAAAATGCAGTTTCTCAGTGTGTATAAATAGTTACTGAAAATGACTACAACTGCTTAAACAAAAGCATGCTGTACAGTTCATAGAGGGTATTAAACTAGTCAGAATACTAAGCAACATGTTTTAAATGTCAAAAGCAAAAGCTGTAATGTAATTTCAAAGTTTTTTGATGGTATTTTTGACATTGACAAAAATTTTGCTAACATAAAAGTAGCATAGCTGCTTTGAAGTTCTGAGATTTTAGTGTGAACATACAGGGCATTTTACAGTATTTAGGCATATAACAAGTCAGTCATTAAGTACACAGATCTGAAAATGGGGTAGGAAAAATACACATTTTATCAATGTTAGGCATTCTACTTTTCTTTTTTTATAAAATTTTGGAATTTTGGAGTAGATGGATTTGCTTTTTCTTGTTTGTTTTTCATTTTGTTTTTCTTTAACTTTGAAGTAATGAGAACATGTACTAAGTAATCAGCACAGCAGAACGCAGCAATCTTTCAAGCAAATAAAACCAATAAAGCTACACAAAGCACTTAGAATAAGTTATGGAATGAACAACAAATAAAAAATCCACTTCGATTCACTACAGTATTCATGATAATCTCAATATTCCTAGTTTTCATATTGAAAATTTCAAATATTTTGAATATTTTGTTGAAATTTTCTAACAAAATATTATCTTCCAAAAGTGCTATCTTTAAGCATTTTAACAAAATAAGAATCCTTTGCTTTGTAAGTGTTCCAAGAAAAGAGAGAATAAAGCTCTATTTTATACAATGAAATCTATTAAATACAAATGCATTACAGCTTTTTTAGCATTTTAACATAGCAACAAAATCTATAATCTTATTTTGGATCAAGCTATATTGAACACAAGTATAATCAAACACTTAAGAGATTCTGAAATCACTTCCGTTTGATGCATGTTTCTGACCAAAAAATAAAAGGGTAAACTTTAACGTTCCTCAACACATACAGGACTGTAACCAAGGTAATGAATTAATTAAATCAGCACATTTACATTGAGAATAAAGCCCTTCATATAGAAGATAGATAAATTTTTGACTGGAGGCCCCCAGATAGCACAGCATAGAAAATAAGGCAAGGAAATAAGGTCAGAACTACCTAGTCTGGCCTAGGCTTATATCCCGGTCAGCATTGACCATTGGCAGAAAACATTGGCTAAATTTCACAGAACATTCAACTTTTGACAGTTCATCAGCCACAACAAGGAGTTTTGGCAAAATATTTAAGCTTTGTGGCCTACTTTTCCAAGTGTTCAATTAATCAGAAAGATAAATGGTAGAATGGAATTCAACACAAAATATCCACCAACGTTCACCCAATTTCCTGAGTAGGTTTCACAGCATGCTGCAAATTATCTCAGCTGTACTGTTAGCAGCATTAGATATAGCTGTTTCAAAGCCATCACAAACGGTGGTCCCTGTATACCTTTTCTTGAGATGTTGTAGGGCCATTATACCTTTTTGCAGTCACTGTACTGGATAACTGCTAAGGGCCACTCTTATGCTCTTCAAAAGTGCTTTCCAAACTGCCTCAGTCAATGAATAATTCCCCTCAACTATTTCTTACAATATATTTCTAATAATGTCTTTGTACTGTTTTAGCTCTTCAGTATATTTCTACCAACTAGCCATACTTACAAAGGATCTTACAGACTGTGTTCCGGGAATTCCAGTGACAGAGGACCCTGCACATCCTTCATACTTCACACAGCATTATCTAGAACAGATTATCTTGTACAATCACTAGCAAATAGATAAAGCCCTAAGAATTGCTAAATCCTTCTTTTGACATAATAAGAAAAAAAAAGTGTTCTAACTCCATCTTCTGGCTAGGAATAACTGGTATGGAAAATCAAAAAAATTACCAAGTGAATTCAGCTTGACACCAGGCTGATTACTTCAGCATGATGTTTCAACTTGAACGAAATCAAAATTTGATTAAATAAAACACTTTACTTACAAAGTTTATGCTTCTATAGTCTTGTTTCTTCTTTATGTGATTAAGTGTTTCTCTCTAGTTTATTATTCCTTTCACTTTCCTCTCGCTTTTCCTGGGTTTGAGTTTAATCTTTGTCAACCATCTATATTAACAAAAATGTTGATTATGTTTTGGTTTAAAAAAAATGTGAACTTAATCAAGGGCAAATTTCTGCTTTGTCTTCTTGAACATTATTTAGAAAAAAAAAAATAGGTGATGAGAAACTGTCCCTGTATTAGGAAACCATTATTAGTTGCACAATGCAAAATCTAATATTTTAGAATCATAGAATGGTTAGGGCTGGAAGGGACCTTCAAAGGTCATCTAGTCCAACCCCCCTGCAAGGAACAGGGATATCTCCAACTAGATCAGGTTGCTCAGGGCCTTGTCCAACCTGGCCTTGAACGTCTCCAGGGATGGAGCATCCACCACCTCTCTGGGCAACCTGTTCCAGTGTTCTACCACTCTCATAGTAAAAAATTTTTTCCTAATATCCAACCTGAACCTACCTCCCTCTATTTTAAAACCATTACCCCTTGTCCTATCATAACTGGCCCTCCTGAACAGCCTCTCCCCATCTTTCCTGTAGGCCCCCTTGAGGTACTGGAAGACCGCTATAAGGTCACCCCGGAGCCTCCTCTTCTCCAGGCTGAACAGCCCCAACTCTTTCAGCCTGTCCTCATAGGAAAGGTGCTCCAGCCCTCTTATCATCTTCGTGGCCCTCCTCTGGACCCTCTCCAACTGGTCCATGTCCTTCTTATGTTGGGGGCTTTACCCCCATAAAGGGGTAAAGCTAACAACTCAGAGCAGCAGGACTGCAGGTGTTTTCACAAAGAGGGACAGTCATACTTCCTGACTCAGCGTGAGAGGACCTTCACTTCTACATTCTAAGGTAGCAACTTTTCTTCACTACCATATTATATATTTATTCCTATAGATGGAAGCATGATGGACCAATGAGAGTCCAAGATTCACAAGGTGACTCAAAACAGTCTTGTTATAGTTTTATAATGTTTTCATTTTACTTCGCTCTGAAAATCCTGAAGAATTTTCACATAAACACAACAGCATTAAAGCACAGTTCTAAATGAGTGCCAAAGACTCAGGTATTAGGAAAAATCTGATTCACACGTGTCCTTTAGCAGTTCATTCTGTTCTCGCATACGAACGCGCTATGATGCTGTCTGTTACCGCACAACCTTAAATTGTTTTTCAAAAGAACCATCTGCCTCATTTTCTGTACAAGTCGAACTCAGATACCTAAATTGCACCTTTCTTTTCAAGGTCTTTGTGAAAACTTTGTGCATAATGCTCTGTTGCAAGCGTGCAACCTGACTGCAATTGCTTAATACTGTACATTTTAAGTACCTGTTTGCCACATTTCAGCTATCCAATGTTGAAGTATTCTTTTCCTTTTACTTCAAGTGAACAAATGCAGAATATACACTTCACTCAAGATTCAGAAAAAGTAGAGACTTTTGGGTGTGAGGGGATGCTATTTTGACCGATTTACTGGGGAGTTCTAACACATCCATTCTCTACATTGCAGTGCCATTAATTCTCTTAAATCAGCACAACTTGGCATTGCCACAATAAAGGAGCAGTCCTGCCCTCCCTCAGCTGCTCATTCCCATCCCTGTGTCACTCCCTCTCTTACAGCAGCAAAAGCATTCATGCAGACATGCGGCAAGGAACTACAAAAAGAACTGATTACTTTTAACGTGGGTTAGTTCCCCAGTTTAGTTCACTGTATAGTCTCTTGAATGCTTGTGTCAGCACAAAGGGGGATGGTGCCAGGGCAGGAACAAGCAGACAGTGGTGGGATGGACCATTCCTTTCAGTGCGCACGCCACAGACCCTTCATGGAATTGGAACATTTGAGTAGAGCTGTTCAGATTAGAAAGAATATATCCGAAGGGGAAAAAAAAAAAATTCCTTTTTTGTGACTATATAAAAATTATTTTAAATTGGACATAGTGCATTTGCACTGCAATTATACTTCCCAGCCAACAAAAGCTGCTCTTGCACCATGCATTTTAGTTCTGCTGCTGGTATTATCAGCAAAAAAAAAAAAAGCCAGACCAAAAAACATGTGACAGAACAGTGAGGAAAGTTGGGGGAAAAAATAATAGAAGATATCAGAGACAAATACAAGAGTTCAACATTCCAAAATATATATATAAAAAAACCCACAAAACCAAACGACAGAAACAAAAAAAATAAGGCAGCACAGAAAAGTTACTGATATCACTATATCACTTGACCTTAAAAGCCTCTGAAGTCTCGACCTCCAATGAGCGTTTTAGCAAGAACGTTTCCTCTAAATAGCTACAGTACACAGAGGACAATGTTTTAAGTTGGAAATGTTTATAAAATTACTATGCCAGAGGAAAACTGTAGTGGGATATGAAGACTGAGAAAAGTCACCTGCAACTGTAATCTAAGGCAACGAAATTCCACAAAATTTTAGGGAACTGTTACATTTTATTGATTAAGTAAGGACTCAAATTCTATGTGGATACCAAACACACTGAGAGAAAGCCTGACACTGAAGAAACTAGAAACAAGTTACTTACTTGGACACAGACAATAAATAAATGGTGAACACCACGAAATAGTAAAGGAAAACTTGTTACATGCCAGGAAAATTTAGAGATGGCTAAGGCATGCCTCGCTGTGATTCCTCCTAGCTTTTATCCACTGAAAATCCAAAGAAAACAAAGCAGCCCAGTAACAGGTTTACTGCAGGCTGAGCTTGTGATGCCCTAGGGGGAAGCTGTAGAGAAACTTCCAGTTCGGAGGAAAGAGGGAGATTTTAGCATCAGGAGAAAGGAGCTGGTGAACAAAAGTAAGTCTACATCATTTCTTCTACTGATCTTAACGATTACACAGAAAAAAAAACACGACACATTACTGGGAAGGATGGTTTGAAAATAAAAAAACCTGGAAGCTATTCAAATTAGAAAATGGGAATAATAATATTTTTAAAAGGTCTGCTCATCTTAGGTGATTCTAATGACCATTTAGGAACATAACCATGTGATGAGAAAACTAAAAGGAAAAAATCCTACGTGTTGCTCAGAAAATCATGAAAATATTGCTGATGGACAAAACTATACCTGCAAGGTGATCCTGCTGCTGGCCATTTTAGCCATATACATAAGGAAACAACAGACTGTCAGTCACTTTCTTGATGTTTTCAGTGGAATTTTCTACAAAATACTTCATTCTGTAAGAGTTGCAAAGAACATATTAGTGATCTGCTTTCTTCAGTAAAAAATCACAATTGGAAGAAGATGGAAGAGACCTTAATCCCTGTTCTCTCATAGTACCCACATATCTGACTGCTTCTAAAAGTTACAGAACATACAGTATTAGACAAGTTGACTTACAAAGTCAGGACACTACGACAGATATATACCAAATGTTTTGCCAGGAATCGTACAAAACTTCAAAGACTTTGCTGAAAAAAAAATGCAGTCCCTAACTGTAACACCTGCAAGATTAAATAGCCAAGTAGTGTTCTCCTGTGCTGCAGTTCCATCCGTTATTACAGACCAATCTTTTGAAACGTGCATGTATACCAAACAGTCTGGCTGAGAACATGACATTCAGGAAACAACAACTGAATGCTGTCAGCTCATAAAAGCACTTTGAAAATAGCTAACAAGTGCCAGAATGAAGATTAAATTCAGATAATTAAAAAAAAAGTTATGCAGATAAATAAGTATGTGATCACGTAACTTCCATCTCCTTCGTTGAAGGAAGACTGACAAAGCTTACAGGGCTAAAATACTAAACAAGGATAAACCAAAACATTCAATATGTTTGATGTATTGTATAACTTGCAGGCATTGCCCTAAATAAATGACAAAGGTACTGGACATATACTCATGGAACCCAATGGTGATCTGATGATACCGTAACCTCCACTTTACTGTCTGGAATTGAAGAGATAAAGAAGATCAAGGACAAAATTCACAATTCAAAATCGAGATTTCCAGATCTTACTTGGTTAAATCTACATTAGCTGTTTATTAATCAACAGATTTAAATCCCAGTACTCACTGACTTCAGCGGTAAAACTTCGTAACTTGCAATTCAGCTAAAATGAATACGTACCGAACAAAGCACATAGCAAGCAGCGGCCACGTGCAACTACATGCGTTAGTGGGGTTGGATACGTCAGCCAGACAATTTTGAACCAGCAGCAAAAACAGTTGCTCTTCCTTTAGAATGGAATCCCAGTGCTCTAGCCACCTGCACCCACACACAAAATCTTTTTGTTTGGGTTTTTGAGGGTTTTTAATAAAACAAAATAATATTGAAGAGAATCCCATACAAAGATCCCAGGCCAGGTAGACAGTGATCACTGTTTGGAATGTAACTCTAGTGACCAGCTAACTATAGATGACACTGGCTTACAGTGTGAAAAATGCCCTAAAAATGAGCTGCTAGACTCTTACAGCCCAGTTAATCTATCATAAATGTGCAGAAACAGAGTTGCTTGGGTTTTTTTTTTGTTGGGTGGGTTTTTTCTTTGAGGTGATTTTTCTGGGGAGGTGGGGAAGTTTGGTTCGTTTGTTGTTTCCCGCTTCCCAAGAGCTCTAACTGATGATCCATCAAAGTTATTCTTTTAACAAGGAAGAAAATGCAGAGGGTTTATATGAAAGAAATTGAAAACCCCAGTATTCAAACATTTAAAATATATTAACTTTTTAAGCTTCACACAAACACAGGAATACAAGTGTATTCTGTATTAACCTTGATATTTTAACAAGTTTAGCCTTTAACTATGTACCATAATACCAGTAGTTTAAGATCTAAGTTTATTCATGTGTTTGCCTACACAACACCTCCCCCCCCCCCGCCCCCCCCAGCAAAAAAAAAAAGTAAAGCCACAAACACTCTTGGTTTAACCTGTTGGTCACCGAATGATTTTTCCCTAAAAAAAATGACTAGCCATAAGGCAATATCCATCCTAACAACATACATCAATATTAAACCAGTCACTGTGAAATTGTTTACAGTTTTTAAGTGAAATGGAGAAGACATGACGATTTTCCGAGATAAAACACACACTGCTTTCAACACTCACTAGTTTATAGGAGTGGCTAGGTGTCCACCGGAAGCTACTGAATTTTAATCAACGCAGGAAAAAAGTATGTAGAAAAAGAATCTCCTGCGTTAGAGGCTAAACCTCAGGTAACATTAATTTTGAAAACCATGCTTTAATATGTAAAGCACAAGAATATGTCAGTATAATTGGTAGAAAAGGTGGTAACATCTGAAACACTGGTGAAACTTGCACGGTAGTTTTGCTAACTAGAGAAGATAATTTTCCTACAGATGACAAAAATTTGATGGAACAATTTTCAGAATCAAGCAGAACGACAATGTTCCTTGGAGAAGCGGGCTGGAGAGTTTAAATAATTTTCCGATTTATCCGAAGTAACAGATTGCAAACTCTCCCGAGCGCCAGGGCCGCGGTCCCAGCCGAACAGCCCGAGATGAAGCCAGTCTTTTCCTTTGTAACAGTCGAGCTCAGCTTGCAACACTATCAAAAATAAAAGAACTGTAGGCTAATTGCTGGCAAGTATGACGCAAGCAGTCTCCTAGGTAACGGCCCAAGTTGCTGAAGTGCCTGATCCAGCATTTCCTCATCTGTTTGCACTCACACCAGCAGCCTGACAATGTAGTCACTGCATCCTGTTTCGCTCGGCAGCCAGCGAAACACACTGAGCTTAACCCTTGACTAACATCTTCGCAGTTCACCGACCGCCCCTCCAAACTGACTTTTACGGCCGTGTTCTCTGCGGGCATCCTTAATTTTTTCATGCCTCTGCAGTAGCTGCCTACTCTGCATTTTCGCTGTAATTGAGAAGGAAAACACGAGAAAGAAAACATCATCTAAAACTAAAAAATCACGTAAGAGATCTTTTAATTGGCATTTGCACTACTGAAAGTTTCTGCCACAAATGAAGTTTAAAAAAATTAGGTCACCTGCAGATTTTACATAAAACACTGAATTATCTTTTATCTCCAATTTGAACTTTATAGACCCAGAAGTTTCCTGATTTTATACTATACTCAAAATAAACTATATACAAACATCAAGAGGATCTATCAAACTACTTCACTTTCCCTTCAAACAATGTATTTATACATAAGTAGGAAGCATGTTATAAAAAACGTATCACAAAACAGTGTATGCACTAAGGAAAACGACAAAAAAAACCCACAGTTTCATCTAAAAAAAATGTAGATAGCATGGATCTGATCAGTGAGATATCCTTCAGGGGAACTGCGGGTTCTAGAGCAAATGAAAATAATCAAACACATTAATCAAAAAATGCAAACATTTGCCTTTCTAACAGTATATTGCACAAAAAAAACCCACACCAAACGGATAATTTTAGGGTTTATTTTTAAATGTGAATTTGGTCATTTCAGGACATGAATAAACATGAAACAAAGTATTTCCAGCACAGAGCTTTTATGTGCTGACATCGGTGCTTATGCAGTGTAAAACATGACAGTTTTTCTGTACTATGGAATAGTCGTAGGGCACGACGAAAGCAAAAAGGTGAGATAAAAGTAATATTTTTTAGTTAAAAGTTCTGGGCGATGCTTCACCATGACAAAATGCACATGGAATTTACTGCTGAAAAAAAGCCTCCCACCTTCACTGACTGGTCTACCAGTGCAATTTCAAGTGGGAAATCCCCTAAAGCATTCTGAAATAGACGGATGACAGCCAGACAGATCAACCTGCCACAGCAGCTTCCTGACCGCCAAAGAGAACTAGGTACTGAAAACGTGAAGGTGCAGGGAGGAGGCGACCTTAGGGACTTCTCACTATTTCTTTCACAAAAGCGTACTCAGGAGTCCATGTTCATAACGACTTAGAACCACTCTAAAAGGAGATCTAAAACACTCCCAATTTTCCAGTAATTGGCTTATTCCTTCAAATACAACATGGATTCTCCTGTTTCTCGGGAGACCTTCTTGCTCAGATCTAGTATCACAACTTATCCATATTTCAAAAAACAAAATACAAAGTGTTAGGCCAAATAGCCCAGGGGCATCGACAAACAAGTGGCCCGAACTAAAACTCCGAAGAAGAGTATTTATCTAGAAAATAAGAAACAAAAAAGGGCTACCATGTTTACAATGATATGATCAATGGTCTGGCTTAGTCAGCAATTGACTACTTGTTAGCATTTCAGTGATGTTTTTCTCTAAATGCAGATGTTTCCGCCAGCAGGCTTTTCTACTCTGTTAGTATAGTTTTCCTCTGCATCACTTCTTAGCTTCTTCCCACACACCTGCATTCCTCTTCGTTCTGATGTTGCAGTACCCACGTAGGAAGTAGAAGGCAGAAGAAAAAAAGAAATAAATGTTTTCTTCACTGATAGAAAATTTTTCTTAATTCAATGGAAAGCCAGCTCAGGAAAAACAAAAAAGGAATTAGTCTGGTATGTGACTACAGAAATTTCAGAAAGATCAAGAAGTTTCAGGGATGAAGAGGCAACAATAGGCAGACAAGCTGTGATGACACGAGGCATGTCAAGGAACCCAAGTATCCTTGTAGGGGAGGAAAGGAGGGAAGCAAACCAGCATAGGCTAGCGAGATGACTGTTGCAAAGTTATGCTGGGATACAAAAGATTCCCACCCCAACTTTATTCCAATGGATCAGTGAACTCTGGAAAAAATCATGAGCCATATGACAGCTATAGGTTATGGGATTCAAGGTTCAGACAGGTTCTCCAAAACTAAAACATAAAATGGTTGCTGAGGACATCTTTGATAAAATGAGTTTTTAGATGCCTAGATTAGAACCAAGTGGAGGAACATCCACATACAAGTTCTGTCAGGGAGCACTAAAAAAATCCTTACATCTAAACATGAACGTAGGCACCAAATGGCTTAACCATTTTGGTTATGTGATTGACATATAACAAGACCATTTTGCATAGAAGGTTACCCTCTATGAGTCTTGGAAGTCTATCCAAATACTAACGATTTAGTAATTTGCAATACTCAGAATTGTTATCTGCCCTTTAATAATCCACAAACTACAGAATCAACCATCACGAGATGTAGTTTTTCTCCAGCTCTGTCTTCTGCTATGCTCTGACTGGGACATGAGAAGAAAAGAAATACAGCTCTGTCCATCAAGCTAGATAACGTCCCAAATGATGCTTATGACAAGACAGACGCAGGGAACTCACTGTTCTTTCTGATTCTGGTTTTTCTTGGCTTACCCCTCTTCCTGAAATCTGCAGGAGTACCACAGCAGAACATCTCAAAAAGTGAAGCAAAGCTGCTGGGATGAAAAAGACAGACCTGGGACACAGCTGGGAATCTAACAGACATGCTGAGCCAAGGTATTACTCAGAAATTGGAAATAAAGCTCAAAATCTCCTTAAAAAGAAAAAAAAAGTTCTGCAGAAGTCCAGTTAAATTTGCTTGCCCCGTGGAGGCAAATAAAACTCAAGACACCAGGACAGAAAATATTCCTCTGCTCCTACTGACCCTGTTACAACCCAAGCTGTAATCAGAATGAAACACTTCAACTAAATTTGTATACAAAAGCCACTATTATAAAGATCAGGCAGAGCTTTCTTATAGCTCTCAAACATTGCAGGAAGAAACGTTGAAAAATACAAATCCTCTAATTCTTTCCCTCCATTTTGAATGGAGAAGCAGCAAAGGGAGTAAGATGCTCAGTATTTATTTTTGGAGGCACAGTTCACTCCCTATTATCATTAGTCAGCCAATACTGCTCCTATTTCTCCCTCCTCACTAGCTTACAATAGGAAAGAGTTAGGCAAAACACAAACGAGATGGCTAAAGGCTTAATCTTCTCAAAAACTCCCCAACAAACCAACCTGAAAACCTTTGTCCCCTCTACCCAGGAAACAAACAAACAGAGGATTGTTTTCGGCTTTGAAACCTCTGCAGATTCTCTTTGGGTAGCAAAGAATAAGTTCCTAACTACAAAACCCTATATGTTAAGAGCTCAGATCTTACAAATAAATTTGCAGTTACACTTAGGGACAATGAAGCAGGTGAGTAAGCACCTTGCATCTAACTTACAGAACTAAAAGAACAAAATGAAAAAAACAAGGAACTTTACAACATAGTATAATATCAAGGTAAAGGATAAGGTCTGCATGAGTATGTCAAGTATAAATGCATACATCTTTTCAAATGCGACTGCATTTGAAAACTTATATACTGGTATAATATAATATAAACTGTACTTATATACTGTTTTTCAATTACAGACATTTACACAGTACTGAAGTAAGGGATTCTAGAAACATTTTTATGCTGTAAATGCAAAGAAATATTTAATTATTCTATTTTATAAATTATGTTACCAAACATTGTACACTTTTTTTTAAACAATAAATTGATTGCTAGGCTTCTAAAAAAGTAAAATATTTTCAGTCCTTTTTAAGTCTTTGCTGAAAGATACTTGTAATTTCAGATGAAATTATGTTACTGATCTTGTAACATGTAGAAAGAGAAAGAACACACTGGTGTTCTAGGAAGAGGTGTTAAAATTATTGTAAAATGAAGAAGAGAAAAGGACAGGGAAAGAGAAAGAAAAATTACATTCCAAAAAAAGACAAGACAAGCAAGTAAGCGATGTACTATTGAACATTTATCCCCCAGGAAACTATTTTCCTTGTACTTTCAAGGCCCAAATAATTAAAAATATAGGTGTGCCTTCTAAAGGCACACCAATCCTATCCATCACCGGAGAGCTGAAAGCAACATAGCTTTAAGAAGGTATTCAATTGAGATTGTTAACACTTGCTACTAGAGAGCTAAAGTTATAAATCACATTAAACTCTGTGAATTTTTAAACAAGGACTATAATCTCAATCCTTGAACACTGTAAAACGCATGTTCTTTTCCACCTGAAAGCTTAAGTGCTTTGCTGACTGGAGGGAGCTTCCTACTAGAGTAAGTGTTAAGGCAAGTATAGTAGACTTATAAACCTTTAGCAACGAGACTTTAACAGCAACCAGTCTCATACAAGAAAAATGACGTAAGACTAGCCATATACCTTTATAGGTCCATTATTAAAGCTGTATTAACTTTTGCAGTTAATCCTGAAACAGCATCTCTTTATTATTTAGAAAAGATTCGAACTGTATTTCAAAGTTGTAAGATACCTTCCTGAACAAGATATCAATTTCATATTGACAGATATAACATCAGTTTCTAAGTGAATTTGTCCCGAAATCTTATTCTTAACAACCTTAATAATGGGTTACGCAAATATCATACATAAGCACAAAGTTTTACTATTTTGACAAGATTGCTTAAAGCTTAGGGTCTTTTAACTAGTTTTAATTTTTACTCTTCATAAAAAATTGTTATCCTTCATACACAGATTGAAGTACTATTTTCTTCTTCAGAACATTTTGCAGATATCTCTGATACGATGGTCATCGTCTCAGAGGGTTTGAAAACAGGTCACCCTTAAAAGCAATAGCGAGCATCTGCTTCTGCTCATTGACTCCCATTTTCTTATTTTCATCTTGACATCATAGGAAATCACTTACAAGTCTATTATTTTCCAGCTTCTTTTAAAATTCTTTGGCTTCTAACAAAACAGGCTTCCAGTTATGAAAAACAAATTAATTAAAAGCAATGACAAAAAAGACTGGTCATTAACACAAAAGTTGTTCCAAACTCTTCTTTCTTAATCAAGCTTGCTCAACCAGAAACTCCTAATAGAAGTAAAAATTAAGACTTTTAATACTACCCTGGGATGGAGACATTCTGCTACAGTGAATAAAAAGCAGCAAAAAACTGATACAGATTCCAATTAATGCTTTTCTGTAACTACATAAAAATAAGTTAACAGATACCTGTAATCAAAATACTTTCAACTGCGCTTGGCTGTAAATAAAAGCACAAAGCTGTTATTTACATCACAGTAATCACTCATTTTAACTTCAGATAGTCATACTACATTTCTTTAATCATTGGAAAGATGTAACATTCCTCAGCTTTTTACTATTTAAAAAAAAGACTAGAAGATGCCTAGTTGAATATCTGTGTGCATAGTAAATTGAAATTCTCTCATTGAATTCAAGTTTCATTTGAAATTTGCTTTTTAAGCATGGTTCAGTGATCCCCAAATGGCTACTGTGCTGCCCCAAAAATGCAGTTAGCTGAAGCAAGGGCAGAAAGAGGACACATACAGGGTGGACAATACAAGCTTGTTTGTGTTTTCCAGTTAAGATAAGAAATACACTGCTCCATCCTACACTAACGTATTAGGCAGAACCAAGCCCTTGTCAGCACTAACATGCGTGTGAGTTTACCCCAGACTATCAGCAGCAACACACAGCAGGTACATCTGTGTTCCAGTGCACTGCCGTATGCGCAGTCTCGATAGAAACAGCATAACTCAGACCAGCATCCATCTTTCCCTGAGCGAAATAAAGCCTGCTTCTCGCAGATCCAGCTAGTCAGAAGGAAAATCACGCCAGTGTGCCTTTACTTCTTCCAGCCTGAGCCAATTCCTTCAGGGCAGTGCCAGAGCAGGTGGCATTTCACAGGCACAGCAGGATCTAAACTTTTCCAGTCTGCTAATCACACCTTCAGGTTTCAACACGCATTTCCCTCCCCTACCACTCACACATAAGACCACAACTGCTTGTATCTACAAAAATGCAGTTTAAATTAACTGAAATTTAATTTCGTACTATGTAATGAGGATAATTCTAAGGGAACGAGAATGTGTAGGATACTATGGAATTGCAAGAGCAAGTATCAAAAACCCTGTGAGTGCATTTACACATTACACTGTCTAGGTGACAAACCAAATGAAATGAAGGCTGGTGTGGACATTAATCAAGACAACAGTCACTTAAGACTTCTCTCAAATACATTCCTTTCTTTTTGAAATTAGCATCATTAAACTACATGCACAACATTGAATTTTATTAGCTACTAACAATGTCCTACAAATACAGAGATCAATCCCTGTCTGGAAGAAAGCTCACAAAAAGTCAGTTCATATCTAACCCTTCCAAAGTTACAAGCCCAGCTAAGAGGCCATCCACTCCTGTAACGCATTCACACCGCAAGCTTCCTTGGCCACCATACATCTCTCACACAGAAGATAGTGAGATATCTGAGGATTAGTGTTTATCAGTCATCAAATGCTGAAAAACAGTAGGTGTATCAGCAGTTTGTGTGAAAGGATAGAAACAGTTCCAATGAGCCTAAAGTATTAGAAAAATTCACTGATACCTGTTTTTTTTTTTTAAAAAAAAGTACTACTTATACTGTATTAGTAACTTAGAGTACCCAGAAATTTAGAATTCCTTTAGGACAATCTACTAGACAAAAAGAATAAAACTATATTCCCGGAGTGGCAAACAGGTGTTGCTCACCAGCCCAGGCTGCAGCTCCAAGGATGTGGTTGCATCTCCCACAGCCAGGAGGAAATGGCCCACCTTTTGTAGGCAGGGTCTAAACCTTAATTAGGAAATTCAATCAATTCAATCCAGCTGGGCAATCTGGGAAATAGCCACAGTTGCAATAGTCATAATTCCCCCTTTTTGTTTTACAAGTTTTTGTTTTTAAAGGAAGGTGAAGGCTTTACGGTGAGCAGAGACCCAGTCCATTCATTCCGACTCCAGCACGCTTCCCTCTTTTGGGCTTGCAGCTTTACCTTCTTTACTGAAGGACTCTCACTCCGGCCCTGGCTCTGGCTACTCTGGCTCCGGCAAGGGAGTCACGGTCTTCAGGGTCTCTCAGACATATCACATCAGGGTCACCAGTTGCTGCTCACCAGCCCAGGCTGCAGCTCCAAGGATGTGGTTGCATCTTCCACAACCAGGAGGAAATGGCCCACCTTTTGTAGGCAGGGTCTAAACCTTAATTAGGAAATTCAATCAATTCAATCCAGCTGGGCAATCCAGGCAATAGCCACAGTTGCAATAGCCATAAATTCAATCAATTCAATCCAGCTGGGCAATAGCCACAGTTGCAATAGCCATAAACAGGTATGACACAACAGTGCTTAGGGAAAAACAAACAAACACTAAAAAAATCTGGAAAATAAGTTATGATTGAATCTGTAACACTAAACTGACTCTACAAAAAAATAAAAGGACCCCAAATGTAAATACAGGCCTTTAAGTTTAGGTCACGCTGGAACAAAAATCATGTTAAAGATGCAGACAGTGAGCCTAGCATGAGAATGCCTTTTTAGCCTTTAGTTTAGCTCCTATCCTGTTAAAAGGGCTTAATCTAACCAAGAAGAAAATGTAACATGACCAATAATGAAGGTTAAAAGAGATACTTCAATACCATAGTGCCTATGCAGGGAGTCATAGTTAAGCTGTTATTTCAACAAAACCGATAAAACTTCCCCCTGCAAACCTGAAGTTTCACACACTTTCAGAAGAGTTTATTATGAACTTTATGAACCTCTCTGACAAAACCGTGCTGACAACAGACATAAACAGACAGGCGTGATCCAAGCTCCCTGTACCACCACCTAACAGCGTACAGTTCCTCTGAGGCGGGGGAGCAGCACTGGCTGGTTGGGGTGCACTGAAAGTACTCACCCCAAATTAAACCCCATGGATATTTCTCAGTTACTATGACCAGCATGGATATAGCTAAACCAACATACCCATATTGCTAATTCATACCAAAATCCTGGAATATTCCTCATAAAAGAGGAAAGATCTCTCAAAACCAAATCCAAAGCACCCAAATACAGCTTCACATGGTACGTTTTCTATGGTATCTTGAATAGCTTAAAAATAGTACATTTATAGCAAAAAGATCATTTTAACATTCCATAAAACAAACTTTTATTTATCAAATGAAATATAAATGGACCATTTGCTGCAAATATGCCTTTAACTTAGTGAAGTTATTTGAGTTTGCATAAAGGAAAATTAAGGCTAGTAACTCAGTACTGAGTAACAAAACTTGTCAGGATTGCCATTCAATCAGTCATTTAATTGGAAATACGTCAGCTTTTTCCACACCTCCTGTACAAAGTGAGGTTAGCACTGGTAGTCATGAATGTTCTGCACAGAATCACTGGTTCTCATGAATACCAAACTATCAAACAAACAGAGTGATGAAAAAAAAATTACTTGGCTCTCCGTGCTCTGTTCTATTCCTCTCCCAGTAAATCTGCGCTTGTTTCAAAGAAATATACTACATATAAAAGCTGAGAAAACATAGGGAAGGCCCAATGCATCAAAACTTACTCCTGGTCACCAGCTGCCTGTATTTATATGAATTACATCCTTTCCCAAAGCTATATGATCCATTTCCAAATATAAAAATGCTCCAGAAACTATAATTTTATTTCAGCAGTCATTTGTTGTTATGCCATCTCTAGTTCCTAGAACATTTTGTTTTGTCATGCTCACCAATAAGTCCATTCACACTTGACTGGTCTTCCTTAAGGACAGATCTCTCCAATGTATTTCTGTCACATTTCCCCTTCCCAAATACCATCGTCTGCCAGCTTACTTGTTACCCTGTGAACTCTAATTTAGTAGCATCCATGATTCCTGTCTGTTTGGAAGGCTCTAGTACTCTTTTACCTCAACTGGATCCTGAAAGTTATTGATCCTTTTTATGGTTCTAACAGTCACTCATATATCACACAGTCTGCACCGACCAATCCAAGCCCTCACCTTTACCATAAATTTTTGTTCCTGCTGTTGAGTTGCAGAGAAGTCCCATTATTTTTTTTCCCACTAAAATTTACTCTATTGTATCGTTCCATCTTGCTAAGCATTGTTTTCACCCACTGAAAAAGTCATGTTGAAATTCAATGTTTCGTTTCACTCCCTTTTACTCTCATCTGAAGCTATTAATTCAGCTCTCTCTCCACATAGTTTTATCCTGGAAAAATGGGTGAGATTCCAACAAAATGATGGGTCTTTTTCTCAGGAAAATATACCCGACTCCTTGCAATATTCTTTCCTTTCATATTTAACCTCACAGAATATACTATTCACAAATCACAGTGCAGAGGCCACCCTCTTTTGCTATTCTAGAGACTCTCCTGGGAACCTTTTGTTCCTCTTCTCTACAATTTTCTTTCATAAGTTTAAAATGTCTTCCTAGTCAAAGATGAAAATTAGTATTTTATCCAATTTATCCTGTTATTTTCAATCACGTGGTTCTTGGAACCTTTTCTCCCAGCCTCCTCCACTTTTTTCCCCACTGGCACTCTGGTCACTCCTGTAATACACCACCCTCACCTTCCTCCAAACTTCTGCAGCATTTCCACAGCAGTTGTCTTTGATCTCTTTCCTTTCTCCCTTCACATCTTCCTTATGGGAAACCACACCTGCAGAAACACCCTTTTCTACACTGACAACTTACAGACATGTTTCCCTGCGTTTGGCATACTTTTTCTGTCTAGAACATGAGCTGCCACCAAGCCTTGGATATCTAAAAACCATCTTCAGGTAAACTTGGCAAACAGAGTTCTTAACTGCATTCAGTCTGCCTAACAGCACTCTGTCATTGTCCGTGAACCACTGTATGGTTCTGGTGGTCACTTTACCAGAGGGTACCATCTCAAACTCTGACCTCTCTACAGGTCTCTGTGGGCAGATCAAGCTCAAATCATCCTTTCTTTCTGGTATGATACTTCAAGAATATGAAATATGAAAAAAAAAAAAAAAAAAAAAGGCTGCAACCCTTACCAAGAGTGTTCTTATTTCACACTTCATCCAGCACAAAACATTTTGTCAAGGTTAAAGAAAAGCAGACAGAAATAATATAATCCTACTCATCCAAAACCTGGTTGCAAAAACAATTTTCCAAGACACACTTTCACCACATAATCCTTCTTTCTGTATATTCCTCACACTCAGTTGCATCCCATTGAAACCGAAGACATAGCTCACACAGCTCAGCACAGCCGCATTTCTACCTTCATTTTCCACATAAGACAAACCATAACAACTCAAGAGATACAAAGTTTCTGTTAAGAACAGAAACAAATCTTGAGATGCAGGTGCGCTTAAGGCAACAGTCATTGTAACCATTAGGGGAAAAATTAAATATTTAAAGAGTTAGTTGGTCAAATGCATAGCAAGAAGAGTTACATCCTATGTTATTGGCTGCAACCAACAGGTAAAGGCTTGCGTGTTTCTAGGCTGCAAACAGTACCTGAATTTAACAATTCTGACACCGTAAAATACATATTAAAAGACAGCTTCTGCACTATTAAGTTTATACCCTGAGTAATTATGGACAAAGTATAATTTGTTTCACAAATAGGAAACAGACACTGATATAAATTGTCTATGCAAATAAGGAACTGCATTAATTTCAAGTTACATAAATATTTTAAACTCTTGAAATTGAGTCCTGATCTTCCTAAGGTAGGTAATGCGTCAAAGGTATGAGATAGCTTGGAACAGAAACTGAGGAGAGGTGGCAGTCAATCCAACAACCTAACCACAAGGCAATTCTTCCCGTAATTAACAGAGTGCAAGATGAAAGCAGTCTTTATCCATGAAACACCCCAGCCTTCCTACGTGTTTGAACCTAGTCAGGAAGCTAGGAAAAGCATCGGCTCTGTTTGCAGACCCTTTTGGACACATATCCTGTATATTTAATTAGGAAGGTCTATTCTTTACTCAAGGAAACATGAATTTTAGAAATCATATATTCTTTCTAGACTCTGAGAAGTTCCAATGTATGAGCTCCTACACATAGTTATTTGCTCATATACATTTTCACCATCACGTTAAAGAACAAAAAAGTTTTACTACAGTATTTTTCAGGACACAGAGTGTCCACAAGATCTGCAATACTGACCAGCACCTTTTAGATCCCCAATTCTGATTTGGCTTTCACGGGGGGTCCCAGGGGGAAGTCCTGAAGATGCAACAGTCAATAAAGATAAACCCTTAGACACCAGCAGCAGTAGGTGCAGCTAACAGATTAGCATCCAATTAACACATGCAAGCAAAACATCACCTACACAGAATATGTAATACCGACCAATACTGCAACCATACTGCTAATAACCAATTCCTCTCTAGGTCCAAGATGAACACTGAAGTAAGAGTACAAAAAGCCTGTTCACTGCTAAAATCAGATGAATTTCTGTGAGCAAGAGAAATGTTAATAAAGTAGAATTCAGAAAAGACATTGCATTTGCATAATTCTTAGCCTTAATTTTAGTCATTTTGCTTCCTTCTACGTGTATTTTTATATTTTGATAATAGCATTTAAGTATACTCACAAAAAATTTAAAGATATAATCTATTCAAGACTCCTTCCCCTCACCTCAAACTACATTGCTAGCCACATGTACCGCAGAAAAGCCACACACGGCAGGAATTTGTAGACTTTGCTGGCTAAAGTAGGCATGGATACTCGTATGAAAGGTAAGAATAAAGGTAATCCAATTTTATAAACCCTCCAGTATTATAGTTGCCATACCTGTTCAAGTACAGAAGGCAATAATCTAAATATTTGTCATGAGGATTGCTCAAATTAGATTGCTCACAGGGCCTCTTTCCACTTCTGCCCCAGGAAACTGTGACAGCTCCATTTGATTTGAATGTGCACACATTACTGATTGCACAAACCTCGTCCTGTGCACACACTCTCCCTGCACACATCCAAAAAAATTGTTAGCTTTAGCTTATTAACGAAAAAACAGTCAACTCAATGTAATTATTTTCTCATGTATTTAACTAGACAGAGAGTTGGGATAATTTCAAATCAACAAGTAACTGAAAACTTAAGGCCAATACTAGCATTCCCTGTTTTCCTCAGAGAGTAACTAAAATCTAAACCTGCCTTTTTTTGTTCTTATGTGCCCCTGCTTATAGAGGTTTATACAGACCTCTACATACGAGAGGTTCATAACAATTGTACAAAATACATCTAATAGAATCATAATAGCAACTCAGGTCTCATTCATCAAAGTATTCCTGTCAAAGTGGACCTGCAACACATTCCTTGTGCTCCACTGATCTTCCTAACAATGCTCATTAAATTCACTATCTTAAAATACTAATATTGGAAAAGAATCACTGTAATATTTTATAAAGATCTGCAAAACATGCAATCAGTCTTTAAAGAAAACTCACATAACAAATGCTCTCTGAAAAGCGTTAAGTGCATATATTCTCCTGTTTCAAGGAATCAATATAAAAACCTCATAGTGTTTATTCAAATAAAGTCACACATTATAGGCTTACTTCTCCCCCCTAAAATTGCTGGTTTATCAGCTCTGCAATGTCTAGTCTCTCCCTAGGTCAGACAGGAGATCAGAGGATTTAACCTGTGTCATCCTCATAAAAATCACATACAAAATACTGCACAGAACATATATCTATGAAACCCATTTAAACTGTGCTTAATAAAGCAGAAATATTTATTGCAAAGCAGAATAGACTACTAGGAAAATAAAGAACTTCAGATCTCTTTGTTGTTTCTCTTCACTTCTAGGGATAATAAAGATATCAAATTCTGGAAGTCTACCAAACATTTACGTTTTATTACGAACACGTATGATTAAGTACTGCCAATAAATTCTACGTATTTAGTTGTGGCTGACATTCATGATGTTACTTAAAGAATAATAAATGCCTTAACTTGAAATATGCGCATGATTTCAGGAAGTGAGCCGAATATCAAAGGAAGCATTTAGTAACTTGCATAAGAACAAATATCTTCTATCATCCAGAAAAGTCAATGAAAGACGTTATCGCATTTTCTGAGTTTTCTGTACTGCAGACAAATGTGACAGAAAAAGAGAACATTTACTATCCAGAAGGGAAGAGAGAAAGTAAATTATTATACAATATTCCCTACATATCTTAACTGCTAGTACAATATTTCAATGTTTTTCATACTATGCATTACATAATTTGAACCTTATGGAATGAGTTATTTCCGAAGGCTGTTCACAGCATGCTTGCATTTTAACCTTTTATGCAAAAACAATTACCGCTGTATTATTCTATTGTGCAAACGCGGGGAAAGAAATGCTCGAAAACTACTCCGCCGTTTCAGATTCACCTCGTATTTCCTCAGACCTATTCCACAGTCAGGTCACAAGAAATGCATCACGGAATACATGTCAAAGCAAAATTAGAAAATCCCATTTAGCATCCATGAATTTCAGCCACTGCAGTGTAGATGGGAGATTCTGCAGTAACAGCCACTTCCCAGAAACTGTTCACTCGCCCGTTTATTAAACACACTCCCCTTTCCTGCCTCCTGTAACGGGCTGATAATCCACTTGCAGCAGCCTCGGGCCAGTCCCACGGGCAACACAACTCGATGTTCCTGCAGTTCACGTGCGAGTTCCCAAACATAAACAATCTTCCCCCTCCCGCCCCTCACCCCCACGGGGGTTTGCGCGACAAAAAACAAGACTCATCGCAAAGTTTTCCGGGAGGCAGAAACCAACAGAGTTCCATTCAAGAAAAGTGAGCGTTTCGGGCGTCCCTCCAGACTCTACTGAACAGCTCTCTCTTCAGTAAAAAGAAGTTTCTTAAATCTCATCAACATCAACTCAAACCTCATGTTAACTTACGTGGAGCGAGGAAGAGTGTGAGAGGGAGAGAGCGAGAAGCAAGAGACCGTAATCTGCAAGGCAGAAGGATAGCTGCCACTCAAACAGTGCCAACGTCTGATGAATAATATCCCTCAAAACCTGGTTTTTCTTTAGCACTTGGCAATCCTTTTGTCGATAGAAAGCGGTGAGAACCTGAAGCGCCGAGCAGCTAGAAAGCTGCGGTTTCTTTCTCTCGCAAAGTCTGCCAGGAGTGGAGGAGGTGGTGGGCTTTGGAAAAGAAACAATCGAAATAACAAGGCAGCTGACAGCTGAAGATGTTTGGTTTGGGGTTTTGTTTTAATCAGTAAGAGCTACCTTTTAATATTTAAGACCGTATGAAAAGCGAGAGAGCCTTCTGCCCTATAGCAAATACATTATTATGATTTAGCTTCTATACAGACACAAAGGATTATATTGATTCTGCAGAACCGAGCTGAGAAACTCGCTAAGGGACTAACATTTTCCTCCTTTCCTCTAACAGGCGTTTGACAGCAGACATCCAGCACAGACATAGACAGCAGTTAGGAAAAGCGAGCGGCGCTCATTCCTCAGAAAGTTTCTTCCTCCGGTTTCGGAGAAACCTACCTGCTCTCTGGAAATGCAAGGCAACGAGGGTCTCCTAAACATTTTGCAGCTGCCATAGTAGCTGGCTGAAGTTTCCCCTAAGGACACGCAGCTAGATCGCCTCCTGGGTTTGATCACAGGCACTTTTTCCTCCACGCTGGGGAGCCGTGGGTGGTGATGATGCTGGTGGTGCGCTCCTCGGCTCTGAGCCGAGAAGATGCCGTGCTCGCCGCCGTAGAGTGCCAGGAGGCAGCCTGCCACTCCGACCGAGCCGGCCAGCAGTGGTCTGAGGGCTGGGGGGAGCGAGTGAAGGCTGGTGAGAGACACCAGCCACACCAGGATGGAGAAGACCAAGACGAGGAGGCTCCGGCGCAACTTGAGGGAGCTCCGCAGCAGGGTCAGAGCCGTTACAGAGGCCAGCATTATCAGGAGCCTCCCTAGGACCATTCGCGGCTCGGCCGGGGGCTGGAGCTCCTCTTCGTGCCCCTCCGCGGGCAGCAGCCACTGCAGCGCCACGAAGTCCCCCGAGTAGCAGCACACGGGAAGCGCCAGCAGCCACCAGCGGGTCGTGCCGCCGCCGCGCTCCCCGCGCCTGCCGCCAGCCAGGTAGCAGGTGAGGAAGAAGAAGGCACAGGCGATGCTGAAGAGGGGGCTGAGGCAGCGGGACAGGCACAGCAAGGCGTGCAGCGGCCGGGGGCTCCGCCAGCTGCTCCCGTCCTGCTGGCCCCCGGCGCTGCCCCGACCGGGAAAGGCCAGGAGCGAGAGCACGACGGCGGCCAGGGCGCCCAGGCTGAGCAGAGCCCGGGAGGAGGAGGACGAGGAGGCGGCGGCGGCGGCGGTAGGGAACAGCAGCAGAGAGAGGAAGCTCTTCGGGGGGTCTTGCCTCAGCGGGGTCGCGCAGCCCTTCACGTAGCCGTTCCGCAGGCTCTCCGGGCTGCCGCCGCCGGGGAGCGCCAGGGGGGCAGCCGCCCCGCCGCCGTCCGGCTGCTGGCAGTGCTGCGGGGCTTTGCTGGGTCCGTGGTGGGAGGCGGCCGCGGCTTCTCTCTCTTCCCTCATGGTGGTCGGGGACGCGGGAGAGGGGAAGACAGGGGAGAGGCGCGGGTCGCGCTAGCTCCGGCCCGGCCGCGCCTCTCTCATCTCCTCAGGAGAGGGGCGCCGGGCTGAGCCGCGGGTTCTCCTCCGCGGGCAGCGGCGTCCGCAGCATGGTGGGGAAAGACGGGAAAAGAGAGAAAAGGTGAAAGTCTCTCTCGCTCGCTTTCCCCGAGCGGCTCCGGCGGCGCGGACTCGCTGCCGCCGCCCAGCGCTCACCGGCAGCAGCGGCCGCTGGCAAAGCCCCGGCGGGGGTGAGGGTGCGGCGAGGAACAGCCCCCGGCCGGCGGCCCGCCCGCCTTCCCTCGCGCCGCTGCACACGGCGCGCGCGGAAGCCGCTGCGGCGGCACGCGCCCCGGGAGCGGCTGCGCGCTAACTGCCACGCGCTAACGGCCGCACGGTAGCGGGGGCGGGGGAGGGCGGGGGGGGGGGGCGGCGTGGCGTGGCGTGGCGTGGCGCGCTCGCGCTCCACGCCCGGCGCGAGCCGCCGGCTTCTTCCCGGCGGCCGCCGGCCCAGAGGGGACAGGCGGGGGGATCCGGCCCCGGTCGCCCGCGGCGCCGCTCCCGCCGCAGCCAGCGGAGAAATTCCGCGGTTCTCGGGCCCCAGGGAACCGCGCTTTCCGTGTGTATTACACCGATTTTTGTTGTTTTAAATTTATGTATATATATGTGTGTGTATATATATATATATATGTCTTGCGCGACAGTCAGCCGCCCCCCCGGGGGAACGTGCGGGGAGCGGGCCGAGCCCCTGCGCACCGCCCTCGCCACCGCGCCGCAGCTGCGGGACGCGACGGGACATCTGTTGGAGCGATTTAGGGACGGAAACGCTGAGCTGGTTTAACTTTCTTTTTCATCTTACCTTTTTTTTTTGTTTGTTTGTTTCGGGATTCCGCGGAGAAGTTGCTCGTACGGGCTTTAAAGCACACAGAGCATCCAAGTGTTTTTCCTTTAAGGGCCATCCCTCTCTTTTCCTTTTCCTTTTCTTTTTTAGCAACTGAAAAGTAAGTGTGGACTAGAGAACTTTTTTATACACTTTTTTTCAGTCTTTGTTAACAGATCAGACCGCATTGCTCGACCAGGTGTCATTATCTGCACAGCTAATTCCTTTGGAATGGATCAAAATAATCATTTCGGACTAGGCAATTAAAAGTATTTAGACTGCTGTAAGTGAAAATAGGCAGCTAATGGGAATTTGAGTAATGCCTTTGCTCATTCATCCTGTTTGTTTCTAGAAGAGTAACTGGTTAGCACTTTTGAAATTATAGCTCTGCATCTTTACCTCATTACTTAATGTCCTTCGAAACAAGTTTCCACTTAGTACTGTGCTGCTTCACCTAAATTGGTTTAGAACTCAGATCAGGTGAGTCGGTGATCACGCTCTGTGCTTGCTTATTGAAACAAGGAATTCTTGACGTGACTCGGTGCCACTGGTGGTGATTTGCTACGTTGGAATGGCACTGGAGCAGCGGCTGCTGTGGGGAAGCAGTGGAGTAGCAGGAAGTGCCGCCGCAGGACACGGGCCTGAAAGTTGACAATTTGTAGAAATCGTCCAGCGTGGTTACTGACAGAAAATACAACACGCAGTGACAAACAAACTCACTTCTGTACGTAAGAAGATGGAAATAAGTAGTGATTTGTTTTTCAAAAAGCAGGTCAAACTGATGGAATTTTAATACTGTTGTACACCTTCTTCTGTTAGAAATACTCCTACACTCCCAAAAAAAAGAAAAAGAAATTCTATCCTGACATGGTACACTTAGTACCAGTATGATCGTACTGAATCTGCGTTAAAAAGGTTTCAAAAGAGAAAATGCGAAGGTTTTTTTGGGATTATATTCTTACATTTACTAATATTCCTATGTTAATGTTAGCAATTGGACCACAAGCAAGTGTATATGTCAATGTTTTCAAGCCTGAGATGCATCTTGCTATTATGCATATCCTTTATTTTTCGATTCCCTTGATTTCAGCTATAGATAAGTGCATTCCAGATAGTGTGGTCTTCGTTCAGACATCATACTTGAGTATATGTCTGTAGCAGTGGACACAAGAAAGTGCCTAAGGAAGAGTACAGAGATGGGACATCATATGATCCCTAAATGCCTTGAATGCAACCATCTGTGGCTTTAGCACTTTCTGAATCAGAAGTGTCTTATTTTTAACAGTTCTCAGTAGATTTTTATTCCACAAATTTGCCCAATCATTTAAGTCCATGTGGGCTTTCAGGATCTGCAGTGTGCTACAGGAAGAGATCCCTGCTCAATGCAACTTGTCTATGCATCATGGGAAATGTTTTGGGTTTTTTTTAAAGTTTCCTATCTGTCTTAGTTGATATTCTTCTCATTTTGGTAGAAACAATGAACAGTTGCTCTCTAGTCACCTCCTCTCTCCAACTCAAGATTTTATATGTCTTTCCTCAGTCTTGTATTTTCCAAGCTGGAGTTTTAGCCTATTTGATTTTTTCACGTTACTATTAATCTCTTTTTGTGTGTGTCTGTTTTTTGAGCACTACTATATGCTTTTGGAGATGAGGAGACCAGGAGCTACACACAGTATTCAAGACACAAGAGCAGCCAAAATAATGGTTTTCATGTCATTATCCAGTTCTTTCCTTACAATTCCTGTCATTTATTTGTTTTGCTTTGTTAGGGAAGTGAGAAAGCAGATAAACTGAGCATTGTTGAATGTTGTTCTTTTAAACACTGAACAAACATTGAACATTGTTTTCATAGCACTAACTATATAGATTGCAGGATCTATTTTCAGATTGTTAACATCTACATCCACTAGATAGTTTTATAGATAAGGATAGGATTTTTTTTTCTCTGTTTACGTTATGGTTATCTGCGTTAAATTTCACCTGTCTATGCACTCAGGCTTGTGAGGCTGTATGTGCATTCCCTCAGCCAGCTCTGGTTTTGCTACCTAAGTAAGTTAGTATCAATAGGATACTTCATGTCCTTAATATTTATTTTTTTTCAGATCATTTATCGTGAATTAATTAGCTTTTACTTCAGTGGTATGTCTGTGCGAAAACACCCTGAAGAAATATATACACAATTCATTCCAAAACGCAATGGGAGTATAGTTGTTCTCAAGTAGCATCTCTGTTGCCTAACAATACTCTTCCTAGCATATTCCAGGCCCCTGTCCTGAGGAGTTTACAATCTAATCATGAACAATTCCAGTACAAAGAAAATTTGGTTTAAGTAGTTCAGCATCTATCATAAATTAGAAGAGCATTAACTAAATTTCTCCTTGTGACAGAATAATTTTTAAAACAAAATGTATGTTTCATTTACTGTTACCTTTTCATTTACTGTTCCTTAAATAAATATAGAAAAATAGGAAGTGTTTCTTTTAAATTGGAATGAAGAAATTAATTTCAGGGTAATGTAATTTTTTTTGTCATCTTCCAGTTTCACTAACAAAAGAAGATAGATAGTTTAGTAATTTTGGTTGATTCTTAAGGTACTGTATGATAGAATACCTGCACCTATGTAACAGTGGCTCTTGATACTATGGCCTCCACCTACAAACTAATGTCTTCAGTTGCTATTTGGTAAGTTTCTATATGAAAATTAGACTATAATATTTCAGAACACTAAGCTACTGGTTTTATTGTCTGTTCTGTGTTCCAAAACAGAATAACTAGAAAGAACAGATAATATAACCATGACTCCTCACTCAAGGCTGTAATCTTGGCATCTTCTTTAGCCTGTTTCTCTCCTTTGACCCACAGATCCAGAACACGTCTAAATCTTACCACATCCACTTGAATATTTCTAAGTTTTAATCATTCCCTTCTGTTTGCCCTTCCCAATTTTATTTGTCAAAGCCCTGGCTATTGTGTGCCGTCTAATCTTGGTGTGCACAGGGATCAGCTCTGTTCAAAATTGCTGTGGGTTTCACCTCAAAGTAGCTTTGTTGTCTCCTGTTCCTCAGACACATCAAGTCCAAACATTTGATTATTCCTTCCGAATTTAGTCCTGCGATTCCAATCAGTTTCTCACCATGTGGTCAACTTTTGCATCTGTTTAATAACTTTGGACACAGTTGCCCAGCTCTTCACTTCAGAAAACCATTTTGTGCTTTCTCTCGTATCAGCACAGAAAAGTTAATCAAATTCTAGGAAGTCGTCTTTATAGTTTCTCTTCAAGCCTTCCATATTGTATTCATCAAAGTAAAAATAATTAGATCTAATTATTACTGCATGTAATCGTGCCTTGACTGTAATCCTTGTACTTTTTACATGGGGAAAGAGATTAACAATATGATGCTTAACTTGGAAATTTTCACAGGGTAACATTTCAGGAAATAATGACACTCATCAGTGCTTTCTAGATTCTCCGTTTTGTGTGTTTCTGTGACAAATTTGTCTCAGATATGGTTGACAGCGTTCTTGAAGACTGAACTTTATCTTGGCCAAGATGCATTTGTTCTGTTTGAGATTCATTTTTAATAATGGACTTAGATGTATCAAGCTCTTTAAACAAAGTATCCTTTGAAATTGGAAACAAAAGAAATTTAAACCAGCTATGTGGTTTAAATAGCTTGGCTTTCTAATCATAATCTGGGATAATTTGTGTAGAAATTCTTGTGTGTGATTGAAGAATGTGTAAATTGATGCCTTGTTCAGGAAACAACATTCTACTACCTGACTACTGGTGTAGAGCGTATGTGGGAAAAAAAAAAAGATGGGAACAGAAGACATTTCTTTTGTTGGAGCTCTGAGTTAATAAGTTACTACATTTGCTGCTTTTCTTTCATTCATATCCATGCTGATGTCTAAATACAATGTTTTCTCGTTATTTTTTCTTTGACTATTACAGTTTGAGAAATGAATTTGTAAATTAATACGAAGACAGTTAAGATGATGCAGGCAGTAACTGACTGTGTGTACCTGAACTTTGTTATCAGTTTTACATCAAATGCTTGACTAGAGAAAGAAATGTCATAGCCATAATCAGTTAGCAAAAAAACCCCAACAAACAAACAAAATATTACATCTCCAGAAAATCCATACAAGTGTGGTTTGCTTAGAGAAATCGAAAGTCTTAACCAAACTCGAATGGATGTTTGGAGAAAGAGCAGCATTATGTATTGTCTTTCTAAGTTTGTGTTGTGGCAAGCACTGTGGCTGCTCTGTTTGGTGAACTGTAGAAACTTGCTGCAGCTAGCAACTAGAGCTGCTTGGATGATCTCGTATTTATTTACCTGTGTGTAATGTGCTGTCCTTTAAAAGCAGGCCATGATATCAGCTGCTAAGATGTTTGTATGTCCTCAGCGCTAAAGGCGTAGAGAGACCTGCGGTGGTTCATAGGCAACCACACATCACGGAAACAAACGACCGAAGGATACTGAGATGTGGTTACTAAAGGAATTTAAAAAATACAGGCAAAAGGGGCTTGTTGTGCAAGTGTGTTCGCTATGCGTGATGTCAGTATACATGCAATAAGGTGGTGGTACTGTATTTGTCATGTCTAAGGGTGGGAAAGAGTGATCCAGTTGCATTCCACATTAAGCAAAGCAGACCGTTTCAAAGTCACAACATTTTGACCTTCATCATGTGGCAGCAGAGACCGAGTTGCTACAAATTACATCTTTTAATTTGTCAAAAACAGGCACACGGCAAAGAAAGCTGGAAAGGAGTAGTGGAAAAAAGTTGTTCCTTGCATGATGAGATGGCTCTAGAGGATATAGCATTTGTCAGTTTAAGAAGTGTGGGTGATAGCACTAGGGAGATAGAAGTGCTGTGATATGCCATTGTTAGATGAGATTTCCCATTTCTGGCAAAGGAAGATATTAGTGCAATTATCCAAGCTGTAGCCAGCAGTGACAAACTTTGAGGAACAATCAGAGAGCAGCAGAAATATTGTATCAACCTAATTAAACTCTAACTCTTTAGAAGAAGGACACAAATCTTTATCTGGTCTCTCAAGTTTTTTCTGGTGTCCATACTTCTGTTTTTCTGAAGAAAACAGCAGCATGCTGGCTTCTGGTACTGTATCCAGATGCTTCTACTACTGTATTTTTTGAATCTAAGCAATCAGCCTCCTTATCTGAACAAACTTGGGCTTTTCTGAAATGGACCAACGTGTGCATCTCCAGAAAGCATGTCATGACTTGCATCTGTACAGCTGAAATGTATTTTGCTCATATCCTAGCTCTCACTTTAAAGGTGAAATTGTCGATAGACAAAGATTTTTAATGTTTTACAAGCAGAATCTCTTCATGCTGATGTTATTTCAATAGTCAGGCCATGTATATCAGGAATCTGCATATTCCTTCATGTAACATTAACACTTCATATTATCTTTATGGAAAGTTTTAGTGGAATTGCATAACTTTTAAAAACATTTTAATGCAATATATAATGTATAAATTAAAAAAAATATTTGAAAAGTTGTTCAGAAATTACCCATATAAATAAATGAGGATGTCTTTGGCTGCATTTTTCCCCAACGGACCATGAATTTGGGTGCTTATTTCCTAACACAAATAAACATAATGGGCTGTTAAACCCATTAAGTTAAACAAATAGCTGTCAAAACTCTGGTTTTAAGATATTAGGGAACTGTGTAATTATATATGGTACTGATTTTTTTACATAAGCTTATTTGGAGAATAGCAAGATAGGTTAATTTTTTTAAAATAAAAATGCAGGAATTTGTCAAATGTTGAATTTTTGCCAGAATTAACTTTTTCAAAGCCTATTATCCATGTACAATTTGTCATCCTGTGGTATAAGCAAAATTGAAGATTAATAATAAAACAGAAAATAGGTGACTTTCTTCTTATGTAGCATCTCTATAAAAAGTTTACTTTATGCTGAATCATGTTTTATTACAAACTCTATACCTCTGGTGAAATAGCATTAAACTTAAGAATACATACTAATATTTCAATGGTAATTCAGTCCTTAACTTGCTAATTGAAATTTCTGTCTTGAATTGAAATAGAGGCATTTTATGGACTCTGCTCATTAATAGTGCTAAAGATTAAATCTAACTAGGGAGCTGGTTTGGTTTTTCAGAGAAGTCTGACTTGACACATAAGCATCAGATGCATAAAGATACTCTGAAAAAGACCAAGATCACTCCAAGTCAGGTCATTTTTTTTTTTTTTGGGGGGGGGGGAAGTGAGCTGAATCATGCAGTCAGCTTCTCTTATTTCCATGTCTTTCAGATACCCATTTTATTGACTCTAAATCATTAAGACAGGTCCTTGTTAATTAACATTCATTTAAATTGTGTTAAATTGGTAAAATTGCATTATATTGTTAGCAGGGATAAAACAACCCAGTAAAGAAACTGTGCCAAGTTATACCTTTTCAGGGTCTGGCCTGTGTTTCAGCACATGCTTGAGTATCATCTCAACTATTTTGTTTGGCTGTGTTATTTCATTCAGTTATGTGTATGAAACACTTATAGACCTTAGTTATTCAGAAGTTCATCATATTTAATGCTTTCTTATGGTAAGTATTGTAAAAGTAAAAGAAAGCAGTAGTAACATTCAGTATTTTTTTGTTCATAATTAAGTAAAACTGAAACTTTTGACTTGAAGTATCAGGCTGCAGATGTCTGAATAATGGTGCTTTGACAGAAAAGTATGTCGAAACGTGTACAATATCTTACCTCTTGAATAAAAAAAAATTTATTATCTGGAATATTAAGAATTCAAATATGATCATAAAGTATTATGTATCAGTATCTTGATTTCTAAAATGTTTGGGGATTAATTTGGTTTTAGCATTCAAAATAATGATGGTCTAGCAGTCTATGTAAGCAAATCTCCAGAACAAAACATGTAAATGTAACTCGCCCCCCAGAAAAAACGAGAAGTGTAACAGAATCCTGTAATTGTGACTTAGTAAGTATTTATTTTGGAGATTCAACATGAGATTAAAAAAATAGCAAAATTATTCAATTAAGCTAATTAGCTCATTAATGTGGAAGTATTTTGTCATTCTAACCACAGAAGGAATTCATCTGAGTAAAAAAGCAGACAGGAATAAATTGCGGTAGGAGACAGAATTCATCTGGTTTTAAAATGATAAATTTCTGTGGTTTATGTCTGTCCTCTAAAACCTTAACACGGCACCAGCCTTTCTTAGGTTAATTTTATTTTTATTAATTGTTGAGACCTAGTTGTTCATCATACATAACCTGAGCCTTCTATGTTGTCCAGGAAGT
Organism: Tauraco erythrolophus; assembly: GCF_009769465.1. Lineage (NCBI taxonomy): Eukaryota > Metazoa > Chordata > Aves > Musophagiformes > Musophagidae > Tauraco > Tauraco erythrolophus. Next base: position 14,451,100 of record NC_141470.1, read on the forward strand.
CATGACACACAGTGTTCCAATTTCAAATAACTTGTCTCAGTAAACTTTTCCTATTTAAGTCAACTTATTTAACTAAAAGTTATTTTTCTTCCTCATATAATGCAATAGGACTGTTTGGAATTCATAATCAATACTGCGTACAATTGCAGTGATTTATCAGCCTATTCTTAGCATCTTGGCTGAAGCTCCTGCTCCCTTTCCCTATTCACGGTTTTTTGGAAGCAGAACCTATGGAGTGCTTTGGGCTTAAGATAACTCGGAGCCTGACCTTACCACATCAGAAACTGCACACCAGCTAAAGACTTGAAATGTTTTTGTAACTCTGATGAGTTTGCTGCTTTTGTCTCCTCTGTATGGTATAACGATACATCATGATTATTTACATACATGGAGGGATTGTATTTAGTTGTCAAAGGCAAACAAATGTAGGTAAAGCAGACAGCAGCTTCACAAGTCGAGTGACAGGGAAGTGGCTTGATCATTTAACTCAGCTATTCTTGTTCTCAAAACTATTGCTTATTGCCTTTAGGCATGATGTTACAATAGGAGGAAGAAAAACAGTTGGATGTAAAAATGTATTTAAATATTTCCAAGATGTTCATTTTTGTCAGGTGATATTCTTTATGAGTAAGAATAAATAGGATCTTTTAGAAAACACTGCTGATCTCTGTGGGGTTTACCCAAGCAGCAAAGACTAGTCCATCATGAAAAGCCTCTCTCCTCTACTGTTAGCAACATGCTATGGAAATTTTACAAATTCTGAATCTAGATAATGCAAGTGTATTTAACTTCTGTTGATTCAATTTTACGTGCTTATTTATAGCTAAAATGTGTTAAATGTGTTAAATGTACCCCAGCATACTGGGGTACAAAGTAATGATGCAGAAACAATCAGCCACGTGCACTTACTGGATCTTTCTTGCAACAAAAGAATAATAATTGACCCGCAATAACAAAAGCAACACACTTAGAAGGGTTCTTTCGTTGCTTTGGAGTTTTTGTGTTTGAATTAACAATAACCTGAGACGGAAGGACCTTGAAAGAGAGTGAGCTGGACACAGCAACAGGTTTTACTAGAGCTGATTAATAAAACCCAGAAGTTTACATTATGGTATCTTTGTACTTATGCTCAATTAGTAATAACTAGGTAGCAATGACTGATGCTTAATATAACAAACTCAAGCACTGTATCAGTGAATTACTGTGTTTAAGTTTACATCATTAACTGGTTTATTATTTATCATATATTTGCAATATCATTTATACCATTCCATGATGATTCCTGTTATGATTGTTGAAATTATGTAACAGTTTATGGAAGCATGGAAAAAAATCTTGAGGGTTTTTGAGACCTGAAAATCTGTCTAGTTCAACCTTGATGGAATTTTAACTACGTTTGGTAAAAATGTTACCTCAAATGTAGTATCACTGATATCACTTGAATTAAATGCACCCTCAGCAAGTTTGCAGATGACACCAAGCTGTGTGGTGTTTTGGACACGCTGGAGGGAAGGGATGCCATCCAGAGGGACCTGGACAGGCTGGAGAGGTGGGCCTGTACGAACCTCATGAAGTTCAACACGGCCTAGTGCAAAGTCCTGCACATCGGTCAGGGCAATCCCAAACACAAGTACAGGCTGGGCAGAGAATGGATTGAGAGCAGCCCTGAGGAAAAGGACCTGGGGGTGTTGCTTGATGAGAAGCTCAGCAAGAGCCGGCAATGTGCGCTGGCAGCACAAGCGAAAACCAACCGTATCCTGGGCTGCATCAAAAGCAGCGTGGGCAGCAGGTTGAGGGAGGTGATTCTGCCCCTCTACTCTGCTCTCGTGAGACCCCACCTACAGTGGTGCGGTCAGCTCTGGAGCCCCTAACATGGAGCTGTTGGAACAGGTCCAGAGAAGGGACACAATATGATCTGAGGGCTGAAGCACCTCTGCTATGAAGACAGGCTGAGAGAGTTGGGGCTGTTCAGCCTGGAGAAGAGAAGGCTCTAGGGAGACCTTCTAGCAGCCTTCCAGTACCTAAAGGGGACCTACAAGAAACCCGGAGAGAAACTTTTTACAAGGGCGTGTGTACTGATGAGAAAAGGGATAATGGCTTTAAACTGAACGAGGGGAGATTTAGATTAGATCCAAGGAAGAAATTCTTTACTGTGAGGGTGGTGAAGCACTGGAACAGGTTGCCCAGAGAAGTTGTGGATGCCCCATCCCTGGAATTGTTCAAGGCCAGGTTGGATGAGGCTTTGAGCAATCTATCTAGGGGAAGGTGTCCCTGCCCATGGCAGGGGGGTTGGAACTAGATGATCTTGAAGGTCCCTTCCAACCCAGACCATTCTATGATTCTCTTAATTGCAAGTTACATGAAACGCATGTATCTTATTTTCTTATAACAGTTAGCATAACATTGACCATGAAGTGAGTTACAGAGGTTTTTATTTAGTTAGCATTCAAATCATTTTTTCAAGAGGAATAGATATCACATAATAAATGTCACTGATACAGTGTTTGCTAGTGCTGATCTACAACAAACTGCAGTGCTATGTTTACTTGATTATTTGTCGAGCTATATTCAAAATGTCTTCTTTACTAGAATTAGAATGTTTATTAAATGTGAATATTATGCCAATATATTGCTAGAGAAAAAAGCATAGTGAACAAAGTACAATTAGTAAATGAAGTGAATGTGTACCTGTAATACCCTTTATTATTGTTTACTTGCTGATTTGTAAAATTTGTGCATTTGTAATCTGTTTCTCTGTGACTGCTGCTAATTACAAAGACTCTAAAATTCATAATAATTACTGCTTAGTACCAATGTATGCTTGATAATGGTTTAAAAGTTTGTGCTTCCTGGCCACTTTGGGTTTTAGTACTTAATTATTTTAAGGCTTATTGCAAGGTATTGTTTCCTAAATGTCGGTCTCCTAGATGCATGCAACCTTTTGGATTTAAAACACTACACACTGCTTTCATTATCTGATATATAAAAATTACAAAAAAGCTCTGTACCAGAGGCTTAGCCAAGTACCAAAGAAGCTGCGTGACATACTTTAACTGAAGTTGCTTACATCATGTATTCATATGGCTGCTGTTAATTCCAAGGCTCTTTTATATTAAAAAGTGAACATCAGATGTCAGATAGTATTGTTAAAAGTTGGATTTAAACAAGATTTTATGTTCCTCAGTTCTGGCCTTGATCTTACTGTGAAGTTACTTAAATAGCCCTATTCCTTAAAATATTCAATACTTGGCATGTTTGCTTTCTTTAATGCTGAAAGTGAGGAATCTATCCTTTACACATACATTTAGTTTTGCTTTTATTTATTAACATCCCCTTTGCACAATTGATGTGTTTTTCATGCAAGTTCTGAAGGGGTTGAGGGAAGAAGGAAAACAGCATTCTAGTTTGAAGGAAATGTTTCATTAAACTTTCAATGCTTTCTGCTATATTAGGGAAAAAAAGATAAGCATTTTCCAGACTCAACTTGCATACTTCACAGTTTAGAAATTGTCGAAATGTACATGGGGCAGTTATGGTGTTAACTGAAATCCTGGGATGTATCCTTTTTACCTCCCCAGCCAAGTCTCCTACACAAATAGGTCTGTACCAAAACTAATGGTGCAATTAACATACTTCTGAATAGAAAAACATTGAATTGCTGTAAAATATATTAATCTGGCGTGTAAATTAAAATAAGTAAGGAATTTTTGGATTTTGAGTTGAGAGGCCCGATTCTGTACGCTACCCAGCAAAATAAAAGAGCCTTAGAGGCGGTAGGCAGGAATGCTGCTTTAATATACATTTTTTTATACTGAGGCTTTAGGCAATAATGATCTATAAACAGCATCTTGCTTCTGAGAGGTCTAGCTAAAAGTCTTTGTTTTTATAGCTACAGATATAGAAATATATTGACTTGGGACATAAATGAAATAAGTATATAATAGTTTCTTTTACTATATGTAAGATAACAAGATTCCAGTTGCCAGAGCAGTATGCACAAGTACATTTGTTTTCTGTTTGTGTTAGTCTGAAACATATATAATATTTTATAAAGGATATAAACTATTAAACTTTTTTATATAGTTTATGTAACTATATTTTAATAGAGATTTTATATATATAAACTATTTTTATAAAGGGACATGACATCTTGTAAGATCTTTGTGAAGTCAGGCTATGCTTTCCCAGTTACTTGGAAAGTTAAGTGACAAAATGACTTGTAGAAATTTTAACTTATGTGAACCTTAACCAATAGAATTAGGTACTTGCCATGTATTGTTAATTACTTAATCACTCAACACAGTTCACAAATGCAAATATAAATTTTTTAGACATGGAAATGCAAACAATATGTTCCAAGAGTCAAAAGCTGTTTCTTCTGATAAGAAATGTCTTCTGGTTTTCTTCCTTCCCTACCTTTTTTCCCCCTTTTACATTTTTTCCATATAGACAGGCTATGGGACTCTGTAAGGGCTAGCTTTCTTAAAAAGCTTCCTTGATGATTAATAGTAAGCTAAATATACTTTGTTTGAATTACATAAGGATTCAATATTCTCTTGCTCTATGTTTCTTTTCACACTGAGAGTGTATCGGTACCCGGCACTATAGGTCAGACAACCTTCCTGATAGCAGCAGGAGCATGTCCAGTATCAACCCCCTGCGTAATGTCAATGTGACAATAAGCACAATCCTCTTTCTACTCAATTACTCTTAAACGTCTACGGAATCGAAATGATTCCTCATTTCATACAGTACCTGTGGTATGTGGAAAGCTGACTCTCAACTTTGAAACTTTTTCAGTTTTTTTACAGCTAAGAGATTTTTAGCTACTGCTGGTATTTTTATTCCACTTTGTTTAGGTTCTGCTTTGGGATTTTGAGAGGTGCATTGATTTGGCAATTGTTTCTTTATCTCAGATAATCATTCCCATTGCTTTGATAGCCCATATTCCTGGGCAACTGTCTTTTTGCCCACTGGGATCATTACCACTTGCTTCAGGAGTATTTGTTAATTAGGTTTGTGGATTTTTGAGGACGAAGTAGCATCAAAATAGCTGATTATCCCATCAAGACAACTAGAGAATTGTTTCTGAACACCCTGTTTCAGTCAGGATGGGAAAGAGCTGTACTCCAGACAAAAACAAAACCCCATACCCGGGACCCTCTGATTCCTGAGCAAGACCTTAGTAGTGGGTCAGCTCTATGACCATTTTGGCAATGGAGAAGTTTGTCAGACCTGCGGCATCATACTACCTGTTTTCCAGAGACCCCTAACACAAGCTTTTGACATATTATCATGTTCTTAAGGAAAAGATCTCCCTGTGGTCTAGATCTTCACCTTCCCTCAGTGCTTCATAAGTACTTTCCAGTGCTACTTTTCTAAGAACTCCTGAGCTACTCATGCTCCATAAAAGACTGGACTCTTCAGCCTCATTTCAATTCCACATTTGGAACTACCTTGTGTGCTTCTCAAACTATATCCACAAGATCTTTGACCATCTGGTGACCTTTATCAGACCACTGCCCAAAGATTTTTGCCAGAAGTTTGACCATCCAATTATAGAGGGTCATATGTCATCTGGAACAATCCTGCAAGCCTCATTTGACGCAGCAGGGACAGCAGTCTGTGCTTTCACCTCCTCCTTATTTCTTGGGCAATTTTCTTGGCTTCTGTGTTTCTAGGGAGAATAAAACAATTATAAAGGAGATTCTTTAGCATCCGTTCTAAAGGAGCATTATGGACCACAGAGGGGTGTGAGCTGGAACATCATACCAGAAGCAAGCAGAAGCCATAGGAAATAGCTTAGTGTTCTACTGGGTGTTTAATGAAGTTTTGCCCTTTTTTAGAAGTATAGACTTTTTGTGGCTGAGTCTCGGCAACATTATTATTAGAATGTTCTACTAATTACCCATTCTTCCAGGTCTTTGTAACAGATGCTTGCTGTCTTGGCTAGAAGTTGTCCTTGGGTGACTTGAGATTGGAAGGAGGTATGCTGTCCTCCCCAGAAGTATAGTATATCAGGTATCTAATCTGCCTGTGTTCTTGAATGAGCTGGAAACAGGTCTTTTCAAGCATCCATATCACAAGCAGGAAGTCTATGACAATGTTCTGGAGACTTTTCTACAAGAATGTAGTTAACCAAGGCCTATTCTTCCCATGGGTGTGAATAGGAAATGCCATCCTTTTTACTCGAGGATGTCTTCCAGACCCTTTTGTAATCAACTGTTGAAGGAGACAGATGCATTCGTGTCAACCATGGATGTGGTTTTTAATCTTTGGAGTTGTTTTGTAAGATAAAATAGGATAATGATGATCATTCTGATAGCTAAGGATGAGCATAAGGCAGATCTGACCTAATTTCAACTTTTCTGTTGAAGTTCTCTGTTCAACTTCATTATTGAAGTCCTGTTTTTTTCAATGCTCAGAGATTCCCTTCCCCTTCAGGCAAATATCCTAATTAATAGAAGAACAAATAAAAGGCAAATTTATTTGGCCAAGTAGACTTAATTTGCCATGTGATACACAGAAAAGCCAATTTTTCTTTCCTTGGCCTCGTTGTCTGGAATTCTGCTCTTTCCTGGATGGCTCTGAGTTCCTCTATCAGCTCAATCTATTTGACAGCTGTTTCAGCACTGCACTTCCAGGCTGGTAGCTTTGTTTTTGTTGGTACTATAGTAATTGTATCTTAAAGAGTCTGTTAATATTTTTTTCTCCTTTATGTACTAGTTTTCAAGGAGGATCTGAATATCATAGTTGTTTCCTCTGTTTCTGAACATTTTTTGAGTGGTACTTGAGCTTCGAAGTGCTTGTGAATGTTCATCACAGGTCCTTCATAAAAAATACTCATCTTGGAAATAGGTATCCATTAAGAAAGAAAAAGTATGGAAGAACACATGCAAAGCTAGATATATATTAAAACTGTTATCAACTATTTAAAGAGAAGACCTGAAAATGGTGATCTGTGTACATGCAGCAGTGCAATTTCAGAAATGGCATTTCCTGAGCAGGGAAAAATACTATGAGATTCACATTCACTTCACTTTGTAAAAATGATTGTATAACAAGTTCTTCCCTGGCTGGAAGCCAGAGAAAGTTGGTCAATTTGATACCAATGCTCAAAAGTCTCTTAAAGGAGAGGTAAAACACTCCTAAGCAATGAAGTACTGATGTACTTTTTACTTGCATGCTACAGTTGCACAACACCGTATAATTAAAACATTTTGTAAAAATACAAATGTGCATAATAAAGTTGTTATTCTGTCAATTCCCATTATATTTTTTAATTTCTTTCCTTCTTTGTGGCTAATCAGATTTGGGCCAAAACCCAGAAGCCCATTCACAAATATGTTGCTGCAGGCTGACAACCTGTATCTAGATTAATCCTTTAAATTCATAACGTAAATGCTATAATAGGAAATTTGGAGATATACAGACATACCCACCCAATAAAAGCAGAAATAAACTGTGATTTATATGCCTTCTTGTTTAAAATTTGACAGTACCAACTACCTGTTCAAGATCTAAGTAAAACTGTGGCTATACTGAAGTCAGTGGAAAAAAAAAAAATATTGATAATGATGTAAAGGTTGTAACTCAGAAACTGGATTTTAAAATTCCTTCTGAAGAAATGTTTAATGAGTGAATTGCATTAGAAATATATATTGATATCACTTCAGTAGAAAGCTACATTGTGAAAGGGCAAGCCATATACCTGAGTGAAGACTGGTAATTATTGATATGGAAGCAGTATCAGGGCATACTTCAAATTGCATTGTATGAGTGGTTTTTGGATAAGATCCTAAACAAATTAACTTAATGTTTTGCTTTAGTGGTAAGAAGACTATTTTTGTCTGAAGCTAATCTAAATAACGTGTGCTGAGTATTGTGTAAATTTAATAGTGAGAATACAAAATTCGATAAAAGGAGCATTCTGATTGAGAACAGCTGATTTTGTAACTTTCACCGATGTGATTTTGCACAATATTGAAAAGAAATACAAATCCATTCATATTCGCTGCTCACTATTAAACAAGGAGCTACCCAGGGCTTTCTGGTAATTGTATTGCCTTAATGCAATTCAAGTTGCAAAACGAAAAATTGATAGCCTCTATCAATGGTCATTTTTCAAAATCCTAAGGTATGTATTCAATTTCCAGCCTGGAAAATACCTTCCTGTTTTTATTAATTATTGTAACACAGTCGAAAGGGTCTATACAAATCCAAAGATAGTCTTCCAGTTTCACGCTCTTTATTACTTTTTTTTTTTTAATATCTCTATTCCAAGTATGAAAGCTTCCATTTGGTAATACCTTCTGTCTGAAGAATTTTTATTCCTGTTCATTTAATGATGTGATAAACAGAGCTTAAAAATATTTTGGTGCCACAGAATCTGTTGTGAATGAGACATCTGTAGTCACAAATTTGTTTGATATATACTTCTTAAAATCAAAACCAGATGTGCAGATGTGTTGACTATATAGTGATATGCTAATAACTACTGCAGAGATTTTTAGATACTCACTAGCTAGTTTCAAGGCAGGGTTATATCGAGGCAGTCTGGAATTAATTTAGAGCCCTTCAGGCCCATCACTGAATCCTTCCACGGACCAGGCTTAGAAGCCAAGGGTTGCACCAAACACTCTGGATTTAGAATTATCCTTGCATCAATGGAATTTGTTCATAATTTAAGCACGTATGATGCACTGTCTGAGCTCGGTGATCTGTCAGAACAATTGCAGACAATGCACATTACGCTGCCAGAAGCTCTCTCACATTTGTCAGGACAGGCTTAGATTTCTGCTTGCATTGTTGTTAGTTTAGGTATATATGCAATAAAGACGGCAGTGCCAAATGAAATTTGTACTATCAAAAGAGGGATATGCACGACAGCAAAGCTGTTAAAATCCATGTAGCAAAATTAGGAGCTTGGCAAAGAGTGAAAAAACCTGGTTGATGACAGCAAGACTTTTTAAGACTAAAGCTTACTCGAACATCTATTTTTTCCTGCATATTAATTCTGTATTGTAGTCTTTCCTAATCAAAAGCTGGATCCATGCTAAGAATAGGCTGAGTCACTTTTTGAAAAGTGTGCTTCGCAAATACCACAATTGTTGCCTAAATAGTAACTATTACAATAAGTTTAACGCTCCCATAGAACTTGAAAATGCCACTTGAAAGAAGTGTCACAGAAATTCTTAAGGTCTTGTCAGGAATAGTAAATCACTCTCTCTCTCTTTTTTTTTTTTAAACTACTTAGGTTAATGCGCTCTGGCAAATTTATTTCTGTATGTATTTCCATTTTTCAAGCAGAAACTTTTGGCAATAATAGATGTGGGGCAAAAATATTGTGAACGTTTTATTGTGTGATCTACATATAAGTACTCATTGTAAAATATTTATGGAATATAAATGCATAACTAAGAAGGTAATACTTTGTCTAGCCATTAATTTAATATGACAATAATGTCTGTCATAAGGAAATGGGATCCATTAGTGCTTTCATGGATAACAAAGGCTTTATTACTGTATCACTCTATCTGTTACTTCCAATTATACAAAATTCTTTCATAGGTAGAAATTTTGAAAAATTTCATCAGTAATATAACTGATACAGTGTTCATACACGAACTTGTGCATCATTCATAGAGTCTCAAAATGTTACATATCCACTGCTGAATGTTTGACGATGCTTTGGTTTCGATTCAGATATACTCAGTCACTAATAAAGCCAACAATATGAGTCAACAGTAGCAATTAGGATATTTGAAAGAGTTTATGGAGCTATAGGCACACTGAACTGATCTTTTATCCTCAGAACCTTAAAATAATAACTGCCATTCTTCTTCATTTAAATAAAAAACTTAACAGATTTTCATAAAACTCCAGTAATATATTTCATAATACTCCCATAAATTATGATAATAGTTCTTCAGTTATCTTTTGATGACTTGGACAATACCATGTACTCTGTTTAAATCATAACTCCTAGGCTGGCAAGCAATTTACAGCTCAAAATATATATTTCTTCTGTATAATAGACGATTAATGTCTATTATACAGAAACCCTTCCTCACTCAGAACAAAGAAATATATTTCAGGTCTAAGAAATAACTAGCAATAATATCCATGTGAATTTCTCTCTAGATATATTTTTGGTTTATTCAAAGAAGAACTTAAAAATAAAAACTATTTCCATGACCAGGATACGCTACAACAGCTCTACTGTGTTGAACTTGTGCCCCTTGTTTGTTCCAGGACTGTACAGAAAGAACCAGACTCTTTTCTCCAGTTCTCTTTCCACAGGGATTATTTTAGCCTGCTTTCAGCATTTCCTGGTCTTTCCCAGCCAGCTTTGATGATCAAACAAGGTTAGTGGCCCTGAAGGCCTGTCCTGAAAGGGACAAATGATGTCAGTTCACAAAAGCTATTGATTTTAAAAAATTAGAAAGCGACTTTAAAAATTTGTGTAGTTAAGATTTTCCATGACAAAATATTCCTATGTTTTAAATTGGTCAGTAGTTTAAAAAAATGCTAAAAAATGCCTTTTGCGACATGAATGCAAGGCTATCATAGAGAAATAAATGTCTGCACCTCTGCTGAGAACTTGCAAAAGAGTAGGAAAGGAAGTTGGCATCATTTATAGAGACGTTATTTTTTTCCTATTTACAGTACTAAATACAAAATAATATTTTTTTCTTTATGAGTACTTCTGAGATCATCTTTAAATGATTCTAAAGACAAGTACATATGTGTATAGCAGCTGTCAAATTTTTGCCCTCAGTCTTAACCTGTTGCTCACCAGCCTGGGCTGCGGCACCAAGGACGCTGTTGCATATTCTGCAGCCAGGAGGAAATGGCCTGCCTCTTGTAGGCAGGGTCGGTACCTTGAGTTGATTAGTAATTAGTTCATTATCTCAACTCAGTCCAGCTGGGTAAGAATGATCTGATGCCATAATTCCCCCTTTTTGTTTTACTATTTTTGTCTTCACGAAGGCTTTAAGGTGAGCAGAGACCCGGCCCATTCATCCAACTCCAGCACGCTTCCCTCCCACCAATACCACATCGGGGCTTGCGGCTTTACCTTCTTCACCGAAGGACTCTCGCTCGGGCTCCCGGCTCTGGCTCCGGCTCTCTTGGCTCGGGCTCTCGGGGCTTCCCAGGGTCTCAGATGTATCACATCAGGGTCACCAGTTGTTGCTCACCAGCCTGGGCTGCGGCACCAAGGACGCTGTTGCATCTTCTGCAGCCAGGAGGAAATGGCCTGCCTCTTGTAGGCAGGGTCGGTACCTTGAGTTGAGTAGTAATTAGTTCATTATCTCAACTCAGTCCAGCTGGGTAATAATGATCTGATGCCATATTAACCTAGTTGAAAATGTCATCAAATATGACCAATGTCGTACATGAATTCTTACCATTAAGTAGTCTTTTCACCTTATAAAATCTCTATTAATGAAGTAAATTTATTACCTGCATTAAATCCAAATATGGACTGTTCACATTGTTGAGAGAGTAAGCCAGCTCTCAAAAAGACTTAGTCACAATGTTCAGTCCTGAATGTGTTATAACAATATCCAATTTAATCTAATCTTAAGTAATCTTATTTTGATGAAACCAGTTCGTGTACATGAAATTGAAATGTTTGTATGTATGTCAGTCTGCGATAAGACTGTTTGGGCCATTACTTAAACCCAGTTTTATTCTAGAGATTAAGATCCAGGTTTGTGGCATTAAAATCAAAAGACACAAATCAATGATTTCAGAAGTTTGAGAGGCACTCATGTGAAGTGATTATTGACCACTTTAGACTTGAGACTAATTTAGGTGTAAATGTAGTCCAACTAAATACAGCATATCAAATTGATGAGTCTTCTGAAACAAATGTGATTGCCATTTTTGCCCTCCAGTATTTGTAGACTACAGTAGACAAGACTTTTTTTTTGTGTTTCAGGGATTTTTTTCTTTTAATAGAGGAAGGAAGAACACCACCGTTTTAAGGTCTTTCTTCTGTAGTTCATTCTTCTGATTATCATTTTTAAGAGATTCTTGTACTCTGTTCCAGAAGACATCTGCCCTCTCTCATGTTGGCCTAGAAGACTGAGCAACATTCACCATACAATACAAAAAAGGGAGCTAACTGCACAAATTAAATTCTTTCTGTCTCAGGATTTTGCTGCCCTTAGTTTCTTACAGGGTCCCACATTTCATTTAAATAGAGATAGGATTGTTATAAAACCTTTGAGAGTTACTTGCCTAATGCAGCTCACTTTTTGTTACCACACGTTCTTGCTTATGCCACCTATTTTAGGAGCAGTCTGACTTCTGCTTGGCTGGTGAACTTTACTTCATCCTTCTTCTTTGGCACAAATAGTACCTTCAAGTCTGCTGAGTCTAATATTGACCACTTCTTTCCCCCAGTAGTAACAGTCAAACTCCCAACAATTGCAAGGTACTAAGCAATGGATCTTTTTTTTTTTTTTTATTTGAGGAAAATGGAGATTAATTGATAACACTTTTATTCTTATATATAAACAGCTACTTAGTGCAGGAAGCTGTACTGCATGAGAAACAGGCCAAAGGAATCGACTGTGAGTGGTATCCCAAAAGGGGACTTGGTGGAACGTTGTTTCCTCTGGCGAATCTGCAGAAGAGGAGGCGTAATGGCCTTGCGTTTTAGTTCCTGTATATTAATCTCTGCAGAGCAATGCCTGGCATTGCTCAGATGTCAGATGCTGTTTAGAACTACGCTGGAAACATAATGCGGAACAAAATAGTATCATTAATTTCTCTTGAGACTGTATATGGATGTTTTAGGTTAGTTATTTTTTCACTGCTGCACTTAGCTCCAACATTCTATCAGCAATGTTGTACGGCGGCTTGAAATGTTGTTTTGTCCGTGAATTTGTCCAGTTGCTCTCTCAACGCGTGACCAAAAGCCCACGATGTGTTCCGGTGCAAAGGCTTTCACAGCGCAGGTGTGACACCTCTCAGGAAGTACCTACTGCCTGATCGTTGCTTGAGCCTGCTGCTTTTAATGACACCCAACACCAGCGTGGGGAGGACAGAGAGAAGCATCGCATCGATACAGCACAGAGAGTTAATAATGGATCAGCTACAGCAGCGGAAAAATCAATGTGAAGTTGTGTCCCGCATCGCCTCATTGATGCGTCTCATAACACAGCTTGGAGAAAACAGCCGTTTAACCATCTTGGTCGCTCAGCACTGTTTTTTCTGCTGTGTCTATTGACTGCGTCAGTGTCACCGCAGCCTTTTGTCATGTGGATTTTTCTCTCCTACGAAGCTGTCTAAAACTGTCAGGTCGTTTTGTGCAGGCCGCTGTACCACCATTCAATATAACCAGGGTGACATCTCCTGGGGTGCAGAGGGCAACATAATGCTTACGCATTACTTAAAATTTACTGAAACTCGCATTTAAGGCCTTGATTCAAATTTTCTAACAACTTTGGATGACCGATAAACCACTAACTTCACTAATTTCAGTGACTGCCATATTTGGGCAACATATATGTAAAATGCTTTTCCCTTCTGATTTAATGCCTTTGTTATCTGAAAAAAAGCTATGTGATTTTGCCTTGTCCGTTCCTTTACCTCATTTTGTATTTAAATATTATACTCTCTGTTCAAATACATCAATGGGTAACAGGTCGGGTGCTTTTTAACACCAACACACTGAGATGTAATCAGGAATGCATGACAAACTCACTGGCTTTAGCCCTGCCTACGGAGGGCTCATACTCAGCCTAAAGGGCAAGCAGGAGCATTCGGAAGGAAGTGAATGACTTCCTTCCACGGTAAGCATTTCTCCTTTCTAGAGATTATTCCTGCCTCTGACATCCTCTTGTGCTGCTGCCTTGGGAATTCGGTAGCAGTTGTGCTGCCTGAAGCGCTGGCGAGCAGCTGGAACTCCGTTCCATGCCACCCTTCCCGCTGTCACATGACCCGAATCAGTTTGCTTTAGAATAAATGTTTAATAGCTGGACATCTGGTTAGTTTGGTTTTGAATATATTTTTCTATCCATGTAATAAAGGAAAAAAGATTACTCAGGAAAATACTTATATAAACCTATACAATAGTGCATATAGCTTCCAAAAGTTCTTCATTTATACAGCTTTTACCAATTTTCTATGTGAAGTTTTACAAATCCTGCCTTTTTGTCACTAAAATCGTGGTTCCTAACATTACCTGCTGTGTGTATACAGAACAATAGAGAGTCTTGGCACGGTTCAGCGTTCTATCGAAACTAACACACTTTTGCCAAAAGAGAGGAAACGTCTGGCTATTGTTCTGTTACTGCAGGTGAAGTAAATGTATCTTTAGGGAGTCCCTTATTGCTGTAGGAAGTTATTACCGAATGGAATTACAGCACAGACTATGGGAATATTTGCAGAAAGTTCAGTGAAACTTGAAAGCTGTTCAGCTCACTTAATAAAATGTTTATATATCCTGTTTCACTGCACACCAAACAATGCTGAAGAAAGGAAGTTATTTCAGATCAAATGAATTTGTAGTAACCAGAAAGCTTAAAAATAACAAAACAAGTTAGATAATTTAAATCAGTCTGTTTAGATTCTTTTTTCCTAGACAACACTGTAGCCCTCTCCAGGGAAAAAAAGAAAATTCTCCAGTGGTAAAATAAATGTGTTATTGGTCCTGCAATAATCAAAAGGTGAAGAATACTAGTTTGACTTTAATGACCGCGACTTCAGCAGCTGGATACTTATTTAAAAAATTAAAACATATCAATACAGTATTAACTTATTCTCTTTTGTCTTAATGCCTAAGTCATGCAATCTCACAGAGGAGCTCTTACAGTAATTTTATACTCACTTTTCAGTTACAACTGTATAAAAATATTTTACATCGACCAAAATAAGACCTCCAGTAAGCAATTCGTTTTTGTTAAGCACTTACGGATTTACCTTTGAGAGCAAAAAGACCCATTTAGAAATTTAATCACATCTTAGCTGTAATTAAGAAAGATATAGTATTATTTTCCTAATATAATTCATAATAGTGCTTCTCATTTAGCTTTATATAATTTTACTGACATCCTGTACCCTTGTTTTCCAAAACAGAAATATAAGAGGATTTCCAGTCTGCTACATCTGATTAACAGTGGCTGTTGTTTGAATTTGAAATTTCATGATCTCTGAATCAGTTTCACATTGTGTGTTATTATTAAAAACATATATGTTGTGTGTTCTAAAACTTACACAGGTTGTATTGGCTTCAAAATAAGTATTCTAGAATTTTAAAAGCAAGTCTCAGTTCAGGTGTTAAATATTGCCTCTTCCCTCAGTCTGGACATTTTAAGACAGGATACTTACAGAAAATCAGAGTCTTGAAAATTGACTCATTTCTCAATTTAGCAAAACTAAAGATTTATTTTAAATGCAAATAGCAAATTTTACGAGTGTAAAGTTAATATATCTAAGCAATTTTTAAAGTAACAGACAGATAACTAACAAATGTAAAATTACAGTTTCTGATACAGAATCTGCCAGAGAAACACAACCATTAAGAAGGATGAAAACAGTTCAAAGCCATCTACAGCTATCATGGTATTGACTAAAGAACATTCAAATACTCAAGGTTGTCTTTGTACAGGACGGAAAGTACGAAACACGTTCTGTTGTAATGTACATTAAAAATGTATCTTTTATCAATACTACTACACGACGAAGATTTTCAGTAGCAATGCAAACCCACAAACTAACGATATATTAACCAAACTGCCTTCATTTCTTTTATAACCCTGAACTGCTTAAGCTTGTAACATTTGTCAGCCTGGACACCGTAGGAGAACTTAAGCGCAGTTTTGGGAAGCACGCCACTTCGTAAACCAGACTCTTGGGATAAAAGGGCAAGGACTGACATACAGCTTTAACACCTTCTGCCAGCGGTGTCAGTACAGGCAGGAAGTTATTACACAATGGAATTGTAGCACAGGCTACGGGAATATTTGCTGAAAGTTTGCTGTCACCTCCTGAAGCAAGAGGTGCCATTCGTCTGCTTGCTGTGTTCACAAGATCGGTGCGGCACACAGGGATACTCCTTTCCCAACAGCAATAGATTTTGCCTCGGAGTGGGAAAAACGAGAGGAAAACCCGCACAAACCTAACACTGATGGTTATGCAGTACCTTCCCGAGTGTGCACCAGTGCACGGGCTCACGGTTCAGCGAACAAATTCTCACGGCTGTTTTGGAGGTAGTTTTCGTGAAGTTGGCAACATTGGAGCTTTTTAATCATTTTTTAAAGAGTAACTGCGATTGAATTTATCTATACGTTCTCCTATCCATAGCTGCGGTTTTCACGTAACCTAAAGCACATCCGTAACGACGGCTGTAACCACCGCGTTAGCGCCCGTGCCCTCTTGACATCCCGTGAACACGAGGAACAAGGAGGGGCTTTTCCCGCAGTACACAGAGAAGGCGACTCCCAGCGCATGGATCCCGCCCGCGAGCCCCGCCGGCCCGGGGCGGTCCGCGCATGCGCCGCCGGGCGGGACCGGAGTGCGTCGCTCGTTCCCGAGGCGGGGCGAGCTGCCGCGCTCTCGATCGATGACTCGAGGTGCGACTAGTGCTGCTTGGCCGCTTCTAGTCCAGAGTGATCGCTGCCGGAGTGGTCTCCCCTTCGCTGCCCGGGAGTCCGCGCCGGTGTCGGGGAAAGGAGGATGGTGAGGGGCGGGCGGACCGGACCGGGTCGGGACGGGGCAGGGCAGAGCACCCCCTGTCCGGGCTGCGGAGCGAGCGGGAGAGTAAAGGGGAGGGCGAGAAGGGGGAAGCGGGGCCCGTGAGTAAGCAGTTCCCGGGCCATGCGGGGCCGGGCTCTCCGCGGGCCGGGGCCGGGGCCGAGCCTGGGCCTGGGCCTCGCTGCTGACGCCCGGGGCTGCCGGGGGCGAGGGCGGCCGCGCTCTCCTCGGCGGAGCAGGCCGGGCCTGGACAGGGAGCGGGGCGCAGCGGTGGCGGTGGGGCGCGACCCCTTCGGCCCGGCCCGGCCCGGCGTGACGCGGCAGAGCGGTGGGTCATGGCCGCTCGGTTGCCCCCGAAACGCGCTGAGCGGGGCCGGCGGCGGCCCTCCCCTGCGCGGGCACCGAGGTCTCGTCCTGCTGCTCGTAAGGTTTTCCCGCCGTGTGTCGGGGGCCGAGGCGGCGGGCGCGCTGCGCTGCGACTCGAGCTTGTGCTGCCCGTTAGGTGTGTGCGCGGTCTGGGGCGTGAAAAGAAATGTGACGGGAGAACAGCCTCCTATTTCGGGCCTGGGAACAAATACTGTAAAGAAAACGACCAGAACTTCACTTGGGAATGCTCTTTCTGCATGCTTATTAGTTATACTCATGTCTCGTGTTTTCTTCATTCTAGTTTCGCAACCAGTATGACAATGATGTCACAGTTTGGAGCCCGCAGGTAAAATCTTTACAAGTTCGCCAGCCAGCTTTTTCCTTGCTTTTTGTTTTTCCTTCGCTTTTGCAGCAGTGGTATCACAATAACTAGATAGTATTCAGGTGCCTAAAGCTTACTGTGGTCTACTCCCTTCTTGTGTTGTAGGCTGTAGGTTTTGAGAAAGCCATCAGCACATCTCTGAGCTTCTGTTGTATGAGCCTGAAGGGTGCTTAGGTGAGCCCTGTTACCTCACAGGCCTTCAGGCAGTTTTCTGAATGTACCCCTGAGGTACCGAATAGATGCTGTCATTGTTGGGGACTGGAGTAGATCATCGTTGGGGGCTGGAGTGGATGATCTTTAAAGATCCTTTCCAACCCAAGCCATTCTATGATCCACTTACAGACCTATAATAAAAAGCTGGTAAGGTAGGTATGAAAAAGCGTGAAACTGAGCTTAAATCTCCCAAATGTTAGGCTACTGCCAGGTCATTCTCTTTTTTATTCAGTAGCTAATATTGGAAAGGAACTATTCAGTTTACAATTCAGAAGAACTTTCTTATATGTGGGTTTCTTTTTTTTATTTAGAACTTTACTGTATTCAAATTGTACAGAACAAAAATTATGAGAAGTGCTGAAGTGAGAACATGCTGACTTCTTCAAGTATGGCACAGCAGCACCTGTTTCTCTTTTTGCGCACACATTTTTTGCTGCATTGTAAGCCCCTGTTTGAATGACTGTAATCCGAAGCATGGAATCCGAGATACACTGATTTTTGTAGTATGAATTCACAGATCTTAATTTTTTAAATTGAAGTGGTCACTAACAGCCCTGTTGAATGAATTCTGCATATAAAGCTTAGAATTATAACGTTGAGAGCCAGAGTATGTAAGTGGTTTAATGCCGTATCATTTTGTATTGCAGTTTACATTGTGCTTCAGTTTGAAAGCACAATATGTGTGCTTCAGCAGTGTGTCCCTAGTTTCCCATGTCGTAGAATATTAGGGAGGCATCACACTGTTTCTGTACTTAAGATGAAATTGAGGTTTGCACTTGAATGTGAAATTTCATTACTTCTGAATCAGTTTCACATTGTGTACTGTTATTAAAAATGTATATGTTGTGTGTTCTAAAACTTACACAGGTTGTGTTGGCTTCAAAATAAGTATTCTAGAATTTTAAAAGCAAGTCTCGGTTCAGGTGTTAAATATTGCCTCTTCCCTCAGTCTGCACGTTTTAAGACGGGATACTTGTGGAAAATCAGAGTCTTGAAAATTGACTCATTTCTCGATTTAGCAGAACTAAAGATTTATTTTAAATGCAAATAGCAAATTTTATGAGTGTAAAGTTAATATATTGTTAGTTTGTGGGTTTGCATTGCTACTGAAAATCTTCATCGTGTAGTAATATTGTTTAAAAGATACATTTTCAACAAATGTTACAACAGAACATGTTTTGTACTTTCCATCCTGTACGAAGACAACCTTGAGTATTTGAATGTTCTTTAGTCAATACCATGATAGCTGTAGATGGCTTTGAACTGTTTTCATGCTTTTTAATGGTTGTGTTTCTCTGGCAGATTCTGTATCAGAAACTGTAATTTTACATTTGTTAGTTATCTGTCTGTTACTTTAAAAATTGCTTCTAAAACTATAACGTTCTCTCAAGGATTTTAGTAGATATCGTGAAGTCATCAACAACACAAATTTCTATTCTTTTTTCTTCATAAATTGCCTTGAAAATATGAATAGTGTTGACATCTTTTTTAAAAAAGACATTTGAAGTTGCTACTATGCTGCAATTACTGCTCCATGCCTTCCTGTAGGTGAGGCAGTGA
The DNA here is from genome assembly GCF_009769465.1 of Tauraco erythrolophus. Lineage (NCBI taxonomy): Eukaryota > Metazoa > Chordata > Aves > Musophagiformes > Musophagidae > Tauraco > Tauraco erythrolophus. The sequence goes on from NC_141470.1 coordinate 14,470,331, forward strand.
TATGATATCATAATAATTCTTGGCATTGTTAATACAGGAGCAAAGAATAATCATATTTTATTGGCAGATGTTTTCAAATATTGTTGTAAAAAAGAAAAGGAAATACAAGATTAAAGGCTGGAAGGGGTTTCATACTTTTACAACCTTGCAAGTCATTCATGAAAGTTGATAAATACATGTTGGACAGGTCACAGCAATTCCATACTGCTCTTGGGCAGGAAATATCCTGTGTTATTGAAATTCCATTTATAACTTAGCAGATGAAATGGAACATTAGATTATTTTAAGCATCTAGTGGACTTTGTATTTCTCTAGACAAATCAAATCAAAAACCTTTTACCAAAAAAAACTGCCAACAGCCTAACAGGTGATTTCCTGTAGATTATCCCCAGTACACTTCACTATAACAGCTACTGCATTCCACTCCATCCCAACTGGTAGGATGCAACTGCATGCTGCGGTTAGCAGCTCCAAGACTTGCACAGTAGCAGTGCACATGCTGACTATTTGATATGGGCTGGCCAACTAGAGTGCAGAAAATCAGCTACTTTGCCCTCAGTGATTGCATTAAAAGGATGTTGTCTTATTTTCCTGCAAAGCTCCTGGCTGCCTCTGCAGAACTTGTGGAGACTTAATTGTCTTTGAGACCTCTACTCCTCTTTCAGACTTTACTGCAGTTGACTAATAACTTGTTCAGAAGTTACTAGGGAATGGATGGTGAGACACAACAGTTGCATAAGACTCATTTCTTCAGGAAACTCGATTAAAAGTTAAGCGTCCCACTTCGGCTGAAAATTCCATCTTTGAATCACATTGGATCCAATACTGATTCCACTGAATGCAATAACAAAAGTCTTGTGGTTCTCACAGTGTCAGGATTGTTCACCTTTTCTTTTTAGTTTTCCTGTTTCTTTGTATGCAGTAGCAAATGACTCGGAGATGGCCAGATTTGTGTGGGTTAATGGTGAGATAGATTATCTTTGCAGAAGATAATTAAGGAGGTCTGCCTCTTGTAGGTTTAAACTGTGTTACACAGCCAGTGAACCTGTTGAGGTGGGGGAATCAAAGCTCTGAAAGTCAAATTCTGTTGAAAATTGACACAGAGGATTAACTTTAGAATGCTTACCTTTGGTTTTGTCCTGTAGGGCCGAATTCATCAAATAGAATATGCCATGGAAGCAGTGAAACAAGGCTCGGCTACTGTGGGGCTGAAGTCGAAAACTCATGCTGTTCTGGTTGCTCTAAAGGTAACTTCAAAACTGTGTTTTCAGTTCTAACTATAATAATGTTAGAAGAAAAGTTTTGGTTTGACAAATTAGTTTTGCACAGTCTGACCTTTTATGTGTAATGTAAATGCAATCCCAGTTTCCTTTTGCCTGAGTACCAGTATAGAACTGTAAGTATTTGCAGTACCTATGCAAAGCAGATATTGACAAATCAGTGAAAGAAATGAGTGAAAAAAAAAAATTTTCCCCTTTAAAAGATCTGTTTCTCTTTTTTTTTCCCCTCATTAGTTATTAAGTAGTAAAATTATTTCTTTCCCCAAAGCTTGAGTATCTCTTCTCTCTTTTGTTCTGTTAGTCTCCTACTGAAGTGGAATTAGTTTTTTCTTGTCTTCTGTTGCAAGTTTATAATTTTTTTTTTTCCTATTATTGTTTCATGATCATATTCAGTTCTTGATATAAATGTTAGCAGATTTCTCCACAGTGCTTGGCAAGCTGTTCAGTCTGCCACATAGCTTTCTTCTTTTATACACAGAGAGCACAGTCTGAGCTGGCAGCTCATCAGAAAAAAATCCTGTACGTTGACAACCATATTGGTATCTCAATTGCTGGACTTACTGCTGATGCAAGACTCTTGTGGTGAGTATCTTACTTGTTGACATACACAGTTCTGCAACAAAGAGTGAAAGTTCATTTGTAGACTATTGCGAACAAAATTTTATGATCAGCTAAGGATTAGTCTTGAGTTACTGCTCTGTTGTACTATGCCAGAGACCTCAGCGTGAAATTCTGGCAGATTTCGAACTAGTTGGCAGAAATCTCATTTGTTTGGCCTGAAATTTTACTCTTTGGTTTTGTCACTAGTAAGACAATCCTGTCTGATTTGCTTAGTGTGATGAGGTTTCCAAGCAGTCTGAGAAACTGCATCACTCACTTCCCTGTAGCAGCTGCTTCTATGTACACACGTTTAAGAAAGTTGTTAAAAACATACACTGCTGCGAGCGTTGGCTTCACAGGGGATTGCTTTTACCTGCTGGCCGCGTAGTGTCGTTGGATGAGGTAAACATACATGGAAGGAGGAGTGTTCCTCAGTTTGAGAGGATACTGAACTTCTACCTTCTTTGCATTTGTATAGCTGAAATACTGTGATACTCTTTCAAACCTGTGGTCGACTTTCTAAATAACAATTATAGGTCATGATGAAATGAAATTACATAATACCTTTGACCCTTTTTCTTGACGAGCAGAGCTGAAACGAAAACGTGCTTAGCATTGAGACAAAAACTGTGACTTTCGTCTGTGCATTGGTTTGATTTTATTCTTTTTTCCTTCTGTTTTTTCTTTTTTCCTCCTAGCAATTTCATGCGTCAGGAGTGTCTGGATTCTAGATTCGTGTTTGATAGACCTCTTCCAGTTTCTCGCCTAGTGTCGCTAATTGGAAGCAGTATCCTTTTTCGTATTTTTTTACACTTGTAACACTTCTGTAGCTTTTTACTTGTTCATATGTGTTCATAAAATGATTTTCATATATCACAGCTTGAAAGCCATATTAAATTGGAAAAGTTAATTCAAAGTTAATTTTTCTTTATTCGTGTTGCTTGTGTATTACTTCAGAGAATATCCCATAATACGCACTGAACTGATAGAGAAGCAATAAAGTGCTACACAACATTTAACGTAGCACTGGTTTTCTGTTACACAGCCCCATGCCTGTGGAAGCGGGGGAGGAGAGATGACTGCACTATTCAAAATATGATCGTTTACTGGATTGCAACTGCTTGCTCAGATTGTTTTTTTTCTGTGGCAACTTCTGTCTCTGCATGGAACACAGCGGAGGCCTTCCATTCTGTTACCTGGTACCTAGGAAAAACTCAAAGGGATAAGAAGTTAAATGAGGCTGTGCAGCATTAGGTGAACTGTTTGTATTACTTGGTTGAATGCACCGCTCAGTTATTTCGGGAAAGCTAATTGATGAATTTTCTGTAGGTGAAAAACAAGTTGGTATTCCAAGTAAAGTCACGAGATCTGTTTCTTTTGATCACTGCTGCAAAAGGGTTTGCAAAGACTACATAACAATTCTGGTGCGTCTCTGCTTGGCTTTAGGAAATGTTTCGGGTAATTAACATGTTTTTTTGAGATTGTTTCCTTAACTTACTTAAGAAACCCAGATACCAACGCAGCGTTACGGCAGAAGACCGTACGGCGTAGGACTGCTCATTGCGGGTTATGATGTAAGTCAGCTGCGCTAGTTACTATTGATCTGAAAGAAAATGTGCTTAAAGCAATTTTATTCAACAAGTAGGTGTTCAGAGGGAAAGATAGAAGGAAGGGGCAGGCTCATCAAAATTCTCTGAATAAGGAAATGATTTTCTCTATCTTACCCTAAAACACACCTTTAAAAATGTTAATTAGTAGCTAGTCCTACCTGTGCTTATGAGGTGTACATTTGCAAAACTGAAAAACTAATTATTTTAAGGTGTAAAATGAGATAGTGCAAAAAATTAGATTTGTTGGCGTTTTAAGGGATGAAAATGTTGATCCCACGATGACAGTAATTATTTTAGTATTGATTATGAAGCTTTACAAACTCTTATTTTAAATACTTTTTATTAAAAAAAGAATGTGGAAATCATCACTGGTCTCTGTTGTTTAGCAACAGCAGTTTGCTTAATGCAGCACACGCAGAATCTGCCCTGAAGTTTTGACATAAGAAGGGCTGAAGGAAATTGTCGTCTTGCCTGAAATCTTGCACGGCATGGTAAAGTCTACGGCAGATTTTTACTTTCGTGCAGATAAGACGGAATGCATGTAAAATATATCCTGCAAGCCATGGAGTAGGAAGCATACATAGGCACGGTACAGTTTATGGAACTAAGAAAGAAAGATTTTTGGTGCCAGCTATCCTGCCCACACAAAAACTGTGTTTTAATGATTAACGCGTCAAGAAAGATTTAGTAGTTGTGGGTGGGGTTTTTTTGGTAGATTATTGCTGGAGTTTTTTTACAATAGCTTTGAGGGAATTGTATAAGAACAGTGATACGATAAGCAATATAAAATATATATATATGTGCATATATATAACCTACTCGATGTACCATGAAACAAAACTTTTAGAAAATACCAGGTGTTCCAGCAGCAGAGTTGACATGAATTTATGCATTTATTTTTTTATGTTCTGTGGGGTTTTCTCCTCTCTTTGTAGGATATGGGACCTCACATCTTCCAGACTTGTCCCTCTGCAAACTACTTTGACTGCAAAGCAATGTCCATTGGTGCTCGTTCACAGTCAGCGCGAACTTATTTGGAGAGACACATGACTGAATTTACTGACTGTGAGTAATGAAACCCTGTCTGTCTAATGGTGTTCATCAGTTATGCAGTTTATTTTCTGCTACTGCTCTGTTTTTTGCAGTTAGTAATACAGGAAGATAAACTTTTGGAGCCAAGTTTGGCATAAGTGTGAATCTGCATGAAGACAAAAATTGTAGAGAAAATGTTACAATCTTCTTGTTTAACATCAAGATGTTTATTACATGTAACGAAAAGAGAAGTTGTGCTCAGAAGAGCAGAGAAAAAAAGTAGAAGTCCTCTGCCTCTTTAACCCAGGGAAAGTACAATTCTTTTCATATCAGAGCGGGGATAATATGTCAGGGCAGGTATTTAGGTGGTGCATTTAAAATGGCAAATTTATTTTTATATGAAATGGTGATGAAGAAGGTACTGAATAGCTGCTTGGGGGGAAAAAATCCCACTTGATTATCGCTTTACTGGAGGCAAGCAGGTGTCAAAACAAGATGTATTCAACTTCAAATGTAGATAAGGGCTGGTTTCTCAAGGTATACTTTTATAACCACCTTTTTGAACAGTACCAGAAAAGAGATGGGCTCTGGAAGTCAAGTTAGCCAAGCTGATTTTCTAGTTGTCAGCTAGGAATGAGAAGAAGGGGAAATGAGTGTCTAGGAGATAATAACATATAGTTTATAAATTTCCTTTTGATTTCATTTTAAGGTAATTTAAATGAGCTAGTTAAACACGGACTGCGTGCCCTGAGAGAGACTCTTCCTGCTGAACAGGATCTGACCACTAAGGTATATACTAGGTTTTCTTAGCAATAAATTTTACTGCCACTGTTACTAGGAGTTACTGTGACAAATTTCGTGCAAAGTATGGCTGGCACTGCAATTTGGAAGCTGAGTACTAGTAAATAATATAATCTTTATTTCATATCACCAGATATTTTTCGTATCAGAGTGGGGATAGTATGTCAGGGCAGGTATATATAAGGAAATCTATAGTTTCCTTAATGATCTCAAATCTAATTTCCTTAACAAAAATGATACTTTCTCTAAGTAAGACATTATTTCCCTGGTTGCTTAATTCTTTTTCAAACTTCAGTCAGTGTGTAAGATAGATTACGTGCAACTAGAATCACAACTTTGCATTGTAAGCACAGCAGGTAATTCACCTGGAAGGTGACAGAAGGTAGTGTGCAAACAGTTAGATTGAGTATCCAGCATCAAATCCACAGAAACTTCTGACAATGAATTGAGGAACAGTTGAACGAGAAAATTCTAAGGATATGCATTAGTTGTTTTGCTTGTGGCTGATCTGCCCTTTTCCATTTTTAATTGTTGTTATTCTTAGCCCACCTTGTTTTTTTGAACTCTTAAAACAACGAAAATATAAAATAAGATTAAAATAAGTCGCCTTGAAAAATCGAGTGTTTGTTACTAAAAAGGCAACAAAAAATTGAAAGTAATTGAAACCTTTGAATAGTGGTTTTACTTACAAGATTTTGAAACATGGTAGCTCTTGTAGGGAGTAAATCTCCCTCCCTTTCCTTTTTTAGTACAATCTACCGAAGAGGGAGTTTCAATATTTCCTTTTTTACTTAAGTAGACACAAGCAGCACAATGAGTCTCTCTGTCACAGAAGGAGAACTTCATCTGTTTCACAAGTGTGAAGCCACCGAGTTATTTGCAGAAAACTGCGTCTCACTTCTTTCAAAACTTTACTTAACAGAATGTTTCCATTGGAATTGTTGGCAAGGACATGGAGTTTACTATCTATGATGATGATGACGTAGCACCATTCCTAGAAGGTCTTGAGGAGAGACCACAGAGAAAGGTATGTGGTTTTGATATGAATAAATAGGCTTTGTTGAAAGACAGCATTTTATGATATATGACCTATCACATTTATGTTTATGACGTTTAATTCTACTATTCTAGTAGAGTTTTAGGAATGTAATTTTAAAATCTGAAGTTAATACGTGAAAACTGTACAATCTTAGCTGGAGACCAAGATGCCTGTTAAATCAATTTATGCTGAACTGGTGACAGACCTTTCCAATGTCATCTTTCCTCATATGTAATCAAGTACTGGTTGTCACGTTTTTGCAACAGAAGTGGCTACATATGCTTCTCATGCCTGTCCCAAGATGCATCCTTAGTCTCCTAATTACTAGCTCTGTCCTGCTCCATACTTAATTTGGGTAACGCTGCTTTGTAAGCTGTTTGGTGATGTGAGCTGTATTTACCACTCTGATGGTCAATTCAAGATAAAGCTGATTTGTGAAGTGTAGTTTTCTGTCTTCCTATAATAGACCTTTTTTTTTCCCCTCTCTTTAAGCCTGCTCCGCCTGCTGATGAACCTGCAGAAAAGGCAGAGGAGCCAATGGAGCACTAGTTGGTGGATGAGTTCCTCCGTGTTAATGTATGTCTAATTATACAGGAACGTTTATCCATTTGCTGGTAACTTTATCCTCACCTATATGCGTTTTCTGCTGATACATTCTGAGGATTACTCTTAAAAAAGAAAGAAACCAACCCACCTATCCTTAAAAGGTAGACAGGAGGTCATAATTGGGTGCATTTTCTTTGACAAGAAAGGTGTAATCATTTTCTAAATAGTACATGATACTGTTTTTTAATGAAAAGCATACTGTCTTTAACATGTAAGGACAAGTGGAAATAAATCACTTTCTTGGAATCTGCTGTGGGTTTGTTTTTTTTAATCTGAACAAACACCTGTTCAGATACTTCTGTCATATCAAGGTGTCATCATCTATTTGACCATTTGTCAACACAAACGTTTACTTACTGTATGTAAACGTGGTGCTCTTGGAAACTGTTGAACTGAGAGGACCTTAAAATGCCTACAAAACTATCAAGTAGTTGTGGATCAAATAGGATGCAGCGTGTTTCCTCGTATTGCCTTGTCAATGTCTCAAACTCAACTTGAAGAGACGTTTCTGGTTACGAGCGTTTCCCAGAAACGTGAATCAGCGTGGAGCTGCCACCCAGCTTGTGTTTTGGTTTTTTGAGCTCTCTGCTTCAGTGAACCCCAGCTCACGGGGAACCGAAAGGAATCATTTTATTTCTTTGGAGCCACCCGCCAGCCATGGGGTAGGGAAGGGCTTTTAGCTCACTAAGGGCCTAAATTGAAGTAATGAGGGAAGCGCATAAAATTCCCATTACAGGTCCCCTGAGCTATGGAGTCCCTGCATTGCTGCTGAGCGAACTGGCTCTCCGGAGTTCCGTCCCTTCGGCTTGCTCTGCACGGTCTGACGGAGAGCGGCTTACTGACCGTCTGGATTCAAGCTGAATGCCACAAAATTTAAGACCAGCAGTGACGTCTTTGGGGACGCCTGGCAGGGAAGCCCGGGGAGTTGGTGCTTTCTAGGTGCAAAATGGTTGTGACACTAGTTTAAGTGAAACGAGTTCGACGCTATTTTTTTTTCCTTTTCCTTGTTAGGTCATTCCATTGTAACTATTCTCACTAGTGAATACAGTGAAAAGGGTAAGAAACAAGTTTTTGGGGGGAACTCACGTAGGGGCGTGATATCCGGATGGATGTACTTTTAAAATAAAAGAAAAAAGAAAAAACTTACATCTTGTATTTATTAATAAAGCATGGTGCTGTTTTGAACAGGTTTTAAATACTGTGCTGAATCTATTTGAGTAGTTCACTCGTGAAAATATTAACAAAATATTTTGTTAATATTTAAACAAAATATTTTGTTTTTTGTAAATGGGGCTAAATCCGGCTGGAGGCCGGTCACCAGTGGGGTTCCCCAGGGCTCAGTGCTGGGTCCAGTTCTGTTTAACGTCTTTATCAATGACCTGGATGAGGGGATTGAATGTACCCTCAGTAAATTTGCGGACGACACCAAGCTGGGAGGCTGTGTCGATCTGCTCGAGGGTAGGGAGGCCCTTCAGAGGGATTTGAACAGACCGGATCGTTGGGCTGAGGCCAATGGCATGAGCTTTAATAAGGCCAAGTGCAGAGTCCTTCACTTGGGGTATAAAAACCCCAAGCATCGCTATAGGCTCGGGGAAGAGTGGCTGGAGAGCTGCCTGGCGGAGAAGGACCTGGGGGTGTTGGTTGACTACCGGCTTGATATGAGCCAGCAGTGTGCCCAGGTGGCCAAAAAGGCCAATGGGATACTGGCGTGTATCAAGAATAGTGTGACCAGCAGGAGCAGGGAAGTGATCCTGCCCCTGTACTCGGCACTGGTGAGGCCGCACCTGGAATATTGTGTCCAGTTTTGGGCCCCTCGCTTTAAGAGAGATATTGAGCTCCTGGAGCGAGTCCAAAGAAGGGCAACTAAACTGGTCAAGGGGCTGGAAAATAAAACTTATGGGGAGCGGCTGAGGGAGTTGGGGCTGTTTAGCCTGGAGAAGAGGAGGCTGAGGGGAGACCTGATTACAGCCTACAAATACTTGAGAAAAGATGGTGGGGAGGTGGGGGAAGGGCTCTTTACATTAGTGATGGGTGATAGGACAAGGGGAAATGGGCATAAGCTTAGTCAGGGGAGATTCAGGTTGGATGTTAGGAAGTATTTCTTCTCTGAAAGGGTTGTCAGCCACTGGAATAGGCTGCCCAGGGAGGTGGTTGAGTCCCCACCCCTGGATGTGTTTAAGAATAGGGTGGATGATCTACTTGAGGATATGGTTTAATGGGGATTAGGGATGGTTGGACTCGATGATCTCTAAGGTCTTTTCCAACCTAGAAATCTATGAAATCTATGAAAATAACAATGGCAGGGCCGCGTATTCGGTTTTAAGCGCTAGACAAAGCTGCTTTTAATTTTTCTATTATTATTTTTCCCTCGCCCTTTCCCCCCCCCTCGCCCTTTCTCCCCCCCCGCCCTTTTTACCCCTCCTGCCTTTCCCCCCCCGCCCTTTTTTTTCCCCCACCCTTTTTTTTTCCCTACCCTTTTTTCATTAGTTTTCCCCTATTAGTTTTCCGTTTATTTTATTTCCTATTTTTCTATTTTTTCCCTCTATTTCTATTCGCCCCTCCTCTTTTTTTCCCCACTCCTATTTTTTTTTTTTTTTCTCCTTTTCGGATTTTTTTTTTTTTTTGGTCCCCGTTTTCCTCTCACTATTTTCAAGGAAAACGCTCCCGCGGGTTCCCGAGACCACCCTCCTGCCGTAGCGCTGACGTTGCCTCCCACGGGGCCGAAACGTCAGAGGCAGAAGCTCCGCCCCGTCCGCGTGGCGACGCGGCGCGCGCCTTTTCCCCGCCCGCACGGCAACGCGAAAGGGGCGGGGCCGCCGGAGGCGGCCCCGCCCCTTTCGCGTTGCCGTGCGGGCGTGAGGCGTGTCCCGTTCGGGCCGCCGTACTATCGATGTGGCCCGGGGAGGGAGCGGCTCCACGTCAGCCATCGCCGGAGCGGGATCGCCGCGGGCACATCTCCGCATCGGGGCCGACTCGACCGGCCACCGGGTACGGAGCCTTGCGCCTGGGGAGCAGCGGCCTCGCCGGCGTAGGGTAGCGGGGGCCGCGGCTGTGCCCGGGGCACCGCGGGCCTTGCGGGGGGGGAACGGGGGGGGGGCGGTTTAGGGCCGCCTCGCGTTGTTGTGCGCCTTGGTGTCGCGGGGCTGGATGATCCCGGGGGATGGCGGGAGGTCGGTGGCACCTGGGTGTTTGTGAATGTTGACTCACAGCTAAATATGCCAGGTGTTTTGGGCAAAAACTAATCACGTGGAAAATTGTGAGAGAAATCTCTCTAATCTGCCTATAAATGTACTCGAGTTTTTTTAAAAAGCGGTTTTACGTTGTGCGGTGTCGGTCGTGCATCAGTAAAATGATGCTTTCTCAGCGTCTTGGTTCCTAAGGCACCCCAGTTTATTCGGCTTTCCAAGGATTTAGCTGGAGAGCAGGCGTGGCTTTTTGTCTTCCTGTGTTGAATAAACTGTATGACTTTCTATTTCCTGATACAGATACTCAGGAATTTTGCTGCGGAAGAAGTCGAGTAGCACCTACTCCCGTGTATCTGTAGGGATTCTCTCTAAAATTACACTGGTTCCGAAGCTCAGTGCCTTGCAAGGAGGAAGACTTGGTAGTGATTCTCACTGCCAAGTCTCCCAACTCTGCATTTTAGGAAAGTTGTTTTTTTGTTTTCACTGCTACTTTTCAGAGCCTAAAATACACTCCATGTTTCCGTGCTTCGGAGACCTGTTTGGCTGTGACTGTTGAGAGAATTTCTGCAGTTGAGGTCACTGTATGAGTAAAGATACGGGGTTTGCTTTTTGCAAAGATCTACTTTATGGTCTGTGTGATGAGATGAAGGTGATCTTTATTGGAGGTGAAGGTGCTAGCTGCAGGGCTTTGAGGCAGGAGTTCCAGGTAGCAGTATGGAAAAAGTGTGCAGAAAGCTGCGGCTGAGGCAAGGAAACAGTCATATTGCTGAAAATGAGCAGGAGTCTTTTCTGTAGATGTTAGTAAGCAACAAGCTTGAAGGAGTTAATCCTTAGAAATGTAGAATTCATAACAGGAAGAGGCCTTTTTAAAAAAAAAAAAATCATATTGCAATTTTTTTTTTGTGTAGTAGTCGTACTGTTTTAGTTGTGGTGTTTTCTGGCATAGAAAGAGGGTGCAGCCCGAGTCAGCACAACTTGCCTGCTCACTGTTCAGCCTGAGGTTCTCTAGGTGCCCATTTGATGAGAAGGGCATTTTTCTGGTACCAACTTGTGTACCATCTCAGCCTTTCATTCAAACACTGCAACTCTGTGCTCCACCTTCCCTCTCTTTCCTCAGAGGGCTATTTATGGGGTGGCGCTTTTAACCAGGCTGGGAATGGAGGTTTGTTAGTCTGTTGGATATTTTAAGTTTTTTTCTTAGTCCTTCAAAAATAAGGTGAGATTGGAGAGTTTACAGGGTTTGCATCTCAAAAGTTGTCTGCGCGGATAACAGATGTCATGTGGGGTAGGAGCTGGCGTCCCCAGACAATAATTTCTTAAATTGGCATGTCACTGAAAACTTCATGTCATGGAGGCATGGCCCTGCTCAAGATCATTGAACTTAGAGGAAAAGCGATCCGCAGTGAAAGCGTAGCGTTGAGTTGGAGAGTTTAGTGTTTTCATCTTTTATGTAAAGCACAGCCTTTGATGGGAGGATAATTTGGTTGGGTTCTGTTGGCTCTATTGTTCGTAATAATAATTATATAAAACAAGTGTGTGCTTTTTATACCATATTTAAGTGATGTGTAGTATCATAATTTAAAGTTGCATCTTGTTTTAATGGTTTCTTAAACTCAGTCTAAGACTTCGAGAAAACTACTAGCAATAAAAGCACAGAGAAAGTAATTTTTCTGTGATTTTTTTTGACACATTTTCTGTTGAAAATACAAGATTGCTCATGTAATTAAAAAGCTGCATTTTTCTTTGCTGTGCTTGTCAGTGTACTACTATAGCATTAACTGAGGAAGCTCAAACTTAGTGTTTTTTGTGACTTAAGAAACGGAATAAAAAGTTTGATTTGATCCTACATGTCTATTATATAAGCAAGAAACAAACATGAGAATGTGGATTGATCTTACTTGCTAATTTTGTTATCTGAACTGTCAGCCACACAGCAGCTTTGGTAGATCTGTAACTTTCTCGTACATTTTACGATAAAAATACTGAATTTCCTTATTAGTGTCTAGAGAAGCAGTTAGTAGAATTGAGCTGGTCTGAGGATCCTTGGCAGATAAAAGGGCAGTCCTGCTTCCATCTCCACTGTGTTGTCTTTTGGTTTCTGCTGTGTTGGATCTCGTGCTCATCTTCAAAGCTTCCTTCACAGGATGATTCAACTTGTTAAACAAGTTAAAGACTCTTCCCTTTTTTTGGCTGTGATGTTTTTCAGCTGATTTCGCAGCTGAGGTCAGTCCACCTGGAGGGGCACAGGACTGCAGGGAAGGTAGTGGGAATACGTAGCCTGGGTCTGGGGGTGAGTAGGTGAGGGAAAAGCTGCTGCAGCTGTTCAGGTGCCTGTATGCTTCAGTTACCTCTGATTGTTCCTAAGTATTGGAAAGATTTATTTAATATACTTTCTTTTTTGTCTTTGAGAAGTTTCATGCTCTTCATTTTTTCGAACTAACAGGAATATTTTAGCATAACAGAAAATTGGGAAGGCTTTTGAATATGGCTTCTCAAGAAAACCAGCAATCTCTTCAAATCATGAAGTCAGTTGCGAAAACGTTTTTGTGTTGTTTGTTAATAAAATCTGTTAACTTTGGGATGGCTTTGTTTGCTTGTTTTTTAGGTTGTCTGATATTTGTGTCAAAATAATTCTTCCATTGAGAAAACTTTGGTGACCAAGAACCATGACAGCTGCAGAGAACGTGTGTTACACGTTAATCAATGTTCCGATGGATTCAGAACCACCTTCTGAAATCAGCTTAAAAAATGACCTAGGCAAGTAATGGACAATGACTTGAAGGATATTCCATCTTACCTGAATCATTCTCGCATTCTCCCAATGTGCCTTTCCTAGAATATTGTTTACATTTTATAAACTCAGAAAAGTCAATTTGATGTTTGTTTTGTTCTTTTGATTTTTGAAATGTGTATGTTCCTCTGTTTGGTGTGTTTTGAGAAACTTCATGATATTTATCCTACATGTTTTGGTTGAGTTTTTTTAGGTTTTTCTCCCCTCTCAGTCTGTGCAAAAATTTAAAATCTTTTTCTGTCTCTCTGTTGGAAGTAATACGTGTTTGGGCTCAGGCAGATTTAAGTAATGCGATGATAAGCAACAAGTTGTCGTATCACTTGTTCAGTGCACTCCTATATCCTGCTGGCAGGAATGTCGGTGTTAGTGGACGTGTGACGTCAGAGTGCATTGGAGTATCCTGGTATAAAAAGCTGTTTAAGCATCGAAACAGCTGTGAGATTTGTAGAACTTGGTTGATTCCAATATGTTGATCCTAGAATTAAGGCTGAATTCCATACTTATTCTTTAAATATCTCTTGCTTCCTCTTTATCCTTTTAGTAGAAGTAAGAGTGTGAGTTTTATTGACACGCTGTATTGCACTCCTTCAGAGGGGATTTATATCTTCTGACACTGAAGGTCAGTATTCCTGTTAAACTAACTGTGACGTACCAGCCTTCCTCATTTCATTTCCTTCTCCTCTAGAAAAAGGAGATGTCAAATTGAAGACGGAGGCCTTGAAGAAAGTAATCATTATGATTCTGAATGGTGAAAAACTACCTGGGCTTCTGATGACCATTATACGTTTCGTACTGCCTCTCCAAGATCATACCATCAAAAAACTGCTGCTTGTCTTTTGGGAGATAGTGCCAAAGACCACTCCTGATGGCAGGCTTTTGCAAGAGATGATCCTTGTATGTGATGCTTACAGAAAGGTAGCCCATTGTTTATTTCACTGCGATGTTCCTATGTGGGATCTTTACAGAAAGTATATAATGTTGTGTTATTTAATAAATATAAAAATGGTTTGTGCTCAGCATTTCCTTCCTAACCATTTTGTCTAGTGCTTCTGAGCTGGATAATAGTAGAAAAGCAGCTGACCTACTACCGAGGAATTTTAATGTGTTCTTTTACTGCTATGACTTAACAAAAATTTAGTGCTCTTCGTTTCCAAGTCAGTGAACCTCAAAGATGAAGGATAACCTAATTACCATCTTCATAGTGCCTTGGGACAAACCGTGGGTCATAAAAGGCACTATAGTTGGAATAACTTCATTGTGGTGTATCTGGGACAGTCCTTCACAAAGATAATAAGGTTCTTCAGCTTCCTTGGGAATGGGTTGGAAGCAGATGAACTAATACACACTAGAGGTTAGTATTCAGTGTGCAGGAATGCCTGCAGAGTGAGCTTTCATAGCCCTAGTAATCAGAGAAAACACATAAAATGCAGAAAAAAGCTCCAGGCTTTGTAAGTTTTACTACACAGAAATATGCCTTTTTAAATGTTGTGGGACAGCAGCGTTTTAAGGTGTATCATGAGAAGACTGTGAAGCGGTGTTGTGGATGTTGGGAATTTGTACCATGGGAAAGCTTAGTGTGGAGAGAAGGCTAGCAAGTGCGTTCATCTGAGCTTAACAATTAGGCTGAAGAGTCTGGCATCTCAAATATGTTTCTTGTTGATTTTAGGATCTTCAACACCCAAATGAGTTTATCCGAGGCTCTACTCTCCGTTTCCTTTGTAAGCTGAAGGAAGCAGAGCTGTTGGAGCCTTTGATGCCAGCCATCCGTGCGTGTCTAGAACATCGTCACAGCTACGTGCGCAGAAACGCGGTTCTTGCCATTTACACGATTTACAGGTAAATGCCAGAATCCATTTGAAGTCGTGGGTGCAGAAGACCGAGGCTAGCTTTAGTCATCTGGATAGTGTTTTGAGATGTCAAAACCATTTATCAGTCACTGGTGTGGTGTTTGGGGAACTTTTTATTTGTTCATTTGCTCGCTTTTTCTTCTCTATCTAATGGTCGTCTTTGGAAAAGCAAAAGGTACTGCAGCAAGTATGACCGAGGTCCTTACGTTGCAGATTACTTTGTATGGACAAATGCATTTCTTCATGATCTAAATGTTATTGAGAGTAATCGTTGTCTACAACCATAAATATGGAAAAATCCTTGCAGGAATATGCATATATAAATTTTTTTGAAGGGAGACATTCTTCATTTACTGCAGTAGCATACTAAACGTTATTGCAGTTGTTACCTAAACAGCATGGCTGACTGTTAACTATTAAACAGAAATCGTTAATGGGATGATGTCTTGTTATCTTGTCATGATAACAATTTTTTAAAGCTCCTTGAGTCTGCTTGCAGTTTCAAATAAGCTTTTAAATAAGTTTCGAGGAAGGTACATATCACTGTTTTACGCTTGTTGAATTTTTGTAAATGCTCGTTTTTAGGGTACACCCTTAGGCGTTAGGTTCTACTCTGTACCAGTAATTCTTTTAAATATGATTTCTTTTTTTAAAAAGAAACTTTGAACATCTTATACCTGATGCTCCTGAATTGATCCATGATTTCTTGGTGAATGAGAAGGATGCAAGCTGCAAAAGAAATGCATTTATGATGCTGATTCATGCAGACCAGGTAAGGATACTCGTCCTCAAACTGGTTTGGTTTAAATAGTTGACAATGTGCTGGGTAACTAGCCAGTAGTTTGTTGGTAGTATAAACTATTTATATGCTTTAAAAAAAATACATGGTAGCATTAACCTATTTGAGGAATATTTGGTAACTGAAAAAGTTAAAGTAGGTCTTTAGTGCTGTCTTCATTTTCAAGGAGAATTGCTGTATTTGGTGAAGGCATAGGGTGGTGCTGAAAACTGCAATTAGTTTTGCTAAATGAGCTTAACCAGATTGAGAAGTACTCCATTACCTACTCTTTTATAGCTTTTGCAGTCACATGAGAAAGAAATGGCAATTTCTGTTTAGCGTTTTGGATTATTTGCTCTACAGGCAATTGCTTTTTGTGCCTGATTACTGTTAGTTTTGTCTCTCTTTTTGCCATCTGTAGACAGAATGGATTAGTTTGCTCTTCAGGTTTATGATGTTTTCGTAAATTATTTTAAATTTCAAGCTGAATGGTAGAATACATGCTGGTTTTTATTTTGATTTTTAAAATGTGTTTAGATTTAAAATTGATTGGTGAGTGAGCAAACTCAAAATAATTTAGAATAATTTATCTTTTATTTGTATAGGATCGAGCTTTGGATTATTTGAGTACCTGTATTGACCAAGTCCAGACATTTGGTGACATACTGCAGTTGGTTATTGTTGAACTAATTTATAAGGTAAAAGGGAAATGTTATGGCATATTTTAAAAAAATTTACATGTTAGACCACTTTTTAAAAGCGATAGAATGTTGCTGGAGAAGGCGTTATAGCTGGCATTTAGTCTATGTCAGGAATATGTCGTTGTTAGTAGAGCTAAATAAGATTTGTCTCTTGAAACAATGAATGACTTGAGTGTGCACAGTATAGAGCTATATGTCTCACTTGATTTGCTGTGATGTGGACTGTGTACTATCACATTGTTCCTCATGGGCATGAGCAGGGCGTCTGTTACAGAAGTTAGTAGAGGCTGTGCCCTTCCTTTTGATCTGAGATTTTAAGGCCTTGTAGCATTGCATAGAATTGTCAATAGTAGCTTTTTAATAGCTTTTGTAATTAGATTTTTACAACTGTGAATGATACTTCTTATCCCCAGAAAAGGTGGTCACCTTTTGCTTAATTTTCTCCTCGTTGTAAGGTAATGGAGCAGTTAAGCTGTACGATTGCTGTTTGCTTTTTTCTTTGAGTGCCAACTGTACATCGTTCTCCTTATCTAGGTCTGTCATGCCAATCCATCCGAGAGAGCTCGATTTATTCGCTGCATCTACAACTTACTGCAGTCATCGAGTCCTGCAGTGAAGTATGAAGCTGCAGGTACTCTAGTTACACTCTCCAGTGCACCAACAGCAATCAAGGTATAAAAGTAATGTTTTCAGATATTTCAGTAGCTTTTAGTGGACTGGACTGAATACTGTATGCTGTATTTTGATACTTTGAAAGAGTGAAGGCTCTAGTAATATGGGGTGTTTAACACTTCACGTGTGAAACTCTGTCTTAAAATACCTGTTAAAATTGATCACAAAAAAGGGCTGAGACTGTGTTTTGCAGACCTGCAGCTAATGGGCTTCATGTCACTTTGGCAGGGGACAAGCGTGAATACTGCGCAAACTGCTGTCGCATGGAAACTTGTATGGAAATTTCAAAAATAGCGTATGTGAGTCTAAATTTAGAGTGAAAGCACTGTAAACAGTGGTTTCAAAAGATCAAGAGGAGTATTACTTCCAACATTCTTACTTTAGCGTGGTCATTTTTGTTGAGTAGTAATACTGTAGGTAGAAGCTGTCATTCAAGCCGTATCTAGATAGGCTAATGCTGGCAACTGTGTTAAATTAGTTTTCATTCCATGTTGTGTGCTTAAGAGCTGACCCAAAGCACATTAGGAAACTTATCTCTTTATGATTTTCTTTGAATTTGAAATAATTTGAATTTGATGCCATTGTGAACCTTTCCATGTCATTTTTATAATATGGTGGTGGAATTGATGCTTACAGTAGACCAGAAAGTTTTAAAGACTGTTCTTGGGTTCATTTCTGTGCCAACTCTGCGTAGTTGCTTTAATAGTAATGTAGAGGATGTCTCTTCCTGAATTTCTCTCAGAAATTTGCCAGGTTTTCCTCTTCGTTACTTCAAAAATGTTTTCGATCCTTCTAATTTTAGGCAGCTGCTCAATGCTACATAGATTTGATTATTAAAGAAAGTGATAATAATGTGAAACTGATTGTTTTGGATCGATTGATTGAATTAAAGGAGCATCCCTCCCATGAACGAGTGTTACAGGTATGTGAGCTGTCTCTTTTCCTGCAAGCTTATTGAAGGCTTTTCTTTCCTAAGCAAAACTTTTGAGTGTTGTGATGTGTGGAAAAATGTACTTCTGAAGTTTAAATCTTCTGTTGGTGTGTTTTTAGTAAAAACATATTGGATGGACTTTCGTGTTTATGACTTGCTGCTTTTATTCTCTGTGTAAGAATCAACAATGGCAAATACTGTCTTGATTGTAAGACTTAATGATGCAGCTTGTGTGGTAGACTTTTGTGTAAATGTAGAATGTATTAAATGAACACTGTGAAGTTCCTAATGCCTAGGATAGCTTGCTTGTTTGTCGGTAGATTATGTATTATGTATCCAGAGAGTCTTTGAAAATAACATAAGGGACTGAAAATTAGAATTGTATGAAAAGGAAGTAATTTAAAGCAACAAAGTAGTTATTTTGTTATTGTTTCAGGATCTAGTTATGGACATCCTCAGAGTGTTGAGTACCCCAGATCTAGAAGTCCGCAAAAAAACGCTTCAACTAGCTCTGGATCTTGTCTCTTCAAGAAACGTGGAGGAGGTAAAATATATATTACTTCTGTTTCATTACACTGATTTTTATTCTTTGGAAAAATATGAGACTTTCTTCATTTTTATTTGATCTTTTCTGCAGCTTGTGATTGTTCTGAAGAAGGAAGTGATTAAAACTAATAATGTGACAGAGCACGAAGATACAGACAAGTATAGACAGCTGCTTGTTCGTACATTGCATTCCTGTAGTGTTCGGTTTCCAGATATGGCTGCAAATGTTATTCCAGTGGTATGCAAATGTTTAATTATATTGACATTAAATATGTTCTAGCTATACCCAAAACCTAGAGAATAACTGAAGCTGAGAAGTTTCTAATAGTGGCCTCACACAAAGCAATACTATTTTTAATCCCTAAAGAAATGTGTAGGGCTTTTGACGCTGTAGTTACTTGTCTTACTGAGACTGTATTTTTAAATATTTCAGAAGAACATGAGCTGAAGAGTACCTTTGCTCAAAAGTGAAATAATTTGTATCATTAGAAAAACCACTTGAAGTTAATGATAGTGGCTAATTGGTTGGAACATGCTTAAAGGTTGTTTGACTTCAGCTTTGTTTGACGGGAGATATATATAAGGAGTTTTACTCTTCTGAATATAGAAGGAAAATACTGTTGTACAAACTTAGCCATGCTGCTATTTGTGCTCATCCCCTCGCTCTTTTGTGCTAGCTGATGGAGTTCCTTAGCGATAATAATGAAGCAGCAGCTGCTGATGTCTTGGAGTTTGTGCGAGAAGCGATCCAGCGATTCGATAACCTCAGGCCTCTTATTGTTGAGAAGATGCTTGAAGTCTTTCATGCTATTAAATCTGTCAAGTGAGTCCGGAATATGGTATCAAACAGACACGGGAGCACCATGTGGTTCACTTGCATTGAATGTATATTGTCATTAAATATGTACCAAAGTCCTTGCAACCTGCACACAAGAACAACTGAAGCTGGGATATTTTGGGGGTAGATGATTTCTAGGTACAGCTTCCTTCTTGCCTACTTGTACAAAAAATATATTGGGTGCTTGTTGCATTGAATGAAGAAAATAAATTCAAATCTCATTTTTGTGATGCCATTGATGATTGTATTTCCACTTGCTAGAGGGCAGTGTTGTTGTTGAAGGCCAACTCTAAAGTGGTATGTTTGTTGAAACAGAGTTACTAAGAAATTATTGCAGCAGGAATTTGCACTTGTAGGCAACTGGAAATACTTATTATACATTTGTTAGAAAACCCAGTCTAATATAAACTGGGCTTTGCAATCTGCAAAGCTTCTTTAGTACCTTTCAAGGCTCTAAAACTTGATTTTTTGATGGATCTGCAAAGGTTAAGTCATATGAGAACTTCTGTCTATCAAGACACGGCTCTGCCAGTCTTCCAATACACAGGAAACTGAGTCCTATCTCTATTGTCATCTCATTACGTGGGGAAAAAAAAACTCTGAAGCTTTGCTACTGTTTTCCCAGTCTTCATTCATGTTCTTGTTTTTTTCATTTTCTCTTTGTATGAAGGAAAAATTAATTTGTCTCAGTTAACTAGAGAAATTACAGCTGACTTTATTCACGTACGGTAGAGTTATTTCATTATGATCATAACGCATTTTAAGTTTGTGAATATCAAATTTGTAGCAGAGAATATCTCATCTGATACACTTGTTTAGTGGTTTATTAAGGCTGAAGAGGATGATTGTTCTTGATCAAACTTGCTTTCCGCCAGTCGTGTCCTCTTGAATTTGTCAAGGCTGTCCTTTACCACCTGACCATAAATCACTTCCCTTGATGCTAGTTTGAGTATATCGTAAAAGTATGACTTAAGTTACTGTTCTTGTTTTAGGATTTATCGAGGAGCTTTATGGATCCTTGGAGAATATTGCAGCACAAAGGAAGATATACAAAGCGTAATGACAGAAGTTCGCAGATCACTCGGAGAGGTGTGTTTTACTTTGTTAGACCAGCTCTTTGTGGTTTGACTTACTATTATGCAGTGCGTTTTCTAAGAAAAAGATATTTTTTAGAAGTCAGGTAAGACACAACAGGGTTCTAAGCACTTGGGCACACACCTTTACATATCACAAGAAGTATAAAGTAAAAACTTGTTAGGGTTTTGCATTCGTGATTGATTTTTTTAAATTATTTTTTAAAATAGCTTACCTGAAGCTGACATATGCTGAGAATAAATGATGTCTGTTAAGAGCAGAGATGAGAAATTCCCTATTTCAGAGAATTATGGCAGCTTTAAGATAAAATTTAATTATATCCACTAGTAAAGGAAGTGTGCTTAAAGTCTGAGTTGTTCTGAGAGGCATCTCAGACAATCTGTGCAGTGTGAGCTTTACGCATGAGTAGGAGGCTTCTGTATATATTTCAACATCTGCCTGTCTCCTCAAATTCTCTCAAAACTGTTGCACTCTAACTGACCTTTTACTTATAAAAACCATAACAGTGCAGATAACTTTTATTAAAACCTTCTGCAGAACAAAAATATCTTTTTTATATTAGTTGTAACAGTTGTTTCCTGTTTGTTTCTAGATCCCAATAGTGGAATCTGAAATCAAGAAAGAAGCTGGTGAGCTAAAACCTGAAGAAGAGGTTTCTGTGGGTCCAGCCCAAAAATTGGTGACCGAGATGGGCACCTATGCAACACAGAGTGCTCTCAGTAGTTCCCGACCTGCCAAAAAGGAAGAAGACAGGTATTTAAGGATTCATACTAGGCCGAGAGTGATTTAGTTAGGGTTTTGTTTTGTTTTTTTTTAAAGTGTTATTCCCTCTCATGCAGAGTTTAGTGGTTGAGGTGATTACCTGTTTTAAGGTATTATCCCAAGTAGATGCTATCTGATAGGAAATTGCCTAATTGCTTAGGATTTGTAGTCAAAGCTTATTGCATATCAAAAGGGAAATTATTAATTATGATATCCTAAATTCTAGTTGATTCTTTATAATTCATACATAAAGTCTCCTCAATTTTAATTGAATAAAGAGGTGTTGCCTTTAGATTAACACTTTTTTTTTCTTAATATCATCTTGCACTATTTAATACTTGCAATAGTTTATTTCATTGGTAGCTAGAACAATTGCTATATTTCCTTAATTACTGCAGATGGGCTACTTCATCTTGACTAGTCATCATCATCTCGGAGCTACAATGAAATTATTATACATTATGCTTTTCGCTTCACTTCCTGTTCTGTGTGGAAACGAATGTGTGACTTGTGAATATATGTATATCTGGAAAATTGCTTCTAGAGGGGAAAAAACCCACTTCTGAAACCTTTCAAGCTTGTTTTGTTTGTACAGTATGGATGTTAAGGTATGAAGATAAGTAGGCTAAAGTGTCATCCAAAACTAGTTTCCTGATTATCATTTGTCTTTGCAGACCTCCATTACGAGGATTCCTGCTTGATGGTGATTTCTTTGTTGCAGCTTCCCTTGCTACAACTTTAACTAAGATTGCTTTACGATATGTGTCACTAGTTCAGGAAAAGAAGAAACAAAATGTAAGTCATCTATTGTGTTTTCACTGTAGTGGCAAAGAAGAGCTGGTTGTTGCCTCTTTTCTTTTAAACAGGTGCAAAATGGGTTCACTCCAAAGTGAAGTGCCAGTTACATGATTGGATAATAATGATAATTTGGGACACGAACAGGGCCTACTGCTTTCCAGCCACTCTAGACAGTCTCTGAGTCATGCTGCTTAGTTTCTAGATAATCAGTGCTAAAAAAAAAAAAGTAATCAAATAATAAAATCTCTGAACAGATTTATGTGCACCTTTCTGTAAATAAGTCAGAAATAAACGTTTCTGTAAAGCCGTGTAAAATGCAATAACCACCTTCCATTCTCTTTCCTTTGTCCTCCTTCTCAGTCCTTTATTGCTGAAGCTATGCTGCTGATGGCCACTATTCTCCATTTGGGAAAGTCCTCTCTTCCCAAGAAGCCAATTACAGATGACGACGTAGATCGTATTTCCTTGTGTCTGAAAGTTTTGTCAGAATGTTCTCCTCTCATGAATGATATTTTCAACAAAGAATGCAGGCAGTCCCTCTCTCATATGCTGTCAGCCAAGCTAGAAGAGGAGAAACTTTCCCAGAAGGTGGGCTATTTTAAGTGTGTAACCATAAACACTTGCAATCTTTTACGGCTGTTCACATCGAAGCAGGTCCCAGAAATGTCACCATTTGACTGTGTGTAAGTCAGACATTATTTGACTGTGTTTCTGCTCTGAGGAATGGACTTCATCGTGAATTCTTGAATATTTCTCTTGCTGCAGAAGGAATCTGAGAAGAGGAATGTGACAGTTCAGCCAGATGATCCCATTTCCTTCATGCAGCTTACTGCTAAAAATGAAATGAGCTCAAAAGAAGACCAGTTTCAGCTTAGCCTTCTTGCGGCAATGGGAAACACACAGAGGAAAGAGGCTGCTGATCCTCTTGCATCCAAACTTAATAAGGTAATATTCAAGTCAGTGTTTTAATCACGTACACTTTTTGCTGCTTATGCACAGGATCCACTTTAGGAATTGCAGGCTGGAACAATGAACCAGGCTATGCTGGTTGATTGGAAAGACCCAGGTATTTCCTGGTGAGGATCAAGAGAGATAAAAAAGCCCTTGTGCTTAAAGTTGTTACATTCTTCCCGTGGGAGGGGAAGAATAAAGAGAGGAGAGTTGGAGAGCGCTGAGCTGGTGGGATATGGAGAAGAAATTAAGATTGTTTGTCTGCCTGAAGAGCCCACTAAGGTTCACAGGGAAGAGAACAGGGATGTCACAGGTGATTAAGAACCCCTTTCTTTCTTTGGCTGCCATATCCTGTTGCCAAGTGCAGTGCATCCTTGTTTCGTTCTTTATACCTGTTTTTTGCTGCGGGCTAGCAAGACCTGCAGAGAAGGTCCAAAGAGAAGAAATCTCTTTATTCCTTCATTAGTTAGGGTTAAAAAAGCAGACTTTAGTCTTTAAAAGTCTGGATAAATTCTTTTTACCGTTTAAATTTGCCTTCTCATTTTGAGTCAGCATTTCTCTTTCCTGATCCTTTTAAGAATAAACGGCATTGCAGTCTGTATTTTAGGAACTTATGTGAATTCAGTTCAGGACACATTTCACCTGGAAAGGTATTGTAATTATAGTGTGTGAGCAAAAGGACATGTGAAGGAAGGATGCAGTTACATTTGTTTGTGTGGATAACATGGACAGTCACTGTGTGTTTATCTATAAATTGATGAAATCTGTTTATTTTGGAAGACTTATGCATGAACTTCAGATTTCCTAAACATCACAACTTCTTTAAATACTATTTTCTAGACAAAAGTTGTGGTGATTGTTTGGAGGTTTTTTTCTAATTTTATTTTTCTTATTAGTAAGTTAGTTCTGTGAAATTAAAAGCTCTTGGCACACCCGCTCAATTTGGAGGCTCGTACTTTATTCTTACTTTTTGTCAGTGTTTGACATGGTTCCATGTTTTAAACTGGTTTATGAGAAGAAAAATACCTTAAACTCTTTTCTTTCACAGGTTACTCAGCTGACAGGTTTCTCGGACCCCGTCTATGCAGAAGCGTATGTCCACGTCAACCAGTACGACATTGTGCTGGATGTGCTGGTCGTCAACCAGACCAGCGATACTCTGCAGAACTGCACGCTGGAACTCGCCACGCTCGGTAAGGAGCACGGGCGGAAACAAAGCAACTGTTGGGCAGCAGTGTGGCACTGTGAGGAGTGTCTGAAACACTTCTGATTGCTTACAAATGTATGCCAGCTATTCACCATTTTGAAAGGATGTTTTTGAATGCCTTCAAAAATACGTCTTTCTTCCAAAAGGTGGAAGACTTGTGTCTACTGGCACTGACAATACTCCCTGATGATATAAATCGTAGTCAGATTTTGAACTTTTTCATGCTTTTTTTTCTCTAGAAAAATAGCATTCCGTTTCCCCTTCTCCCTTTTTCATGAAATACGGACAGATTTTTTTGATATCCATATTCCTCATTGTGCCGTTACCATAGAACAAGAGGACAAAATCCAAACTGATATGGAGGACATGTCAGGCGACAGAAAGCCATCTGCCCTAGGTGGTTCTTGCACTCAGCCTGAAGTATTTAAATACTGCATTTACTGAGGTGAAACCATTCCCTGTACCAATAGCTGTACCAGAGACTTGCTTGAACAATACTGAGACTTTGTTGACTTCTTCTAGGGGAGGGGCTGGAGCAGGTAATCTAAGAACAGTACCCAGTTTCCTTTTAGTTATCTTCTGTTTTGACAGTCAGAAGTTAAAATGCGTTTACAGCTTAGTAGGACAATGCACATTATATACTTGTAATTGATGTAAATAGCCTTCCTCCTAATCTTCTGTAAATCATTTGATCGGACTAATGATGGAGATAAGTAAAACAAATCTATTACTTAATAAGTTGTAATTTGCTATTTATCAGCTCAGTAAAGTGGAATTCCGTATTTTTCCAATTGGTGTCTTCAGATATACTGCAAAAACTGACTTGATGCATTGCTCCTGTGTGTCAAGCTGATGCTGTTCATGCTGTGTTCTCAAATTGCACAGTTTGATACAAATAAGGAGTCTTTTACAATTGCTTGCTAAAGGATTAGGGAAAAATATCTCTAACTCTTTCCTGGGAGCAATTACCTTCAAAATGAAGGTGATACTTTGTCCTGTTTATAAATAGCTTAGTGCGTGTAATAGTGAACGTTGAACTTTGGTTTTGAGACACTTGACTGTAGGATTAGGTATTATGATGTTGTCAGTGTTTAAAACACAAGGTAGAATTAACCATTTCCTGGTTGTTAAAAGTCTGGTTGTCTGATATTTTTAATGTAATGTAAATTATTTTGTATTACAGGTAGCAAACTGTAAAAAAACAACCAAAAAAAAAAAAAATCCAAATCAACTAATACCTTTATGGTAGTGTTTAATGCAACTCTGTAGACACTAGAATTGAATGACAAGAAAATAAAAAAAATTATTCCAAAAGCTAAACTCGCTGTGAACTGTTAATGTTCCTTGATCCCCGTCTCCCCATTTCTTTACACAGGTGACTTGAAACTTGTGGAAAAACCATCTCCTCTGACACTTGCTCCACATGATTTTGCAAACATTAAAGCTAATGTCAAAGTCGCTTCAACAGAAAATGGAATAATTTTCGGTAATATTGGTAAGTAAACAATTCAGTGTGCAAAATTTACGTTCTTGTGTAGCATTTCTCAACTGCTTAGTGAGCTCAAAAATAATTAAAACACTTCATACTGGAAAAGGAAATTACATTATCTACAATGTATGAATATTTTGTGATGATTTTTTAAAAATTTCTGTAACTTCTACTTAAAATCATGGTAGAGCATGCTACCTTTAGAATGATTGTCAGCATGACACTTCAGCCCAAGACTCTGAATTTGAAATGGGCTAGGCAGCTTTGCCTGAAAGACCAATACCCTTAACTCAAAGTTCTGTAGCAACAGGGTAAAGCACTTGAAGAGCACAGATACCAGCAATGAGATTGAGGGAGTGTTGACTGTTGTTAACTGGCAGGTGGTAACTGAGCTCTCTTATTTAGTACCAGTTCACTTTTTTAAACATTAAGGTGGTTTGTGTTTTATGTTGCAGTGTATGACGTCTCTGGAGCAGCCAGCGACAGAAACTGTGTGGTTCTCAGTGATATTCACATTGACATCATGGATTACATCCAGCCTGCTTCTTGTACAGATGCGGAGTTCAGACAGATGTGGGCGGAATTTGAGTGGGAAAACAAAGTTAGTTTTATTTCTTGTATGTTATTTGGGGTTTTTATTGATGAGGTATAATTCCGTTTCTTGTTTCTACATCAGCTCATAACATCAACATCATCTCCCGTGATATATACGTCATTCAACATCTGCATTAGATGTTGGCCTCAAGTAACTCGTTCTCTTATTGTTATCTGTTTCACAAGTTTAGTGATGCAGTAACTATTTTTTTCTTACAAAAGAGGTATGTGCATTGAGCCTTATCTCCTGTCTGAAAGGTGTCCAAATGGCTTGGTGATTGCTGTGTATTTCAGCTCAAAGGTGAGATAGCAACAAGCATAAGTTCATGCTGAGACTGCAGAATTAATCATACTGCTTAGCCCCTCCAGTTCTGAATGACATTGTCTTTTTTAAAAAAAATCATAGAAAGTTTTGGGTTGTAAGAGATCTTTTAAAGATCACTTGGTCCAAAGCCCTCGCCATGGCCAGGGACGTTTTTCACTTTATTGCTTTGCAATACAGCTGTGGCATACAGAGTGGCTATGGATGCTACAAAAGACCAACCAAATGGTAGGTACGCTTAATGTTAGAGGGTGCCCAAACTTGGTAACAGTCCTGTTAAAAAAGGGTTTAAGGGAGATAATCTCATGCAACAGAGGAACAGAATTTAAGAATAGAGGAGAAACAGTAAAACAGAATGGGAGATATTTTACACAAACTGTAGCCTTGTTCGCTACGTGTATTTACGTGTATTCGCTTGAGAGTGGATTTAAGTTCCCTCAAGGGGAACTTGTAAACAATAAATTTTAATCCATGGTATGTGAAACCTTTGCAGTTTGTATACTATTCCTAAAAGATGTGTTAAAAAGCAATTTAAACAAGACCCACAATACTCAGTATGAGGAAGGCAACGCAGCCCAGGGAGCTTTGTTGCTAGAAGTAAAAAATGAAGTAATTTTTATCATTGGTTAAAAGCAAACTTTTGGACTAGATACCATTTTTTCTTCTGCTGGCCATGTATAAACTATATTCAGACAAGCAGTATGCTATTTGCTGTAGGGAGTGTATGTGTTCAGCACCTAATATGTTTTAGAAACCATGGTCATAGCATGGAATTCTCACTCTTTAACAAGTGGATGGCACAAGGAGGTGAAGACTTTGTATGATGCCGCCACATAACGTGATTCGGAGCTAGCTTACTGAATGTGGTGTTCCTCAAGCAGAAATGCATCTGTAATCTCCCTTATAAAGCCCTGAAGAAAAGATGGTTTCAGAAATGTCTGAGATGCTAATTAAAGTAATTGCCATTTTTCCCCTTCTTGAAGGTTACGGTGAATACCAATATCATTGATCTAAACGAATACTTACAGCACATACTGAAGTCAACCAATATGAAATGCCTGACTCCAGAGAAGGTGAGCTGTTTGCTTGGAGACTTTTAGACACCTGTTTTAGTTTGTGTGCTTTGTTTAATTTGTTTAGCATTTGTTATAAATATTATTAGAGATGCTTGTTTACAATATGAAATAGTACATATACTTGAAAGTCTTTTGATGAGTGCTCTGAAATAAGCAAAAGCAAGTTAATGTTATCACAATTCTGTGTTGCTTAATCACTTTAGCTATTCCTTGACCAGCTAGAAAATCAGTGTGTCTGTTTTAATTTGTAATAGCTAAGCTGTAGTATAGATTTGATAGAACCATATGTTTTTATACAGGTGGTTTTTTTGGTAGCTCTAAGTTCCTTTCTTCTCTGTCAAAATTCACGTTTCTTTTGCCAATTCGACCTTTTTGTTGTGAAGCAAAATGTATATATATAATAGCTATTTACTTTTAAGATGTATATATAAGGTAGCTGTTAACTAATATGTATAGTAGCCAGAATAGGTATAGTAGCTATTGGTACTGTTTAGCTTCTTTACCATTTTGCTGTTCGTTAAATCACATCGTAAAATGCCATCCTACCTTGTTTAGATGAATATTGTAGACTGCATGTCTTTCAATATTAATTTTAGAAAAAGGCCACCACTGTTTCCCATTGCATGATTCTCACGTTTTAAAAAATGTTGTATGCAAAGAAAGAAGTTCGAATGTTAAATACTGATATCTGCCTAGCTAAACATAGGATAAATTAAAATGTATTTAAAGGATTTTGGCCTTTCAAATGTTCAAATATGCTTTTTTGTAGGCACTTTCTGGCTATTGTGGCTTTATGGCTGCCAATCTTTATGCGCGTTCCATATTCGGAGAAGATGCACTTGCAAACGTCAGCATTGAAAAGCCAATTCATCTTGGACCAGAGGCACCTGTCACCGGTCACATACGAATCCGGGCAAAGAGTCAGGTAATGTGTCTTTTATTTAGAGCACTGTTCCTCCTTGTCGTTTTTAAGAAAACGTACTGAGCACTCTAAAAAAATCTTGCAAGTTTTTGGACATTGGTTTCTAATATTAGATAAACGAGATAATTTGTAGGGAAGATGAATATAGAAATTTCAGCCTTAGTTTTAAAAAAAAGTATCTTTTTGAAGAAAGAATGGCTTTTTAATTAGGTGTAATAATACCCTAAAACCACATTGTAGGTTATAGAATCATAGGATGGTTTGGGTTGGAAGGGACCTTAAGGAAGGGACCTTAAAGATCATCTAGTTCTAACCCCCCTGCCATGGGCAGGGACACCCTCCACTACAGCACGTTACTCAAAGCCTCATCTAACCTGGCCTTGGAACACTTCCAGGGATGGAAGTGTTCCAGGTATTCTCTCCTAGTGCATTATCATAAAATAGGCCTTTGGGCTAAGATTTTTTTATTTTAGCCATAGCACTGCAAATAGGATAGTATACTTGCTTTGTTTTTAAATAAAGAGCAAATGCTCCCCAAGGTTCCATGATCTGTTTCCTACTGAATTACACATTTCGATTTTATATAACAGGGAAATTTTCTGCATGTAACTGCTGTTCACTGGTTCTTTTTAAAAACAAGGAAATAAAGCCCAAAGTCTTTCAGTAGAATTCTTCTCTAAAGGTACATCTACGAGCCTGCTTTGGATTTTAGAACTTCTACCTCCTGACTAAAAGAAGTACAAAATTTGTAACTGTTTAATAACAAAACAGCTAGTGTACCAATAAAAGTATTTTAAACAGCGTACAATAAAGGACTGCCTGAGAATTTTCACATTCATCACATAAAACCGTTTCATTTTTGATGTCAGTGTGAAGATTTCAGAGTGGTTTAAATTAATGTTTATAATATGTTTACAGTGGCATTTTTACATCAGACTGCATTCAGTTATATATGCCAGCTTAGTTTCATCTTGAGATCATTCTGTTGTTGATTAGGTGGATTTGTTTGTGCAGTTTCTTTTGAGATTTCTTCAGTTTCTATGCAATATTAATACGATCCTGTAATTAAATTATTTTCTGTAGCTTTAGTGCACTGAGTGCTAGTATCAGCACTGAGACCTTCAGCAGCTGAATGTCAGTAATTGGACTGACAGTTGTAATTTCTTCAGTGACTTTTAACTGGTGGATGGTGAAAAGGCTTTTTTTTTTATTTTTCTGCAGTTGCTAGCTCAAATTTGAGTTTCATTATTTCATTAACGTATGTGGATCTAGCCTTTATCTAGTGTTAAGAAGGTGTGCACTATAATGTATGTAAATAAATCAATGGTTAGAAATATTTTAATTTCTATGCCACTTCATAGATTTCTGTATATGGAAGTTCCATTTTAATATAGATAAAGTTATTTTTAAGTATCTGTGTCATTAATATCTTCTTTGTTTTTCTTACAGGGAATGGCCCTGAGTCTTGGAGATAAGATCAATCTGTCTCAGAAGAAAACAAGTTTATAAATTTTACCTAATGTATTTTCAGGTCTTTTACAATTAACCGTAGGTATGTGGCTTTTGGGATCCAGAACATCTTATATTCTTCAGTGTTCTGTAATTGTAGAAGCCAAGCTTTTGAGCTGAAAGCATTCCAGCAGATAATTTATAGGTTCTCCATGACTTGATACTGAGGAAAATTTTAAATCTTCAGGCTTTTTTCTTTGCCCTGGAAGTTGTTTTCTTTGTCTCTAATATATACTGATGCTCACAGTACAATAAACAAATTACGCCAGTACTGTTTTGTCTGTAAATTATAAACTCTGTATTATTTGATCAGTATTGAATATCTGGCAGGGGTATTTTGATACTCTTAAGAAAGTGGGAGTGCATAATAGCTGAAGTGTTTACAATAATGAGTAGGCTTGAATTGTGTGAATGCGTGATCGTGATTCTTAAAATACTCTGGTACACGTAGGAGAATATATATATTTGACAGCTAAATCAAAGGCTGTATGTTCTAAATGGTTGATTTAGTAATGTAATCACTTGGCACAGACAAGCTTGTAATATCAGAAAATAGACTGTAGAAATTCAGCTTTTTCCAGCAAGTAGTAGAACCTTCAGCTTTGTTTCTGAACTGCTTTCCGAACAGCGTTATTGCGAATAACATAATATTGCTTGCCATGTTCTTATTTTTTAGTTAATACAGAAAAGACAGCCAAGTGCTATGTTGAAGCTGTAGCAGCGTAAGCAGTGTTTTCAGTGAATGCAGCCATTGGCCACGTGTGTAAGCTCAGGAACGAAGGATTCAGACTGATTATGATCTTGCAGTGAATTGAACTATGTTGAGGAATTGCAGAAAGGGAAGAATTGTGAGTGAAGGTCAGGTCAGGATGCAGAAGCAAGTTAAACAGCATTTGGCTACTAAATGTTATGAAAATTAGCAGTAGATTAAAACGTGTAACCATTAGATTGAAAATACTTTTAGCTGAATCTGTTAAGCATTAATTCTGAATTTGATAAATTGTTGCAAGCAATAAATTCTACAGAAGAGTCCCCAGAGCCAACAGTACTCTTCCAGTTGGCAGAAAGTCCTGCTGGTGAAGTTGAACAGTTGTGTCCTGCTGCAGTAGGACAGAAGAGAACTGACTGAGTATCCTGAGTACCTGATTCCCAAAACGTTTAAGGCCTCAGTGGTGAAAATACCTATTTTCCACTCTGAATAAGCACAGGAAAAAGCACACATGTAAATTCTGAAATGAGTCTAGACTGCTGTATTTTATCTGGCTAAAGAAGTAGCCCTAGAAGTACAATGCAAAAACTGAGCTAAAAATTGACATTCATTTAAATATTTAATTACCTGTTCCTCCTAATACTACTTTTTGCCAGCTAGCTTTGGTCTGTTCTTATAAGCATTAAGTTCACTTTTCCTTCCAATCCTGTTCTTAAGCTTTGATGCTGGAAGAAATAGTTTGTCCACAGTGAAAATTAGGGCAAATCTCTCAACAGCTAAAACTTTGCACTGATGCAGCTGTACAGTTCTGAATTTTTAATACATAAAAATCATAAAATCAATAGAACTCTGCTGGCAGTGGTTATGTTTTAAGCCATTAGCCATCAAAGCCATGCTGTATCTAACAGTACCAAAGTTGCTGTGCCCTAGTGTGCACGCCTCTCTTACAGACAAGCCTGTACACCTGCCAAGGCTGTATCTTTTATTAAATACTCTAGACTCAAAATATGTGACTTCTGAAGCTATGGTGTGTCTATTTTACTATTTTCTTATAGACACACACCTCATGCGTATTACAATAAGAAAAAGGAAAGGATCTTAGATAAGCAAGGTTGTTTTCATGAGTTTGAGCAGAGAAAAAAAAAAAAAACTTGAACGTAGCTTCCAAAGGCTCTGGTTACCTTGTGGACTTCTGTGAGCATCAAATATGGTCGTGAAACATACAGGTCACAGTTTATGTTTCGGGTATAAACAGTAGATATTGTTGACACTAACTATTACGATGATGGGATTTTTAAAACCTTTACCTGCTGTAGTGGGCAGTATGCAGCTCTTGTACTCCGATACATGTTAGAGACAGTAAATCAGTAAGATAGCGCAACATGGTTTTGCTGAGTGACCTGTTGGGTTTGCATGTTTTGAAATCTCTTTTTGTTTCTGCCATCGTTTTGCTTTTTAATGAAAACTCCAACTTGTGCATCACGTGATACCAGTAGGAGCTGAAGCTCTGGATATGCAGGTCTGCCTTGATAATGAAATTATGTCTCTACATGATCTCAACAGCAGCTCTGTTGCCTTCTGTGAAGTTATGCCAGATTCACAAGGATATGGTAGAGATAACCTGAATGTGGTCTTAATTGCTTAGTACTTCATGATTTGAGAGGGATGATGGGAGAAAAATACAGGAATATGTTGTATGTGCCCTTCGTGAAATTCTATGGTGCGTGGGGGGCATTTTATTCTCCAACAACTTTAAGCCAAATCAAGAGAAAAGAAAAGTCTGAGGACTCCAGTGAATGGTTTCATCTCTGCAAAGACTTTGTGATTATCCAGGCACTAACAGAGATTGAGTCATAGCTGCATGTATACTGACTGGTGTGAATGAGATGGGCTTGCTGACCACAGCCAAGGAAAGGATGTTTTTAGAGAAGGAGAATGACTTCCAGTATCTGTTATCCAAGCCCTGTTTCAGTCACAATCTGCCATGCTCATTGAGGAACAGAAAAACATCCTGGCATGTGCAGATGTCCGTTTCATGTGACTCTTAGTCAGCTGGGAGAGGCACATGGTTTAACTTTGTTTAGGATACCTTTTGCTATCAGAACTTTATGCAAGGATGTGAAAACACCTGTTTGTCAGAAGCTGTCATGACTTCAGGATTCGTTTTCCACCTGTCATGCTTTTCAGCAGCTCTCCTGCAGAATTGGTCTTGTACAGAAGTTTTCATTGATGGCGTGCACTTTTTCAGTAGCCTGAACACAAAACAGTTAAATGCATGTTTCATGTCTATACTTCAGAGATTAAATTCTATTCTTTTATGTATATCCTGTTGTGTTTTGGCTGAGCTTTTGCTCAGTTCAGATAATAGACTGATTTTGGTTCAGAGCACTCTCTAAAATAGTTTTTGTGCCCTAATGAGAGACTGACTGTGAGATTTTCTGTGTCTGCCTATGTACACAGACAGGATTCTCAAGAGTTGTTTGAGAGTGGTGATCCACTGGTGTTTAGCCACTCCTGGGCAAGCTCATGTGGTCAGTTCCCTGGTCACTGCTTAAAGAAACTGTACTTGTCACAACTACCACAACTGCTTACAGGGAAAGGAAATAGGAGGAAAATTGATGTATTATCATTGTAGTTTCCATGAGGATTAGTGATTGTGAGCAAATAGGAGACCTGAGGACCACAAATGCACCATTGATCACTTTAAGATTTGCTGGTCTAAGGAAAATGGGAACTCTTAAGTAATTGATATTGAAGTGTTTGATCAACATTAATGGGATGCAAAACACCTCCTAGATACTAGACCATTGTTCTGCATATACAAAGGAGTATCTTAGACAGACTATCTTACCTTAGGATCCACTTACAGCTTTTTCATTGCAGCAAAACTTAGGTAAAAGCTAGTGTGTAGCTGTGGCTATGCTGTATTATTCAAAACTTTGTACAAGGAGGTTACTAACCTATTTTCTGAGCAGCAGTAAGTATGTGTTGTGTACATTATGCTTCGATAAGGTAGTGTTATACCACATCTCTGATTTTGGAAGCTTGAATAAGAATGGGAATAAATTCCCGGTAGGTGTAAATGGAGCAGGAAAACTTGGTGCTTTTCCAGTAAAAGTTTTCATGCAATGCTGGCATAGCAGGATGTTGGTTTCTCCTACGCCCCTGCTTCTAACATAGAGCTACTGCAAGCCAGGGCCAGATTTCTTTATTCTGGGCCCAATGAGGATTTATAGTTCTGTCCTACTTAGATGATACATGAGAAACAGGAATGTTTAACTGATGACAGTGATGATATAGACAACTCTTAGTTATCTGGAAGAGGAAGGGGTCATCCCAAGAAAACATGTAGGTAGGTAATGTAAAAGAAAAATAAATCAGGCCATAGGGGAACATCATTTGGGTGTTGAGCTTTAAAAAGATTTGTAAGTGGTTTCTGTAGAGACCACCTTACACAACTCTCAGAAGTGTGAGGGCTACGTTTGCTCTGTATCATGCGCTTTTTGGCACAGAGCTGCAGCTGGAGTGTTGAGGAAAAACTCAGCCAGTTAATCCACATCTTGGGTAATCCACATAGTAATATCTATCGCTTACCTGCACCCTGTCACAGATTAAGGTAAAGTTTATAAAGTTCTCATGTGTTGCTACACCAGGGGGTGCTGTCTCACAACTGATAAGAAACTTTGACCATTTTTTTTGAAAAGCGTTAAGAAGAAGAAAGTAAAGGATGTGCTGCAGGTTTTGTCGTAGAAGCCATAAAGGGTAGTTTTGGCCTGGTCTCAGGGTCGCTTTCAGTTGTTTTGTGAATATTTTCAGGTTGCCTAGCTATGTGTAACTAGTGCACAGTGATGCTGACAGCTCACATTACTAATACAGTCCATCTGTTCGACTTTTCTCTGGAGATTTTACTTTTCTAAAGCGTAATGAGATAGTTTTGGCTGTATACAGCTAGCCTAGGGAGGATCTCCTCTTTGAAAAACATGATAATGAGTTAATTAAAATCACAGAATCACAGAGTGTTAGGGATTGGAAGGGACCTCAAAGGATCATCTAGTCCAATCCCCCTGCCTCAGCAGGACCACCTAGATCAGATCACAAAAAAAGAGGGATATAGGTGAAATACAGGAAATACTAACTGACTTCACCTCCTGTACATTTGTAATAGTAATCTAGGCAATTTTTGGTTGGAGCAAAGCCATAAATATCCATCTTATTTCACTAGATATTTCTCCTGATTGTTTTGTGTATTCTGTGGCTTGTGATTTTGACCTTTTCCAAACTGTGTATCACTTTGTGATTGCATCAGTGCAGTATATTTCATCAGAATGATCAACAATTGCTAAGAATAGAATGGACTTGCTACCAAAAATATGATTTCTTTTGTTTTGAAAGATAAACATAATTCTTATAGCTACAGATTGTAGACATTCTATAGTTGAGTTCTGTGAATTTGGATGTCGTCAAAACCAGTTATTTTACATAGGTATAAAATCTGCAGTTTCTGTGGCTTACAGTTCTCTCTCTTGCTCTTTCTTTCACTGGAATTTCATTTAGAGGAAGCAGAGCAAAGTATGCCTATTGTTATTCTGGCCCAAACACAAGAGCAGAGGGCCAGTGGGTCTCACTGTTCCTACATCTTATTCACAGTGTTTTTCAGGTTTGATGTTTCATGTTTTCCCTGTAATATCTGATCAAAGGTCTAGTCTTTTACAACAGGTGGTCACAGTAGCATCTTTTCATTAAAAATATGGTCTTTTCTTTTTCTAAGGTCTTACAATACCATAAAGAAGTTTAAGAATTTTATCATGCTTCTAATTTTAATTATTTCCAAAGTTTGGAAATGCCATCTAACTTCCATATTTAGAAAGGTTAAGAAAACATTTTCTTTTACAGAAATGATCATTTGAATTTCAAAACGCAGCAATGAGTTTTTAATCTGATCTTTTAGAATAACTTTGTCACTCATATTCTGACACAAGAATAAAGAATTATTTCTGCTGAGTTGTCCTTAAAGCTATATGTTATATGAGAATAACTAAATATTTTATTGATGTGTAGAAACTTCATGGTAGATGGGATTCACCATGACCTTCCCTTTTTTCCTTCCTTAGTTTTAAATATTTATGTTACTGACAACTGTAGATCTCATATACTGTCCAAAACTAACATGATGTGTTGCATAGGCATTGCTGGTTTTGTTTTTCAAATGAAATTCTGTCATTCTTTCCAATATTGATTTGAATTCAGTGGTGCTAGTGGGCCAGTTTGCTCTTTGAGCTATGCCTGCTGAAACACATGAAAGGGTTATTCGTGTGCTGAAGCATATACCATTTAGCAGTAAATTATTTTTTGAGGCCAAGAATAGTGAATGAATGGTGCAGGCATGCCTAAGCCCCTGCAAACTCTGGGGGGTGGCATTTTCACTTCAGAGGTGTCCCAGCTTGTTGCAGGGTGCTCTCTTTTCTACCTGTAAAACAGAGGAGTGTGGGACCTGTGGTCACAATGAAAACCTACCGGGTTCATCTGCTTTAATAATGTAGTGCATGGTTTTAGGTGTGAATCTCTTCTGCATCTATAGCTGTAGTCTTGCAATATGCACTTGAACTTAAAGTAGTTTTCCTCCTGGTGGGACCCAGTCTGAAATTGTGAACCAGAGCACTGTCTCGGTGCCTCATTTGGCTGTGAGGCCATCCAGCAAGTAGGTCTGTATGTGCGTGTGATGTGCACCTGGGACCAGGACCTGCTGCCAGCTTCATTTGTAGTTGAGACTAAGCATGGACAGGAGGTACCAGAATGGCAACAGGTCAGACCAAATCATAGCTGATCTCCAAGTTGGTGTCTGAGCTTCGCTTCAACTGTTAATTTATCTATGTCAGTCCTACCTCATTCAGTGGCTGTTGGCAGAGAAATAGCTGCCTACTCTAGGGATTATCCGATGCTCTAAGATCTTTCAGGCTGTTCTGTGCCTGTCAGTAGGAGGCTGCTCTACATGCTAAGACACCTTGTCACAAAAACCAAATGTACAATTCTTGGTACCAGATGGGAGTTATGCTCCAGGCTTGATCTGTTAGGTTTTAAGCAACATCTGCTTGTTTACAATATTCTAAAATCTGAAAACTGCAACTTTGAACTTTATTGTGTGCTCAGCTCTGGTACCAGTCTGGAAGGCAAATGTCCGAGTTGATTGCGTTAGTACAGCTGAAGTTGTCACCATGTAGAAAGTGATGGTATTCACTGGCTCCTTGCAATTAGATCCATATTGACGTGTATTATTTTCCTAAGGAGAAAGTGAATTCTTATTCTACAGTAGCAATGGTTCTTTGAAATGTGGTCATTCTCAAAGATCCTGTAGCTTACCCTTTATCCATGTTTCAGCTAGGTGGAGATGAAGAAAAGGTCACTTGAATCTGTAACTGCTGGCACATGCAGCAAAAGACATACTGGTGGCTGATTCATACTGTCTGTAAGTTCCTACACGTGTCCAGGGAGAGTCCCGCTGACTGCACTTGCTCCTAAACCCCCTATTTCTATAAATCCAGTTTTCTAGGTTGCATTCAGACAGGTGTTTACCTACTCAGATAGCATCTACCTTCCAGTAAAGCACCCATTGTTGAAGCATTCTGCTTCTTTCTTGCTTCATCTGACGTAGATTTGGTAGAGGTCGTCCTGAAAGAGCTATTTTACCCTAAGTATGGTAGCTGGCTCTCTGTGCCATACTGTACTGTCCCGTGATACAAGTGGCTATATCTCTCCTGACTTTCTGACCTACAGAGACCAACAAGGTGATTGACAAAACTGAAATTCTGTTTCTTACAGTTTACCTATGTAATATAAATGTTTCCATCATGGAAAACAGGTTCACCTTTTACTCAGATTAGCAGGAATTGCCTGGAATTCCTATATGCGATTTTTAATTTTATTTTTAATGCCATATCAAACTTTCTTTTGTAAATGTGGAAGAAAAGAAGCTATTGAAACCTGAAGATGTTTGACCTGTCAATACTTTAGTGCTTATATGTTAAATCATGTTAATGATTTAAATCACGTTAATGCATCTTTAACAAGAGATGTAATTATTCCAGGGTTTGTATGCCTATTCCATAAGTAAGAACAGGTGTTTTTTTCCTACGCCTGTTCTCACTTACACTTCAGGCGCCCAAGTTCAGCAGTGACACTATATCCAGCCTTAATAAATGTGAACGTTGCCGTAGAAACACTGTCACTTTGAGAGAGGTATGGAATGCCAAAGAAACCTGTTCTCACAGCATGCAGATGCTAAAAGCAGATGAAGACATTTATCAGTTAATCAGTTAAGCTTATTATTTATGGAAAATACGGATCATGTGAGACTATGGAATGCATCTGTTAATTAAGTGAAAAATCAGGAATTGTGTGCGTTCCAACTAATTCCTCATATGTTACTGTAGAGCATGAAGAGACAAGCCCTAACAAATGTATACTTGTGTTTCTGAAAGCATAAAGTAGTCCCTGCTTCCCAAGTTATATATTTTAAAGCACATGAATAATGAAGCTGCAAATCTTGTTTAACCTCTACTTTTTTTTTTACCAGTGTATTTTTGTATTGCTAGTTTTCTTGGAAATTATTGGGGTTTGTAATTGGGGCAAGCATGTTTTGTAAAGCTTTTAACTGATTTTTACAGCAGTATTTAATGGATGGCACATGGGAATAGGTCTTGAGAATGAAACAGATTTTCACAATTTTTCTTTTACGTCCAGGAAATCACCGCAGGGCCTCCGTTTCATAGCTGTGAAGTGGACATATGCTGCCATCTTTGTGAAATGTTCTGAGATCTGTTGGTGAAAAGTTCTGTAGAAAAGCTTGGCTGCTGTTCAGCTCCTGAAAACTTAGTCAACGGTTCCCCCTTTCTTCTTAGTCAATAAACGGGCAGGTAACTGAGCTGAGTGAGGTTTCTGAGGAAACTCTCAGTGCAACAAGGCAGAACTGGGAACTGCATGACTGTGCATGTCTTACAAAGGAGCGCTGGTAAGTGTCTAGCTGTCAGAAGAACAAAGACTTTGCCAGCTCTATCCTATGATTTACACTTCGCCATGGTCTAATATGAAGACAGTAAGCACTCAGCAAAGCCAGACTAGTTTTTGGTATGCGCAAAAGCTAATAAACAGTTGGATACCTGAAGTGTTGTTCAGCAGTAGCAGGACCACTCTGCAAGAGGGACAGCCTCGTGTATTTCAGATGACCTTTTCCATAAGCCAAGGAAAGGGAATTGATAAATAATTGAAAGCTGGAGTTGGCAGGCTTGTTCTCCTGCTCCTATGCAGCCTTTAGTGAAAAGACTTCTGGAACACCTTGTTTGTTACAGTGAAAGTGTATTTTCTAGGCTGTGTTTTCTGGTATGTCTTGTCTTTAATAGATACAGGCACCGCTGCTTTTGGAGGGCAAATGCAATAGTCCTGCTATCATCTACTAGGCAGTTGTTTTGGAAGCTCCTTTTCTAGTAGGACTGTTTATGTTAAATCATGTGTACATCCCTGGAGGCAGAAGACCAAATGCACTTCTAGAAGGCTGTATCAAGTGCCTACCTCGATTCCTTCGAGGGACCCCCGACCATCCTGCAACACCGTTGCCACCATCTCATCCAGGTGAGCCCAGGCATACGAGGGGAGGTGGAGGGCAGTCTCTGTGCCCAAGGGACAGCAGAAAGGCACAGGGGAGCAATCACCAGGAAAGGGATCCTCAGTCCCCCAACCCTCCTCCTTCTCCCACATGAGGCCACCTTTCAGGCCCAACTCCCAGAACAGCCATATTTGGCCCATACATCCCCATCACAGTGGCCTCCTGGTGTCATAAGCCACCTGACTGCTGTTCGTTCTGGGCTTTATGAATACAGGGACTCTGGCAGCTGGCCCACAATTTGCTGAGCTTTGAGGCTCTTGGGTTCCAAGGATGCCTGGAAGCAGGAGGTCTGAGAGCAAAGTGAGTGGCTGCCCATCTTTGTGTGTGGAGGAGAGAAGATACATGGCTGCAGGAGCCACAGAGGAAAAGGACGCGGTGTCAGACAGGAGGCACCATCCGCCACATGTACCATGCAGCTGATGATGCAGAGCCTATGGAGATGGGTCCACCCCACCTCCATGATCAAGGTCAGATAAAGAAGAACTGATGGAAGCAGGTCCATCTCCAGCATGGCTCCCCTGAGACCACTACACCATACCTGCACTCTGTTCCATGATGCCATGGCAGCAGCATGGCAGGAGTGCCTGGAAACGCAGGAGTGGCCGGCCCAGCCACCACCTCTGCCGTTAGCTGAGAGGCCCAGCCTCCATACCTGGCCGTCCTGCGGGCTCACCTATTCCATCTCCTGGCATGAACAATTATTGTGTTGATTGCCCCAGTGGTGTGAGCCCTTCTTTCCTATCCTTCATCTCCTCCCCCTATTTACAAAAAGCCAAAACAAAGAACAAGGAAATAACATTAAAAAGGCATTCCTCCTCTCTTGTTTGATACTTCCGTGACTGCATCTGGACTCCTCTGTCCCCTCCTGGTCTCCTCAGTCTAGGAAAGACCCTGATGTGTGGGGCATGGGCCCAGCCCAGGGCCTTTGAGATGGTGAAAGATTGGGGCATATGGCACACAAGGGCATGCTGAGGGAACTGCCTCTGGTCATGAGGGTGGTGAGACACTGGAGCAGGTTGCCCAGAGAAGTTATGGCTGCCCCATTCCTGGAAGTGTTCAAAGCCAGGTTGACTGGGGCTTTGAGCAATCTGATCTAGTGAAAGATACCTGTCAGCCTCACCTCTGTGCCTGGGAAGACCATGGAACAGATCCTCTTAGAAGCTATGGCACATGGAGGACAGGGAGGTGATTCAAGACAGCCAGCATGGCTTCACCAAGGGCAAGTCTTGCCTGATCAACCTAGTAACCTTCTTCAGTAGAGTGACTACACCAGTGGACAAGGGAATCATAGAATGGTTAGGGTTGGAAGGGACCTCAAAGATCATCTAGTTCCAACCCCCCGCCATGGGCAGAGACACCCTCCACTACACCAGGTTGCTCAAAGCTTCATGCAACCTGGCCTTGAACACTTCCACTTGATCCATCTGATCATTTTCATGGCCTTCCTCTGGACCTGCTCCAACATGTCTATGTCTTTCTTGTACTTTAATAGGGTGTAGTGATAGGACAGGGGATAATGGTTTTAAACTGAAAGAGGGTAGATTCAGACTAGATGTAAGGAAGAAAGATTTTACAATGAGGGTGGTGAAACACTGGAACAGGTTGCCCAGAGAGGTCGTAGATGCCCCACTCCTGGAAACATTCAAGGTCAAGTTGGATGGGGTTCTGAGCAACCTGCTCTTGTTGAGGATGTCCCTACTCTCTGCAGAGGGTTTGGAACTAGATGAACCTTTAAAGGTCCCTTCCAACCCAAACCACTCTATGATTCTACGATTCTATGCTTCAGTATACTGCATCAAGCTTCAGTTGTTTGAGGTTGCAGAACACCAAGCTGACTCAGAGAAGTCTAGGACCAGATCTTGCGATCTTAAGGAGAATCTGCAAATTGACGTATACTTCTCCCAAGGAAAGACAGAAGGGATTTGTATTCACTGAAAAAGGGAAGAGCAGTGGAGTTGCGTGTTCCTCCAAAGAGCCCTTAAATGCCTCTTTGAAAGGTTTAGCTGATCCTGCTTGATTGGATTGTAATAAGCTTTTGAGGGAAGTTAATTTATTCAATTTTCTGTGATACTTACCTTTGTAAAACAGGTTAGTATCCCTGAATTGTTCACGACTCCTTTAGTGGCACTGTCCTCCTCTACTGAAGTGCCGAAATCTTACCAAAGCGAGGGAATATGTTCTTTGCTAGCCTCGGCTATGTTGTGGCTGATCACCGCAGTTATTTGGATTCCAGGTGTGGCTTTTGCAGGACACAATAGATTCTGAAGTAACCTGAAACTGCATTTAATTAATTGGGAGCTTGGAAATGCAATGGCATCTAAAGAAGTGACGCTATATGCTACGCTCCTTGTAGTGTTCGTTCACAAAGTCTTCTGCCCTAAAACACTGCTATACAGAGAGTGTGAATGATGGTGGTAACAGTTACGTTGTGGAGTGGGTCTGTATCGTGTAACAAAAGTTTTCCTGGGTGATGTAAGTGATGCAGGTATTACAATCACTTGTCTCTTCATGTTTTTTGATGACAGTCTTGAATGTGATATAGCTCTAATATTACAGACTATCATATAAAGTTGAGTCATCTGAAAAGTATGTTGAATTGCTGCCATTGACATAGATGAGATCCATGGAAGCATTTCAAAATCCAGCTGAATCGCGTAGATTGCCCAATGGCAATCCAATGCATTTGTGTTTGCCCGCTTGTATATATGTTATGTTCCTGTTGCTGAAATTAATTCCAGTGCTTATGACTGGGCAAAAGATACCTGTCTCTTTGAAGTTCCACTAAACCTCAGCTTTCAGAAATTTAAGCAGCTACTTAGAGAAATTGTGAAACAGAGAAGGTCTTGTGGGAGATGTGAAGGTTGGAGGACGCCTGGGGCATAGTGACCACGAGATAATAGAATTCTCAATTCTAGGGGAAGTTAGGAGGGGGAACACTAAAACAGCCAAGCTGGACCTTGGGAGAGCTGACTTTGGGCTGTTTAGAAGTCTGGTTAACAAAGTCCAATGGGAGACAGCTCTCAAGGGTAAGGGGGCGCAGGAGGGATGGTTACTATTCAAAAAGGAAATTCTGGAGGCACAGGAGCGAGCTGTCCCTGTGTGCCGGAAGTCGAGCCGCCGGGGTAGAAAACCAGCTTGGATGACAAAGGAGATTTGGGAACATCTCAAAAGAAAAAGGGATGTCTACAAGTCTTGGAAGAATGGGCAGGCATCCAGGAATCAATACAGGGAGGAAGTTAGGGCATGTAGGGAGATAATCAGGGAGGCAAAAGCCCAATTGGAACTTAGACTAGCCAGCTCCGTAAGGGACAACAAAAAGTCTTTCTATAAATATATTAATAACAAAAGGAGGGCTAAAGATCACCTCCAGCCCCTACTGGACTCAGGGGGTACGTTAGTCACTAGGGATGAAGACAAGGCTGAGGTCCTTAATGCCTTCTTTGCCTCAGTCTTTAATAATAAGGTCAGCAGTTCCCAGGTGAGCTGGCCTTTGGTGTCTGAGTGCGGGGAGGGAGAGCAAATCGAAGCTCCTGTGATCCAAGAGGAACGGGTCAAGGATCTGCTCCTTCGGCTGGATGCCCACAAGTCTATGGGGCCTGATGGTATCCACCCGAGAGTCCTGAGAGAGCTGGCGGATGTCATTGTCAAACCCCTGTCCATTATCTTTGGGCAGTCTTGGCTCACTGGGGAAGTTCCGCTGGACTGGAGGCTGGCGGATGTTACCCCCATTTACAAAAAAGGGCGGAAGGAGGATCCGGGGAACTACAGGCCTGTCAGTCTGACCTCGGTGACAGGCAAAGTCATGGAACAGGTTATCTTGAGTGCTATTAACGAGCACATACAGGGTAACCGGGTGATCAGGCCCAGTCAACATGGGTTTATGAAAGGCAGGTCTTGCCAATCAAACCTGATCACCTTCTATGACAGGGTGACCCGCCTGGTTGACGAGGGAAGGGCTGTGGATGTAGTTTTCCTTGACCTCAGTAAAGCCTTTGATACAGTTTCTCATAGTGTTCTGGTTGAGAAACTGGTAACTGCTGGCCTGGATAGGCACACCCTCCTTTGGGTTAAAAACTGGCTGGATGGCCGGGCCCAAAGAGTGGTGGTAAATGGGGCTAAATCCGGCTGGAGGCCGGTCACCAGTGGGGTTCCCCAGGGCTCAGTGCTGGATCCAGTTCTGTTTAACATCTTTATCAATGACCTGGACGAGGGGATTGAATGTACCCTCAGTAAATTTGCGGACGACACCAAGCTGGGAGGCTGTGTCGATCTGCTCGAGGGTAGGGAGGCCCTTCAGAGGGATTTGAACAGACTGGATCGTTGGGCTGAGGCCAATGGCATGAGCTTTAATAAGGCCACGTGCAGAGTCCTTCACTTGGGGTATAAAAACCCCAAGCATCGCTATAGGCTCGGGGAAGAGTGGCTGGAG
Organism: Tauraco erythrolophus; assembly: GCF_009769465.1. Taxonomy (NCBI): domain Eukaryota; kingdom Metazoa; phylum Chordata; class Aves; order Musophagiformes; family Musophagidae; genus Tauraco; species Tauraco erythrolophus. The sequence goes on from NC_141470.1 coordinate 14,514,107, forward strand.
AGCTGCCTGGCGGAGAAGGACCTGGGGGTGTTGGTTGACTACCGGCTTGATATGAGCCAGCAGTGTGCCCAGGTGGCCAAAAAGGCCAATGGGATACTGGCGTGTATCAAGAATAGTGTGACCAGCAGGAGCAGGGAAGTGATCCTGCCCCTGTACTCGGCACTGGTGAGGCCGCACCTGGAATATTGTGTCCAGTTTTGGGCCCCTCGCTTTAAGAGAGATATTGAGCTCCTGGAGCGAGTCCAAAGAAGGGCGACCAAACTGGTCAAGGGGCTGGAAAATAAAACTTATGAGGAGCGGCTGAGGGAGTTGGGGCTGTTTAGCCTGGAGAAGAGGAGGCTGAGGGGAGACCTGATTACGGCCTATAAATACTTGAGAAAAGATGGTGGGGAGGTAGGGGAAGGGCTCTTTACATTAGTGACGGGTGATAGAACAAGAGGAAATGGGCATAAGCTTAGTCAGGGGAGATTCAGGTTGGATGTTAGGAAGTATTTCTTCTCTGAAAGGGTTGTCAGCCACTGGAATAGGCTGCCCAGGGAGGTGGTTGAGTCCCCATCCCTGGATGTGTTTAAGAATAGGGTGGATGATCTACTTGAGGATATGGTTTAATGGGGATTAGGGATGGTTGGACTCGATGATCTCTAAGGTCTTTTCCAACCTAGAAATCTATGAATCTATGAATCTATGAAATAGGTCTCCTGTTAGCTCTTTCCATGCAGAGTTTGAGTTATGGGATGAAAACAGGATCTGAGCTTGAGAATGACTGACTGATGATCATCTCTGCCCTGCAGTTTGGATCCCGGGAAACACAGCCTTATGCCCAGCTACACTGAAATGTCAGCTGTGGAGTAACTAAGTGTTAATTTAAGCTTCTTCAGTGCTAGTTTTGGGACTGGTACATCAGATCATGGATAAGGCAGACAAGGAAGTTTAACGTTGGCTAGCAGTTGGTCTTGAAGTGGCAAGAAAGCTTGTTGGTGTCCCAGTCGGAGCTAGCTTAGAACTTCTTAGAGACTTAAGTAAGATGGAATCTTGAAACCTGGAGCATGAGAGGCTAGGGCTGGCTGGGGCTGGGCTGTTGCTCCATGCAAGAGAAGGACAAGGAGGAATGGATCTGAGGGCAATGGGAGGGTCGTAAATGGTTTTCCCTTTAACGCATTCAGTATAATATCTGCAGGTCAGGTGCTACCCATGGTTGTAACAGCAGTTATTACTGGCTGTCTTGGTGCCAGGGCCTTAGCTGATATCCTTAGAACCAACCTTTGGTACCACTTGCAAGTTTGCTAAAGAGGTGTTAATGCAGGGTTGAATTTTATTTGAATGCATTTGATTTGTTTCAGGAGCGTGTTTCAGGAAGGTATTGATTTAGTCTGGAAAGCCTGCTTCTAGATAAAGCCATTGCAGCCCTCACACAAAGGGAATTAAGGGTCTCTGCCAAGGACTGAGTTGTATTTTGAAACTCACATACTGTATGTTTACTTCCACAAATGTTTACAACTGTACATAATGTAGCAATATATAACTGAGAGAAGGGTGATTCTCCTACACCAGTAAAACCCACAGGACAGTGGACTTCCCCACGCACACAAAGGCTCATGCACTCTCAGAGCATCTGAAGCTTTTTAAAGGGATCTATTGTTCTAAATTCCTTGAAAACTTCCTGAAAATTAAAAATAAATCCATTTTCTTGATCTCTATCAAGCCAGTAATCTTACGGAGGTACTTCTTGTGCCCAAAGTGGAGGACTGACAGGAGATAAATGCAGTCACTTACACTGGCAGACTCATTCTCTGCCTGACCTCACCCCAATGGTATTCTGAAAGTGTGGGTGCGTTATTTTCTTCAGGTGAATCATTCAAAATTACCATTCGTCTGAAAGAGTTTATCAAAAACTAATGGGATTTTGCAAAATAAATGGCTTTACAATTCTTCATCTAGCAGACTGCTGAGAGATGAAATGAGTCTCTGAGATATTTATTAACTTCTGTCAGTAGCTCTGAATATAAGAAAGACATGCTTTAAACTTTTCTAGAGGAAGTCTTACCCTCTTCAATTATCAGTGAAGAATTTTAATGCACAATGAAAATGCTACTTATCCAGCTGTTTGCTGCTTATAATACTGTTTGTTACGACTGAAGATTACTTTTAATAAAGAATTCAAATTTTCTAATAAGAATGTTCTAAAAATAAGGATTTTTAGAAAATTCTTTAGAATGCTATTTTCTGAATAATTAGTCTCTTCTAGCAGGTCAGAACACTGCTGGATGTGTAGTCTCTGAGGGAAGAAGAAGGGTTTCTCCTGTAGTTGCTCAGCAATGGACTTGGGAGAAAATGGCACCGATGGTGCTCATCCTTCTCTTAAGTTTTAGCAAGCAGTTAGAGCGCACCGTCAAGTTTTGATAACAGATGTAATTATTCCCTAGAAGCAAGTGTATATTTAATCCTGTAAGGTAGGAGTGTTAAGTAGGCAGGCTAGAGGTCGCATGTGTGGAATATTGCATTCTTTACTGATGCTGGAGCAGGCTAGAGCTTATTCTCTTCTTCTGTATCTGCATGTCCAAGCACGAACACAAATCAAAATCTTTCTTGGTACAGATCAGTCACAGGCACAAATGTGCGACTGCAATTTAATTAGTGCAAACTATGTCAGCAAAGGGGAACTTGCCTTTCCCAAAAGGTACCCCTCAAACTGTGCATTAGCCGGAACACTGTGTTAACTAGATGAGCTCTTCCCACCGTAAAATTGTGTTTTGATTCTTATCTACATTGTTAGATAAGTTCTATGGAGACAGGGATGGTATGTATGTAACATGTGCCAGGCATGTTCGGACCATGACACGCGGTGCCATCAGTTATGACTGGGTTATCTGAGTGATACCATAAATCAGTGTCAAATGATTTTTACCTGTGCTTTACCTAGTGTTACGTATATTCTCATTCTCCAAGGAGCAAAGGATTGTGAGAAAGAAACAAGGGAAGATTGTGTGTAGGAAAAGAAATTCCTTTTAACTTTCTGTAACTCCGTAATTTTCTATGGTCAACTCTCTTAGTGGTTTGCTTATACTTCTTTTTAATAAACACTTAACAGGCCCAGCGTAATAGCAGATGAAAAAAGGAGAGCAGAGTATCACTGAGAGATTGTTTTCATTTTGATGGTCAACAGAAAGGCAGTTCAGCAGTGCAAGGGAAAAACAGATGGAAGCAGCAACTTTAAAATCAGATGAGGTTAAGATTAGTTTTTAGCAGAATGTTTCATGTGTAGCAGCTAATAACATCTCTTCACATCGTATTTTAAAGGCAAACTATTTTAAATTTTTTTTTTTTTTTTTTTTGTCCAGCATTCTCCAGATAGGAAGAGTTTGGGGATTTTTCAGAAGATGATTGTCTCTAATGAAGTGTTTTATGGCTAAGACCATTGCTGGCAGCGAACTGTTGGCTACTTCTGCCTGCAGCTTCTACATCTAAATCCTATGTACATCCATTAACTCCAGCTTCCTCCTTTCTTACTGATCGTATTAATTAACAAATACTGTGGGTTCCTTTATTGCATCTTCTTCATCCTGGATCATTATAGGGTCACTAAATGAAATTCTTCCCTGTGGGCATATACTAGCTCTTCCCGCTCATTTCACAACATGGTAATTATGGAGAAACCAGAGGTTGCAAATTATGAAAGCAATTTAGCTTAATTTAGATTCAGTGTCAGCTATAGGGGGAAATCCATTTACGCACCCACATTGTTGGCTTTATTTTCTGCTTTGTTTTTCATAGAAAGGGACCTGGTTTTACTTTTCTAATGCCTCATAGAAGGTCGGAGTCCTGCGGCAGTGTTCCTTTTTCATAGCCAGTTGCATTTGAGATATTAGTACATTTTAAATGAAATCATTCTTATTCCACCAGGCAAACACACCTGAGGTCCTGGGCTCTGGAGTCAGTGAGCGCAATGGTCAGTTCCCTTGAGGACCGCGCTGTGTGCGATGGGACTGCCTGTGCCTGTGAAAGAGACGGGGAGCACTGCTGCTGGAGGCCTCTGGCTCTGGTTTTTCCCTCTCCCGTGCTTTGAACTGGGCGAGGTCATGGCGTAGGCTTGGCTGCTGCCAAAACTACTTGTGTTTCTCTTTTTTGCTGTCCGTGCTGTCAGTAGAAGCAGCAGCTTCGTAAAGACGACAACTGACTCCTCTATTCTTTGGAATAGCTACTTTTCTGATCATGCTGGTGTGGAATTGGTTTCCCATCAGCGACAGCTGGAGATGGACTGGCCATGTTTTCCCCTTTCTCATTTTGCAAAGTCAGGGGCAGCACACCTTATTTTACATACATGCTGTCCGTTACAGCACATGTCCGTGTGCTGCTTGTATACCTCCAGATGTCCCTGGGAGCATACGGCTGCAGCCTTGACAGGGATGGTTACCAGCAGATGCAGACACTGTCTGATTCTGAGCAAGAAGTACACGTCTTTCACCGGTCAGCGGCAGAAATGATCCACTCTAGGTTTAGTATTACACTAATCTCACTAGTGTAGTTGGCGTTTACACCCAAAGATGACAGGTACTTCATGGTACTTTTGACAACAGACAAAGCAGGTACCAAGTACAGGTTTCTACGCAGCACTGCTGTTGAACCTCAGCTGCTTCTGCTCCAGCTCATCCATTATTCCAGTCCTTAGACTCCAATCATCAGGAAATGGCTATGGCATGAGTGCTGCAGTAAGAACAAATCCCTGATGTATCTGAGGGCCATAAGCCCGTTTCACCTCTACCCATGCATCAAATATGAACTCATGTCTTCAGTGGCTTAACTTTCTGCACCACCGGTCTCCAGCCCTCTCTGTAATGCTCTTATTTCTGTGTGGGTCACAGGGGAGTCTCTCAGGCTTTTAATCTGCAGCTTATTGTTTAAAGATTTATTTGTTTTGCAAGACTGCTGCCAACGCTGATCACAGGCTGGCGTCCGTGGAAGGAAGCTGGACAACTGGAAGAGTGTCCACTACTTCTCCAACTGGGTGCCTTATTGTGATGAGACTGTTTTGAAGGATTCAGGTCATTTGCAAATGTTGTCTTAAAACTGCAGTTTTTTCATGTTTTGTTGTCTACAGTGGAAACACGTGAGAGAAAATGAGGTGTAACCAGCAAGTCCCTTGATATTGCAGAAAAGCCTTTTCTTTTTTTTTTTTTTTGTAGGAGTGCCTTGTTTCCATGGCTACCCTTTGATAAAATTCCTGCTGTTGGGATCAACTTTAATTCCATGAGTACCAGAGGATGCCCAGCGGTGGGACGGTTTGGTCTCAGGCAGGGGGTGGGGGCAGGATATTTGCAGAAACCATCAGTGCCTGTGTTCTGGGCTCTGCTAATCCCTCCTCCTCCTCCCTCATTTTAAAGAAGGCAATCTCATGTTTCTTTGCCTTCTTCACCCTCCAGCAGACTTCCTCCACTTCAGGGACATAACACCATAACAGGCAAGTTAATTAAGCTCAGAAACTGTAAAAAAAAATGCTGATCTTCCTCCCTGACACTGAATCAAGATGGTATAGCCAAGGGAACACCAGAGTTCTTGCCCCAAGCCCTCTGCTTGCCCCACGATCAGCCTGTATTCTGCTAAGAAAACCCTCTAAACAAACAAAATAACTCAAACCCCAAACCCATCCAAAATAAAACAACCCCTGTCTCTTGGAATTGCTGTTAATTTCAAACAGAGATATTAACGTTAAATGTTTCTGTCTCAGGGTTTTCCTATGTTTTTTTGCTTTTCCAGATTCTCCCTCCTCCATGAAACCAGCAACAAGTTGATGTAAGGAAGTGCTAATTTTCGGTCGTTAGTGTGGCGATACTTGGATGCCACAATCTCAGGAGTGTTGGGTTGTAGATGAAGTAGTAGTTTTTTTACTTATTCATAGATATATCTGTAATCATAGGGAAAAGTTTCTGGAAGCCTAATGGAGGTTTGATAGCATTGGTAACTTCTAAAAGTTTGCTTGGGTGTTTCTGTGAGCTTTTAATTGTGTCATGTATGGATCATTTGATTCACTCTCTCTCATCTGTGTTGGAATTGCATGTTCTTGTCAATGATGTGTGTCCAGAAGCAGTAAACTTCAAACCTATTCATGAGTATTTCTAATTTCTCATTATCTCACTCCCTTTGGAATTGATTGAATGTATCTGGGGCTTTCTCTCTTGTCACAAAAAGGAGCAATGCTGCTTGCAGCCTTTTCCCCTACTTATCTATTTCTGTAGCCATGAGGTACAAGAGAAATCTCAGTTTCTATTTTCTTCAATTTTCCGCTAAATTTCCTTTGAAGGTTATCTTTCCTGGAGGCTTCAACTGATCCATTTTCTTTTCATTTCCTTCTCTTTTTTTTTGGGCACTGCATAATGTATTTGTGCAAAGAAGAAGCAAGGAGAGGAGAACAAAGTATACCTTTCTGTTGACATAAAAACTCGTTGGTTCTTACTCTGCTTCTGGGCTTTCTGCTTGGACACAGCCACACATTGCTTCTGTGCTGTAAAAGGGAATGCTGCTGTGAAGAATGCTATTTGAAGTAGCTTTCCATTTGGACTTAGAATCAGGCCTTTTTGTCGCAGATCTGTTGTCTGTATGTCTTCATGTAATCATAGTGCTTTGCTTTACTGATTTAAAGCCAGTTTTAATTATTCCTTATTTTCCTAATTCATCTGGAGCCAATGCAGCTAAACCACATTTATCCTATGTTGGAGAGGGTACGAGGGTTGGTGGGTTTTTTCTGCTCCATAAAGATGCCCCTGGCTGCTCCTTTACTCTAGAGTGGGGATTCTAAACACTCCTGCGAAGGGTCTGTGCTAGGATGAAGGGGTCATGTGAGGAGCAGGTGGGAGTCGCACACGTGTGTCTGTAGGTGCATCATGTGTGCCCTTAACTCTGCTGCCTGGCTGACACCAAAAGGTCTCCTCACACACTGAGCAATCTGTGCTAGAACCTCTGTTTCATTTAAAACTGTGTTTTACTCTATATTGGCACCAAATTTCCTTAGCAGGATGAAGGTTTTGGCCTGTTGGTTTCTCGTTTGAGAAGCGTAACCATAGAGTCCTTGAGAAAAGCAAGTTCACAGCAGAGCTAATGTAGCTTTCCTACATACTGTGTTCTGCATCTCCATCACCTCCTCATATCCACGCGGCTTTTCTTTCTGCTTTTATACGACTATTAGTTGCTTTTCTGTGTTTCTCCAGGCAAGTAGCATCATTCGGGCTGATTTAGAGTTACAGATGGGCTGATTGACAGGTCAGTATTGATGCCCTTGCTAGTTAGCTGGGTGCTCCATCGTTGTATTCAGTTTTACTCTCTGTGTGGCTACTTGCTCCATCCTGCTGATGTGCATGAAGGAAAAAAGTGTCTCAAGTAGTATGTGAAATTTGGCTGAAATTAATCTTAATAGAAGGAGTATCAGCTTGCTTCTTATGCTGAAAAACTTCAGTGTCCTCCTATTTGGCCCCAAGTTATCTTAGATTTTATTGAAATATTTGCCCACTAGCCCTAAAAGATACCAATAATTGAGCTTTCATTCTCATTTTTTTTCCTGTGGAATTTCATTTATTCATGGGAGAGCAATCTGATAGGTTACATAGCATGTAGACCTTTGGTTGTATGAGTTTAGCAGAAGGTCATCATGGAGAAGATTAATAAAGTTATTCGGCCGTGTTGCATTTCCTCTTTATTCATTGTATGAGCAGTGTTGACGTGTGCAGTACACTGATACAGATTGTACTGTTTCATCCAAGTACACACAGTACTATTCTCCCTTTTTTTTGCCTTTAAAGTGAGGCACTTGTAGTTGTGAATGATGTGATTTATTTTATTAATGGTATCTTTGCTGCAGGCTGTGGCATTGAGTCTTTTTGTCCCAATGAAGCCTTTTTTATGACAATGATAATATATGACTTAGTGTTTGTTTCAGTAACAAGGAGACAACTGTATTTTGCTTGTACTTATTTTTTCAGTCTTGAATTCTTTGGCCATTCCCAAAGTAGACAAAATGGGCTGAAGCATATGCAAAGATCCTCATTTCAAACTTAGCATTATCTATCGCACTTTATTTTCAGCTGGAGACAATGGCTCAAGAAAACCAACGCATTCCTTAAGCATATCCTTAGGTTTTACTGAAATCAGTCTGAGATTTCAGACCAAGTTTAGCAGCCTTAGCCTGCTAAATTTGTAAAGTTAATTAGAACTGTGGATTGCCGTGGTTCTGGACTGCATTAGATTGGCACATAGAGAGCCCAGAGACCCGCGCGGCTTTGCTAGCAGGGATAATCCGTGTTGGCTGCAGCTGCAGCTGCTGCAAGGGGTTAGGATGCAATTGCATAGGCTGGACTTAGTCCAGGGTTTTGGGAAGCCCTATTGAGAGAGAGAAAGTGGCCTGGTGCTTTTATTGACCACACATCGCCAGGGTTGCTCTTTACAGCCCTGCGTAAGAAGTGGTAGTGCTGCCGGAGTAACTCCTTCCAAACCTCGTCCTGCGGTTCTGGCTCAGCACTGGGTTGGGGCAGGAGCCCAGCTCTCATCAACATTGCTTCCTGCTTGTGCTGGTGCTGCTTGGAGACCTTCCACTGCAAATATTGATCCAGCTTAGCTTATGAGATCTAAGGAGATGAAAGTATTTGGCCTTATGGCTGCAGGCTATTACAAATGATTGCAACGTGAATCAGATCCTCCGCCTACCTGTGAGGTACCGGCTTTGGGATTCTTTTCCATCCTCTGCCCACACAGTCTTTAGCCCAAAGACTGCTACCTCTGTAGGAAAACATGCTACTGGAGGAACCAGGCTGACACACTGCCTTCTGGTTTGTGTTTCTGTCTCGAACACATATTTTTCTGTTCATTATATGCTTATTATAAGGCATCGGGTAGAGTGGAAATGTTTGGAGATCTTTTGGCTCCAGCTGTGTCACTGCTTGTTCAGCTCAGTGTCGTGATTCACAGGTCTGCATTCTTTGTGCTGAATCAGACGTTAGAGATGCAAAAGGTCTGTTAGGTCACCTAGCATGCCCTTTGGTGACTCTTCCTTTCAGGATGTGAGTCTGGTTTTCGTTCTGCTCGGAGAAAAAAGGAAGCAGAATCACACGGTGTCTCTGCGGGTCTGGATTGCTGCAAGAACCCATGGCTCTTTGTTCCTTTGTGCCCGTGGACAGCTTTTGGTGTTCATAGATTCAGAGAATCAGTATTGTTTCTTTTTGACTGATCTCGTCTGAATGAGCGGAAAATCAGGGGAGAAAAACTTTCCAAATAGTGAGGTTTTGGGATTCGTGACACCTGCTTTTTGCTGTTACTCAGCGACAAACACAGCATATATATATCTTTCCTGGCTTATTTGTCCTGACATTTCTTCTTCTGCTACATTAGTAAGCATTGTTAATATTGATACTTCTTCGATGTGCATATCTAGCCAAAAAAATCAGGATCTTGTTGATTGTCTCACTTAAGAGAAACTGGTGAGAGAGGGAAGTACTGCTAGGAGCAGACCTTGTTTATTTGAGAAGGCAGTTGTCCCTCCTTGAGCACAGAACCACCACTGGAGCAGAGACTGTCACTCCGTGCTCTTACAGCCAACACCCTCCTTTGCTCACCGGGGTGGTTTTTCACGATTACACTGCTGTGCTTGTTCGGGGTGAGCTTCCCTCCCTCTTTGCTCTGTGCCCATCTCTTGCATTAGGGGTGTGTGTGAGTGCCTAGGGACACACCACCCTACCCAAGGCAGGACTCGGACAGGTATCTCCTGCCACGCTCAGATTTCTAGCTAGGCTTGTGTTTCTGCTTGTGTTTGTGTGTGATATTTTGGAGATTGTTTCAAATATTGGTTCTCAAAGAGGGATTTACTCGTTTCTTGGAGGCGTTTTAGACAAAGGTCAGTGTTTATATCCCATTGTTTTAGTGAGGTATATCCCCAGCTACAATCAAACTAACTGATTACTTGTATTTCAGTAGGACCTGGATGGATGTTTATCTTGCTGAGTTCCTATATACAGAGCAGGAGACAACCTCTGTGTGGAGGAATTCACTGTTCGAGGACACACTTTGTTTAGCAAAGGCTAAACAAAACAGAAACAGTGAACATGGCAGCTCCAAAGCAGGAAGCAAACCAAGCTGAAAGCCTGACTTAGAAACCCATCTTTCTTAGGTGCTGCCTAAGGCCTAACGTACTCCACCCCAGTACTTCCCAAGTACTCTGTTGTATCATTTAAAAAACACTGAAACAGGTGAAAAAGCTGATGGCTTTAAGTCTGTAATGCAGGATTCTCATTTCAGTTCATTTCATACTGAGGAGACTTATTAAATGAAAGGTGAAGTTATCAAACCTAACACAAGAGCCTTTCTTTTCAGTGGAAAAGGGAGTTGCTGCCAACTTGTTTGGATAACAGCAGTTAGCCAAGCCTGTGTCCCGGAGCGTGCTTTAACCCTCAATGACTCTGAGCTTGACAGCTGGTTTGCAGCGGGCAGAACAGCAGCACGGGTTTGCAAGAGCTCTGTGTCTGACCTTCTCACCAACCATAGCATGGTGGCACCCTGGACTTTTCCACAGTGAGAAGCACATCAAAAAAACCAGGTGTAAACTGAAAGCTACAGATTAGGGATAATTTGTATTTCATTTGCCGGATAGCAAGATGAAAAAGGGGAACGGTGAGACCCTTCCTCATTTTCCTAAGTGGGTCTTACAAATCCTCTTAAAGTGTCCTACTTAGAGGAAGAAAATTCCTTCTGAATTTCACTGCTCAGAAGAGGCAATGGTGTTTTCAACCATTTTCAACCTGAAAATAATCTAATGATGCTCTGATGTAGAGGAGTGCTTGTAGTCTCCCCAGCACATGCTGATCTGAGCTGGAGATGTTCTCTGCAGTGCTTTAGGGTCTGGGATGTGGGGTTGGAGGCAGGATAGTGGGCAACGAGGATGTGATTGCCAGCATGGAGGATAAAAATAATCATGTTTGTCCCCTTTCTGTTTAGCTCTGCATCTCTCTTGCCTTACTGTGAGAACACTTTAACCCCACCCTATTTCTCTGAGTAAGTGACGGGTAAAAAATGAGGGAGGAGTTGGTTTTGGTTTTAGTCAATAGCTGAGATTTTATTTTTTATGTTTGAGGGAGTAAAAATTCATGCCCAGTTTCTCAGGATGGGAGATATTGCCAAAGTCATTCTGGTCATACCACAAGACTAAGGAATTCAGTTATTGAAGTCTATGCTAAAACCTGAAGACCTGTATCTGAGAAAAGTGTTTTATGGTTTTTATAAGTTTATGAATCTGTCTTAATGTTTTAGCTTTTGGTTTAAAATAAGCAACTTTTCAAAACTGTGATCTTTGCCCAGATATCGATGACCTGAGTTAGAAGTTACGTGGCCAGTCACAGAAGTCACAAGAAGAGAGGACTCTTTGCAGAGAGGTGAATGCCCACATCTAGTGGTGATGCTTCTAAAGGTTGCCCTTGCTCTGCTGTAGGAGCTCTTCAAATGAGAAATTATTATGTTTCCCAGCTCAGCGTTTGTTTTGTTTGCATTTTCCTTACTAGTGCCTGTAAAGCAGTCCTAGGGGGTCGTGAGAAGTCATAAGATGTTCCTTACTTCCCGGAGGCTAAACAGGTAAGGTCCAAGGATGCATCCTACATGGCTTATTTAAGCATATATTTCACAGAAAATGCAGGGTACTCAGCAGCTCAAAATCCCATGGTTTTAGTGCCTCCACTTGATTATACCTAAAATAAGTAAAATAATATGAACCTAAAAAAAAGACAGAATTATTTTTTCTGGAAAACATTTGGCTTGGAGTTCTTAATCTGTTCATTGCTATCTGTCTCGGCAAGGGCAGATGAACCTCACATTTCCAAGAAGGCTATAAATATAGAGCTATGCAGTCTCATTTACTAATATTATGGAGCTAATTTAGCTGTAAATTCAATCGTACATCTTTCTAAACCATCAAGAAAAAAGTCACCATGCTGGAAGACTGAGTTCCCAGCAAACATCTGAGCAGCAGCACAAGCCTCCACCCTTCTCTTCCTGTCAAATCATGAAAATACTGTCCTCTTGAAGCTTTGAAATTGAAAATCTTTGTAGATTCAGGACCTACTGTTGTCTGAAGGTTCCTTTATATGTTTCTTTTTCTCTATGGCTTGTGATCTCTGTGTATTTAATGATTACTGAAATTTCCTGCAGCTAAAAGCAGTGTCTCCTTAGTTATTAATTAAAAAAAAATATAAAAAAAATACAATTTGATAATCTGCCTGGTACTTTTCCAATAAGTGAGTGATAATATACTATTCTGGTTATCTCAAGCAATTCATTAAGCCTTTCCGCACTGAGCAGGCGACTAATGGATGCAGAATATTCCTTAAGTCCCTACTAAAATACAATAATCTTTACTGGAAATGGTAAGCTTTTGAGAGTACACTCTGGCATAGGGTGGCAGGGTCCTACCTGAGGTGGAATTTGGTGGGACACGCAATTTATTGTCACTCACTTACAAAATGTTCCAGGAATTTCTTCCGATTCTCTGAGCTTTCCCTCACGTCACCTGACTTTGACTCAGAGCCCGGGCTGCAAAATGTAGTTTGGTTTATGAGATAAGGTTTTCAATTTCAACCTTAACAGAATTAAGTATTGACTTGACGTTTATACAGATTCTGACTCCTGGGATGAGTTGATTGTTTAAAATGAGGACAAGCAACCTACCAGATTATGAAAAAATGATGAATAGTGAAGAAGCAGTGGTTAACAGTAATTACAGAAGACTATATAATGTCTGTAGATCTGTAGGATCTCATATCGAATAAACGGCAGAAGTGAGTTAGAAGACCCTTCAACAGAACAGCAGAAAATTCTGGTCAACTTCTTAAATGCAGTTGACTTGAGAGTTTATTTAGTGCAGGTCTTATTACATCAGTAAGTATTTATCAGCAGCATACAATACTACAAGTTTCCACCTTTCTCCTCTAGTGAAGAGGTAAGGGAAAGACTCACTTGCAAGTCTGTTTAAAATTTGAACTCTATTGTGGTTTTTTCATAACCTTGGATATTACTTTCCATTATCTAACTCTTGAGTGACTCGCCTCAAATAAAACCAGATAGAAATAATGAAAAGGCCTTATGGCAAACAGTACTGCTGGGACCATTATCACAGCTTTTAGAAAACAGAGGATGAGCAAATAAGGAGCTTTGTCCTCAAAACGCTGGTTTCCTGTTAGATTTCATTCACTTTTTTGTTGCCTGTTTTCTTGCCTGCCCCTGTCCTATTCTGTTTGGTGTCTCCACTGCCTCAGAACCAACTCCTGGACCACAAGCTCCCATGATGAAACTATCTGAGCTGGGCACAGGATTTGGCTAGCATTTTTTTGTTCTCTTATTAGAAGTGGTGAAATTTGTGTTATTTATCTCTATGTTGTGTTCAGAAATAGACTCCTAACTTCTGTCTGATGTTCCTAGGCAGTACCTTAATTAAAGCAGTAATCCGGCAGTAGTATGGAACCTGTCAGCAGTTGACCTGAAAGTTAACTTTCTAGAACCAGATTTGTCATCTTTTTTCCTCTCTATAAAATTTATCACAATCTATCCGTAGCCTCAGACTGCACCAAGTTCTTCACTGGAACTGTGGGGATGCACCAAGAAGGAATACTGTAAAATCTCTCCAAGAACAGCAGATGGGGGGAGAAAACCTGTTTTGCTCCCAAAGGCAAAATATCTGGGCACAGAGACAAGTATTGTTTATAGCAAGAGCTGATAATATTTTTTTCTTTTTTTAAAACTAACCAGCTTCCCTCTGGAAAATGCTACTTGCTTGTAATGATCTATTTTAGTGAAACTGGGATAATTGTGAAACGGTTCGATATTGAAATGAACACTTCATTTAGACTTTCTTGTTTCCTTCACACTTTTCCATTTCTTTTGCTCTGATGTCTTCGCTTTGCTCCCAGTATGTATATGATAGGAATGATGATATATTAGATATTGGAACATTTTGATGTTCATAGTTCTTTGTTTTACATTTCAACTCTATTTTTATCAACATTAACTAACTTCCTGCTCCCTGTATTTTGTTGTTTGGGGTTTTTTTACTTAAAATTACTTTAACCTCTGGCACTGTTTTCTACCTTCTAGTCCCTTCCTCCGTTGCTCGCCTCCTTCATTGCTTCCCTAACCATGCTCTTAGTGACATCCCAAACTTTTAAATCTTGTTCTCTCTCTGTGTTTGATAATGCTTAAGGAAAGACTCCAGGGTACAGATCGTAGATGATTAAGAGTGTACAAGGAGAAGTCTGAAGATACTTTCTTACTTTTCTGATGCACAATACCTTTCCTTCCTCTCTGCGAAGGGAAAACAAGCTACGACAAGCCTCAAATGATGTTCCCAACATACCTGCTAGCTATTCATCTGCACTTAGGGGATAATGGGTTCCCATTCTGTGCTCTTGGTGGGGATGAGCATCAGGAGAGCTCACTGCAAAACCGCAGTATGAGGGGCAGGCAGATGAATCTAACCTTGGTTACTGGCATCTCCATCTTTTATCCCTGGCATGTGCTACAGTTACTCCTTTCCTATACAGTTATTTCTCTTTCCGGTTTTACAGATGCATCAAACACAGCTTGAGGACACATTTTAATAGACACTGTATTAGACTAATATATGATCTCTGATTCTAGACATTTATGATCTGAAAAAAACTTCCATTAGCTGTAAATCCGTCTTCAAAGTGCTTGAACAAAATCTCTTTTTTAGCACGTTGCAGCTGAAGAAAGGAGATGATGGCAAAGATGCGGGGTTTCAGCAAGAGGAGATGCTTAGGAAAGCTTTAAGGAAAGAAAGGGGGAAATGGCAGCAATGATGTAAGTGAGATTGTGTCAGTCATTGAAGCTGGGAGACAGGAACCCAAAGGCAGGAGGCCAGCAAAGGAATTCCTTGAAAGAAGTGGACTCCAAGACACTGTGAAGGGGGAAATGACTTGGTATTAGAGCTCTACTGTGACCAGCCTAGGGGGAAGTAAGGAAGAGCTGTAAGGGGTTTGGGAGGCCACGGAGTGAGGTCAGCAATAATCCTATTGAGTGGTGATTGAGCTTTTGCAGTGAGGGATGTCTGGTGACATTTTAACTGGAGAAATGAGTGCTAGTGAAGTAATGCATCAGATGCTGTGACTCCTGACTGCGGAGAGAATAATGAGTGGCAAGGAAGACAGGAATAAGAAACAGGTGGAGACATAAATAGAATCTGTTTACTAGAGATTTGCAACAGGGTGGGCATGAGCTGCTTTTTATTGAATAAATTACTATCACTGCAGCTTCTCTGTAAGTGAACCCATTCTTTATCCCTAACATGCATATTAGCTAGGTCATGGCTGTCTGTTCCAGGATTTCAAGTGGAAGTGAAGGGCTACTGCAAACCAGACTGCAGCTCTCCTTTCACATTTGTTCAGCATCATCATATGTGATGTGGGTTTATTCTTTGCTTTTTGCATTCTACTGATTTCTGTTTCAGCTGCTGCTGGGGGGTGAGTGTTATTATTTGTGTTGTTGATGTTTGTTATATGTGTTATTTAAGGAAAAGCAAAGTCCAAGATCACTAGTAACTACTGCAAAACCATCTTCTGGGCAGGTGCTGTCTGGAATTGAAAGACTTGGGAGGCTTTGCCCTGTAAGGATGTATGGATTGAATCTCAATCCTTGTGCTTCACTTCTCCTAGGCTTGGCCTTTAAAAATGTTAAATAAATATAGATATTTGTTGCTGGACCGTAGAATACCTCCTGTCTTGAGTATCTATATTTATCATATTATTTTATTATTATTAGTGAAATAAACCCAAACATTTCATTGCCACAGTGAAGTGTGAATATCGCTTCTAAAAGCTGGAACCCAGCCCCTAGGGCAATGCCAAAGGAAGGTCCTGGGGACTCTCTAACAGTGCAGGTTCCATTTTTGATGACTAAGATAAGGTGAGTGACACTGTGTTGCCTTGAAGAAATCTTCTTTTGCATGCCCAGAGAAGTTGTAGATGCCCCATCCCTGGCAGTGTTCAAGGCCGGGTTGGATGAGGCTTTGGGCAACCTGGTGTAGTGGAGGGTTTCCCTGCCCATGGCAGGGGGGTTGGAACTAGATGATCTTTGAGGTCCCTTCCGACTCTAATCATTCTATGATTCGATGTGACCTGTGGCTTGCCCCACCGATGTGCAGAGGAAGGCTATCTCAGTGTAAAGGTGAAAGGGAATTGCCTCTGGTTATCAGTTACGGAGGACTAACGTGCTTTGTGTGAACTTACAGATTACTTTCAGATAAACACTAGGACACTTAAAAAGTAAATTTATTTCCTGTTTCTTCTTGTGCCCTTCATAGTGACTGCAGGAGCCCTTTTTTCTGTCATAATTTATAGCTCACAATTCTTATTAACTCTACAGTAAAATCCTCACCAGTTTCAATCAGTGTTGCATTAATCCCTTAATGAGGGATAGGTAAAACAGCACTCTCGGGGTGAATTGCTGAGTACTTTGCTTACCTTGCTGTGGCTTCCAACTTCCTCGTTCGTTGTGCTTGCTGTGGATACTTTGAGCTCAGGAACCCAGTATTGAGATCAAACCAAATTCATCTTAATCTCAGTGTAGTGTATCAGCAAGTGGTACAAATACATATTTATTATTCAGTAGGGAAAAACCTGGGAAACTATAGCCCGTTACTCTGATTTGGTTCTACAACTGACTTTGTATTGCCATATATTTTTCTTTTAATATGGTAATTGCATGGTTAGAAAACTCGATAGGTTGTTACACAAGTGCACATGTGTGACTACTATTTCTCTAAAAAGCATTTTAGTGCTTTGGATGGGTATCCAGTGTTTTAAGCAGGTAATTGTCTAGTTAGGGATTCATTGTCTTAATTTTTACTGTTGCAAAAGTCAGACTGACGTATAAAAGACAAGTACACACTGAACGCATTGAGATTTTACAAAAGCTTTATGAACTTGCTATGAACCTATTTTAAAATGCTTACTATGTTCCTAATATGTAAGTGCTGAGTTGAAACTACTAATACAAGACGCCACCTCTGACATTTCTAAAGAAAAAAAAAAATCGACTGGAGAAATGAGTAAATTATACATGTGAGTAAGGTGTGTGGCAGGCACGCAAGGGCTTCTTCTTAATGCTGCTTGTTGAGGTTCTCATGAGACTCCTGGGGCAGTCTCTTCATGCTCATGATTAAAAAGGTAGGAGGTAGAAGTCTGTCTGATGCAAATTTCCAGTAGTGGGGTTACCCTGTTTCCCGTGGGCTTTCACCCTCAAAATCCAGCCTTCTCAGGGGTCTTGCTACCAGACTTCTCTCCTCGCCACAGAACATTGCTGTCCTATGTCAAACACGTGCTGAAGGACACAGGAGCGTATGGCTGTGACTGGGGACTTGTGTTGGCTTAGCTGCCCGGAGAGGGTGCAGTCTGCTGGACATCCCACAGCACCCGTGTTCTTGTTAGTCATTCAGTGAGGTAAACTGCATTTAGTGAAGTTCACCCTGGTATTTCAGGGATAAGAACTCAAATCAAACTCATTCTTACAGAAAAAATAGATGATCAGTTGGAACAATTAAATTAAGAAATGCCACGTCGTGCTATTTTGGCAGTGATCTGAATCATGACACACCTTCCCCCATTTGTGTGGGAGAGATCGCAAGTGGAATGCAAGATTAATTATTTGGTGACGGTTGGGTGTTTTTCCACCGGAGATTACCTCTTTGCAGAACTATGAGCTGCAGTTGGTAGTTTCTGTCCATATCCCTAACAAAAGCGCAGCCCTTTATCATGGAAGCAAGTCAGAGACAGCTATCAGCTACGGCTTCATCTGCTGCAATAAATAGCACTTGTTCCTCTATACGCTGCAGTTTAAGCTGCAGTTCTAAATTGTTCTTATTTAGTAGTTCTCCCATGAACTGCTGTGTTTGCTCAGAGACCAATTTGGTTTCAGGAAGGTTCTATGTAGTCACTGCAGCCCGTCTTGATGTTATCAGCTAAAGGATGAGAGCTGCAGATCTTAATTCTCACCATTAAGGAGTGTCAAAAATACACAGTAGGAGCCCATATGTTAGGTGTGTGTTACTTAGACCTGCCTGTTATCCCTAGGGCAGCTTTTTTAATACTTCGAAGCACAAAAATAATACAATCATGCTGCTTGTGGATGTAATTACTATAACCGTGTCCGATCCATTCCCAAGTGGTGAGAAAGGATGGTCTTTGCACTCTGCCTCTCGTTAGTAAATCCAGACTCACATGAAAGACAGAAGTGGTGAGAATGAATCCCTTCTCAGTTACACGCCACATTAAAAGGTCAACAAAGAACAAACTCAAAGTTTTCTCTACATTAGACATTGTTCTGTTTCTTTCTGGAAAAAAGTCTGTCTCTAACTCCCTGCCCCAGAAAGCATTAATGCTTTGTTGCTCAATTATCTAGAAAGGTTCTCCAACAGTAACACAAGTGCCAAAATAGTTTAAAAAGTCTGTAGGGCATGAATGAATGACAGGTTTGTTTTTATGACTTCCTACAATGAAATGAGAAATGACTTGACTTTTCTGAGAGCAGGAATTATGAAGAAGTTTGGACAAACATGTAGTGTGAAATCTTGCTTTCAACAAACTGAGAAGCGTTTTCAGCAAATGCGAAGGCACGGCTTGCTGAAAGCGTTTGGAATCCACAGTCTCTTTACCACTTTGGGCCTAAGCGTAAATAGCGCAATGCCAGTACCAACGTGAGACTCTCTCGTTTCGATAACATCAGCTAAATCCAAACAAAAGGAACAAACCTCACCTTTTGGCTGCATCATCTAATGACTTCTGGCGATGTGATTCTCATGTCCCTCTTGAGGAGCAAGCTAGCTTGCTTCTTCCTGCCTCGGGCATGAGGCTGTTGTGGAGGAGGCTCCTTGGCCACAGCTGGCCGGCGATCCTCACAGCTGGCGCCTGCGGCTGAAGCCACACGCTCGCCTGCTCCCGGGCCCTTTGGGGATGGCCGATACTCCTGGCAAAACGTGGTTTGACTGTGCCTGTGACCTGGTCTGGTGCCAAGCTGTAATCAGGGGTCTGCTCGTTCTGTCTTATCGCGGGGCTGTATCACTGCCTTGTCCCTGGTTTGGAATTTCCTTACTTGTAGCAGCGGTGTTTGTGTTTTATGCAATGCTGGCCATCGGCTGCGGACACATACGTGGTTTGGCTTGAAGTGCTGATGTGGCTCTGGAGTGAATGCTCCCAGTTGTCCTCACTTGCTGCCTGTTGGTTTGGACCACAGAGCAGTTTTGGTGTGTGCAGACTACGTCCTTTCTAGAGTAAATCAAACTGCTCTCGGGTGGGTACTTACTGTGTGCCCACTCTAAAAGCGCTCAAAGCAGCAAGTGGGCCACACCATCACAAAATCCTCTAGCACGGACTAAAGTTCTCTGGGAACTTCTGTGACACTCTGAGGTGCTTTTCAAAGGCCCAAAGCATGTCAAGCCCCTCCTGTTCCCTGCTGACTGTCAGCCCTCTGACCTTTGCAACTGACTACTTCTTCTTCGCTAAGACTTCCTCTGCTTCATCTTTTCCCTGCTTTGCTTGCTGTACCTTCTTTTGTCGTTCTTCCCTGCTGAAGCACCTGTCCCTTTTACGTCTCTTTTTTTTTGTCTTGGTTTCGTTTGGTTTTTTGGTTGTTTGATTTTTATTTGGTAACATCTATCCTTTTCTCCTCCCAGGAAATCCAGCACAGAGCAACCTAGAGCTTGAAGGAAACAGCATTGCAGGACTATCAGGAGGTTGCCAGCTGGTAATGAGAACAAGTTCAAGGCGTCCATGTCCTTGAAGACCTGAGGGAAGAACCATGCAGGGTGATAACATGGCAGCTGTTGCCTATGTTATGATATAATACAGACACCTTGAACAGATCTTTGAGTAGGAGTAGACCACTAGTTGTTGTGGTTGAGTAGCCACTCATTTGGACATCCACGCTCTGGACAGATCATGCAGGAGAGTCACAAGGAGACGGTGCCCTTTAGATCCCGTTTCTAGATCCCACAGAGTGCCCCAGAGAAAACAAATCCAGGAAACCTCTTCGGACCACTGCTAGCCCCAGCCTGCATCAGCGATCCCCTGTGCTGGTACTTCTTGTTCCAGCCTGAGTAAATGGGATGCTTTCTATAAGCTTCTTTTTTGGGGCAATTAGTGGGGGTACAAGTGGCAGCTTCTGCCGGAAGAGTTTCTGGCTCCCTCTAGAATCACTGAGTTATGCTCCCAAGAACCGCCAGGTAGGCCAGTTAATGGAACATAAGGAAAAGTAATGCCTGCTGTGTGTCCATCTTTTCAGAGATCTCTTTAGGAGTGGGCTGAAAGGACACAAAATGGCAGCAGGCTCCAGACCACATGGTGACCGTTGGGGCATCTCCTCTCTGTAAAAGGTAGAGGCGCAACATCTCAAATGCAGGTGGCCTTTCATGAGGTTCTAGAAGGCATGGCCAACCCATAAATAGAGCGTTTTGCCCAAAAGCCTAGGTACGGGGCAAATAGCCAGTTTCTCTAGATATAAAAAAGGGATAGAACGGCACAGGACAGAAGGTCTTGTATCACTGTAGATGGGGGGAGGAAAGGTTTCCTCAGTGAAAGGTTGCCTTTTTTGTCCTATGGTATCCAACCAGCTTGTTCGACCCCTTGCCTTTCTAGCCCTTGTCGAGTCTCACTCCCCCCATCCATATGAGGTACCTACACAGCCTTGTTCCCTCTCCTGCTTTCTCCACCATCTCCCAAGAAGCAGACAGCAAGCAATTCTCTCCTTGCCCTCCCCCTTTTCCTGAGCTGCATGGCACAGCCACTTTCTGTCAGCTGCATTTTTCTCCAGCAAAGCATGTAGCCGTCAGCCTGCGATGTTTCCCGAGGGTTGTGGAGGCAGCAGGCGCAGCTGCATGACGGAATGCTGGAAAGGTCAAAAAAGACATAGGTGGCCAAGGCAGACACAGAGTAACCATGCTCTGTGGATTGAGGTCTGCTGGGGAGTGAGTGGGTAAAGCAGGCAAACCTAAACCCCTCCTCTGAGAAACAGTACGCAATAGAAAAGTCATGTAGAGTTAATTGGGCTCCACCCTAACCTGCTCAGTTCACCCCACTAACGAAGGCATGGTCAGACGTAGGGCATCATCTGGCTTCTCCAGCTTCTCACAGACTGCAGAAGATGGGCAGAAAGCCGCTCAAGAAACTGGCCCTTGTTCTCCTGGTCCAGATGGAGAGGCTCTGCCAATTCCTTGCAGAAGCTGTGTAGGACACATCAGTCATCAGGGCTGCACTGGTTTGTGCAGCTTGTGCGGTTTGCATGTTCATGTCTAGTCTGTCAGTCAGGACCTGCCATATTGCAGTCAAAGAAATATGCACATTCCACTTATCCATAGCATTTCACAGTGTGTGGTTAAACTAGCCCTGTCCTCCAGTGTCGTGCGGGTATGGCTTCATCACCCAACAGCCTCTTCCATTTTATGTGGTGGATGATCCTACTTGGGAAGAAGATTTTCAGCATCCTTTTTGAACCTGATGCTGGAGACGGGGAAAACACAGATATCATGAGACTTTTTAGTGAAGCCTCACAGAATATCTATAAAGCTCTGTTCCTGGGTCCACTGAGCCCTACTGACAGTTGAGTGATAGTCCTTCTGGGTTAAATAGTTACAGCTGCTCTGGGATGGGCACCAGATGGGACAGTGGGCCTTGTCAGATAGGGAACCTGTGGCATGTGGTGGCCTGGATGGATTCAATGGCAGACTTGTGCAGTCTAAACTAAGAAGGTTTGGAGGATGGCCTCAGGACCTCTAATCACAACTTTGCCCGTCTTGAGTTTGTCCACCACAGCCTACTTGGCCACTGGCTAGTGGGACTTGGAGGTCATTGTGAGGGGCAACCACTGCACAGTGCAGTGGTGGTGAGATGGTGGTGCCAGCAGGGTTCATTCTGAAGTTTTGCAGCTTGCTGCCAGTTGACCCACTGGTCTGAGCTCATGTTGCTGTCTCAGAGCCTTTTGCTGACAAAGGACAAAGTGATTATAGAGATAAAAGCTTTCAGAAGCTCAAAGCCTTTGTCTCCTTTCTCAGGCAAAATGTTGTCCAGGAAGAGCCAGTTCATTTTGGGTGTCCTCCAAGAGGAGCTGCCATGACTGCGATATGAAGCCTCTCATGCTGCCTCCGTCTGTGACCACACTCGGTGCTGTGAGGAGGTCTGGAGAACAGGCCTATGGCATCACCTGGAACAGGACAAGGAACAAGTGAGGCAGATATATGACCAGAAGCAAAAAGCTTGTGCATGGGATGCCTTGTACCAGGGAGGATGGCTGGGGTCAGAGGTGGCAGGAGGAAAGACAACTTGCAAGAATGCAGAGCTTCAAACTCCACGCACGGATTTTTAGGTCCAGGGAACCAGACTGCACCTTGTCCAGAACAGTACAGCAGTGCACGCCGCAGGCATAGGGACCTCGGCACAGTTTAATTTAATTTCCTGATCCACTCTTATTTCACTGCGTTCCTTGTTAGCAGGCAGTGCTCAAGCAAGAACTTAAATGTTTCCATCCGTGGCGACCCAAGTGCGCAAACATTTGCTTGCGCCTTTGATAAGCTGCTTCGTAGAAGCGCAAATCTACCGCACCGGACCCCATGCCAGAAGCCAGCAAAGCTGCAGGTCGCTCACTGCGCTCCCCGACACGCTGCCCGCTGGCGTGATAACACGAGAAAAACTCGCTGGATTCCTGCAGCAGCTCCGCCATGGCCAGGGAAGGTGTGCTGACCACAGGGTGGGATATCTCATCCCCACGGAACGTGCTGTTTAGCGTTGTCTCTGCCGATTCTCATTTTGCTCGCTTTCCTTTTTGTCCTCTGCTTTTTAAAATGTTGCTGGTTGAAGTCAGGCCCCAGCCTTGCCAACGCTGTTGGAAAACATCCACAAACAAGTTCTACCTGGGGAACCAAGAAACAATTTAGTTGGATGAGAGTTTGCTGGAATATTACTGGTTAGCATTCCTTTACTACAAGGTAGTAAAGGAAAGTGCCGTTTTAAACACAGGAGTGAATTTGGTGAGTGGTGAATGCCCCCATTTCGGTGGGCTCGCAGCGTAAGCTCCTCAACGTGACTGTTTATTCTGTGTAACTATTAAAAAGATAAATCTAGATTTAATGGTAGTTTTAATGATTATTATCATTTGTTCCATTATTACTTTTTGTGATTGCTAGGTGGTTTTTTTTTTTAAGTATACTTTCCGTTAATAGAAATTTAGATAGTGAGCCAAAGCATCTTAAAAATTTTGCCTTATTGTGTTATGGACTTTTAAAAATGGGAGTTGGAGTCGCTAGTAACAGAAAATCCTAGAGATGTGTTTGTTCAATTTTTCTGAAGGAAATTATTTAGCAAGTAGAACATTTGTCTTGCACGACGCTTATCAGAGAAGACAGAACTTAAAAAAATTATACATTGAAAAAAATAGTGTCTGATTACATACAACATGTTCTGCCGGATATTCTGAGACAGCACCAGAAGGCACCACATTTCAAGTGGCAACAACATGTCACAGAAATATCTGAAAAGTCTCCTTTTCAGTAAAATGTCTGTTTATCATGCCCTTGTTATCAAGCTGGCCTATTTGTTTTTACCTTAATTTCCCCATTCTTCAAATAGTAGGTACATTTTTGCTTTTCAGATAGATTCTGATTTTCAGTGATTTAAGAGCATAAGCAAGCATAGTATTTTTTTAAAAAAATATATATTTTAAATTAATTAATTCCTACGGCAGCAATATTGATCTCATTGATTCATATTGTATTCAGTCCCTTGTTCTCATGTACTTTAAAAATGTCAACAAAACTAAAATCTATCTCAACAGCTTCTTCACCTGTGGTGCTGCCAGTGGTGAATTAATAGGCTGATTTAAAGGAAGATACAGAGTGTCTGGAGAAGGAGTAAGGAAAGGGCTTGTGTTGTTTATCCCCCAGTTCAGCTCACTTGACTGATGAAGGCTTTCTGCATATCCTCAGGCATATTCCTTAGCGTGTTCACGCTTGAATGCCCTGTCTGCAAACGGGATAATAATATTTCTTCTGTCTATTTAGACTGTAATTTCTGTGTGACAAAAACTGAGTCTTACGGCATGTTGGTACAGAATCCACCAGTGTGATCCACTAATACTGGTTCTGTAAATTGGTGGTAAAAAACAACTTGTACAAATATGAAAAATTAAATGTTAATTCGTCAGCTGAAATGTCAGTACAAAATAATTTCACATATTTGAACAAGTGCTTTTCTTCTACTCAGCAACGGGCCTCACTGATCAAAACACTACCAATTTGACAAAGCTTGCTAGCATCACCAAAAGCTCAAGTGCCTTTGGAGCCAAACAGAAGGTATTCTGAATATAGGGCTTTGTGCTATGCATACAGGGATTCCTTGAGGTATGTAGATTGGGGCAGGAGGAAAAGGAGAGGAAGAGGAATTGCTGAAACTCTGAAACAGCCTATTTTCTTGCCTCCAACAATTCTTCTACTTCTTTTTCCCCATACCTAAATTGGGGCAAGCCAAAAGACAATAATTTCACTTGGACAGTGTCTGTCTGTTGAGTTTTGGAAAAAACATCCTTCCTGGTGTAGGCTGGTGTTCAGTAGTACCTCAGAATACCCTGTGTCCTGAGAAGGGGCTCCTTGGCCTGTTGTTGATGGGAAGAGGGTGGAAAGGGAGACGACTTCATTGTTCATCGTGTGTTGAGATGTACAGGGGGTGTGATGAGACCACCTGCAGAACTTGCAATAGCAGTGTTTTCAGCAAGCTGTGACATTTGAAAACACAGATAGACTAGCCTGTCCTTTATTCACTAGCAGTAAAGATGTTATGTTTAATAGGCAACCATGGTCGGTAGCTAAGAGTTGACCAGACTAGTAAGGGAAGCTTCAACTGTTTGGGCATCTTGGAAGTATGAAGAAATGTGGCATTTTGGTGATAGGATGCATGAAAAAGAGCGTGAGGACAGGAAAAATATCTCCTTGAAAGAAATTTGTGTCCTCAAGCAGCTTTTAGTCAGAGAAAGAATAACCTATATGTATCTTTGAAACTCTGTATGGAGAGGACCTTGCTGTACAAACCCCATTGCTAATGACAGTACTGGTTTTAAGACACCACCTAGGTGAAGAATACATACTGCTCTATTTTTAGCACCCCTCTATTATTTTTAGCTCTATTTTTTATTTTAGGAGATTTAAAAGATGATGTGAGTGTTTTGAAGGACAGCTCTTCTGGCTAGATGCTGATCCCACATGATGCGGATTTTTGGTTGCTTCAGTCGCCACCAAGAGATTGGAACGTGGCGTCTTGAAGACTCAAACATTGAACAGCTAACAACAGAGGGTTCATTGCCACCTGACCAGTTCTGATGGTTCAAGGAAGAACTCCACATTTCGTATAAACAAGGGGCAAATCTTCCATTCTCATCAGGATGTGCCTGCATTGCACAGGTAAGTGCACACTGCAGGCAGGGTGGGTAAACCAGTCTGGGTAAAAGTTTGGGCATCAAAAGCTTCAATCCGTATATAAATGTGCTTGTTTAAATATACCTCCAGTATCTTTACCCTATACTGAAATCTCAGTTGTTTAAACCACGCCAAAGTCCAGAGGAGGGCCGCAAAGATGATCCGAGGGCTGGAGCACCCCTCCTATGAAGACAGGCTGAGAGAGTTGGGGCTGTTCAGCCTGGAGAAGAGAAGGCTCCGGGGTGATCTTATAGCAGCCTTCCAGTACTTAAAGGAAAGCTGGAGAGGGGCTTTTTACAAGGGCGTGTAGTGATAGGACAAGGGGCAATGGATTTAAACTGAAAGAGGGGAGATTTCAATTAGATATAAGGAAGAAATTTTTTACAATGAGGGTGGTGAGACACTGGAACAGGTTGCCCAGAGAAGTTGTGGATGCCCCATCCCTGGAAGTGTTCAAGGCCAGGTTGGATGAGGCTTTGAGTAACCTGATCTAGTGGAAGGTGTCCCTGCCCATGGCACGGGGGTTGGAACTAGATGATCTTTGAGGACCCTTCCAACCCAAACCGTTCTATGATTCTATGATTCGATTCTATGAAGTACTGAATCTTTTAAATCTCATCATTTCAGAGTCTCAGACATCTGGTAAACTCCATCTGTGCTATGGAACTGTGCTATTTCAAGGTCATGCATTTCAGTAAATGATTCCTAGTGCGTTTTGCTCCTGTGTGGATTTAGAGTTCTCAGAATTAACCAGATGGCTCTCTGTATCCGGATGAGGTACAGAAATACTAGGACAATGAATTCTAGAAAAATTGCATCAGAAAATTAATCCATGGGAATGGATCATGAAGGGTAAAGGGAAACAGAAATGAGGCTGCAAGCGAGTGGCCTTACAAAAAAGTGAGTTTATAGGAAATAGTGGAGTTGGCAGTTTGCTAAAGAAACACTGTGAAGCACAAGCACACACCGCCTTAGTGCAAAAGGAGGACGAGAATTTTAGTAAGACCGGAATGCCTCAATCATTAGCTCTCCTTTGATCTCAGAGGAGTAAGGAGATATGCAGAAAATGAAATGTAGGTCATCATACTAAGAAGTTATACTAAAATGATAACATAAGCACTTATGGTGGAAATTACAGTGTAAGCTAGCAAAAGAAATAAAATGCAAGGAAGGATATTTCTGAAAGTATGTAAGTAAAAAAGGAGTTCAAGCTCAGGTGTTGTACAATACCAAGAAACGAGGAAAGGCACCAGGGAAGGGGAAAGTAATAGTAAAAATAATTTCTCATTCTTTTCTAATATACTAAACAGCAATCAAATAATTAACAAATTCTGTCTACATATGGAACAATGCAGGTGTTGTTTCTGAATTACATTTTCTCTTTTTAGAACTTTTCTTTTAATTCTTGCTGTCATTCAGAATTCTTGTTTTCTCCTCCCAGCATACAGCTTCTGAAAACTTAAGATGTGTTTTCTTGTTTCATCATCCAGGTTATTACTGAAATATTCAATAATATTAGATTGGGTCAGGTCTTCTGGATAGTTGTGTGATACTGTCCTCACTTTTGTCAATGAACCACTGAAAACCACCGAGTCCAGCGTTCTCACCTGCCCTGCTCCTGCTTTAGGGCTGCCATCTAACATAACACGGGGAACCAGCCTGTTTATAAGCACGGCATGGAAGACAGTATCAGAAGCTTTACTAAAATCAAGATATAGAACGCATACTGCTTCCTCCTACTCAGATGCCTGTTACTGAATCATAGGAAGAAAATGTTTTGATTTGGCACAGTTAGTTCTTGGAGGAGAACATATTGGTTTTCAGTTACCTCCTTGTTTTCTTCCAGGTGTTTACAACTAGTTTAATTATTTGTTTTAATTCTTTTTTTCTAGAAAATGAGATTAGGGCAACAGAGCCATAATTCTCTACTCTTCTTTTTGTCCCTTTTAAACATATTTATCCTCTTCAATGTCCTGGACTTCTCACCCATCTTCTATAAAGTGCTGAGGGTAACCATCCATTCCTCTGAGACTGGTCACCCTGTACTTTACAAGAAATGTTGTCAGGCCCAGCTGATTTAGTCCGGTCTGCCTAAGTAATTTCTCACTTTTTCTTTCTCTTTTCAAGCTTATCACAATTAAGTGGATCTAGAAGAGCAGTACCAGTCTGAGAGCTTTGTGAGAGCCGTGGAAATGTGGCTTTGACATCACAGCTCTCTTGGCTGCACTGTCTTACCAACTCCAGGAAATCAATAGAAGCCAACTAAGATGTGCCCACAAACCCTCAGTTTATTTACAAGGTGAGTGGCAGAGGTGTCTTGGGGCAGGTGGTAGAAGTTAACCCGCTCTTTCCAGTTTGGGGCAGCAGGATTATGCATGACTGAAAGGCGCGTGAAAATCTGGCTGTTCCCAAGCTTGAGATTCAGAGGCTGTTCTGGATATCCAGGCACTTCCTACACATGAACTATCTTTTTCTTATCCTGCCTCTCTCTCATCGCTCTGTGGAAACATCATGAATGCAAGAAAGCAAATAGGCTTATGAGTGTTAGGGGAAAATAAGAAATTTCTTATACCCCGTACGAGGGGAAAGGAAACCAGCAGTGTCTCGCCTTTTGACGGTGAAGAAAAAAACCCCCGTTTCTGTGTCTTGTGCGGGGCAGAGGCTCTGGTCGTACTGCGGTACGGGAAGCAGCCATGCGCATCAATTAAGGTAGCTCATTTTCTGGCCGAGGAAATCCAGCTGAGGTTTGTGGGACTGTCTTTCACAGCACTGCTGGTTCGTTCCCATCTGAAGCCCCCCAAATTGTGGAGGCGGCGGACAAAGTGGACTCGGCTGCCAAGCACCGTCAGGCTGAAGGGGGCTCTCCCATGGGGAGACACGAGAGCGGGGCAGCCCACTGGGGTGCGAATGTGGGCCTGGCAGGTTGGGAATCCCCCAAACTGCCCTCCCGCAGGTGGCACGTGCTGCCTTTGGGGATGTGCGCCGAGACAAATGTGGAGACAGAGAGTCACAGGTGTCGTCTCGGCTCTCAACCCCGCGCTCACCACCCACGGGTTCGCTGCAGCAGGTCAGGAGTCACAGGGCTCTGCAGCAGCTCTCTCACAGGGGCTCGTTCTAGCCCTGCATGGCAGCTCCTGACAGTGCTTGACGTGCCCCCTGCTCTGGGAAATCATGGCTGCAGTTATCCACCAAGGCATGGGCACCATAACACAAGCTCCTCTGGGATTCTGGGAGCCCCTTAGCCAGCAAGGTCTAGCCTTTCCCCATCCCTCTGGCCCAGAGATGGGTCTCAGAAGATGCCATGAAGTCCCTTGTGATGGTCTCGGGCAGCTCTCTGCAAGACATACGAACGGCGACTGAAGTCACACGTGGGGCTCACCTGCCTCCGGTCAATGCTCTTGTGTGGTCCCATGCTGTGAATAAGGTGGGTCAGTGGTGACCACAGTAGATGGAAAGAGGCTCACAGTGCAAGGGATTGAAGGCACCACGCTTCACGGTGCAGCATGGACATGCCCACTCTGCTGTGGAGGGCCCTTGCTCTCAGCAGCAAAGAAATGCCATCTGCCCCGAGCTTGCTTCTGCTGCGTATCACAACCAGCAGTTGTACCCTTCATCTACACTCACTTTATCTGTATTCACTTTCTTTGGAAAGGGTAAGGGTCTTCTTGAAAGTAGTGATTTATAGGCGATTTGTGGAGAAATTTTCTTTTTATTGTAGGCTTGGGCTCACTTTCATGTTTTTAGGATCTATGAGGAAAGTCTGAAAGGTAATAGTTTGGGTTTCTTTCCTGCTTGTTTTTTATCAACAGCAACAAAAAATGTATAAATAAAGATACATAAATACATAACGTCCAAATACATATATTAAAAAAAAAGAAAATCAAGATTAAATTGCTTGCTTTGCCAGAGGATTGCCTGAATGCCTGGGTGTGCAAAGCCTGACCTGCTCACGAAAGGCCTGATGCTGGTGCATTCTCTGGAGAAAAAATAAAAATCGCCTGCATGCTAATTGCTCAGTGCAGTTATGTAAGTGTTAGAGAAAATATATACCATCATAAACTTAAACAATCTTGTCTAAAACTCCTGTTCCTACTCAGTTTCTTTTACTCTTTTCTCTTGGGATGTTTTTGTTTTGTAATTACTATTGGGTACAAACACATCTGAATTGCTAAAGTAATCATAATAGTTAATGAAAATTGTCAAGCCAGTCTCACAAATTACAGGAAAAAAAAAGCAATACACAAAGTATTTTTCCTTTGTATATGAATTTCAAGCCTCAGAGAAAATGACACATTCTGAAGTGTTTACTACAGACCACTTTACTGGAATAGGTAGATACAAAAATAGATGAACATTTACAAAAAGTGGTAGCTACTTGGCTGAAAATAGTTTTACTTCTTACTCAGATAGAAACTGATAAATGTGTCTGAGGAGAAATAATTTATCTGCTCTTTTAGGTTGCTGGGTGCTCATTCTAAGTGTAACAAATAGTTCACATTTTTTATACACAGGAAACATTATGTCCATTTTATTCTGAATTATGTCTTACATTTCTATCCCAAGGAAAATCAAATTGTTTATAACTTTTCTCCCAAGCTTCTTGTTTTATGGCTTTGAGAAAGCTGGTTTCCTCCCATCTTCTTATGGTTGGCGGTGGAGTTCTTGGTGGCAACTGCAGCACGTGGATCTCCTTAGGTCACAATATCCACAGAGTATGAGGAGTGATGTTTAAGGCCTGCTTGAGCAAGGTAGATAAACAAGTGCCACCATTAGGTATACATGTAGTCCTAAATTAGTGAAATAACCCAGTGTTAAAGTTACCTATCATGCTGACTCGTGTCCCGAAGGTTTTGTAACTTTTTTCTGTGGTACGCCTGTGAACAAGTTTTCTTTTAATTAAGCTATTACGTTCTCACAGAGCACTTTTTAGCTTTCAATATGTCATTTACTGCGTACATGTCTTCTAACCTTCCAAACCCACATCTTTGCCAGGCTGCCAATGTAAATAAAGTTCTGGATCTTCCCCCCAAGCACTTCCTGAAATATTTTTTTTCCTGTCGTTATATAAAGTGCTATGGTGCTCTTTCTTTTAGGCTTGCCATCTGGATGCCATTCTTGGTTTTGTCTCTTTTTAAATATGCATATTCAGGCTAGACCTGAAATGACGCAGCTTCTTTCTATCTAACAGTTCTAAAAGCTGTACTTTCTTTCCCAGCCGTTTCATCAAGACTTTGATCATGTCTTTATCATCTCAGGTCTTGGTATTTCAAGTTCTTCCTCCCTGTTACGAAACCTTGCATTTTCTACCTCCCTAGGGATATGCAAACTGGTGCTGCAAAATTTATTTTCCTGACTGCATGGACTATACAAAACCTCTTTTGAATCATCTCTCCCTACCACCTCGTATCAGTCACGAGTTTCTTTTCTTCACCTTCTAGGCACCTCATCACTCAGCCGTCCCTAGGTTAGCTGATCTTGAAATGAAACACGGCGTGTGTAGTATCCTCATCTCCACGTCTTTATTCACATGTAAACCCCTTCTCTCCTGAAACCAGGGTGCACAGCAACGGCTGCTCCTGAGGGAAGACAAGGTGCTGGGTCTCTGCCAGGGCTTGGGGTGCAGAGAGACTGGCACTTCCAGGGCTGGTTCTGCCCTGGCTGCCCTGGTATCCTCGTCTGGAGGGTCTGTGTCACAGGAGAAAAGTCAGACATCACTAAGACAGATCTGATCTAGTAGTTAGTTTATTGAGTTCTAATCAGTAAATGTGGGGATGTAAAATATTTAATAAGTACAGACAGATTGGCAGTCAACAATCTACTATTTAGTACACTTAAAGTTAGTATGGGTTATAAAGATTATTGCTTATTCTTACTACACATATCTTAAATGTTACATGCATGCAAAAAATGTCACCAACCCATCGATGTCTGGTGTCACGTAAGGGATCTCTCAGCCTTGAGAGGTAACCTTCAGAGGCATCTCTACTCGAGGGGACATCACCGCCGTGCTGGCGGCTGCTATGGAGGGAGAGCTCAACGGGCCCTGATGGCTGCAGATACTTACAGCATAAAGTGGCTGATTAGAGGTCAGATTTTCTGCTGTGTTAATGCAGTTTTGGTCACTCATCAGTCCAGTCTCCAGCCAAAGCATTTTTGGAGGGGTTTGGTGCTGAATTCTCACTAATAGCCTCACATAATAGGATTAACTTTGATTAGGTCTACTTGCTGAGCATCTGCCTGCACCAAAGTTCAGATAGTTCAAGCAGGAGGAGTGCACCCGTCACAGTTCAGCTTCTGTCCATTGACAGCACGGGGAGTACAAGGCAACTGTTCCCATGTATAAAATTACTATTATGCATAGATATTTGAACACCCAAGGTTTTATACTGTAACATCTCTGTACTTGAGACTTTCTCCCTCTACCTATGTTTATACAACAAAGAGAAAACAATTTTTACTGGGATCTTTGGATGCAGTTATAAACAACAAAAAAATGCTGTTCATTATTTGCTGTCCATCTCTTGTTTTTCTGTGATCACTGCCTTATGCTTTGCAAGGATGTCACTCTATCTGTGAAACTGGATTTCCTTAACAAAAAGAACAAATGCAAAGAATTTAATAGTAATAGGTTTTTTTTCTTTTGTAATAGAGTGTTTTTTAAAGTAATGGATGATTGTGTTAATTGTTTTAATCCTTTAACATATCTGTTAGTGTTATTTTAAAAAAACCCGCAAGATTTTCTTGTAGAATTCACAAGATTAGATAGCCACATCAGCCAGAATAAATATTTAAAAGGATGTATAATGAAACTGGAATCTAAAAGAATAAGGGAAAATGTTGGGTTTCTATGTATCTTTAAACCAAGAAATCAGATATTCTGCTGCAATAGTTTGCATAGAGGTTAGTGTGTTCTTAAAACTCACTTAAAATCTGCTTTTCTGCTTTTCAGTGCTGTTCCTGACAGTGTAGTTTACTGGTTACTGTACTAACAGCCATCTGTGAGACCGTAACTGTATTTTTATCAAAAAATACTCGACAAACTACTAGCAGGTCAGTTTCTGTTTTCACTTCATCATAGTCTTTACTTTGATTTTTCTTAAGCTAGAGAACATAATTAAGAATCAGGAGAGAAGAATTGTCCTGTAGCTTAATACTCACATGGGTTCCTGATCCTGACACTGGCCAGTATGCGGTTCGTAGGCAAGAGCACCAGAGCCAGGACATGTGGAAAGTAACTCGTTTCTCACAGGCAACCCACCTCCAGGCTGCCAGTTTTAGAAACTTTCCGAGTCAAAACCGTGTCCTTGACGGCTGTGCTTTGTAGCTACTTTATTCTCTGTGACTTTTTTTCAACCTTTTGTCACTTAGATGCAGTTTTGTCTTCCACAGCCCCTGTGGCAGCGGGTTCCACAGTTCCATGATTGTGTCTGCACAAAACAGTATCTTTTTCTGTTTGTTTAAATTTGTTTCTTCACACTATCACTGAGTGTCCCTTAGTTCTCCTATTTGGAGACTTTCTCTGTTCAACTTCTCTGTGCCACTTAGGACTTTACAGACCTCTCTTATATTTCCCACTCACTTATCTCTTTTCTGAACTGGAAAATGTTAGACTCTCTATTCCTTCCTGTATGAGTTGTTCCTTATTTCTGATCAGCCAGGGCAATAAGGAAATGGATGCAAAGAAGTGGCTCATCACTGCAGGAGAATACCAAGCCAACGAGGCCTGAGTCCTGCCATTCTGCTTCCAAAATACAATGGTGAATCCCGGTGACAAAGTGTCTCCTCATCTCTCTCTGATACAGTGACCCCATTAACTCTGGAGGTATTGGTTTGTTTCCTATGTGTTGAACACTCTTCCCCTCCGCTGAGACAGAATAGGTGTTGAAAGATGTTCATTATGTTGGTTTTAGATTTACGGTTTTGTCTTTTTAAGCAGAGAAATCCAGTGAAAGAATTGCAAAGTTCAGCATGACAAAGGAGGAAATGGTGGAATTAAGGTTACAGGTACATCATTGATTTACCCTCATGTGTATATATGGTATCATGTTAGTTCTTACTTAGCTCCACAATATGTTATTTCTCTGTGGATCTCTGTTAGTCAGTGCTAACTAACGGGGTCTGTAGCGGGAAGGAGGCTCCTGCCTGTGGGACCCTCCCCTCACTTGGTGCAGAGCCGAAATGTGTCTCGAAGGCAGAAGGTCTGGGTTTCTTGGGTGAATAAGCAGAAGGTTTCTTGGATTGGTGTCCCTGCCTCCCCGCACAGCTCCAGTGTTGGTCAGGGCAAGTTTCTTCGACAAAGCTTTCACACACGGCCACTACTTCTGGTTTTGTTATTTTCTAGGCAGGAGGAGTATGTCTACGTTACAGGCTTGTTGGTCTGACTACGCCATTCAGGAATGTCGTAACAACTAACTGTCATTCCGTGCTGGAAAGAGGCTGTGTGTATGTGTATATATGTATGTAAAATTATGCATATATGATTTTGTTGCTATGTATGTTTTCAAAAAGGGGAGAGGAAAGGAGGAAGGAATTATCTGAAAGTAGGTTTTACCAACAAAAGTTCTGCTTCTCTGTAATACATGCCAATGGCCATCTGCCTGGTGTTTTGTGTGTCCAGGAACATACTGGAGAGGAAATTATTGCCCCACTAGGCAGGTCACCACCGCAAGCAGTAGCCTGCCCAGCCAAGGGAGCAGAGGAGCAAGGGACCAGGGTGAACTTACCACAGGCTGCACCCAGACTGCTGGGAGCACCTACGGAAAAGGATGAACATGGACCTGTGACACTCGGCAGAGTGGATGGCCTTGGTCTGAGTGGCCAAAACGAGTGGGAAACCCATTCGCCACATGGTGACAAGAAGACCTGACGAAGAGTGGGGAAGGGCTTAAAGTCTCCATGACTCTTTTTCTCCTTTTCCCTCCTGGCGAACCCGTGCCAGATACTAACGACGCTTCGGCTTTAAACCCCTCTGCGCCTCGGCCCGGCATCTGTACGCAGGGGCAGTAACACCTCGCCCCGACCCCCTGGGCATTCAAAGCGGCTCATTAACGTTGATGAAGCACTCAGCGGTGGCGGGACCGGCGCCTGAGTAAAGCCCATGAGGAAATCGGTAATTACCTATTTAGCGCTCCGTTTGGAGGCAGAGCGTGGGGGAGACGGGAGGCCCAGGGGTTACCACAACTCGCGCGTTAAAAACACCGAGATGTGGTGCCGAGGAGCCGGATCTGGGCACTCGCCAGCGTCGCCCCCCTCGCCAGCCCGCTCCGCTCCGCTCCGCTCCCCTCGGGGTCCCGCCGGGCCGGCCCGCCCGCAGGAGCGCAGCGCCCGCGCGCGGAGCGCCAGGCCCCGCCCCCTCATGCATATGCGCGCGCCCTCATTAGCCTACAGTTGAGGCAGGCCCCGCCCCCCGGCAGCCATTTGTAGCCGGAGCGCCGTGGCTGCGGGGGCGGGCGGTGCTCCCTCGGCTCCGCTCCGCTCCGCTCGGCGCTGCGGCACCGCACAGCGGGGCGCTGCCGGCGGCGCGCTTGGCAGAGCGCAGGGGCGGCGGGGCCTGCGGCTGCTCAGCCCCGGCGGGCCGCGGAGGAGAGCGGGAGGGAGAGAGGCGCCGGACCCGCCGGCGGCGGCGCGGCCGCCGCGATCGGCTCCGCTCGGCTCCCCCATGGCCGCGGGCTGCAGGGACGGCCCGGGGCAGGAGAAGTACCGGCTGGTGGTGGTGGGCGGTGGCGGCGTGGGCAAGTCGGCGCTCACCATCCAGTTCATCCAGGTGAGGGGCCGCGGCGCCCGAACGGGGGGAACCGCTCCGCCCGGCCGCGGCGCCGGGGCCTGGGCGCTGCCCTGCGCGCAGCGCGGGGGGGGGGGCCGGGGCCGGCGCGGCGAGCGGCAGCTCCCGGAGGCGCCGCGGGCTGGTGGCGGCGGCGGGTCTCGGCGCGCTGCCGGGCGGGGAAGCGGGAAGGCAGGGCCGGGGGGGCGGCGGCGGCGTGACCTTGAGGGGCCCGGGGCGGTGGTCGGGGCGCGGCGCCTCGGGGCGGCGCGAGCCCCCGGGAAGGTTCTGGAGGGCGGGAAGGGGTGGACGCCGTTCCCGGCCCGCCGGGCGCCTCCGCCGCGCTGCTCCAGCGGCCGGCGCCGCCGGGGCGGGGTTGCGCCGGGCCGGGCGCACGCAGCGCCAGGGGTGCGGGATGTCCGGGGCCGCCGGGGCGCTGGGAGCGGTGGCCTCCCGGTGGCGCGGGCGGGGTGCGGCCCCGCGCTCCGCCCGGGAAGCGGCAGTCGCCGTAACCAGCCGCTGCCGGGCGAGCAGTGACACTCGGCGTTCGGCTCCGAAATACCTGCCCCGGCGCGGAGCCTCCGCCGCCTGTGCCGGCCCCGCCAGAGGCGAGGGGGCTCTGGCAGCCCCCCTGGGACAGGAGAGGGACTCGCAGAGACGGGCCACGACCTCCGACCGGCCATCGCCCGCCGCCCCTCCGAGCTCTCGCCGTTCGTGCTTCAACTTCTACGTAATTCAACTTTTTTCCCTACTAACGTCTAGTAAAAACCATGACGGAATAGGTGATGTAAAGTCTGCGTGTTGGTCTTATGAGGAAGAGTCCATTTTCCTGTTCTGCCACTAATTCAGCCATAACCCTGTTATTTATTTTCATCTTCTGCCCTGTTGCTTTTAGTGTTTCTGCTGCTGTCAGGGGAGCGTTATTCATTTACCTCTCTCTGTTCATGGTGGAAGGAGGAGGTAGCTACCTGCGTTCTGCTTGCTCTTGTTACTGGTGGCAGAGGAGCAAATCTGGAGAGAATGACTTTTTGTTTGTTTGCTTTAATTCCACCTAGGAGAGGTCGAAATATTCTACCTACCCTTAAGACAGGCCATTTGACAGTGAGGCAAACTTGTCTTTTAACCCTTGAGGCAATGATGTTCTCAAAATATTTTGTTAGAGCAGATGATTAGATAGCAAATAGACTTTTTTTTTTCTTCTTTAGATTTTCTTCACTAATGCATGCATCTATGTGTTGGTTAGCTGTGCTATTCTGCTGAGAATTTAAGCTCTGCGGTGTAGACTAAGTAACTGCATAGAAAATAATTTTAAAATCTGGATAAGTACTGGATACTGAATGCTTAGAAGATCCAGTATTGTACAGAACGTTAAAATAACTGACACTAGGAGAATCCGTTCTTTGGAAATTAATTTGAACAGTGGATTTGAGATGAAATGGAAATCTGTGTTGTACAGGTGCCTTGTTCGTTGGATGTGTAGATGGCTGGTCGAAGGCTGGTAAGATATGGACTCGCTGGTCTGTTTGAAGATGATGGGGCTAGAACAGCTGCAGTCCTCTCGGTGCATGCATTGAATTCGTCATCGCTTGTATATGGAGATAATAAATTACTGTAGTTGACTGAAGCTGGTTTAGAGTGCTGTTCACTCTTAACATGGTACTGTTGCTTTAAATGGTATTGCCTGTGTCTTCCTGTGGTCACTCAAACTGGTTGTGACAGTAATGTGGCTTATGTTCAGTTCTGAGATGCTGCTGTCTTGGAAAATGTTGCGGAATGGATCTCTGGAGACCCTGGCTATGTTGAAGGCTTTTGGATAATTTTAACTTCACAAAAAGAATCGGTGTAATTTCTATGGAAGATGTAAGGGGAGGGGGGGGAAAGTGCAGTTCACACTTGGTGCCTCGATATGTCCATTTAATTTAATAGCAATAAGGTTCTGCCAAGTACTGGATAATTTCAATGTTTGCATTCCGGTAGACGTTCCTTCTTTAAACTAAAAGCTTGAGCTGCACCCATAAAGAAATAAAAGCCTTTGCTTAAGTGCTGCGTC
This sequence comes from Tauraco erythrolophus, assembly GCF_009769465.1. Taxonomy (NCBI): domain Eukaryota; kingdom Metazoa; phylum Chordata; class Aves; order Musophagiformes; family Musophagidae; genus Tauraco; species Tauraco erythrolophus. Next base: position 14,551,397 of record NC_141470.1, read on the forward strand.
TGAGACTTGTGTGAATATCTGCAAAATAGGAACCTGCATCTGCTTTGTCATGTATAAGGATATCTTCAAAGTAATAGCAGAAAAAGAAATAGTTCACTTTGAAAGAGCGGTGAGGGAGCAGCACTGTAGCTGACATGTTGAGGGTGAATTTTTCAAAGCAACTTATTGTCAGTTTGTATTAAGTTATCGGCATCTTTTTGCCCTCTCAGGTGCTTTGTCTTGGGATCAAATCTTGCCACCATGAAGTGATGTTTAGCAGAAAATTCAACCTTTTGAAAAAATGAGAAATAGTTGGGAAGTGAAGACTTTCTGAGCAGGACCTCAGGTGCCTTAGAGGAGAGCTCAGTATTGTTTCTGTGATTGCTACGTAGTTACGGACAATCAGAGATGAGGCTTGGTGTATGATTTATATACCACCGTATCTTGCTGAGCTCTTAAAGCTTATGATGTTATCAAGCGTGTGCGATGCTATGCAATCGCTTCTGTAGCTTCTGTATGGCAAGTGTATTGCCAAATATGTTGTTTGTAATCAATTTAAAAACCATTTAAAACAGTTTCTATGCAGTCTTAAAAGACAAACAATTCATGTGCTTCGTTTTCGGAGTTTCTTAGGATTAAGTGACAAACTCATAGTTGCTTCAGTAAAACATGGATCGGTACTAGTTCTTACCATGTGACAAATCTTGATGTCAGTGAAGGATTTAGGTTCTCTTTTACTTCTTTACTGCTTATGTTTAAATATTGTTGTCAACAACTCAATTTTGAAGCTTCAAAACTAAAGTTTCTTCTTACTAATAGTAGCAGATATTTTTGCACTTGGTCTTGCTTTCCTATAATCCTGTATTTAACTTTTAGTAAATCAGTGCTCAAGTATAGTTACTCTTGCTTCTCCTTCAGTGCTGTTGATTATTTTCTAGTAAGCAAGACTGTTGTGGTGATAGGATATCGTGGGAAAGCCTGTGTTGTGATTTGTGTTGTATCTTTGAAAGACTAAGGAGGATTCATGTTTGAAAATGGGAAAACCCTTCGTTTCAGATGGAATAAATGAAAACAAGAGGAACTGGAGATGTAGGAAGAACCAGTTCATCTTCTTTCTTTTGCCAGCTTTCTGGGGTTTGTGCACAGCCCATCCTTTCCAGCCTTGTTTGGTGGAGAAATGGATAGCGTTCATTCTTACAACAGTAGTAATGGCTGAGGTTGGACTCTTACTATGATAACAATCAGCACGTAAAGTGCTTGGGTGCACAGTGCCCTGGGTGAGAGAGTGTCAGTTCCTGAAGGTTGTTGTGCCTCAATCTGAGCCGAAACAACCATGTTTTTCTAAGGAGACTGAGTGAGCACATCCGTGTTGTACAGTGAAAGCTCTTGCGCGTACTGCGTTGAGCATGGCTGTGCTGATACGGTAGGAATGGTACACGAGATGTAAACTGGTCGGTTGTGTGTAATTGCCGGTGATCTGGGGTTCACTTTTCAGAAGTTCATCTAACAGCTTGGAGAAACTTCAGAGTACAGATTAGCAGATCAGAGCTTTCAGTGATTGGATGACTGGTGTGCTCCTCAAAATTCTTCCTCTGGGGAGATAAACACAGCTCGATATTGCTGTTGGTGGGCCAGGGTTTTGTCCTGGAAATATCAAATCATTTCCTTTAAATCAGGATATGATATATGAATTTAGTGCTGTCAAGTCTGTGCCCTGTTAAGACGGGAAGTGAAGACGTTTTAGTTGTAGAGGAGAGCTGATGGGATCTGTCGCAGCTATAAATGCTAGGAAAGCAGCAGTGAATGATAGTTCAACGTAACACCACAGTATTCTGTAAAACTTTAAGTGATAGAACTAAGCATTCCTTCTCTTATTTAAAACATACAGAAATAATCCATCATGCTCATATCCCAAGAGGCAGGAAACTCTTAAAATGCATTGCAGGCAGTTAACTGGCCTCTTAGCAGGCTGAGGTATTTGGGAGCCTGAGCTGTGCAGAGCACACAGCTGTTGCCACAATAGCTTTTCTCCAGCTGTCATGCAGAGGTCTGTCACAAAATACCCCACATTCCCTTCTAACTCAGCCCTTTGTAATATTCAGGTTTCCTTGCTCAAAGGGAGTGCAGCCTAGCAGATACCTAATCACCCTCTGTGTTTTTTTTTTTTATTCCTGCAGTTGCCATGAAGTTTACTTCATTCTTTTTTTTTTTTTAAGCTGAACAATGTATAGCCAGTTTTAGCAGCATACAGCAAGAAAGCCACTAACATTTTGTTCTTTCAAATCTGCTCTGCAAAACAGTGGATGCTTTTGATGAGAATTGTTAAAATTTTGTCATGCTGTTTTTCCACTACTTAAAACTAAAGCTTTTGTTTTGAGGCAATGACATGTATTTTTGCATGCGCAGACTTTGGTGACTTACAGAAATGTATTAATTCCTGTTAATAAATCTCACTAGAACCTTGAGGTGGTGTTGACTGAATGTAATTCAGTGTGGCTGAGTTGAGCTTGGTTTGTCAGTCAGCTTAATGTTAACTATAGCAATGCATGAACACATTTGAGACAGCTAAAATAATTAATATAATATAAAATATATGTAGGGGTTTGGGTTTTTTGTTTGTGTGCTGACTTCATGCTGTGTTTATTTATTAAGCTTAATTCTTACTGCCAAATTTGTAAAATATTTTTCCTACTGTTCTTAACTGTCAGTGACAAGTTCTAATTGGAGCTGAGCTTACTGTTATACTAACTGGTGAATAAAATGAGTTGGATGTAGATTTGTTGACTCTTCAATGTTCATATCAGACACTTTTCTGAAAGCAAGCATATATGACTTGCAGATGGGTGGTGAGCAGCTGTTCAGACTTTCCTCCTCCCCTTTCCTTTTCCAAGCTGCTACTTTCACAAGACTCTTAATTCTCATTAACTAGTAATAAAGCTAAAGGTGGGTTAATCTCAAAGTATCTTTTATGTCTGATGTAGCTGTTGGACATGAAAATAGCTTGTTCTGAATTTTATGGTAAAGCTCTAAAATAAAGTAAAGCGATTGAAAAGCAACAACTGAAAATGCAGCTGGTGTTCGAGCCAGCGTGTTGGATGTTTGACAGACCCCGATGTCTCGGTGTACCACTTTTGTATGCTGGACTTGGCATGTGCGAATCCCCCTGCAGTTTCTAGGTACTCCGACTAACTGTTGCTGACCGTCCAAAAAAGTTCTTCGAGTAAGCGCATGAGAAAATCAAAGGAGTAAAATGCCATGAATTCCGGGCTGCAAATCCATGTAGGGTTACACCAGGATTGGTATGCTTACATTTTGATAAAGCATGGGGCCTTCTTACGGTAAGTAGTACAGTGTAATGTGAGGTGACAAAACACAGTTCAGGAGAGTGAGTGACTGATTGTTGGTATCTCTTGAGGTTAAAGGTGGGAAGTAAAAATCCTAATCAAAACAAAGCACTTGTGATGCAGTCACCTGGAATAATAAGGGCTGCTTGTTGAGCTGCTTGTGAAACTCGAACCGCTGAGCTCCTCACTTCCTAGAGCACTGCTACCAAACAAAAGATTTGTCTCGCTCAGGTTAGTGTGGATCTGCAACCTGGGGAAACGTAGTAGGTGACTTCAGGCTTGACTTGCAGGCGAGAAGGAAGTGTTAGTGTTCTGGTATAACTAGCAATAGTATAACACATCATCACTTAGCCAGCAGGGATGCTGTGTGTTAAATGTACATGTAGGGTAGAACTGAGCTGGGTTTGAAAGCTGGCATAAATTTGGAGTAGCGCTTCAGTTTTGAAATGCTGTTCGTTCGATTTTGAGGAATTTACAGTCTTCTCCCAAAGTGAAATTCCTTTGGGATAACTTAAACCACACTGCAGTCAAAGCACCGTTCCATGTGTTAACCCCTAGCAGCAGTTGCTTATATAGCAAGTAAATATTGATGTACCTTTTAGTTATCAGGTTGTCTGCTACTGCCACTTGCACAAGGAGTACTGGCACAGCTTCCCACACTGGCCGGTGTGCCCTTCGCACTCTTGGGGATGAATAGGCAGCCGCTGGCCTGTAGCCCAGTTCCTCCTTCCCGTGCTGGAGGGAGAGGCTCCTGCTTCTGGCTTGGGCTGCAGCTCTGAATTCCAGTACTCAGTAGTGGTGGCAGAAGGTGGCTTTTGTAAGTAGAGCCCTTATATTGAGAGAATTTTGAAGGACCGGAATGGCTTGTGTTTGTATACCTTGTGCAACCCATCTGCATTTACCAAAAGCATTGCCAGCACTGAAAACGTGGCTGAGCTCCTTGATGTACCCGAAGAAAAATACCGACATTATGAAGTAATATGTGGCAGTCTTCTAGCCGGCTGGTAGGAAGCTAGTTCTTTTTGCAGACCTTCCTAAAAGAGTCACTCTTCAGGTCTAGACTGGTATGATACAAGGGGATAGTTTCTCCATTGATTGTGACGATGCAGATGGCTTAACTGCACTGGATTGGTAGTCTTGTCATAGGCACTGTTAAAGGAAAATGTAACGTGCAGGTAAATGCAGTACTTAACTATGAACGTGTTCTATTTCAAGAAGTATGTAAAACCAGCATTAAAACTGAAATCGTACCTGTAATTGTTTGGGGTTTTTTTTGTTTCTTTTTTACTTTTCCCTCTTACTTTGCATAAAACATATCCAAAGATTTCTGGATGTAACTCTGATCAACCAAGAGAAATTTTCGCAGAAAGGGATAGACTGAAGGGGATCCAGTTTAAAAAGCCTAATTGTAAGTAATACCGGTAGGCGATGTTTGCCCTACAAAGCTGCTGGAGTTTTATTTTGAAATGCTGACAGATCGTAGCAGTAGCCAGTTACTACAAATTTAGAGTGTTGAGTTGGATCCCAGGTGAATTATTTCCATCTAAGCAGTGAGTGATGCCCTACCTATTTGTCTTGAATTGTTGTGTTTTTTTTTTTTTTTTCCCCCCTCAGCTCTATTTTACCTTCTGTTATTTGCTGGTTTTATGTTCTGTCTCACAGCTTAAGCATGGTTGCAGCTTGGGTCTGGGATAGCCTGTAAGGAACTCTGTGGGAACAGGTAATACGAAAGAAAATAATTCTTTCCTCTCTTTATAACTTATTTACCTGAAATAGATAGCAGATGAAAAGGATGTTTAGTTAATCTGTTTGCTTTGCCTTTTCTTGCGTATTCTCCTTTGACGACACACCATGCGTATCCTTAAGCTAGTCACATCCCAGTGTGTAAACTGCCTGATACGCAGCACTGCCTCTTGGATGGAACCTCCATCAAATGAGAATTAAGTTTTTTTAATAAATTGCTTGCTTTTACTAGTCACTTAGAGGGCTGGCTGGAATGCGGAGCACAGGCTGTTCGTGGTTAGGTTAAAGAAGGTCACGTATTCGCGTTTGAAGCGCTCGATCTCGCGACTAATCCAGCGCTGTGTGCAAGGCTGCCATCGTTAGCGTGAGGTCGGGCTTTCCGAGCTGCTGCTGGGAAGGGAAAGGTTGGAGAACCAGCACTTCAGCTGCATTCGGGTGTACACAGAGCCTTGACCCTGAGCTGGGTGGAGGCTCCTGAGCTGACCATCCCGCGCTTCCCCGCTTACATGGGGCAGTGCTGTCAGCCCTCTGCACCGGTGGACATCCTCTTGGACGGTCAGGTTCTGTGGGTTTGATTTGACAAGCTGGTACTACCAGTAAGGAAAAATGCTCAACAGGCCCCTGTGCTGCCACAGCAACGTACCACTGTAGCTATTCACTCCATCTAGTTCGCTGAAACTCTACAAGCACCCCGAGTTAAAAATAACCAGGGAATGTGTTTTACCCAGGATGGGTTACCCTGTCTGGTTCGCCGTGCGGCTCTGCAAACAGCTTCGTCTGGCTGTCATGTTCATTTAACCAGGCCTGCTCCAGCTTCTCTGCTGTGTCCAGAAAATCATCGGTAGTTTCTGGTGAGTCTAGATAGGGGCGAGTTCAGATGGTAGGAATGTATGCGAAAGGGCGCTATTAAAGATTGCGTGAAGTACTAGCTGTTAGGACCAGCGTGCATTAATAATTAACTAGATGTTAGCACTGACACAAAAATGCTACAGTTAGAGCAAAAAAAAATAGCGTAATACTAATTACCACAGTATTCTGCAAAGATGTTTATGCAGAAGACCTACGAGAAGTGTTATTTCTCAGCAGATTAACCTTTGGTACACATACTCGTAACTATCATCTGTGTCACTTTCTTCAAGTCTTTTAAGCCAGAAAATAAACTTGAGCTTCCCCAAAACTTCAAGGAAATTATTTTTCCAGTCCTGTTCTAAGTATTCTGTAACTGTAGTGATGTAATATGTTGAGTTGGTAGTTATATTTGCTAGGAAAAGGTGGAATCTTAAAAGCACTGCAGTTACTGTTTTGAGTTTTTAGGGCAAAACTAACTTGCTCAGGTCGTACCACAGAGCATCTTCAGCATTCCTCATTTAAGCCGATATAAATCTATAAACCTGCAAGCAAATCTGTATATTTTGCTTTTTGTGTGTTAAGTAGACCGTGAAATGGTAGGATGCTGGTAATAAATCTGTGTGAAAAATCTGGCATCTTTGGGTAGAAAAGTGATCTGCTAAGCTTCTGCTGTTATTAGACTTAATTCTATGTAAGGAGAGTAAATGAGGTTACAGTAATATGCACTGCTTGAGGTAGGAGACTTATAAATTGTTTTTCTAATACTGTTTTTGTGTTTGTCTTTCCTTTTATGGAGGTTCTTTGTAATCGTGTGTAAAAAATAGTTATTGATAATTTACTTGTGTATGTGCTACCAGCTCTACTAATTAAGAAAAGTTATAAATGCATGGCTCTACTAATTAAAAAGAGTTATAAATGCATGTTATAAATCCATACAATGTTTTCTTCTACTCACTCACACTAAGAAGTCTAACCTGAAAAAATAAGTAATGGTGATGTAATCTAAAAGGATTCTGGCTTTGCATGACCCGACAATACTAAGAATGCAATTAAAAGTGTATTTTAATTTCATCTTGCAAATTCAGTTGCTTCTTAGGATTTTTTTTTTTTCTAGTTGCTTGTCTTCAAAGTCCTACAGAAACATCCTTGCACCTTTTTCCTGCCTTCCCCAAACTCCAAACAAAGCTATCTGAAACTTGGCCTTGTGTCCCGATCGAGATTTCCAAGACACAAGTATATGTGCTGTGTCATTTTGATTTCCCATACTTTGACTTTAAGTGATGTCCCTTCTCCCCGTGAATTGGGTTCTCACGGTGCTGGGAGTTCTCAACTTGAGGTCCTGCTTGGGGTCTTAAATATCATGGGTGGAGACAATGTCCTCCTGTAGCACTGCAGGGAATTTGGAGAACTTCATCAGTAGGTTGTATGCCATGATAAACAATTTCCAGACCCTCGAGTTTGGAAGTAAATGTGAGGCCAAAATCCATCTTAGCACATAAGCAAGGTAAAGCAACTTTATCGATGAAGCCAAATGTGTCTTGCCTTACCATCTGAGAGTATTAAAATGAGAAGTTTTAAACCGTGGAAATGCATCTTATTTCCATCTCTGTAGGGATAGGTTGTATGTGTGGTGGTATGTTGTGGGATTTGGATTTTCTTAGATATTAAGTATTCTGCCTGTGGCATCCAGTGGACTTTGAATATCCTGCCTTGCTACTTACAATACTGACCCTTACCAGGTTGCCACCGACTAACAGTGCTGTTGACTGCTTCAGTTTGGTCCAGATGCTTGTTCTTCGAGCTGTTTCATGTCCAGAAGTCTCTTCCCATAAACTAAGGGAAAAGGTATACTAAAGCTCTGTGCAATCTTGTGTACGGTTTAACTACTTCTCTGGCTTTTGGTGCAATATTGTGTTATACAAGTGATGCTGTCAACTGCCAAGGTACGAAACCTGAAAGCTCTCATCTTGTTTGACTGCTGCAGTAACTAAAGGTTTAAGCTGTGTTTCGTACCTAGATTATCAGAGGATTAATAATCTGGAGGCATGCTCTGAAATAAATCAACAGAAGGGAACTGGGCTGCTTGCTATAACTTCTTGAGCCTGATTTTAGCATTAAATGTTACATGAAAGTAGGTTTTCAGCAGTCAAGATAATTTAAGATGCTTCTGTTTTTAGCAGTTACGTGGTTCAGAACTTGCTGTGTCACATCGCTTCAGCCGTGGGGGGTAATGCTGTAAAAAGGATCACAAAAACCCAGGTAAAATTCTCCGCAGCTAATGCAGACCGACGCAGTTACACTGAGCACCGTGTGCAGGCAGAGCTTGGCAGGGAGCAACGGGACGGGACAGGCAGCAACTTCTGCAGCAGGTTAACCACTGAAGATGATGTGTGTACAACTGCATGAAGCCTTGTACACTGGGGGGAAGTTAACTTGTTCCAGCTCTGCTCAGGATGGAGAACGAGACTTAAGAGCGGTTGCTCTTATCGTGTAGAGCAAACATAAGATGACTTGCAAAATGCCTCCTGTGTATAATACTGATGAGTGAGTCTCGTTATCTGATAAGAGGGTGTTCAGCTGAAGTCTCTCAGCCTTTAGACTGTGTCAGATCCGCTAATGGAGCAAAAGGTTTGATTTCTTTCAGGTTCAGCTAGAAACGTCAAGGCAACTCTGAGGCTTCAAGCTATTGTGGTCTCCTGGCTGGCGTAGCTACAGTGGGTGCCTGCGTGTGTCTCAGACCACTAAGGCTGACAGTTTATTGCGGGTCAATGGCATAGCTCTCCGATCCCCTCAGGTGTTGGTTCTGAGAGCATCACTTTGTGTGAGGAGACGTTTTCGCATTGAGTGTTTTACTTTTAACAAGGATGTTTAAAGCCCCAAAAATTTCTGAATTCCTGCATTTGTGGCCTAAATCTACTAACTACAGAAAATGTTTTGTGTCTTTGGAGTTTCTGCTTTGTTTCTGTCGTGCTGGAAAGGTACACTCAAATACATTGATGTACACATCTCAACTTCTTTCTGTTTAAAAAAAGGCACTTCAAAGCTCAGGTTTTGAAGTAGTTAAAGATACTTTTTGCTTTTGCTCTCTAGAAGTTTTTGCACACATTAGAATGGATATAGCATGTATCAGGTACCCAGAGGATTTGATAATTCTTCTTATGTCTGTGAAACTAAGTCATGTATATTCTACAGAGGTTGATGAAACTCAGTAACGCTTGTAAATTTGAAATTGACCGATCTCTATGTTGGTGAGACTGTGTGGGAAAAGAGCCTCAGATCTGAAGTAGTCCCGCTCCCTAGTCCCAGTATTATCTGCCTCCTTCCAAGTAGGTTACATTCCACACATTTTTAATATGGCTTCCCCTCCTCCATAGCTGCTTTGACTTGTTTTGTGGGGAGACTCGAATATTTTGACTGACACACCAGAAGTCTTCTCCTAAAAGAGGAAACCAATAGTAGAAGTGTTCACTTTGAGCAGAATTTGAAAATAATCTGATCTGTGCTGACTGGATGTCTGTTCAGAGGAATTGCGAGGATGTCTGTTCAGAGGAATTGCGATGTGGGGTCTTAAAATACCTCTGAGATAGAGATTTTACTCAAGGTTTAAGAGTTTGTGATTTTTCTAGTGTAAGAGCTAAAATCGCACCTTGAAATTGTGTTCTGTGCACTTCTTCAATTTACAAATATTGTGAAGAAAATAAAAGCCCTGCATCTCTTGACATGATCTCCTGAAAAAGGTGCTGACATTGTCCCTGCGTGAAGGAGGGTGGTGATCTGGAAGAATTTGTTCAGGGTGTTTGCAGAAGATGAATAATTTAAGCTGCAGCCACTCACTTCAGACTGGCTGATTGAGACCAAGTTTTATAACAGCTGAACAGTTTACGTTAAAACTTAAAAATGTACTGCACTGCATGTACTTTTAGCTGTTTTGTACATGAGTGCTTCCATGCCACTCGAATAGCCTGAGAAATTTAAAAGTATCTCAGCTTTTCCCTGGTGCTAGTAGTTACTATGAGATACTAATGTGATTGCCTAACACTATTCAGCTAGGTGTGTATCGTCTTCTTTAACTTCTTCCTCGAATGGACTGTGATACCTCTGATATCTCCTAAGTCTAGAATAAATACATGAAACATGGTTAGTGAAAGGCTCTCCTGCTACTTGATTCTCCTGAGCAAAACCGTGTCAGTCCTAGCTCTGTTGCTGGCTGAACACCTCTGAGCTGGACCGCTGACTTCTTGTCAGCTTCCACGCTAGTGTTTTCAAGCGCGTGCACTGTCGCAAACCAGCAGCAGTCTGCTCTCCAACAGTGGGCTACCACGGCGATTCATAGGAAGATATCCCTAGATTTGTTTTAACGTCTTATCTTCAGGATCTTACAATAATTTCCTAAACCTGAAGCGCATAGGCTGTAAGTGCCAAAACATATTTGTAGAGGACTTTGTTGTAACTCTGCTTTCTTTCTAAAAAAACAAACAAACAAAACCCACAAACAAAACAAAACAAAAAAAACCCAAAACAACAAAAAAACCCAAACCCCACAGTAATGCTATCTTGATTCTGTTCAACAAGTTTGTAATGCATATGGCGCATCTAATCAGCTTTGGGTTTTGGTCCTTATGAAGATTGCTTTTAACACATGTGCAGGAAATGAGTCTAGAAGACTTACGATTTAAATTAAATATTTTCTAATGCTGGAAGAAGGCTCAAAAGAGAAACTGCTTGCCTTTAACTGGTAGCATCCACCCTGCCCTTGTAAATAATGTTAACTTTGCTGCATGTTAAAAGGTGACAGAGCTGCACGGTGGTAACGCTGCGTTCAGAGGTTACATTCACGCTTGGCTACGTGCGAGTTAACCAGCAAGAAGATAAGGTCTTCTGAGGGGAGTTTCTGCTTGTCTTACTGATGTGCTGCCTGCCCAGAGACTTCACCTGTGATTACTGGGAATCTGAACAGCACTGAATAGTCCATTATTCTAAGTATGATGAAGTTGAAGAACCTGTTTCTAATCTATAAAAATGAGAGAAACTAATGTGCTTTCCTGTGGTTTGGGTGCAGAAGGCTGGCTGCCTGTGCATTCCACGCTCTGTTTTCTCTTCACTGAATGCCTTTACCACAAGATCACTACTCGGTAGAATATGGGAGCGGAAATAGCAGTATGGTTTTTTTTAGTGGTGGTTTTTTTTTTTTTTAAAAAAAAAGACGACAAAAAAACCCTCTGATCAAAACCCGTGAATTCTAAAACCTTCTTCTGAAAGTAAACAAATTGAAGGTGTTTGCACACCACTCACATTTTAAGATGACATTCACTGTACTGCTGCCTCTTTATACCTTTAAACAAAGCATTTGCCTAAGTTCTTTGCTCAAGAAAGCAATCAGATAATGAGGTTCTCTACTTATTTAAAGTCATGCTTTATTGTGTGTGCCTGTCAGACCAGGGAAGAATATTGCATGTTACAGTTTGAATTTAGAAGTTACAGTGTAGATGATTTTCTTAATGACAGTGAGTGCTTTTAGGTGATGGAGTATGTTCTTCCCTTCAGGACAAGATGTTTTAAGCTATCTTCCCCACCAGATGTACGATAAAGCCACTTTTTCAAGTGCTACTAACCTGTTACAGTGCTAGAGGCTGGCAGCATACAGTGGATTTGGCTAGTTTGGTATGAGTTCCTCACTTCTGTACATGTTATACATTGGGCTCAGGTAATTTATTTATTAACTGCTCAGTTTCTATCAATGTGAACTTTCTTGGAGAGAGGAGAACTTGAATTTATGTTGTTTCTAATGTTTTTGTTTCAGGATTTTATAATTGCTGTATTTCATGCTATCGAAACTCTTGGGTTGCCTTCTGTCTTCTTGCACTTTGCATGGGGTGGCTAATTCTTCTGTTGCTGTGCCTTCTGCACTGTAGCATCAACCTCTGCTTGGATTATGGCCACTAGAAATGAGGTGGGGAATGGGTGGATTGCTTTGAAGGAGTTGGAAAGGCAGCTAAGAGCAGCAAGGTTACATTTCAAGAGTAACAGATTCCCTCCTGGAAAATCTTATGGGACCTGTTAAGTTGAAAGACTAGTGTAGTGTAGCTGATTATGGAATTTGGTAGTGTAAGTTTAATTTGTCATGTTAAGACAATAAACAAAAAGGATCTTCCTTGTAAGTCGCTACTAGCCTCTGTAGAAATCTAATACTTTCTGTGCTGTTTGTTGGTTTCATACTAGTATCCTCTTTTCTGAGCTTGCTATCTGCTCTAAGAGTATTCGTATAAGTAACTTTTTTTTTTAAAGGCAAAATACCTTATTGTTGAACAAATTGCTGAGTTGCTTTTGTGGCAGTGGCTGGTCACAGAATCTGTCCTGAAGAAGCTAGCTTACTTCATTGCACACTTGTTGCAAGTTAGTAATTGTAAAATCAGAGAGAGGTAACAGCAGGGAGTGGAACCAACTCATCTTAAGTGGAGAAATACAACTAGCGTGATCATTGTTGATACAACTAGGTGATCATCATATTTTTCGTCAGCCCTTGTCCTTCCTCGCTTTGATCATACTTGTACGTGGTTTAGATAATATGTTTACTGATACTTTTCATGACCCGTATTCATATGATGTGCACCTGTTTTCCAGATAGCGATGCTCTTCTCTTCAACTGATGTCTATAAAGGAATATTATATAGAGAAGTCAGCATGTGTCCTCTAATGCAAACGAGGTAAATCATGTGAGCTGGCTGCTCCGCGCAGGCTGATGGCAGCTCGTAAGTTTAGAAAACAAGTTTATTTGAGAATTTATGTAAATCTTTGTGAAAATGAGAGCACACAGGAGACAAAAGGGAAATCACCTTGCTGGAAACCCCCAGAACACATTTTGACTATATACTGTTACTAAACTGAAGTGTCTGAATGTGAAGCTTTAGTTTTTAAATTCACACCTTTGAGCCTAAAAATCCAAAAGCTTGCCAGTCTTGAGGATGGGATGATGAACTGGTCAACATGAGTAGAGTGTAGAAGAATCACAAATGCTTTAACTTGTTAGTGGTGTGCATATGTTATTTTCCTTTAAACTTGAAAGCCTGCTAGAATACAAGATTGTGTTTTATTCAAAACAGGAGTAACAGGAGAGGGAGAGAATAATTTAATCTATTCAAGTGAAATTTGATAAGAAGCTGTCCTTGAAGTTTTGCATGGATGTATGAGTGGCTCTGAAAACTTAGCTGTGCTCCTCTTAATAAGCAATACCAACAGAAAACTGGGCTCAAATGTGTTTAAGCATAGAAATGTGCAATGTTGTAAAAGGATGAGGAGGAAAAACACTTTGCTTGACTGAATTGAGCTGAGATCTGTTGTAGGTAAACTGACAGTGCTTCTGCCCTCTTCTAGTTGGGATGGAGCATTTCCCTAAAGCAAAGTGCAGGAAAGAATGAGTTACCATCAACAGGAAGGAAAGACCTTTGGGTGGGGAGAGTCTGCTAAGCTTTGGAACACCAGCAAAGACAATACTAGAAATTCCCTCTGTGAAAGATTTGTGTCTCTGCAGCACGGATGCTTTCCTGAGTGTTTTAATGTGAGGGTTAGGTGAGGAGCCAAGGGAAGGATGCAGAAAGGAGGATGAGCGTTTCCAGATCTGATGGAGGTTTGTGTTCTCTTAATGGTCTTAATTCCTGTAGGTTCATTTAACAGTCTCCAGAGAGTTTGCTGCTATACTGGAGAAAGAGCATTTTGATGTTAAAGTCCTATTTGGAGTATTAATTTGCTAACCAGTTACTTAAGCAAAGCTGTGTTCACAAGCGTTAGATGACAGAACCAAGAGCAGAGCATGGCTGTCCCAGTGCCCTGCTGTCACAGCATGTGTGGGTGGGTTAATGTTTGGAGCACTTGCGCTTCAAACAATGAACTGCAAGACCCATAGTTTCATGAGGAAAAGCTGTTCACTGGAGAGCCCGGTTTTTGCCTGAGCACCCAGCTCTTCAAAGAGATTAAATGCTGTTTCCTTTTAGCAGTTTGTGTGCTTCTGAATGGGGCTGTCTCTAGCGTTTGTGCTCAATTTGATCTTTAAGCTCTCTTTCCCCTTGGAGAAACCTCACTTGCAATTCTGGAACCTGCTCTAACATACTGCTAAGCAGGATATTAGAGAAGAAAATACTAGACCTTGCTTTTTCAGTGATCTGAAGGTCTATATGACTCTAGTCAATGCTTCTGGCTCAAACAGTGAATTCCTTAAACAATGAGGGATTGTCTGTGGATATAGTGTTTAATGCAAATCGTGAATTTTAGCTGTTACTTATCATCAACTCCACCATGGGAAGTCATGTTGCTCAATGTAAAACTGCTCCAGTCTTTCATTTGCTTCTTTACTGCTACCATAAATGGCCATACTGTGAAAACATGTGTTGACTGTGTGTGGCATTGGATTATGTAGCACCTCAGCTGAATGTTTACTTGCAGTTTCTTGATGTGGTTCATAATAGATTTGGCTTTTTGTAATGTGAAAGTAGGTATTTACACATAAAACTGTAGTTTGTGGCATCATATAATGTGAAGCAGATCTCGATATGAGAACAAGTCTGCTAATGCTCATCTTTAGCATTCTGTGTCGCTGGGTTTTGTTAACTGAATGAGGATGGTGCCTTATAGGAGATAATGTTGTTTGTTGTTTTTTTTTTTACCTTGTTTATTACAGCACTTGGTTTGAGGGTAATTATATTCTCACCAAGGTAAAACAGTCCTTGTTATCAAAACAACAAATCCTCTGAAAATGTAAAAGACAGGATTAACACCTAACTGCTTAGGTCCTCTAGCTCAAAGGTCAGGTGAAATATTAATGTAACACTGTTAATGCTGTAGATGTTAATTAATGTAGGTAATCTCTATCTTTTTCTATTCTGTGCGGTGTCTATGATAATTCCAAGCAAAAAAGTAAGCTCCCTCTGAGCTTCCCCTGTGTCTCCTTGCCCTGTGATTTGGAGTGATGCTGACTAAGAGCAGTACTACACCTGCAGGTGCAGAGACGAAGGGGAAGAAACATTGTGGTTGGTTTTAGTATAAGCAAATGTTTTGCTGGTAAATATGCTTTTTTAAGATGGAAATTGATGCTTACTTAAAAATGTAGGCTGAATACTGAAGGCAAAAGCAGTTTTAATTAAAATTGGAGAACATAAGCGTGTTTCCATTTGACACTCACTCTTGACTTTAAAGTTGCTGAGGCTGAAAATTCTGGCGCTGCTTAAGAGTGTTTGAATTGTGCCTACTGGGGCTTTAGGATATCTTCCTTTTCCCTGTAGATCAGCTACCGAGCTAATTTTAGCAAGACAGTGCTTGTAACCAGCTCTGCATGAGGAATCTTGCTCACGTGTCAGGATTAGCAGCTGTGAAACCGCTCCTCGATAGTTTCTGGTTCCTGGAACTGGAGTCTGTATGCGTTCACCCCATATGTAAGTTGTGACAATATCTGTCATGCTGTGCTTTTGAAGTTTTCTTTAATTGGGAGGACAGTGCCACTCAAGAACTTGCTTCTGTCGACCTCCCTAGTGAGCGTTCCTGTTGTGAAGGATGCGGCTCCACACCGGCCACGTGGCTGGGATTTGCCTGTGGGCAGCCGCTTGCTTGGCCAAGCAAAAGGGAGGGCCATCCGTGCATCCTCTGCCAGGGAAGCATCTCCCCCTCGCTTGTCGTGTCCTTCTGAAGTTCGTGTGACTTCGTGCACGCTGTAAAAATAATTCAGGTGGAATAGGTACTGCCCAGGTTGATACTCTTGAGCTAAGCGTAAGCAACTATGGATTGGGGGTGAGGTGCATAGAAAATGCTAGGTTGTATGTAATTGTCAGATGTTAGTCTGCAAATTTGCTCGTTTAATAGTGAATTCACTGATTCTGAGCGGCTTTGTGCCGCTGAGGTACAGATGTAAGTGTAGCACAGACTTGGGCACAGACCTTGAATAGAAATAGAACATAGAGGCTGGAGCTACTGCAGGGACAGTGTGTTTGGGTTCACTTGTGGAATGCTGACACAAACCATGGAACTTGTAAGCCTTTCCAACCATGAGTCTGTGGTTTGGGTCTTTTTTTGTTGTTGTTTTTATTTCCGTTTAGGATAAAATTGTCTCTGTTACCTCTTGTATTTCTTGTTAGGAACTCCGGCTGACTGTCTCTAACATAAAAGTTCCAGTACGCGTGGCTTTGCCCCTGAAAGGTCAGAAATGAAATGCTACGTTTCCTATTGTAAGCAATCCTCATGTTCTGTACTGCAATTTACCGCTTGATGAGAAAAGCAGTCTGAATTACACTCTTGTCAGATGTGAAGGAGTAATCACCTTTGATCTTGAAATCTGCTGCTCGTGCTAGTAAGAGACACATATGAAGATCTAACTTCTCTGCAAGCACTGATGAGGATGGAAAGAAAAGCATTGCACTCCACTGATATCTGTGATGGAAAATACTCTATTACTTTTTTCAGAGTGGTTCGTCTAGCTGAAGCTTCGTTTCAGTTATGCGAGTCCCCGCTGCAGGTTCCTTGAACTCTGTATATTGAATTTCTAATCTTTTGTTCTTACAGAAACCTGTAAATACTTGTGCTTTTTGACAAGCATTATGCCTCATCATGGTTTTGGGTCAGCCTGCATCACTGAAATGTCTGTTAGGTACCTCTCTGCTGAGATGGAGTAGGGTTTCTCTGTCTTGCTTCAAGGGGTGGAGTAACTTACCACATCACTCTGCTAAGTTTGGTTGACAATGACCAAGTCCGGTGTTTTTTTCTTTCTCCCTTCCCTCTGTCAGAATTGGATCTGTCGAACGCCGTGCTCAAGCAGTTGAACAAAACAAAGGGACTGCTTGTGTGCCAGGAAGATCTGAACACACTGTCTCTAGCATGAAAAGGCTTACACAGCCTGCCCTGACTTGGGAGAGATCCCCTTCCCTGCTTTTCACTCTCACAATTGGGATGGTTAACCTGACACCTTAGGTTAGAGACAAGGCAAAAAATATTCTTAAGCTTTTTGTTGTTTGGCTCTAAATCCCAAAGTAAGGTTGTGAGTACTTCTCCTTGATGTGTCTGGGTTAAAAAATCTGATGCTGAAATGTCAATCTCTTGAAAAAACTTTCCTTTGCAGAGAGATGTTAAGGTTATGGAGCTTGTGGCTGGACGCAGGAGTGACTGGCACGTAGGTGCTCTGTTCTCCTTGCTGGTCCCTGTGGGAGCCGATGCGCTGGCCCTTCCCGGAGCCGCCAAATCTGAAAGTACAGATCGCGTGGAAAAAAAACCAAACACACCACTTATTGACCAGTACAAATTTCCCCCCATCTGAGGTTTTACTGCTTAGCCACAAACTTCTGAGAAATGGTTTCAGCAGGGGGAAAGCATATTTTCATCTTAGAATACAGTGTGATGACTGGTACGGATGTGCAAAAATACCTGGTTTGGTATGGCTTTCACGCTGTGTCTGTTGTAGTGCGAGGAAATTTTAAACTGCCTTGTTAAAAGGGTGTGTTTTGCACGTTAACACTATTGTAGTTTTTTTAGCATGAACTTTTTGTTGATAGCTTGCCACCTGCAAGCTGTTCAGATACCCTTTTCTGAGGGGAAGTTGCCTGGTATGTTTTCATTTTTTGCTGCACATTTTACCATTATAATATGTGCATCATGCAGCTTCAGATGTTGGCACTCTTAAATGATTAACACACTTTCAAGAAGTCCATTATTTCATAGGTATGCAACCAGTTCTTTAATTATCATTTAAAATTCTCGTGCCTCAAGAAGATAACTAGTTTTACTTAGTTGGGTAAGGATTTTGAGGGAAGGCTAGTAGTAATTAGCCTTGCTAATGAAAATAGATGGCTAAATAACACAGCTGCTCAGGATTCTTGGCATTTCTGGTTATGGCACTTTCAAAATTTAAAGATTATAGTAATTGTCTGTAGTCTGCGAAATGAGTCTAGACAGTCTCGTCTCAGGCCAAAAGGTTGGAGTTGAAAAAATATGTGATTTGGGCAAATAAAGCTATTAGAGCTGTGCTCATCTTCTGACACAATAGTTCTTATTAGGTGTAAGTGCTATTTGATAGTTTTTCCTTAGTTTTTCCTAAATAATTAGCTTCTAATGATCAGTCAATAAATCTTTGAAAAATAAAGTACTCCAGATGACACTAATGAAGCTGAATGTTTTCATGTTGGATATTGTCCAAGCTGGTGTTCAAAAATTTCGTAGGATTAACTGTAGTGATGGGGAAAAAAATTGTAGGACAGGAACTAGTGTATTGCTATCTATGACTGCAGTGATCTCATAGTATAAATGGAGTGTGTTACCGGCTCTGAAAGAGTCATCTTAACTTTTGATTACCTATGTGCTAATGATTGTGTCTTTTTTTCTAACAGAACAAGTGTTATGATGAGAACTTCTGGAAGCTTTCACTCCTTTGGTTCAGTCTCTGTTTGGCACTATATATATATGCACAAATTATATATTAAAAATACTTAATATGTATGTTAGAGCTGGGGCAAAAGACATCTTTTAGTGATATGCTGTCTGCTTTTCTGAAGTGTCTGGATGTTTAAAGGTGGTTTGCAGTTGGCTAGTATTTGGATGTGTTTTTTTTTTTAATTTTTAGCTAGTGATTTCAACTGTCTGGTCGCTTGATTGTGCTGCAGGCAGCAGGTATCCATGGTGAAAGATCAGGAGTGGGGATGCCAAAACCTCCCTCTTTCATTAGCAGGAAGATGCTAGTGTAGTTCAATTGTATGGTGACATATTATCCTACAAATATTTAATCCTAACTTGAATCATTCTAGAAAACTGTAGGTTCTGGGTTTAATGCACTTGTTAGCCTAGCTGTATCTCTGTGTTAAATCTTTTAAGAGGAAGAATGTGGAGAACTTGCCTTCCTGGCTCTTTCTGATGAACTGTGGTCTAAGCCCACATCTGCTTCCAAGCTATTGCAAACCTGCACAACTGACAATAGCGCCTGGCTATTTCAGAGAACCGAAATGTCATAGTAAAGATACGAAAAGGCTCTTAGTACCTAAAACTTCCTACTTTCAGAGTAAGAAAGGTATTAACTTCAGAAATTTTTGACCCTAGCTTGCTGGGGAGTCCCAGGGCTCAAACACTTTCAGGGATTTAAAATGTGAAGTAGGAGTTAACATTGCTAAAACACTACTAGAGTTGCTGAAGTGTAGCTTTGTTTTACTGGCATGTTTGGGCTAGAAAAACTTCTTACTGCTTTAATGTAATTGTATGAGTCCAAATGTCCATAACCTAAGCTAGACAATCTGAAAAGTCCAATTAACAAGCAATTTGTTTGCAACTTGAACCTATTCTAAAGGTTGATATTTGATGTGAATACCTGCACTCTCCTCTAGAGTTTTTTTACCATGGAATTAACTTTCAGTTTGCATTTCAGTTCTTTAGTACATTCCTCAAGGAGTTGTGAAGTGGCTTCTTTCTTAATAGACTATAAATGCCCTAAACATGGGTGTTGTCATAGCCTCTTCCTTGAAATACGTTGCTGGCTGTGTTTTAGTTAGATTTAAGTTACTGAAGTGAAGAACTATTTTACTTGATCGTAATTCTTACTCTGTTACTGTACTTACATTTATAAATCAAAAGCTCTTACATTACACCATATATTTTGAGATGTTCTAATGATGTCATGTGTATGAGAAAAGGTATTCTGGTAACTTTACTTCTGCCCCACCAGGGAATTTTTTTTGAGTAACCTTACTTTCTTTTCACTTATAGCTATATTCTCTGTTACCTGTTTATACACATAGCCTAAAATCAGATATGTACTGTTTAAAAGATATCATGGTCATCTTGAGGTAAAAACCTGAGTTCATTCTGAATAGCTTGTGTGAGCTGCTGTGTCAAAAACTGACTGAACCTGATAAAATTTTATGGATGAAAAGATAGCATGTGGTGAATATTTTAACCATTCCTTGAATTGCAAGCAGCCAAGATCAGGAAGATGAAGTATTTGGTGTGTTCACAGTTCTTGTGCATATTCACTGTGAAGCAAAAATGAAATTAAAAGGAATCAAGACTCGTCTATGCTTGTAGTATAGAGTACACTTTGCAGTCAGACATGTTTTGACTTGAGAAATTGCATAGCTGCCTTCAAAGAATTTTGTAGGTGCTTACTGGCATTAAAAGGCTTTAATTCAAGGCATTACAAAGGAGTCTTAACAGACAATGAAAGTACGTTCTCTGATCTTGAGTAATGAAAACTGCATCACCAGGAAGTATTCAAGAGGCCAAAGTTTAATGCATATGTTGCCTAAAACAAGTCTTTCTGTGAGTGTACTTGGTCTTTGGTGTGGTTTGATCTTGAGAAATTTGAGAATTATAAATTGGAGGTAAATGTTCACAGGCTGGTGAGCTGCTAGTACTGAGTTGATGTACAGTGTGGAGAACTGTAAGCTAGTAACTGAAAGGAAGCTTAAGCATGGTGCAGATTCAGTTTGAGTTAAAAAGATGAAAGCTTTTTTTTTTTAGAAAAGTATTGATCTGTTGTTTTTTAAGGAAGATAGTATTTAAAAAGATGGTCGCATGCATTTCAAAATACGTACTAAAAAAACCCACTCTCATCAGTATTCATGTTATATGCATGTAACCAGTACCCACTCTGTCCATAATTCAAGTGGTGAGGCTGCATTAACGCTTTACAGGAGTTACCCTAACAGTATGTTTAAGCTTGGCAGGATATTAGCAAAAAGGCGTGCAATTTCGCCATAAAGTAGCTGTAACTGTTATTTTTTTAAACCTCTATGATTTGAACATGCACCGAGAGGCTGCCTTAGTTATTTCAAAGACACTGTCTTTTCCCTGAGCGAATCTGCTGTCTCTGGGTGGATTCTTAGTTTTTTACACAATCTTGTAATTATCTGTTTAGCAGTTAAAAACTCTCCAGTTTTCTGAGCCTGAGCTGTTTTGCAAGTCATGCCTTGGGTTCCAGGTTTGAGGGAGAGAGAAAAAGGGAGATTGTTTCCTGTGCTGCTGCAGCCCAGACTGGGCTGGAGAAGGTAGAGCTCCTTTATTGTAAGTAGCAATTAGGGGAAGGCCAAAAAATAACAGGCAGTTTTTCTAGGAGTGCTGAAAGGTGTAAAGAGCTGGTGAATGTTCCCTTTCAGAACACAAAAGTCAGTTTAATTTCAGTCTTTGATCTTCCTGATTCTTAGTTGACTGTGACCTGCACAAGAAGTTGATGCTCCAGAACCAATGTGGCTCTTAAATCCCTGATGCGAGTCAGTCCTGCTGAGCTGTGGATGAAATCTGTGGAATTTCCTAGTGTGTGGCTATCTAGAGAAACATCATTGGAAATTAGTGTGTTTGTGGATGCAAAGTTGGAGCATTGGTTTAGGAAATAAAGGTTCATAGACAATTTGAATATGTGTTTAGTGTTCAGATTGAAGACACTTTACCCTCTATAACTCTTTCTCTCCTTGCTCCCCCCTGTCCTAACTCATGTTTCCCAACTCCTGTGAGGGAAGCAAAGTTAGTTTTGTTTTCAAGTACTTTTGAGTAGTGACCACAACAAAGCCCATAAAGAAAAGAGCTGTGTTATATTTGGCTATGTGCAATAAAGATACCTATGCACTGAACACAGATTTCTGCATGGTTTTCTTTCTCTGGTCTGCTTTTTCAGTCATCACTGTACAGGGAAGGGCAGGGAGTGGGGAGAGAGAGAAAGAAGAGTATGTGGCTGTATAATAGGACTAGCTCATGCTTGTTTCCAGACCAAGCACAAGCTCTTGACAATCCTTGCGTTGCATAAAGAAGTTAAGGAGAAGACTTACCTATACTTAACCGAGGCAGATATTTATTTTTGTATCCTACCAATTCTTACTCAGAGTTTAAGATTTGTGTTTCTTCTGTCTTCAGATTGTTTTGGGGGGTAATCTAATGGATGCGCTTTGAGGCCACCTGGGGTTATTCAAGAATTTTGTGTTCTCCGTTACTATTTTCTTCTTTAACAGAGCCAGTAAGATTTGATTAACCATGTATTTACATATAATACTGATATTTATTATATGTAATGCTAGTTCTTCAGGAACGAATTAAAAATTTTCCAACTTGTGTATGAATTTCCAAAAGATTTAGCTTGTATATGGCTCATGGCATCTTTCTTCCATTACAACTTTATTCAGTTTAATCCTCTTCTCTCTTTGTGACTCAGTTTTCACTGTTCATGAAATTATCAGATGTTTCTCATCACTGGATAATTGCAGTAATTGTAGTTACAAATGACATCTGTTTCCCTGGATAGCCATAACAATGCCGGCGGTATACATTAGAACAGTGGGAAGCAGTGTAAATTGAGGGAAGCATCATTGATTGCTTAGAAGCACTGACTATATTTTAATTTATATTTTTTGGGAGAAAAGAACAGGTCCTCTTGCTGTTTGTTATTTTCTTTTAATTATACAAAGATTTATATGAATACAGGACAATTGGAGGAGGATGCGTCTGGCCTTCTGTAGCACAATCCAGTGTTTTATTCCTTCTTTCTGCAGTCCAGCCTTACCAGTGTAACTCTAGATCTTTCACCTCTCACTCTCCTGTATGTCCAACACCAAAATACTTCCCCTTGTTCTACAAAGCATGACTCCTTATACCAGCAAAGCATGCTCAATGCTATCTCAAACACTTCTGTTCAAAGCGATGCTGGGTTGCTGTGGGTAGCTCCTGCAGTGTTTCTGGTGTGGTTTTTGTACTGTGCCTGAGTCCTTTTCAGAGGTGGCACTCCACGTTGTTGACCCAGCAGCATCCATCTCCTGCTTCCCCAACACCAACCAGTTAGACCTGTGTGGAAACACCAGGTCTTAATGAGGCACCTGCTTTTGCGAAGATACATGTTGAGTATTTAGCAAGGTTATCAAAGGCTATCTAATCAGCAGTGTGAGTTTTTCGTTTGTTTTTTCTGTGATCCAAGTACATGGGGCTCTGCAAAATACTGTATTTGTATGTTTTGCTATGTCCGTTCCTTTGTTCTGGAATGCAGTCTGTTTTTAAGTTTGCTTCCAGAAGTCAGTGCAAGCTTTTTCCCTGTATGTTTTCCTTGTTTTCTAGCCAGCCAATTCAAATATTGCTAAAGAAACTACTCAAGAAGCCTCCTTTGTCCTGTGAAAGGAGGTTCTTCAGGTGCTGAGGCTTAATTACCTAGCAACTGCTTTGCTTAATTACCTGGGCATATTAGCTCTGGATCCGGGCCAGGGTAGTGGTTGAGTGAGGTGGCAGGTTATTGCCACCTGTCCTCGAGGAACATGTCTGGTGACACTGTATCTGTTTGTGTGTCTCTAGGGACAGGGAAGGAAATGTCGTTTAAAACTGCTTTAAACAATCTCCGACCTCCTCCCCAGCCTGGAGGAGAGCACAGAGTGACCCTGTGGTCACATTAGTATAGGCTTGGCTGCTGTGTCTCTCTTCTTAGGTAGAAGAGCTGAAAGGCAGAGGCTGTAAGATTTCCATAGGTGGCAAAGCAGTGAAAATTACAGACTGATTTATGCAGTCAATTATTTAGATCTTAATTCATGGTCTGAGAAAGCTTTTACCATGGAGCCAAGTACTTGGAAAGAAAGGTGTCTGCTTATGGTCCTCCCAGCTGGCCAGGGCACTATAGTTCTGGTCTTAAACTCTGGCACTGACTTTGCTATCACTTGGAACAAACATCAGAAAAACTAATTTAAGTGAAGCAAAATGTTTAGAACAGAAGTTGGTCAGGTTTCTGTCTTTTTCCGGATTAAGTGTTTCTGATCTCTGATCAATGTGGTGTGTGATAGGGCTGTAGCTGATACTGTTATTTGATCTGTGCCCACGGTGTGTAGACATGCCACTACAGATCCTGAATTGGACTTTACACCTGTCGAGTGGGACAGGAGCAGACAAATGTTAGTGCTGAAGTTCAGAGGAAACAAGGAAGAAGCTAGGAAAGAGCTCGTGTTAGTGGTTGTCAAAGGAGAAACTGCCGAAAGAAATACTCTTGTCAAGTAGTGCTTATAGCCTAGGAGATGTCTTGGGATTGTGTGTTTCAGGTACTTGGGAATGTACTCAAGACTAAAGCTGAACCTGTGGTGTGTAACATTCACCAACACGTTCCTTTTAAGTTCTGACTTACAAATTACAGCTAGGAAGGATTTTGGGGCTGCCTGCAATGCTGAAATTGCAGATGTTATTTAAATCTAGAGCTGGTCTGTAACTTCAGCTGGAGGACGGAAACCCTTCTATTTCCTTGCCTCTGCTGGGTTGAAAGCAAAAATTTAAACATGGAAAAAATTTAAATAAGCAAGTAGTGACTCTTTGAAACATAAAGTGTATATTTAGTAAATACAAATGGAGATTATAGATGCAGCAAGGATGAATATATATTTTGGCATGTACCACTCCTTTAACTTACTCATAGTGGTGTGCTTTCACTGCACTGGGCTGCCTTTCATTGCATGCCCTTCAAGCTTTGTGCGAAGATAAAAGGAAGCACGTTATACAGCCAGCCTCTGGGCTGTAGCTTATAGTAGCTCCCTGTTGATAGTGTCTGACTTCACTCTCATCTTAAAACTTAATTTTGGTGCAAAAGAAAGTAATTGCATGGCTTTTCAACCTGTGAACTGTTGATGGCCTTATGGAGAGTAAATAAAAAAAGCTGCGTAAAAGCTGTGAAACTTCACTGGGGTTCTCCATCTTCCTATGTAAGATGTGTTTGCTTAGGTAATTGTTTTTATTAATTTATGGAGTGGGACTGCTGAGCTTGTAAGCGAATTCAGCTAATGGAGGAATTCCCTTCTGTGTATTAAAGGCAGTATAACAAAGGGGGAAGATGATAAACTGAAAGCAGATTTTCACGCCTTCTCCTTGCCAAAAGACTGGAGTGATTGAAACAATGATTTAGGGATTGCTATTACCTTAAATGGAGAAAGAGTGCTGGAGTAATATTTGGTATAGTAGCATCATCGTTCCTAAGCACCGCGAGTGGAAACTCCTGCAAAGGTCAGGAGACTGTGTTTGAAATACATTTTAAGATGGCAAGAGTGTGTATAGGAAGGGATAATGGTGGTGGGTTGCCCATCTGCAAGTCATGTAGGTGGTGTGAGGGGTTTTTTTGTTAGGGTTTTTTTTGTTTTATTGGTGGTGTGTGTTCCTCCCCCGCAAAAGAACTTGCATCCTTGGCAGGCTTTCCCATCTTTGGACTTGATTGCCTCAGCAGTCTTAGAAAGAGGAAACCTAGAAAACTTGTTGCATAATATTTTGGGTAAATTGAATGGCTGATGAGACTACTGGGCTTGGCTTCGCATTTCCCTTCTAGGAGGTGGGTGGAAAGAGCCTTCATTTCACTAGTGATTAAAGGAGTGGTGTAGCAGAAGAGCATGTTCAAGTTGCTGTCTTCGTAGGAGAAATTTAGTTTCTTCTAATTATTTCCCGCAGGCAGTGGCCAACTGCGGCGGAGCCAGCTGAATGAGGCTTAGCTCCTCCGATTCGTCATAGAAGCTCAACTGCTCCTGGGAGAGTGAATCTGACAACCTGGTCTGTAGCGGGTCACCCTGGAGAGTGGTCCGCTGTGTTTTGTAGCTCCTGTCATCCGGGGTGCCTGCTGTAGCATTCTAGTGTTTCATGGGTTTGCAGGGCAACTGCTTTGAAGAGTTAGGGCTCACACATACTGCTGTCTCCTTTGTGAAAGCTGTAAGCAGCCCTGGGCATTCAGAAGCTGGCATGGCGCAGCGTCGCTGTGCTCAGCGTACGTGTGCCCTCCTTTGTCTGGGCTCGGCATCAGCTTAAAACTAGTAGGTCAACGGTGGTTTGCGTCTGCTGGATTTGCACTCCTCTTAGTCTTTTAAGCGGTTCTGCCAACAAACTCCTTCACTTCTACCAAGCTACTTAGACCAGTGTATGGTCTTGGACTTGCTGGATGTGCAGGCATCTTCCCACTGTTGCAGGACAGTGTTCAGAAGTCAAGGTACAGCCTCGTGGAGTATGTCAGGATATGCTCTGCCATCCCCTAATTCTTTAAACACTGACTGTATGGCAGCAGTAAGGTCCGTTTCTGCTCGGATTGATAAATACTGTGTCTGCTACATCTAATTTTCGTAAATCAACCCTGACTGACTGAGGCCACCAAGCTGCGGTTGACGTGCTCCCTGTGGAGCGCAATTTGGGAAGGCTCCTTCAAAACCAGCAGCTATTTCAGGCGCATTAGTTTTGTCCAGTGCCTAGAGGTAAACCGCAACGCTAATTGCCTTGCAAAGCTCTCCTGCAGTGGCTGCGACAGCAGGTTTGGCAGCGCAGCTCCATGGGAGGGAAGAAATTGCTCGTAATAGGCTTATTAGATGGAGAAGCTCTGGCATCTGCTCCTTCTCAGTTTCAGATGTGGCTGGTGCTGGATCAGGCCAACTTAATCTTGTTCCTTTTTTCAAGGGAGGAACTGCATTCTATGTCTCTGTACCTAGTCTGGCGCTCTTGCTTTGTGTGTAGTTTCCTTTTTTCAAAAAAAACCCAAACCAAAAACAAACAAAAAGCAAGCCAAAAAGGGTGGAGGGAATCACAGAAGTGCCCTGGAGATTACAGAACATGCTGCAGTTCTTGGCCTTTGGATAGATAATAAGGAAAAAATGAAGAATCCCTCTGAGATTATTATAATTTTCTTTTTCTGATCTCTCTCAGTGGAAAAATACTGCTCTTGTTGGATATCAACTTGGTGCTTTAGGTGGTCTACTAATACTGATTCATGAGAGTGAAATAAATCGATTCCAAATTCTCTCTCTTATTTAAGACTTGGCATACTTTACTGCTTTATAGATGTAAAGGGTCAGACAGCAACTTTGACTTCTGCAGGTTAGAGAAATTAAAGTTGAAGCTGGAGAGGGATAGGGAGCAACTTCAGAGAGTATGCTTTATCTTCCAAATCGGAACCTTGAATTTCTAGATATACTGGTAGTGACACTGTTTTAGTCACCTATTATTTTTTTTTTTCATAAATACCACTTTGTTTCCTTAATGAAACATAGGACTTAAATTACCTTCCTTGTGATCTTCCCTGCTAAAGTCAGATTCTGTACACATTTGTATGTTCACGTAAGTGAATATCTCTTCCATCCTTCAAAGGTTCTTAAAGGCATAGAGGACTTGATACCTAATTTAGAGTTATGAATAAATTAATTCCTCAAAAAGCCTGTTCTTATGCTCCTGGATAACACTTTTTAAGTCATGGATACAGGCAAAAGAAAAGACAAGAACAGTTTTGAAGGCTGTGGTTTTTCCTCCTCAAATCTTCAGAGAAGCAATGTAAAGGGACAACTTATAGTCAGAACAGCATCTTCTGGAGGCTTTTTCCATGGTGAGATGTTCTGCTGCCTGCAAATAGGCATTCTTTCGCTGCAAAACTTGAAGGTTGGTTGTTCTCCACTTAGGATCCCATGCCTTTTTGAAATTTTTTTGGGGAGGGGGGCGGGGCTGGTTTGGTGTTGTGGTGTGTGGGTTTTTTTTCTTTTGGGGAGATGGAGGTTGGAGGGAGGAGATTGCTTCGCCTGGGTGAATGTTGTAAAACAAGGGAGAAACCATTTCTTAGCCAGAAGTGAACAACTTGACTTACAAGAAGCACTGTGGGAAAGGAGTGAATTATAGCATCTCGTGTGTCACAGGTATCTCCAGTGGGACAGATTGCTGGGATTATATCCTCCTCAGAGAGGAACACGATTGTTTTAATGTTATTGCTATGTGAAGGTAGCTGGTCACACAGTGATGCTGTTCATGTAGAGCGACCAAGACTACTGCGTAGGTGTATCCTGAGAGGACAGTTTACTGATGTCTACATAAAATGCAAAGGAGATGTGCAGAGCTGTTCAGTGTCTGCTCTAAGGGTCAGCCGTTTTTCGGTACGGTACCAGATGTAAAAGAATAGATCAACAGCAACCTGTACATGCTCTTCCTGTCGCCAGTGGCATGATGGTGAGGCTGTGGTATATGAGCGTACGTTATATATAGTATACGCAGCTGGTAGAGCATGTTACAGCTGGTGACGTGTTCCTCTCTATAAGGTGGCTGCAGCTCGGTTGATGAGCTCTACTGGAAACCCATGCTCATGCTGTTAAACCAGAAACCTGGCACTGACGTGCCCGAACGTTGGGAGTCAGCTAGGTGCAGTCAGGGCGAAGTACTGCAGCCAGCCCTCCTGGGCAGCTCCATCCTGGGCAGCTCCACATTGAAACTGGGCAAGAACAAATACAGCCACATGAATAAAACTGTATCTGCAAGATGAGAGTTAGTGGTATTCTGCACTGACAGTGATGTGTCTGGAGAAGGTTACTGGGCTAGTGCTGTGATTTCAGGCTTGTGGTGGTTTTTTTTTTGACATGAATAAGGAGATGAACCCTATTTTTGGTGATATAAGATAGCTTTGCTATGACTGCATGCAAGCTAAAAATTCATCCTTTGAAATCTAAATTTGTATTCTTCAGATAGTATTGTTATCCCAGTATTCAATACTAGGCCACCCAGTCTCTAGAAAGATGTACCAGAACGTGCTTTGCTTTGCAGTTCGGGTGATAACTAACAGACTGGTAGTATCTGGTGCAGCCTTATGCTTAGGCAATGCGTAACACGGGCATTTCATGGCTTAGTCTGCTTTCTGGAGTTGTCTTTTTGGAGCAGGTCTGTGTTTAAAGTCATTGAAACCCGGGAGAGAAATTCTGGGGATAAGGATGATCCACTAAACTGTATTCAGCTTACAAACTAAGTGCTACTCGTGCTGTTCGGAGCTCTTGCTAGAAATTGTTAAAAAAACTGCTAGAGAATTCTAGAAACCGCTAGGAAAATCCTGGCACTTCATAGAAATTACTGGCTCTGGGAGCAGGGGAGGAAATGCTGGAAACTCTTGAGAAGTTCAAAAACCTTCTGAACCCTACCAGAAGTTCAGAGAAACTTAGCAGTTACTGGAGACCTTGAAAGCTGCTAGAAACTAAAAGTTTTTAGGGCTTCCTGCTGGGAAATTCTAGGAGTTACCAGAAATCGCTAGGAAATGCTAAAAAAACCCAGTAAATTCAGTGACTCTACTAGTAACTTCTACGTTTTACGAGTGTTTACTAGGAATAGGAAAGCTGTTAACCTGCTATTTTTTTGGATAAAGTAGAGCAAGTTTTACCCACGTGCAACTGTTCGCATCTTCCCGAAGCTGTCAAGTGTACATCTTACTCGATGAGTGTCCTGTATGTGCTTGTCTTACACACGAACTTGTTTTGTTTCCTGCAGTCCTATTTTGTCACGGATTATGATCCAACGATTGAAGACTCCTACACCAAGCAATGTGTGATAGATGAGAGAGCCGCGCGCTTGGACAGTGAGTAGCCGAGTTAAAGCCTGGTACTAACAGCCTGTAGCTGTTGGTGCCTGTGTTTACATCTGTATGCATAAAGTGTAATGCATGTAAACAACTGTGCAGCATGTGTTTTTTTATGTAAGTGTGTGGCTGATAGAAGCTGCCTACCTTTGTTTTATTTATGAGATACCCAGCAGATGAAGTGCTTATGCCTTATGTATGTGTGTCTCTCTTTAAAGTAAATTGGCCTTTTTTTTTAAGAATTATTCCTGAAGCCTTAGTGCCTACAAAACTAGGAGAATTTGTATAACTCCTGGCAGTTACCTGGGTGACACAGTGGAATGACAAACGCATCTCTTGGCTGTTGTGTGCTGCCTCTCCCAAGTGCGATATAAATGCTTTGCTTTAAAAGTTTCAGTTCTCCCTTGTCAGTGATTTCTTTAAGGACAAACCAGCAACCCTCCCAAACCCCATCCCCAAGTCTTTCTAAGCATTTTCCAGCTGTTTCAGCTGGTTGTGAATTAACAGAAGTCCACCAAATTTTGTTCAGTTTGTGTGGTAGATCTTGAATTGTACAGTCAGGTCAAGAGCTTTTTGGGAATCTTAGCAAAAATCCAATAGTATCTGTGAAAAGCAATTTCTGCTTAGTTATGATGTACAGGAGAGGCTTGCACAATATCCTATTAGGAAGGATTTTTTTTCTCAGTCTATACTTGAACATGAACTGTAGTAATCAATGTTTTGCTTATGTTCAGTTCTGGATACAGCAGGACAAGAAGAATTTGGAGCCATGCGTGAGCAGTACATGAGGACAGGGGAGGGTTTTCTGCTTGTTTTTTCAGTCACTGATAGAGGAAGGTAAGCCTGGTGTCAAGTTTTTAAAACAAACAAGTTGTAATTAATCTTAAATTGCTGCTTATCCTTTATTGAAATAACCTCAAACAGAAAGATTCTATGGTGCGATGCTCATTCAGCACTGATGAAACCTCATTTTAAACCAATCACTTATTGAAAGTATCTGTCTCTTGCAAGAGATGACTTGAAAGCATACACAGAAAAAATGACAACTCTATTCCAAGCACTTAATTACAGTCCAGAATACTAGTTAACTGGAAGTGACAGAAATTTAAACTAAGGGCAACATGCTGTGATGTGTTCTTAGAAATATCCTCTTGCTGTGTGCTTTTCAGTGTCGAGTGGCTGGCTCTGGATTTTTAAATGGGTGTATCTAGTTCAGGGTATTTCTCTGCACTCTTCTGCAGGCAGTGCTCACCCTGCTCACTTCCATGGAATTGACGGGAACATGCGTAACTGATTGACCACACCATTGAGAGAAAACATGTCTTTTTAGAAGCTCATGGAGCTGGGTCCTGGTAGCTCCTGATCGTTGTAAGAGTAGGGAGCTGCTATGTATATGCAGATAATCACGTAATATTTTGGCTGTGATCTTCCTCCATTGAACTTACCAGATATGTAGTAATGAAGGAGAAGTGCTCAGGGATCTGTCATTCTACTTGTTTAGAGTTGAAACAGAAGAGCAATAAAATGACAAAAAAAAAAATTTAAGATTCCTCCCTCCCCTTATAGATTCAATCTAGGCTCTAATAAGTTACTTCTGATCTTATTAATAGCTTTATCTATAATGAGAATTAAGATAAATACTCTATGGAGCATGACCATGTTTCCATTGGATCTGTATCTTAAGCATGCTGCTAAATGTATAAATTCTTCTTGATGTACTGTCCAGAGGAAGCTCTTACACTTCTGTCAGAGATCCGAGTCTGTGGATTTAAGCCATACTGAGCACTTGTGTTAACATGAATATTTTTGCTACAGAGGATTGTAGAATTTTTTTTGAAGTCATCATGCAAACTCCTTGGTTTGTCTAAAAATCTGAAGTTTTATTTTACTTTTCTGTCTGAGGATCTGCCTTGATTTTAAACAGGTCTTGACACATTAAACCGGCATATTGCACTCTCTCTGAAATCCTTCAAAGACTTCTGAAGAGCAGAGTTTTCATTTCTGTTCTGCTATCCATTTGATTCAAGACTTACCTTACTTGTCAGTGAAGTATCTGCTAGTGGTGTCTGTCCTGCTTGTGTGGTGGAAAGTAATTCTGAAGCAAGAAGAAATACAGATTACGTAGTTGATAACTTTCAACTCTCTTCCTCCAGTTGCTACAGAGTTCTGAGCAGAGTATTAAAACAGCATATCTAAATGGAGGTCCAACTAGGCATAGTGGCATATCTTCCTTCTAATTCACCTTTCTCTCATGATTGCTTTTTATAGATGAGGTGGATTGGCATTGTCATGACTGACTACGTAATTATTTTTTTTAATGAAACTTTCTTACTGATGATCATCTTGCTTTTAAATTTTAGTTTGCAAATCTTAAGTGTAAATGGCTTCAGATTGTATGTCTGGAATTAAATACGTGTCTGTGCTCCAAAGGATATGTAACTTGTCTGCAAGCATCTGTGCTGAAGCTCTGTATGTATTGATGCAGCTTTAACAGTGTTTACTTGAAAGCAGTGAATTTTTTTCTCTTTTTTTTCCTCCAAAAATCCTTGTTTAGGCTGAATTAGCTTGTTTAATATACTGTTCTTGGAGAAACTTTCTGGGTTGCTCACCTTACCTTAAGCACTGCTGGAATATTCCTAACTGCTTGAACAGCATCTGTACCTGATATAACTTGGTAACTGGAAAGCTTTTAGCCCTGTCATTTTTTCTGTTCTTCAAGAAATAAAATTTTCCAGCTTTGATAGCTTCCCCCAAAATTCCTAGAAGTAGATGTGGGGGTTGCCAGCTGATACATTGATCACCAGGATCTCTAGACTGTAGTTTGAATAATCTAGCCAGAGTTGAACTCCAAAGTCAATATTTGTAGAATAGACTGTGGTTGCTTGATTCTCTGCAACACGTTGGCAGCTGGGTCTTTCTAGATCAAGACACCATAAATGTTTTGATTGCCCTGCAGCCCCACCTAAGTCCAGTGCATAGCACACTGCTAGCTGGAGGATTTTTTTGATTTGAGTGTTGAATGATTCTCTAACTGGTCATGCTGTGACAGTGGACTCTGTGGTGGAGTGCCTGCAGCTGTTTGCTTGTGTGGCATGACAGGGCAAGTCCAAATAGGTGACTCACCACTTCTGAACTTCTGCAGAACCTGCGAATCTGTGAATTAGTACACTGATGCTCTGCTTCATTCTTTTACAGTTTTGAAGAAATCTATAAGTTTCAGCGACAAATTCTTAGAGTGAAAGATCGCGATGAGTTTCCTATGATTCTAGTCGGTAATAAAGCAGATCTGGACCACCAAAGACAGGTAATTCATTTGCTGTTAGTTACTGCTCACTTTCTTCTGGTAGCTTTACAGTTCCTCCCAAAAATAGCATGAGAACAAGAAACAAATGAAAAAAAAGTCATATAATACTAATTCTAATGTAAGAAACAACCACACTCAGTTTCTGAACTTGAATCTTAGAAGCATGATGGCATTCCACATAAAGCACATCTTCTGTCTGACTCAGAGGGGTTATGTTGAGACCAAATCTATTCACATACAGAGTTGAGAGCTTTCTGTCATGACTTGATTACTCAGGCATGAACGTGTCTAATTCCTTCGTTCTGTTACTCACCATAGCACGCTGTGCCAAGCAGAGTGCATTCCAGCACTAGCTCTAACGATCCTGAGACTTCAGTGCTGTTGCTTTTACTGTTCACTGCTGGTATGTATAAATGAGTGGCCATTCGCTGTTTTCTGTTTGACTGCTCATCTTCTGCACAACTGACTTAGAGATTTAAAAGTTGGAAGTACAGCAACACAACTACTGTCATATTTATGTACCTTAAAGTTTTGAATCTGGTAGATTTCAACTCCACTTGTAGTGGTAAGAGAGCTTGAAAGATTTAATTTAGAATGATTTAAAGAAGGAGCTTTTAAATTTGTTTTCCCTGTTTACTCTTGATTTTCATGAATCAAGCTGGTTTAAGCTGAAATGAGAATAATCTTACTACATCAGCAGGAAACAAGCAGGCGTCAAACTTGTATTTTTCTCCAGCAGCTTATTTCAGAAGTTTAATATTTTCTCCTGAGACGGTAAGATGACTCTTAAAGCTTGGTAGCAAGCATATGATTGACCTTCATCTGAAAGTAAACTAAATACTGCTAAAACTAGTGTAATTATTTAAAGAGTTTCACAAGTAAAACAGAACTTTAAACAGTAAGATATTCTCAAATTTGTGTACCAGGACATGGCTTAGTTTCTGTCCATAAGTGCTTACACAGGTTTTGTTCTTTGCTAAATAATATCTTTTCTCTGTCAAAAAACGGTGGCTGGAACAAGAAAAAATTAGGCTCAAAACAAATAACATTAAAGAGTTTAGTGGGTTAGTACGTTGTTGCTGAATGAATTTCTTGAATACTACAGAAAACCTTCAGTACAAAAAAGTTCCTGTTGAGTGTGCTCCCTCGGTTGTCACAGCCTCTTTGCCCCAGAGTCTGAGTAGAAGGGTCCCAGCTCTCGAAGGATGCCTGCAAATGTGGTTGATAATCCCGTAGATCCCTTTCTTGAAACAGTTACGAACTTTGTTCTTTCTCCTCCACCCTCCTATTGTTATTACACAGCATCTGTCTCTCCCTTGAAGGAGAGGGTGCCTGTCACCTGTTCCCTTGGAGTCCTCTGTACCTGATTGCTGGCTGCTTTTTCAGATGGACATTTCATACACATTCAAGCTCAAAGCAGCTGTGTTCAAACTGCTTAACTTTGCAGTTTTGCTGCTTATATCTGAACATAAATAAAAGCATATGTCCCCAAAAGCTTCTTTTGCTTTTTATGGCTACATTAATTACCCTAATTGATTAGATGGTGACAAGCATAACTTTTGGTGCTGCCACTCACGTGAGTTACGTGCAAATTGGTAGATCTGTGACTTGCATCTTAAGTTGGGGCTTAGCCTTCGTTAATGTAGCTGAAATAGCACCTCTAGGTTTGCTGAAACAGCTAGTTACGTGTTCTTAACTGTTCCCTGCCCCTGCTCCATCACATGGTGTGTTTCAGTTGCCTTAAGTCAGTCTGAAGGAATGGTTTGGGGCTGCTGAGCTGACACAGTCAGTCCCCAGAAGGGCTCCCCTCCCTCTTGACTTCATGTTCCTGCTCTTTCCTTTGCTGGCCCTAGCTCTCACTTGAAGCACTCGGTGAGTTGAATCATCTCTCTAGATGGGGAGAAAAACGAGCTGGAATGGCTTTCTGGGACCTGTGTGAGTTAAATCAGCTTGCAGGAAGATTGAGTGCCAGCGCTTGAAGCATGGGAAGGGGTGGGACTGTGGCTCGGAGCAGAGCAGGGAGGAGTTAGGGTGGGGGGAAGAAAGTGAGACCTCGCCTTTTGGCAGCACCAAGCAGTTAGATGTTATCAGCTGAATGTTAAACGCAGCCAGAGCCTCTGCTTCGTCGGTGGGGTTGTTTCTGCTCCATCATGTGAACTCTTGATGCAGGCATCCAGTCAGTGAGTTGGACCAGCTTGCTGATCTGGCTGAAAACTAGTCCGGCCACCACATCTCCCTAGGCATGGAAGAACTTCAGCCTGACAGCAGGGTCATCCTGCTCTGGCTACTGGTTTGCTGCACAGGCAGCCATGATGGGAGGTCTGAGGGCAAAGACGAGAGAACTCCTTCGTCTTGGTTAGGAGTGTTGGGGTGAGTGGGAAGTGTGGGGTGTCCCAGACTGTAACTTGCAGGCAAAAAGGTGAGATGTGCTAGTTTACTGCATTTTCAGTCTGCTGTGGTGTGTCGTACCTCACTTGAGTGTCTCTGTAAACCTGGTCAGCTAGGCGAGTGTCACACTGCTATCTGCTTTCTTACCTGGCAGTTCTACAAGAAGTCACCTTGCTTTTTTAAACTTGTTTAATCACAAATATATGTGTTTTTCAACTTCAGAACTTAAGTAGCATTTATAGAAATTCAGGAAGTTGGGTATGTGTTCTTAGAGCAAAACTGCTTGTACTAGGCATCTGCCTCCTTTCAGGAAAAGACAGGAGGCAACCCAGTGAAATGATAGAAAACACGTGCTACCTCTGAGAGCATAAAACTAAGTTAAAGTAATTTAGTGTGTGTTTTTTATTGGCAAATGATACGCAACAGAACTAACACACAAATCATCTTGGAGCCCAAGAGTTAAACGCGTATGAAAGTTTTGGATGTCTCAAGGGTCTGACCACACCTTTATGCAAGTAACTGTATCTTGTAGTTGAACACAGTACAGAGTACTATGATTATGGTACCATAAATTTGGAAGCAAATGATGTGTAACTAATAATCTTTCTGTGGTGGCAACTGTTTCTCAGGAAATTCATGAACTGGGTTGTACAGAAGTGCACTGATGATAGTATGATCTTGATGAAGTGTTAGGAGCATACCAAAGGTGTAGTCTAAAATAGTGATGGCTGTAATATACTATAGGTCAACTTGCAGGTGTTCTTGGAAGAAAAGAGGTGAAAGAGGAAGTTTAGAATACCAATTTTTTATGGTAATAGTTGTATAGATAAACAGAGTTAAGCAGACTTACTGTGATTTTATGGCCTTTGTGATATGGCAGGTAAAGTCCTTAATATCTACACCTTAGATTGACAAAGAAAAATGAGTTATTAGAGGTCGAGCAAGCATTAATCTTTGGAATGTCCTTGTATGATAAGGAATAAGGTTAGTAGTGTTTCCAGATTCCTCAATGCTTGCTCTTTCCTCAAAGTAAGTGTTGTGTAGCAGTCTTTCTCTTAAAATGAGTTAATTCCGTACAACTCAGACAACATTGGATGTTTCTACAGTAAGACAACTCAGTAGAGCACCAGATGTTTTAGTAATAACCACTACCGACGTAGGAGTAGACTTGTCAGTGCAGGATATGTATGACTTTTTGTAGATAACTGCTAGCTTAAACTGGGTCAAGTCTGATCATTCCCCAGATAGCAGGGTTTCAAGGAAAAATCCAAGTTGCAACAGGAAAGTGCTTGGGTTTCATTAAATGCTATTCTTGCTTTTCCATCTTGACTGAGCTAATACAATGGCCCAGTGCTAAGATCATGTGTGTTGCTAGATACCTTTAAAGCAAGGCGTTAGAGAGAGGCCCATGTGACTGTGGTTTGTGCACAGACAGATGACGAGCAAAGCTGATCCGAGACAAGCAGCCTCGTGCTGAGACTTTGATCAGCATCAGCCGAGATGTTTGCAAACAAGCAGTTAATATGTTGGTTTTGCAGACTGGCTGCTTCACAAATGGCTTGACCTGAGATGGCTTATTCTGGGCGGTGGACTGGTGTGGGGACTCGGGTGGTGCCCTACCCCAATTCATTAATATTTCTTATTGACCATTCTCTGAGCTGTCGTGAACTTGTATGCAAGTGTGATGGTAACTTCTTGAGGTGGTAGATTTTATGGCTGTGTTCAGTGATGTTCTCACAGATGGATGGTACCTTCAGGTCTTCCCATAGCTTGCCTGGTTCTGAGCTTTCTGGATAACTAGCCATCAGGCATCTGATTCAGTATTCAAATACAGCAAGTCTGTCTGAATATATGTAAGTGCTTCATAACCACAGTTTGTATGTACTAAAGTGACTTTTTACATCAGAATGTGGACAAAACAGAATTAGCGGACAGTGAACTACCCCTACAGGACAGCATTATGGTAGACCACTGTAAGCATGAACCAGCAGCACTCGTCGTGGGTGGACTGGTAAGGCAGAAAATCAGGATGAGAGGTGCGCTGTTCAGGAGTGATGGAGCTCTTTGCAGGAATGGATGATGTGTCTGTGCAGGGAGCACTGTAGGGTGACCGCAAGGAGGTAGAAATGGATCCTTCCTAAACTTAGGGAAGCACTTGACTGTTAACCTGCTGACACGAGTGCAATGTGGCCCTTTGTCTGCATAAGGATCCAGGCAAAATACAGCTGCACTGCTAGGTTAGGCAGCCTTGAAGAGTTGTTTTAGGTGGAGGAAAGAACAGAAACTTCAGAAATGAATATCTAACAGTTCTCAGATACCGTAGTGAAGAGAGAGGGCTGTGTGAGATAATGTTCACGGGATTCTTGCGCAGATACTCAAATGGAAACTGTTTCAGTAAGACGACTGTTACTTAGGGAGTTGGGGAATAAGCTTTTCCAGGTTTGATATGCTCACGTATTCTATAATGGTGTTTAATTTGAGAAGCTTTTACCAAACGTCTGAACAACATGAATGAATGATATCTAAAACCAAACAGTAAAATATGCTAAAACAAGGATAAACATCATGATTCCCTTTTGTATTCAGCCTTAAACTTATCAAAATGAAGATATTTTCTCTGCAGAACCGACACACGCACGTACATACACAGTTACTACCAGAAAATCTGTGGTTCTCTTTACTTCTGTCAAAATAAAATACAGTGTTCTTTGAATAAAAATGATTTAGCTTTTATTTTGCTGGGGACATTTAATAAGCTCTCCAGTCATGCTTACTGAAAAGTCTGTTGTGACATAGGGTTGTCATACTTGAGGAGAGAGAATAAAAAGTTGAAAACAAAAATATGAATTTACAGGTATTTCTATGGTACTTCCTTCATTTCCTGTAGCTATGAAAATGGAGCTGGTGTGCTCTAATTTACAGTTTGGACACTGAAAATGCTTCTGTAGTGTGCCCAAAACCAAGTATTTTTTTTAATCTGACTTCGTTGAGGTCACTAAAATTGACCACAAGCTACTTGACAATGTACTTGTAAGACTGACAAAAAGATTATTTTGGAATTAAGCAATTATAGGTCTTCTAACAAATGCAATAAGGGCTTTGATGTTGCATCTGTAGTATTTTAAATGAAGAAACCTGAGGAAGTGTAGCTTAAGGTTATTACAAGTGTTATTTTCACTTGTATCTCTAATGTACTTTAATGAAGAAAGTAGTAACCATGCACATTTAAAGACTGGGTTCAGTTTCTCCTAAGTACTATACGTTCCTTCCCAGTTATTTGTTTTTATTCGACTTTAGCCTCTCACTTTGGGGGGCTACAGTAGACTGTGCAGGGATGAAGAAAAGTAAAGGGGGTTAGTTTTGCAAAAACTGCTAT
This sequence comes from Tauraco erythrolophus, assembly GCF_009769465.1. Lineage (NCBI taxonomy): Eukaryota > Metazoa > Chordata > Aves > Musophagiformes > Musophagidae > Tauraco > Tauraco erythrolophus. Next base: position 14,589,676 of record NC_141470.1, read on the forward strand.
ATCTGTACTTTTAATTTTTATCTGATGAGTGAGGCAGAGATGCATAAAAGGTTGTGGAAGCCCTGATGCAAACTTTAAGGGATTGTGCAATGCCGTCAACGTGCCAGGAAACAACTACAAATAGTTCTCATTAGAATAGGATATTGCAGTTTCTGGTAGTGAAAGGTAGAAGTAGTAGCGGAGCAAAAATCTTGAATATCGTTTGGTTTTCAGACACCAGTGGAGGACTGAAAGATGCCAGTCATTCTCACTTGGTACACTGGTTTTAAAAATGCAGCTTCAGTAGTTGATCTTGGGGTTGGGTTGGTTTTTTTGTAGTTTGTGGGGTTTTTTTGGCTTTAGCAGATGGCAGTAACACTGAAATAAATGTAGGGTTTCCGTGACTGTGCAAGATCAGTGGATGCATCCCAGGTTACTCCAGCTAATGGCACAAGGTGCTGAGGTCTCCTTGTAGAGCTTCATGAAGATGTAGTGGGAACAACCTTCAGTTCAGGAGTAAATGTATGAATATAATAGTAGTGGGGGTGCTAAGGACAAAGGAATCAAATGTGTTGAGATTCCCTGCTTGAAGGCTCTCAAAAACCATGTGCGTAGCTGTTAGGAAAGTATTTTGCAAGCCAAAAAGTACTTTTATGTCTTACACTGTGGTAAACGCTCCCAGTGATGCCTTTCTGCTTCCATCCATTTCTGTGTAGCTGCTTCTTCTGAGTATCTGAGTGTCTTTTCAAAACTTAAATTAAAAAGAAGCTCTTTTTTTTGTTCTCACTATATCAGTCCTCTGCGTGCTGGTTTAACGTCTTTTGTGAAAGTAGTGTAATCTTTGATGTTTCTTCCACTAGCCATTGTCTTGGCAAGCTCTGCTGTATTTCCTTTGATCACTGAAAGCTGCCCTTTCCTCCCCGGCCCTGCGGATGACCTTCCCGTTGAAGGCTCGCAGGTCTTGCACTGCTCAGGGTGGCCTTCTGTTGTCTGAGCCCGCTCCAGCGATCTCCTTTGGTTTTGCCCTGTGACCAGCTTATTTCTGCCTCCTACCATGGTCTGCTAGCTTCCTGCCTTCTGCTTCAACACTTTCAGTTGTATACCAACTCTTTGCGACACTCGTTATGTCCTCTTCATCTCCCCTTCCTCTCTTGTCTCAGGGAATCAAGAGGTAGACAGGGTGTCTTTAATATCTCTGAAGGCTTCATGGATTTGTGAATCTGCTTGTAATTTAAGCTATGTTTAAAACTGACTATATTAATATCTGGTTGTCATAAATAGCTTATTTTTTTCCTGACTTTTATAAAGATTCAGAAACTAAACATCAGTTCTTGTTTTAAAAATAGTAATCAGATTGTGTTTTCTCTAGATTTAGCTGGAACAAGGAGAAGGTGAGCTTACCAAGAGTATTCACAGTTCTGTTAGTAATCCAGCAGATTCTATCTGACTGAAGCATTTGCTTTGGGGAGGAGTGAGAGATTCTTGTCTGCTTATGAAGGAAAACTTGGTCTTGTTACACAGAAGTGAAGGGAAGACAAGGCAGCTGCAGTGGGGGAAATTACTTAGAGGGTCAGTCTTTGTCTATTGCAGAAACTTTTTTTAAAAAAGTATTCACTTGCATTCCAAAAGATGTATTATGTGGATTTGTTTCCCGGTTGTATTATGTGGACAGCATGGAAACTATTCTGTGGCCAAATAAGCATTATTGTTTGCGGGAAATAGACTCCTAAGATGCATATGCAATGTCTATACTGATACCAGTGTGCCTGCAGAAGCCTTGAACTCATCAATATGAATTGATGTCGGTTACAGGTGACGCAAGAGGAAGGTCAGCAGCTAGCGCGGCAACTTAAAGTAACGTACATGGAAGCCTCAGCAAAAATCAGATTGAATGTAGACCAAGCTTTTCATGAACTCGTCAGAGTTATAAGGTATGATAACTTCAGACCAAGTAATTAATTCCCATGCGTTAATGAGTAGCTCCAGCAAATGTGTTCAAATGTAGTGGGAAATCACTGAGAAAATTCTGCCTGCTGTTACCTGCAAACTTCAGCCAGAGCTCTTCCTTATAAAATATTCCTGTGTATTAGGAAAAATATTTACGTGAATGTTATGTGTATTTGAAAGTAAGCCTGATAAACTAAATCTGAGATTAGCCTTCTGTAGAAAGTTATGTTCCTTTTGAAAAATAAAAAAGCAAACCCAAAAAACTATCACTCATTTAATCAATGTGTCAAAAGTAAGTCCATCCTCTGTAAAAGCGTAAGAACAGTAACTTTAAATACAATATTTATTTTTATTCAAGTGAAAATGATTCTGTGAATTTAATTTGAAATATCTATTTCCAGGAAATTTCAAGAACAAGAGTGCCCTCCTTCACCAGAGCCAACACGGAAAGAAAAAGACAAGAAAGGCTGCCATTGTGTTATTTTCTGAGAATCCCAAGAACCAAGCTATCAACTGCCAGATTATTTTTTTTTTTTTCTTTCCATCGTTTTACATCACTTTTGGTATTGGTCTAGCCTTATATGTGCATGTTCTAAAAGTGTTCACCAGTATAGCCTTAGTCCAAGAAGCTGGCAGAATAGTTCTTGAAGAAGACTCAGTCATCCTGGGGCAGACTTCAAAACAAAACACTAAGGCTGCTTCTTTAATACCACAGTTCCTTCCTTCTCTCCCTTAAGAGCTTGCACCTTGTGAAGTTTTATTCGCAAAGGAGATGAAACAAAACCGTGTAGGACAAGGTGTTGAAGTCATGCATAAGTTGTCTCTTGTGAATTAATTTATTTTTACTTGTGATGTTTCATTAGCTATTACAAAGAGATATATTGAAGTATAGAGAATACTTTTTTTTAAAAAAAACAAAGGGGTGGATTGGCTTTTTTTGCCCTCAGTTAAATTAGACTTGAGTATTCAGCTAGCCTTAAGAAACCTACACTGAATTTCATTGTCAGCAAAAATTTTCATCTCTCATTTATGCTGCAGTTTTATTTCAGTGGCCAAAACAGTCTACTGTATTTATTTTGTGAATCCAGAACAGCTACAGGATGATTACTACTACTATTAGGATATGGCCAAATACCTGAGCTCATTCTGGATTGAGGCATTTCAGCTTGTTAAGAAATTTCACATCATTTGTGTGGAAATAAATTGTGTCTTCCTTTGTATTTCTGGGTAAGGGGTTAAGGAAAACTAAAATTGTAGCTGTTTTTGTTTCATGTGATATAAAAATGAATTTGATCTTTCCATTGTCAGAGATGATTAAATGTTTTTGCTATATACTTTTATACATTATTTTCTTATCAAACTAGTTAACAAGTATTTTTATATGTTTGTAAGCAAATATGCTTTCACAGCATAACTTGTGTATATGTAAAGATGAGTATTTAATTCTCACAGTTCACTTTTAACTGACAAAATGTGGGATTTGCCAAACTGTGGTAAACTTCTCCTTACTCTTCCAGTTATGCCCGAGAATGGCCGAATATGTGCCTGCCCAACACACCCATAGAGTAAAATCTAGTGTTGTGTTTTAATGAATTTCAGTATCCCTTACTAAAGACTGACCGTTATGTGAATTATTAAACTGTAAGACTTTTAACTGATTGTTTAGTTAAACTGTGGATGGTTGTTTAATTTTGAGTTCTGTGGATTGTGTTTAAACAATTCAAGAGTACGTTCCCTGATATTGAAATACTGAGTGGTATTGCACAGTTGTCACCTTACTGAATGTGTCCAACAGTTCTTTGAAACTTGATTATTAAGCAAACCCTTGTATAACTTCAGGTGCTAGAATTAAAGATGATCTAACCATTATCAGGGGGTAAGCATATTGCCTCTTTCTGACTCTCTTCCAAAACCTTAATTTTTTTGTGGGGTGGAGGGGGAGAAGGCGATGGTCATGGAACCTGGTTAGGAGATGAGTGTGCACATCTGCAGGAGTTTCTTCAAGCTTGGAAGTACAGAAAAGCCATTTCAGTTTAAATCACGATAGATGATAAAAGCTGATGTTTGCTTTGACTTAAAGCTCGTAGTCAGTGGTCCAGTCAGCAGTTCCTGTGTTTTCAGGCTGTGCTCACTGTCAGGGGCTCTGCTGTAAGTCTGTGAACACGTGCTGAGAAAACAGTGCTTAAACAAGTTTCGTTACCTTTACTGCAGCGAAGCATTAAACCTAGAAGTAACCCAAGTGCCATGGAATTCAACTTTTTTATGTAATTTAGATTAGGTTGTGTAATACTGTTTCGAGAGAGTTGGTAGCTTCCCCCTCCCTTTCACTTTAAATAAAGTTACTGGTTGATAAAAGGCTATTTCTGAGTAACGTGTAGAAGATTCGAACAAGAGGTTACAGTAGAAGTACGTTTGGGAGATGGATCACAGCTTTCAAGTCAGATGTAAGAAATTACAGCCTGTAGCGAACACCATGTGTTTTCTTAAGTACGTAAAGATCTCTGCAGTTAGGTCACTAGCTCTGTGTGGCATTAGAATGAGTTAAGACAAATTACAGCACGTGTGTTGAGACTGAGTTTGTGAGGTGCAAATATCTTTGTTTCATCCTTTTTTTTTTTCCCCTTTTTTTAACCTTTCACTCGTGATAGATTGGCTTTAAAATAGTAGACTGTTAAGATAGATAGGTCCTTTATTATGTAACTCTGTAATACACAGAGAAGATGGAGAGCACCACACCCTTGCCTTTTCTTATATGAAAAGCAGAATAGCTTTGAGGTGGTTGATGCTAAGCAACCTGCTCCTGTCTGCTAAGCCACATTGTAAACATGGTAAACTTTATAAACAGGTTAAAAAGAAGTGAGACCACCAGCTGCTGCTGTGGAAATCTGATGTAAATTTATTAAGACAATATATTCCTGTGCATGTGTGTTTAAGGATTCTGCTGGAGAGAACATGCAGGGGGATCTTCATGTAATGTTATGGTCTCTTTCTGAGACTGGTTCATATATGGCACTTTGTAAGCACTTTGTTTTAATCCTACTTTTCAGACTTGAAGTAAGTATTTAGGAAAAGTGATAGGAGCTTTTGGCCAGTAGTGGTGATGTAAGTGGTTGTGAGTTTGAAATGGCTTAAGGTATTTCAATGATTTGCTTTTCTAAGTGTTGTACCTGAAGTTAATCGTGAAAAACGGCCCTTCTGTCCCTAGTGTGGAGCTTGCAAAGTGCAACAGGGACCTTGTCAGTCTTCTCAAAAGTAGTAGCCCCTATATATACACCTTACATGATTTGTGAATTTACACCATTGCCACCTTGCCGTAGGACAGCAGTTTAGCTGACAACCTGAGGGAGAGTTTCTTATGACTTTACCTGGCAGAAGAAATGCTTGAAGATTTGTTGCTTATGCTTGTACTTACATCAGTTTAAGGCTGTATCCATAAATCACTTAAATTGACAGTTCAGGAATTTGGAGTCGTTAAAATGTGCCACAAATGACCTCCTGCTCCTCCCAGAGCACTGAGGAGGGTCTGGATCTTTGTTTCAAAGGACAAAATAATTTGTCTCTTTCTAGAATCTCACACTGCTGAGCCTGCTGCTTCACTGGATGAGGAGGATTGACCTTCTCATAGGCAAAAGCCTTTTTATACAATTGGTGGAGTTTTATGGGTGATCCAGAATCGAGGTAATTCCGTCTAAGTACGCTGGAGTTCCTTATGCCTGCTCTGGTTAGTGCATTTGCTTTCTCTGAACTAGCAACTCTCGTGCATCAGTACTCACATGCTAACTCACGCATGCAGGTGACGAGGAGAATTTCCAGAATTCTCTTCCAAAATCTGCTCTTTTTTGTGACATGGCCTGTTGAGGGAAAATAGAGCCACTGATACGGATGATAACTATAAATTTACCTTGATTGTGCAGAAAAGAGAAAAATAAAGGGAAAGGACTATTTGCTTGCTCTGTTTCTAGCCTGTTGCATTGGGCATCTGCCTGAACTGTGTGTCCACAACTGGTCAGACTTTCTGCTGCAGATTAAAACTCACCTAGTGGGGTAAAACTGCAGAGCCACGTAGGAAAAATCATCCACCTCGTATTCCTATCAAAGTTGTTTCCCTTTCCTTTTTCTAATAACGTAAGTTTGCAGTGTGCAGGATGCGCTGTATGATGCACCCTGGCAGTGCCCTCCTTGCAGAAGGAGGAAGGCTCCTCCACCATCTCCCTCATTACTCTGATGAGTACTGTTGTTGGCCCTATATAAGTGCTCCGTGTTTAGGCTATCTGGCAAGAGGTGATCAGAGAAATGCCTGAAGTGAGCCGAGCTAGCCCGGTGTAGGAACATGTAATGAGATGAGCTGTTGCGAAAGGGTTAATATTAAGCAAAATATATTTGGAAGGAGTTAACATCCGCCAAGGCCAAGGAAAACTGGTTTATGCATGGCCGTGTGGTTAGTCATCATTGATAAAGTTCAAGTCTGGATTCAAACAAAAATATTAGCTAACCCTCTTCTGACATCATTTGTGACAGCGTTTCACCCGTGCTGTAGCTGTAGCCGTCGTTGACGGGCCTTGCCACGTAATCTCATTACAAAGCTTTAATGAGCTTATTCCAAACAATATTCTTGAAGTCAGTTGCCACAAGTCCACGCTGCCAAAAGTTATCTGCACTTAGAAGTTTGTTGCCTGGAAAAGCTCAGGAACATGCTAAGTATGGAATGCGTTCATTTGCTTGATTTAGGCCTAATAAATTCTGGAAGTTGATTACCCTCCTGTTCCAAAACCCTGATAAAAGAAATGCTCCAGCCAGAAATGCAGGGGCACGGTGGTGGTTCCATGTCACTTGGCTGACCTGCTGCAGGGCGGCAGTCTTGGCCAAAAACTGAAGGCTTACAATCGTTAAGATGGGCTCTTGCTCAGAGCATCTCCAATAGTAAACGCAGTGCTTGCCGCTTCGTAAATTGGCTTCTCTGCCGTCCTTACCTGGTTCCATTGGAAAGCTGAGTTAAAACTGGAGACTGGAAGCAGGCTCTGGGTTTTAAGTTGGGGGTAAGTTAGAAGTATGTTCAAGGTCTTAATGGCAGTGTTGTGTGGCGCATGTTGTAGGGCCAGAAAACTTGTGAATGGTCTCGATGTTCCGATATTCTAGAGCTCTGACCACGGGAACACTTGGTTGAAAGGAATCGATTTTGGTTCTTAAAACTTTGTGGCTGTGTAGGCTGCTTTCTTGATGTTTCTAGGCTTCTGTTCAGGCAGTATGAGGAACAGTAGGAAATGGGAAAAATCACCAAGGAGTCATATGAAGAACGAAAATAGCCTTGGTGCTTTCCGATGTGCGTGCAACAGATCGGGTGAAGAAGTGAGGATGGACAGGACTGTCTTCATAGCCTTTAGCTGGGAAGAGAAGAGCTTGAAGTGAGAAGCAGCCGATGTGGAAAAGGCAACGGATTAAACTACAAGGAGGACGTAATACTCAAACAGCATTGTGAATGCATGCTATGCTCACTTTCTGTAGGTGTGCTACTAGACTTTTAAGACTGCAATTATTTTGGAGTGTTTGAGAGATTTTTGTGGATTAAGTATAAAGGGCAGATGTCTCACACAAAAGATAAATTACTCTAACGTGTGTAATATAATTAGTAATGTTCCTGAGCCAGCCGGCAAGTAGTATGCAGAACTAAATGAAACATCTTGCTGCTGGAAAGCCAATAGTCGTCTGTTAATCTACATTTTAAACTGAATTCTGTGAATTGTATTAAGATACACAGTATTTGCTACTCACTAGTTTGTAGTGACGTTAGCACTTCATAAATTACTACATTTTTTAAAAAATGCTTCTGACATGTAAGTGTTGTAGAGAGGGAGAAGTTACCGTAGCAAAGTACAGCCACCAAAAATGCAAGTAGAGGCAATAATAAAACCTCTTAGTTCCTTGCCTCTTAGTCGCAGGCAGGAATTAACACATATTCGAGACAGTTTTCATTTCACTTGAACTGGGCTGCTGAAGAGCAATAGCACGGTGCAACTACTGCTCTGAATGCATCTCACGTTTCTTACCACAAATGCAAAAAAATGAATGTATTGTGGTGATATGAGTAGCTTATATGCTTTAAAAAGTATTTTGTAGAGTACTGCTTTGAGACCTGTCTGAGACTATACATCCAGTCCGCCACGCAAATGTAACACAGGTTTGTCCGTGCTGTAAAAAGCTGAATAAGGAAGACAAGCACTTTTGTAGAAGAATCTGGTAGGAGAAAATGGTGGCTTATCTTTTTGTTGTGATTATTTATTTATAAAGCAGTGGACTTGCTTAGGCAATCCCCACCCCCGCCCCCCAAAGCAAGGGGTGAAAGGTGGGATTAAAACAACAACAACAAAAAAGCCAGGAGTAGTTAGAGCCATGTTGAGTGAAGTGAAGGTGAAGGCCACGGGAAGTTCACCCAAGGTTGTGGCAGCCCCTGGGTGCCTACCCGCTGCCCTCTCCCGCTGCTCCTGAAGGGTGGAGCGTCCGGAAGGCTTCCTGCCCTACGGCTCGGGGTAGAGGGGTCCTGGGTGTGCAGTAAATCCTACTGTGGATGTGACATGCACAGGGAACTATTTTGTTGACAGCCACAAGATGTCACTGCTGGTAGGCGCCCGTGGGTATTTAAATAGAGTTTTAAGTGCTGCTTTTCCCAAGACCCTTATACAGAGTTAGAAGTCTTATTTTTACGAGCGGGGTGGGAATGAGCTACAAGAACCTTAACAAAGCAGGGGCCATGTGTCGGTGCTATTTCAGAGTATTTTGTTCTGCAAACTCCGTAAAATCCGGCTGGTCAGTAGCTAGGGAAGAAACAATCATTTGTAAATAGGGTTCTGAAGAAATTTCTGTGAAAAGCAGGAAGGATGCTTGCAATCTGAAACATTAAGTACATGTTAATTAAAATATAGTAGGAATACAGGAAACAAAACAAGTAATGTTTGTATATCGTCAGTAATGTGTGGAGTTGGCAGCTGAAAGTAAATAAAAAAAGTATAATGTATATATATGCAAAGTATAAATGCTTTGTGCACAGTTAAATAACACAGCTAAATGAGGATTACTGTTAGCACGGCAAAAACGTAGTCCCTCTCGTCTAAGTGCCCGTCCTGGCCGTTTCCCTGAGGAGCAGGGAAGTCTCTTGAACGTGGTGCTGACTTTCGAAAGTGAAACAAAGTTCTGATGCTTTTCTCCTTCCTATTGCAATCTTCAGGCAACACCTGCTGTGATTTTTAAAGAGTAAAAGTTCGTGTGTGCTCTAACATTTCTCCTGCAAACTGTAAAATCTCCCCATCCGTTGTTGCCCCGCAGAAGAATGTCATATTAATTTTTGTCTCGCCGTAAAAGGCATTCTGTTCAATCCCTTTCCTTGTGAGACTAAGCCATTCTGTGTCTCAAGCTGATTTTTATTATTTACAAGAGAATCAAGTGCCTTAATGCAGATACAAAGTACTATACTGGCAATGTGAACTGGTACTTGTGCTGACATGGTTGTCCCTCTCATCAGAAAGGCTGACTTTCGGTCATTCTGAGGGCTGCCTTTTCTAGGTTTTGTGAAGTACTGCGTGCTTGCTATATCTTTCTGTTCCTCCCTAATCCCACTTTTAAAGTATCCACTCAGCCAGTTGTGTTTCTGGGAAATAGGATGGGGAATACCTTGTGAATTCTGAATGTTTTGTTTGTTTATGGGTTTTTTTCTTGTCTGGTGGATTCCTAGTGTGCAAGTTGCATGCTGACATTGTGCACCTCTCTGCTCCAGTTGTCTTTATGAACTAGTTGTCTTAACTTCTTGATTTATTTTTTTTTTTTTAATTAAAAGGCAGGGAGACCTCTCTTGTTTATCTTTTCTTTGAACAACCAGCTTGAGGTCATTCAAATCCTTGTTACAGTAGCCAACTTAATGATGCTATTGATGTCTGCCAGAGTCTGGTACCCGGTTTTGTTGGCTTTGTAAAGGGTCTGGGAAGGTATCTGTCACTGCTGAGTCCTAAGGCCTGGGCTCTGTTGCTGTGTGATGACTTCTTCCCAGTGGTGTTATTTCTAATGTCTTTGGAAGACTCTGGATGTGCAAATAGAGAACACACGCCTGTTTCCCACTTGAAGCATCAGAGCAATCTGTTAGCAACTACTATTTGAATTCTTCATATTACTAGGGCTGAATCTGACCTACTCCTCCAGGCAATTTACTAATTGATATGCTGCAGATGATTCCTCTCTGATTTTGCCTTTCAAGAGTGATGTATGATGTGCTGAATGAGGAGAAGAGGGGACTGCTGCTGACTGGGGTGAGTGATTTAGTGACAGCAGGCACAGGAATAGCTAAGGATTGAGATGGGGGTTACTTCAGAGAACTCAACCCATACAAATTCATGGGGCCTGGCAGGCTCCATCCAAGGTAGTGAGACAACCAGTTCATGTCCTTGCAAGGCTGCCTGGTCATCTTTGATGACCATCTTAGTGGAGATGAGGGGAATTCCTGGTGATTAGAGGAAAGCAAGTGTTGCACCGTCTTCAAAGAATGCCTGAGCAGCGTAGGGAGCTGCAGGGAGTCAGCCTTGCTTCTGTCCCTGGGAAGTTGCACAGTGAGTCCTCCAGGAACATGCTTCTGGGCACATAAAAGAGAAGTGATTGGAAACGGTCCACGTGAATGTACCAGTTTACCATGGTCAGTCACACCTGACCAGCATGATTGTCTTGTGTGATAAAATGACTGAATTTGCAGATGAGGGGAGAGCAGTGATGTGTTGTACCTCAGCTCAGCAAGGTTTTCTCCGCTTTCTCCCACTGTGTTTTTGTATGAAATTTAGGACCTTAATGGTCAGGGTAGATGGACAACCAGATGGATCAAAAACTGGTTGGTGAGTTGGACTCACTCAGAGTGTAGTGGGTGGCCCCAGTAGGTAATGGGCTGGCCTTCAGGTAGAGTACAGTGACAAGGAGAGCGCTACAGGGGTTGAGCCTGGCACCTGCCATGTTAAACACTTGATCAGTGACCTGAAGGAAACAACTTGAGTGCACTCTCATCATGTTTGGAGGTGACACCGTGTTGGGGGACTAGTCAATATACAGAAGGACCTTGACAGGCTGGAGGAATGGATCCCCAGGAGCCCTGTGGAATTTAACAAGGACAAACACCAAGCCCTGCACCTGGGAAGGAAGACTGTCTTGCAACAATACAGGCTGGGGACTGTCTGGCCAAACAGAACCTGGGTTCTTGGTGGACAGTGTGCTGGACATGAGCCAGCAGTGTGCCCTGGCTCCAGAGGCAGCCAACAGCACCCTGGGCTGTATTGACAGGAGCGTGGCCTTAGATCAAGGGAAGTGATTAACATCCTTCCTTTTTCTGCACTTGTGAGACCTCATGTAGCAAACCACATCCAGTTTTAAGCCCCCTGCTACAAGAAAGATGTTAATTGTGTTGAGCAAGCCCAGAGAAGGGTAACTAAGGAGGTCTGGGAGCTGGAGCACTTGTCCTGTGAGGAGAGGTTGAGGGAGCTGGTCTTGTTCAGCCTGGAAAAGGGAAAGCTTGGGGTGAGAAGAGGGAAAGAGCAGCCTTCCTGCACCTGCAGGCAAGTCAGTGAGAAGATAGAGCCAGGACCTTCACAGTGATGCATGATGAGAGAAAGCACAAAAATTGAAAAGAGAGGTTTGACTGAATATAAAGAACAACTCTTTCTCCATGAAGACAAACTGCCCAGAGAGGCTGTGCAGTCTTCATCCTTCGAGGTTTTCAGCGTCTTTCTGGATAAAGCTCTGGACAACCTCGACTGACCTCATAGCTGTCCCCAGGAGATTGAATAACAGACCTCCAGACATTCTGTTCAACCTTAATTGTCCTATGATTTTTACAGAAGACCAGCATTTGAAAAAGGTAGGTACTACGGAGCAAGAGCTCAGTTTGAAAGGGAAAAAAAATTCTCCCACCGAATCTGGTGATAGTAAGATTATGATAGTAATCTGATGCTAATGTCTAGCATGAGCTCAAATCTGTTATGTCCATGAGGGAAATTGCTGACAATTCTCATTCTGACAGTTCTGGGAAAATAGGTAAGAATGTCATTTAACTGATATCCTGGGGAAAGGTGTCTTTGGGATGAAGGACGCCGGCTGCAGTGAATAATGCAGCTGCCCTGAGCCCAAGCTGGAATAACCGGAGGCCTGTATCAGGGTCTCACCTATTAAAGCCTTTCCACTTGGACCATGACAAGCACCCACCATGTGCTACCTTTGGCTCCATGTGTGTGACTGTACACCCAACCTGTTGCGGCAGTAACCGAACCCACACTGCAGCCTGAGCTGTGGAGCGCACGCTTCCTTCGACCGGTTGCAGATGTTGCAGGCTGGATATACCACAACCTGCTCTGGACCTAGACAGGACATCTTTAGATGGTCTCTAGAAAAACATTCTTGAGAGAACTTTTAAACCCAGACTTTTCACTTAAGGCAACTTAAGCTGTGCCAGACCCTGGTGCCAGGTGTGCACTCATGCACATCAAGAAGGATGTAGCTGCACCGGACTACAGTGTCTGCCCAGGGCATGCCGGGCTGGAGTCGCTGGGTCAAGTTCATCAGAGATCCAGAAAGGACAGACTAATAACTAGGAGCGGTGACTTGTGCAACTAATGTGTTTTAGGGGGATAATTATGTACCTGTGTTATGTTTTTCAGTCTGTTAAATGCTACCTCCTGCTATGGAGAAGTCGGTTATTTATTGGCAAGAAGCGGGATGACGAGATGAACGGTGGTAGTTTGCAGCTCAGGTTCAAATATTTCAGGTGAACGATGAAGCAGGTGTTGTACCTTGTGTGTGGAAGAATAAGGCACTTTAGTCTTTAATGAATTGGAAATCAATAGGTCATGAGGCTTTAAGTTCAGTTTCCAACTAATCATCTGCCAAAAGTTTCTGCTACTTAATACCCAGATTCGGGTCCTCCGAGATCAACGCCCCGTGCAAGGGCAAATCTCTGCTGTCGTTTTATGGTCTGGTGAAAGGTTTTGCAATTCAAAGCTCTTCTCAGCCAGAGCAGGACCGAGTGGCTTTTTTCCATATCTGGTAATTATATTATTCATGCAAGAATGACATTAAAATGCCAGCAAGTATAATTGGGGTGATAAGTGTTTTCCAGTGTGAAATCTGTCATTGTTTTGTATAAACCCCCCTGAGATGCAGGAGGGCTGACAGCTGTGTGGGGCTGCCTCCGTGCTTTTCTCAGCTCTCCCGAAGACACGTTTGTTTGAGGTGTGATGACCACCTCCTTTTGGGCTTGTGTCACTGCACTGAGGGTGACAAAGCTCCGTCTTTCCAGCCTGAAGTACGAGGGTACATGGGCGTGTGCCTGTCCAGGATTTCATTGTAAAATCTCAAATTAACGCTTTGATATTTTTATGTACTCCACATTCCGTTTGATTATCTTCCTAAAGTAATCCCAGTTTTCCATGACATTTAAACAAAAATGACTTTTAAAAATAAGTTTAAAAATTAATTTTAAGAGGGTAAGTTGGCTTATTTTCGGTTTTTTTTTTTTTTTTTTTTTTTCCTTCTCTTCTCTTCTCTTCCAGATTCAGACTTAAAAAACCTGAGGGGAACCCCTGCTTTACTGTTCCTGAGTTTCTTCTCTAGCAAGGTTACAGTTGCTTAGAATTTGCTGTATGAGAAGGCAGTCAGCGACAGTCGTTACTGCTGCGCTGCTGTAAGGACAGGGCTGCTCGACTGTGCAATTTATCTGCTGGACAACCAAAGAAGACATGAAGAGTTTTCTTCTGAATGCTGAAGCTGGCAAGAACCGTGGAGGAACAGCAAGGACAGAGACACGTATAGTGCAGGGTGGGGATTCAAAACACTTTTTGGTGTAAGACCCGGTTCAGTACTGGGGCTGATGCCGTCGCTCCTGCAGGACCCTGGGGTCTGAGGGATGCTCGGAGCTGTGGGTGTCCCATGGAGCAGACGCAGATGGTGCAGGGAGCCAATATCCTCCCCTGCTAGAAACCATCCTTCGGACTTAACCTCGCTGTTGCTACGGGGCATCCTCTGTGCTTGTTGGCCTCCTTGTGTGGAGCTCACCCCTGGCAGCGAGGGCATTTATCTGGTTTAATTCTCCTGGCAGAGGGTGCGTGTGAGGTGAGAGCTGGCTGGGAGCTTCTAGGGGGAGCGCTTGGCACCCACGGCAGCTGTGGGGCTGGAAGAGTGGAGCAGGGGGACAGGGCACCGTGCTGGTCAGCAGCCCCACTCTGCCAGTGCGGTGGCACTGACATGTCCCACCGCTGCGGGCACACGCACCAGGGGCTGCAGGCTCCTACCCGCCTGTGGTGAAGTCCTTAGTCTTTTCTGGTGCTCAGCTTTTTCCCTCTGTTCCTCACAGATGATGTGGATTACTGTAGGCACAGTAACTGTCTCAACCAGGCCTCTTAATATTTAAAAAAGCTTCTGTGTTTTTGTTGAACCTGAATTTCTGTTGATAAAGGCAGGAACTTTCACAGCTACGAGGATGAATGCAATATAAAAACACCCAGCAGATGGGGACTGGAATCAAGCTCATTTTTCCTTTTTACTTTCTTCCCCCCTCCCTCTTTTTAACAAAGAACAAAACTTCAAACCCTCTTTCAATCCTCTCGAACTCAGGGACAGTTTCTTCACAACCTGTCTCTGGAGCTGAAGCGTCTGATACACCTGCTGGACCTGAGTGGTGGATTTGGGTCTTGCATTACTCACCAACATCTTTCTGTGTTGCTGCCTGCCGCAGTTATTCATCTTTCCTCTCTACCGCTCCAGGGCCCTTTCTTATCCCATTTTTTGCTCTCTCCTCCCTGATTTTTTTCTAGTTTTTATATCTCTGTTGTTAGCTGGTCTGTATGAATGATAAGCTCTACACGAGCAGAGCACTGCCTTCTCAAATCACGTGCCCAGGTACACCCCAGCACCGTGAGGGCCTCATAACTAATAGAAACAAAACCCTCTGAAATGCAAAGCCCATATGCAGCAAGCACCAGGCTGGACAGATGCACTGTGTCAAATTTTGGTGCTTTTCCCCAAAGAGTGGAGCTGAGAGCTGGCTCCTGGTGGAAATTGGGGCTGATTTTCGCCTGCGGCCCAAGGTGAACACTGGGGAGCTGCTAGTACCCCAAAGGAGGGGGACATGGTTGAATGTAGCATCAGCATCCAGAGTGGCTTTGTACCTTCTTTAACCCAAGGGAAGTTCTGAACGGTCAAAAAAATTTTCACGTTTCATTTTTTTACTTGTATTAACAGAGCAATGCTTTGCTGAAAGCTGCTATAACCATCTATCAGCGGAGTTAGAAGTACAAGAATTTGTGTGCATGTGGGAAATTAGCAAATATTAGAGATGAGTGGGAGAGGAAAAGAGCTAACGAGCTCCTAAGAGAGTGCCTTAGCAATTAGGAGTGTGTGAATGGATGAAACCAGCGTGCTGTCCCTTCAGTGATGTGCTCTCTGAGAAAGGCAGGGTCTGCTAAAAGATACAGATCAGCACCCATGCTACTATGGACTTTCTCTGGTTTAGTAATTAGAGTATTTTCTATAGAGTAAATACAGCATACATGTAGTATGTGCAGTAAACACATTATTTTCTAATTGCTCAAAGGGAAGAAAGAAGTCAAGCTTGGGCATCTGCCATGGTTTCTGAGTCCCGGTTGGGAAAGCTGTGCTGCTTCGGTTTCCCTTCTGTAAGATGTAAACAGTGATGCTGGCTTCTTTGCAAAGCGCTTGGAGACTGACGAGTGAAATTGTTTATTATATGGGGAGCAGAGTAAAATTATAATGACTCTTGGAGGAAATTTTTAGAAGCTGCGTTATGCTTTGAAAGGAAGATGAAATACAGAAATATGCCAGATGCTCTTAGGGATGTAAATACCCTTTTTTCAGACAAAACTGTTAAGCCCAACTTTCATGAGCTTTACTTTGGCAGGGTAACATGAGGGCATGTGGAAAAACAAACAGCAGCGTTCCTCCTTCCCTAGTTCCCCAGTATAAAAGATTGATTCAAAGCACTGGCTTATTAGTCCCTGGCACACATGTTAGGTGGCCTAGAGTCTCCACTGCTTGTCCCATCAGTATGTGTTTCTCCTCATTATGGCTAGCTGCTCTCCAGCAGCACAGATGCTTTTATGCTGTTTTCTTCTGCTGTGGTAGGATGTGATGTACCTTGCAGCCTGTCTTTGGGTTTTTTGGGTGTTGTTTTTTGTTGTTTGTTTTTTTTTTTTTAGTAAAATTGTGTAGTGTTTTTTCACAGGCATCTTGTGCTTCCAAGGCAGCAAACAAAGCCTCGTGCAAAGGGACAGACTGTGGTGCTGCTCTTGCACCCAAGGGCACATGTAGTATCTTGTGCTGCTACTGGTCAAGTACCTTCAGGTGCAGGAAGAGCAAGCAGTGCTGACAAATGGTTGAGGCTCCTGATTCCTAAGTCTGTCAGGAGAGGGTATGAGGAGCTTTGGGGCTCTCTGCCTTGCTTTATGGACCTCACTCAGGGAAGCACTTAAACCCTGGGGAATCGCTGTGTTTGGACTTAGGTATAAACCCAAGTCTCCTTCTTAGTGCAACCCAGATCTTTGTTCTGCAGAGAGATGCAAAGGTGTTTGTCCAGGTGTCAAGGGTTTATAACTGTTTTTTTTCCTGAGGTTTTCCTGTTGCCGTCTTCAAGTCTGTCTGGTTATTGAAGGAGAACATGCATGTTTTGTTCAAGTCAGCCTGAGTCTCTCTGAGCTGACAGGCACACTGGGTTGCAATGGTCTCCTGCCGGTATCTCACAAACGTCTCCCCTGCAGCAGGGTCTCAAAGCACACTATGATGACTTTCTGAAGAAGCCCCTTTTCACAAGGGTACTCAGGAGGCCAGGTCTCTGCCTGTGGCTTGGTGCCCTCTGTCCTCACTCTCTCCTCTCCTTATCTCCCCATCACCTGGAGATCAGCCGCCACGAGGATGAACAGGGACAGCCTCTCGGGAGGATGAGAGGAGGAATTTTTTTGTCGAACCTGCGGGACAGGGGTGGTTGGTGCCTCATTGTGGGTCCCCATCACAGGCCACTGCCTTCGGACCAAGGAGTGTGGTCCCCTCCAGGCAGCAGCCCCGAGGGCTTGCAGAAATCCTCTCCTTTGTAAGCACTAATTAGCGGTGCTGAAGGACTCAACTTTTCATGGTCGTGGCTAGAAAATAGCCCGAGCAGTGCTGGCAGGTGCAGCTTCCAGCCCTGTCTGATGCAACGAGAGATCCTGGCAATTCCCTCACTGAGCGTGCCCATGCTGGTTTTTGGAGCAGGAAAGCAATGCTGTAGTGGGCTCCAGCCAGCGCCTTTCTGGCTGGACAGAGGCAGAGACCTGTCTGCCTCTCTCCTGAGCTCACCTCTGGACCCAGGCTGGGCTCTAACAATGGGATGGCTTCTGCAGCCACAGGTGCCTGATGACGGGACAGATGGTTGGTCATGAACATGATGTTTGGCTAGAAAATCTTCTGACTGGGGGTGCCCAAAATGTACGCTTAAACCTCATGTTGTTTTGAGAATACCTAATCTGGAGATGTTCTGTGTTGGGTTTTTGGACCTTCCACTGTTAAAAATGTTAGGCACCATCCAGTGACTCAGCAGCTACTTTGTCACCTGTTTGCAGCATGGTATGTGCCAGCACGAAAAGGCAGGAACAGTCTGTTTGCTTCAATGCTGCTGCCGGTTTAATTTCTGTGATATTTCAACAGCTCAAGCCAATATTCCAAATCATGTTTATTCAGGTGATAAGGTCACTTGCCATATATTAAACACCTGAAAAAAGGAAGGTTTTGTGCTTTCTCAGTGCTTGGTTCTAACCTTTCCCCGAGCTGGTGCTGGGATGGTGGCTCTGTGGTGCGGCTCTCCAATGCGTGTAGTAAAGAACTGTAATTTTGTTACTGCTCCAGCATTAACGTGCTGTAATCCCAAAGCCTGGTGCCTCTGCTCCCCTCGGATTAAACACGCCTGCTTTGAGATGCCCCCATATCTGCAGCATGCAGGGGGAATCTCTTGAAACAGGGAGCAGACATGACTCATTTCGGATGTGCACAGATGCGCCCGTGCACACACACACGGTGACACACGCCTCGCGGCGCTGGCAGCGGAGCAGAGCAAATGGCAACAAAAACATTTCTCTTTCTGGCTGAATTCCAGCGTGGATCCAATTTCTGTCTCTTCACCTTGCATGACCTTATGAGGGCCCCAGCTTCCCCGTCAAAGCTCTTTTGAAAATGTCAAGTTCGAAGTAATATTGTCAGCAACGCAAGTTGTGGGGTCAGGTGGTGGAAGCGGAGCCGGGAGACTTGCAGAAGAAGGGCAGAGCCCAGCGGGAGCTGCAGGTACTCACCATCAATCAATCACGGGCAAAGGCTTCACTGTCAAAGTCATCAGCGTTTGTTTTCAATTAGTGACACAGGAGCTGAGAAACCCCTGAAAGGAAGAGTTGAGAGGTTATTGC
Organism: Tauraco erythrolophus; assembly: GCF_009769465.1. Lineage (NCBI taxonomy): Eukaryota > Metazoa > Chordata > Aves > Musophagiformes > Musophagidae > Tauraco > Tauraco erythrolophus. The sequence continues at coordinate 14,608,056 of NC_141470.1, forward strand.
ATTCAGGGACCTTGCCATCCATACGCAGAAAGCAGGGAGACCCTTGTGTCCCAGGAGGCTAAATCTGCCACCCCGAGTATTTTTCTGAGGGGTCCCAAATGGTTGTTCACCTGCAGCAGCAGAGTGGTGGAGATTGCACTTGTTTTATTCTCAAGCACCTCTTTGCCTGAGGACATGTGTAGAGGGCTCTCCCAAAGCTGGCACAGGCAAGTTCTCAAAGCACTGGTCTGCCAAAGTGATACTGGGTTTGTGTGCGGAGCTTGGATGTGGATTTTAGTTTTTGATGTGTTACCCATGTGGAGACGCTGCATTTGCTGTGAGCTTCGGCAAACTCAACCCGAAATCTTCGCAACCCACCTGCCGCAGCGTGCCAGGACAGTTTTCATTTCCAGCAACAGTGTAAGTATATAAGGCCATTGGGACAAGACAGCTCTGGGTGTGCAGCTGCATTTCCCCCTGTCTCAGCACAAGCTGCTGAGGTTGGTTGACGTTCTCCTGCTCAACGCTTTGGTCCAGAATGAGTAAGGAGGAGCCTGAGGTGATAGTGAGCTGTGATTTGGGTGAGGCATGTGGAGAGGGGAGTCCATGCTCCAGCAGCTAACTCGTGCTGCTTGCTTTTCTTGATGCGCCTTGAAGTGCTTGCTTCTGCCGGAGGCATCCCTGAGATTCAGGGGCTCGTCACGGCGATTTTCAGCTGCTCCAGTGTGGAAAACGTTGGCCTGAGTAATTCAATCGCCATGCAAATGCTCAGGTTTCCATTTGCCCATTTACAATTTTCTTCGCGTTACCACAGCAGTGAGCAGGGGCAGGCAGGTGGAGGAGATGTGCTGTGACTAACTGCGCTTCCCGGAGCGTTCATGTCATCCAGGTCACCCAACGTGGGTTATAAATGAGATAAATGGGAATGTGCTGTCTATACGTAACATAGACAACAGCATCTGTAACAGGAGGTGGGACGATAAACTCACGGGACATAGAGTTATGAGGAGCGAGGCTCAGGCAACTTAATTGCCATTTCGAGGAAACCTGGATGATCTTTTCCCTGTTTGAAAGAAGTATGGCTGGGTACCACCCACACTCAGAGCAGGTTTGATTTGGATTAAAGCTGGTACATGAAAAAAAGCTCTTAGGCTGGTTCTGCCCATCTTGACATGAAGGGATTATGGGTTTGGCCCATTCACCCTCCTGAAATAAAGACTGGAAATTAATTTCCAGGAACGCTGCGAACAGGATTGTGGTGTGTCAGCCAGGGTGTGGTGTGGGAGGGCATCTCTTCAAAGGAGGGGTGTTCCGCTGGCCACGTGGGAGACTTGAGGTGCACATCACCCAGCAACCTGGCACTGCTGTGACCATCTGCACAGGTCAAGGGCACCCATCCTGCCTGACCCTCAGGGGAGAACGATGGGTGCTGGTCCAAAAGCAGAGACTGCAGCTCTGGCAGGGAATCTGCACCACCTAACCCAGCGGTGGCTGATGCCTCCACCCAGGCGGAGCTGCTGAAGGGAGAGGCTGCAGGATAGACCCTGGACTGCAGAAAGGGCCAAGACCTTTCTCCTGCGGGAGGGACGGGCGGCAGACCTGCCTGTAAAAGGTGTCCCCAGGTGTCCCACAAGCTCCTGCAGCAGGTGGTGGGAAGGCTGTTTCACATTAGGGAGTCTGAGGAGTTAGATAGCTGGTTCCAAGCACAGCTTGCCGTGGACACATGGCCAAACAGCCAAAAACTCCCCCACCAGTGCACACAGAAGGGAGAGGGGTCAGTGATGCAGAAGAATGGAAGGTTGCCACGTCAAGGACCAGAAGGAGGAAGAGATTTGCCCCGAAGCCTGACGTTCCCTTGCAGAGCTGCTTCATCGCTCTGCAGACTGAAGAGGAAAGACCCATCACATCAGGGG